>NC_051252.2:26918961-27558191 GCF_015237465.2 Chelonia mydas | reverse complement strand
CTCTCTTTGTTTTGTTTCTACCAATCAGGCTTATCCACATGAAGCCCTTACTAACTCAGTGGACTCTCATTGTTCTGAAAGGGACTACTCAGAGGAGCAAGAATTGCTAGTGTGACTAGATGTTGGAGGACTGGGCCCTGGATGAACAGCTGGTTTAATAAAGCAAAACATTTCATATAGACCTAACTTTTCACGTGAGCAATTCCACCATACGCTACTCACATGCTTAAAATTAAGCACATACTAAAGTGATTTGCTGATCTGGTCAGAATGATCTGACAAAAATTTTGCCAGACTATACTATGTGAGTAACTTTATGTAAAACATAAGAAGTGCAATTAAACATTCTCAGTTTACAAAAGGAGGTATATTTACTAGATTACATTTATCATATACTGCAAAGTTCCTGAGAATTTGTTTCTATTGCTGTCAGCCACGCAATTTAAATCCCAAATCTGAAATAGCCTTATGGTCAAGTAAAATAGAATGTTGTAAGTTTATCTGAGCAAACTTTTCCAATGTAATCGGGTACATATGTATTAATCAAAGTTATCAGAGAATTCGCTGCTTACCCTTTGACTAATATCAGTCTCCCTGCTGGGTTTCTTTATGCTCTAAATGAACTCTGAAGGAGATGAACAAACAACTAAAAAAACCTTCTCCACCAAAGTTAAATACCTCTGAATGCCCTTAGAGAAGTTGTTTGCATATAATCCTCACATTTAGGGCTAGATGCTGTACAGCTCTCAGGCCACATGCAGGACTTTCATTTATGGCAATAGGTTTTGAACATGTGATACTGGGCCAAAAGCTGCCTTCAGTTACACTAATGTAACTCCCGTGATTCTCCCTGAAGGTAGAATTGTGCTCATGGGGCCAGATCCCCCTATGGTGTAAATTGTCATAGCTCCATTGAAGTCAAGTAGAGGATCTGCCTCTGTCTATTTAATTTTTACTACAAAGGCATCATTCAATTACACCAAGTACAAACAGATAGGATAACAGACAGTCTGTCCTGATTTACACCCTTGTATTCCCATTCACTGGAATTGCACAGTCTGTTTAGGGAAGTAGCTGGCTTCTTATTATACACAGTTATATACATGTACATATAGGTATTGTGATAGCTAGTACTGTATAAATAAACAATGGAAAGATCCTGTATTTATTAGTGAGAGGATGTATATTTTAGGGCAGTCTTGATCAGATTTCAAGTGCACATAGAAATTAGGCTCCTAATCCTCCTGGTCAATCCAAGTGGGTAGCCTGTATACCCTTTAATCCGTGAACGCCAAGCAGGTATAGGCATACACCTATATACATGGCTCTGCTGGATCAGAGCCTACCATAGGAATGGATGTGGCTTATTACATCTACTTTCTTTCTCTGTAAATGCAGAAAATTTTTTATACATGTTCCAGTAACTTGTTTAGTCTAGGTTTCTAGTTTCAGATGATTTGAGCAATGACCTTCTGCCTTTAGGACATTGTCAGGGTTCCCTCCCCACTCTGAATTCTAGGGTACAGATGTGGGGGCCTGCATGAAAGACCCCCAACGCTTATTTTTACCAGCTTAGGTTAAAAACTTTCCCAAGGCACAAATTTCGCCTTGTCCTTGAATAGTATGCTGCCACCACCAAGTGATTTAGACAAAGAACAGGGAAAGGACTACTTGGAGTTCCTATTTCCACAAAATATCCCCCCAAGCCCTTACACCCCCTTTCCTGGGGAGGCTTGAGAATAAACAAGATGAGCACAAACCAGCCTTGGGTTTTTAAGACCCAAAAACCCAGATTCTTAAAAAAAAAAACAGAATTTTATTAGAAGAACAAAAAAGGATAAGAGAACAACTCTGTAAGATCAGAATGGAAGATAATCTTACAGGCAGTCAGATTCAAAACATAGACAATCCCTCTAGGCAAAACCAAAAGTTACAAAAAGACACAAAAACAGGAATTCACATTTCCTCCACCATAGCGAATTTCACAATCTAAAACAAAGGAAACCTAACACATTTTCTAGCTAGATTACTTACTAACTTTACAGGAGTTGGAGTGCTTCCATCCTAGATCTGTTCCTGGCAAAGGTATCACACAGACAAACAAAAGCCTCCCTCCCCCCGCCCGCCTCCAGATTTGAAAGTATCTTGTCCCCTCATTGGTCATTTTGGGTCAGGTGCCAGCTGGGTTACCTGAGCTTCTTAACCCTTTACAGGTAAAAGGACTTTGCCTCTGGCCAGAAAGGATTTTATAGCACTGTATACACAAAGGTGGTTACCCTTCCCTTTATATTTATGACAGACATTATTTTACATTCAGTAGGATTCACTGCAAGGACATCTTCCCTATGATATCCCATTTAAATTTCCCTTTCCTCAGTCTCATGCTAGTTCTCCTAACTATTTCTTTGGACATGAGCAATTTTTAACACTTGGCCACATCAAGTGAAATGAAAGAATTAAAATGCTATTAAAAACTACTGTTTGTTTTTTCATCATATGAAGAAATTATTTGGTTTAAAAAACAAACAAACCCTAAACACATGAAAACTAAGTTTGGTTTGGACTGCATGTGTTGCAGTACCAGTTCAGAAGAGGATTAGTTAGCTTCCTCGCTAACTATTTAAACCAACCCCTGGGCAATATGTAGGTGGGAGGTGGAATGTATGAGAATAATAAATTAAATTAATGACCACATTACAATCACAAAGATTTAAAACACTGCTTATGCACAGTACAAAGAGGATTTCTTTTGTCTTGAAAGAATATTTAAAAATTAAAATATGATTTCAAGAGCATTAATCTGTTTCTTATGCAAGCCCACAAGACACATTCTAAGTGCATTAATGGACCACAGAGCTAGTGGTTTAAATGATGAGATGAGGTTATAATGAGCTACATCCTAACTGCACAATGTACTTGTGTGTTATTGCTACACATCCTTGCTTGGGAGCAATTTGGAGATCATATAAAGGTAACAACAACTATCAATAGTACAAAATATGAAGTTTAATACCATTAACCTTTAGAGACCATGACTTGTATTCAACATACTGAAAATAACATTGATGATCTCGGTTTCCCCAATAGAAGTTAGTCAATTCACACACACACATCCCACTTTAAAATCTTCCCAGAGTTGAAGGACTTGGGAAAATCTTTAACTCAATACTACCTTCAAGCTTCTGAGACCTCGAAGGTCTTTTCATCAACTAAGTGGTGCAGTTCAGACGTCACATAGGTCAGCCATTTAGAGTCATCTTAAGGCTGCAACATAGTTAAAAGGGACCTAGCAGACTAGCAATGAGCAGACTACTGTATGGGGTTATACACATCTTGGCAAAGAGAGATGAATTTTCTTATCAGTAGCTGAACTTTAGACTGCTGCAGTAGGCTCCTGCCTCTCATCAATATACAGAAATTTAAAATTAGAAACTTCATTTTGCGTTAATTTCACAAGTAACAAATAATTTATTCACTAATATTGTAGGACTTCTCTGACAGATATTCTCTTACTCTTAAATGTGCCTTTATTTCAAGAATGGAGCCAGATTCTGGTCTTCGGTGCAAATCTGCAATAAGTTCCAGACTGTGCTCTCAATGGAAGTAAGACTCTTAAAGCAGACTTTACGCTCACGAACATTTACTGGTACTAAGGGACTGGGTCTTGAAGCTATGGTCCTCATTTTCCTCTCACTTAAACTGGTTTTATACTAATGGAATTCCATTGATTGTAATAGAGATGCTCTTTGTGCACACTGACATAATCAGCTCTTTGGCTTTATTTTTAAGTTACACTGTTTTGCCAAGCACTTTCTAAAGGGAAATTGGTATTTCAAAATGACCACTTCAGAGTTGTTAGAGTCAAGAACTTAAACACATGTCAAAGTCTACTACCTGTACCTTAACAAGTGCTTTGCAAGTCCTACTATGCTACTGTAAACCAATTATATCTTTACACCTTTTCGATCTGGATGTGGGAAGCTTGAATGAATGCACATTTGCTACTAATGTGAAAGTAGTAACTTGCTTAGTTCCGCTTTAAAGAAGCTTCTACAAACTAAAGCATTGATGGTGCTGTGACTCCTCTAAGCTATGTTTCTTAGGGGTTCAGCACAGGGCAGGATGGCAAAGAGAGAAGCAGTTCCTCAGGGAGGAGGGAACAAACTTCCTTCTGTCCCACTGGGTCCTAGTGGCCACCTATTAATTTTATTTAATGGGAAGCCCCTCTGATGACCCACCCTGCTATCCCCTGTACTAGTGTGTTATGGACAGCATATACAGTATTGCTCACTACTCGAAATATGATTACCCCACTGCATAGTTCTAACCTTCTCGAAGTGGAAACGAACGGAAACCTTTAAGTCAAGTGAAGGAAAGAAATGCCAAATAATCCTGATCCAAGTCAGCCTGTGAACTCTCCCAACATAGATTATAACAAGTTTGTCATGTCTCTGTTCAGTTGTAAATCCATATTCATAGTGAGACAAGTGTCCACTTGAGGTCCTGCAGAGCCTCAGCTACTCCTGGTCTGTTCCATCCTCAAGCTCCAAACCCAATTTCAACTTCTGGCAACAGAATTCCCTCCCAATACCCTCCTCCAGCAGAAAGTTTGGAGAGAAAGTCACACAACACACCATTTCCTTTTCTGAATGTGGAATTCAGTACACAATCTAATAGCTTCTGCAGGGCCTTCACCACAATGAATGGACTATTCTGTCCACAGAGAAGATTTACTTGGCTTCCCTGTGAAATGATTAGATCATAGTGTTCATTAAGCCACATTTTCTAAAAGACTTTATATAGCTATAGTGTTTGCTCTGGGTAATGCCTACAAATTAGTGTTTCTGGCACATGTCATGTGCTTGTGGAAGATAGTCCAAATGCAGTAAGTGTTTTAATATGCACAGTTTGGGGAGACTTCCTCAATATTGAGCTGAAATTTATGATTCCTTGCTGTTATGTAGAATATTCTACACTCAAACTGATTTAGTTTAAGCCATCCCATGGATACAAAGGGGTGAAAGGGCAGCCCTCTGCGGGTTGCCCCCTGCTGGCTCCTACATATACCTCAAAAAGAATAATTTTGTACACGGTGTTCCCTATTATCTTAATTTTGAATATGTGAGCAGGTAATTCCTTAATCATTGGCATTACCATTGCATGCCGCTCAAGCCAGGGTGTGAATCTGAAACATACCATCTTGCCACACAGTAACTTACTGTGTTGTCCCTGCAAAGCCACATTCTGGGACTTTCACTGTACTGTAGCAGTGTCCACATGGCAACTTCCTGCATGGCAAACTGGTGTGCTGTAAATTCTTACTCTAGCTCGCCGCACAGTAACTTGCCCCATAAACAAGCCCTAACATGTAGGGCCACATCATGACCTGCTTTTATGCTGTCATGTAGTGATAGGGGTGGAATTAAAGAGGCTCCTCAACCCCTAGGTAGCACATGTAAGGACTGGCCAGAATTGCAGCTCTGTGTTCAGGGGATGGCAGAGACTACTGCAAAAGTTTTTTCTTCCAAGTACAACTCAGACAAAACCAGGGCTGGCAGAGGTGAAGGGCATAGAGCAGGCAAAGACCTGGCTCCATCCCTTCCCTATATGACAGTTAGTAGAGCTGAATAGCTGCCTGGAAAGGCATATGCTGGGTCCCTCAAAATGAGTGCTGCAGATTGCACTTCTCTAACACAACAGGTATCTCTAGGAGTCATTGTGTATCTCTGAAACAGAATCACTCCAGCTGTCCCAATGCACAGCTGCGGCAAAAAAAAAAAAAGGACGACAAACCTGCACTGCACTCAGCTTAACACCCCCGCCTCCCATATAGCACAATAAAGAGTGTAAGATATTCAGGGCAAGGATCTTGCATTTCAACTGTGCATTAAATACCATGAACACACACGTTGCGTGAGTTGTCATCTCATGGGTGCTCCTTTGCCTCTAATTGTAGTATTGCACCGGGTCCTCATCTCTGGTGCCCCCTACCAAGCTCTTCCTGAATAGCCTTTCTCAGCATGCATCTTCTCCCAACTCCCACTCAGGGCGCTGTGTAGCTTGACCCTCTGGCCAAATCACATCAAAGTCTAAACCCCTTCTCAGGTACCACCAGCAAGTCCAAATAAAGGTTCAAACACGTCTTCAAATTAATAGTCCTTCCACCCACCCAGGCTTCAGTATGGTTCCTTTGCAGTGTCCTGCCTTTTGCACCCCAGCCCAGGGTTTCTCTTCATCAGAAAGGCCCCTCTCTTCTACCATCTTTCCCACTCCATCAGTCTACTTATAACTCAGCTTCCTCTGGCCAGGCCACGCCCCGAGATGCTGAGCATGACTAATTGGGTTTCTTTCCCTTGCCTTGCAGGTGATGTGGGTTAAGCCCCATGACAGTGCAGTCATAAATGATAATGATAATAAAGGGTTTTCTTTTCTAAGTGCATTGCCTTCCTTATTACTAGTATCAGTAATATCGATGATCTCTTGTCTCAGTGAAGTAAAGCATGTTTGCATGAAGACAGGGCAAAAGTGAATCCATAAAAAAAAAAAGTGGAAAGTTTTGAAACAGTTCATTTAAGAAACGTTGTCAGGAGAGAGGAGCTTTCAGAGTAGTGTCTAGTTTTCTGGCAAGCTGTACACAATAAAATAAAGTTGATTTAAAACTCCAAAGATATAGAATTATAAAAGAATTTTGACTATTTTATATATAAAATTTGTATTATTTTATTGTGTGTTTAGAAACATTAATCATGCAAGAAATCTTTCTTCAAAAATCACTGCTGACAAGCTAAAACCAATATTATAGCACCATCTACTGACCTAATTCTTCTTGTTGATATTTTACTTCATAACTAGAATGTGTTCTGTGATTAAAAAGTAATAATATTTATTCTATTGGTTGAGGGAGAGAAAACACAGGGGAATTGTGACCCCATTTCATAATCTGCTCATGAAATTTCCAGGCAATCAAAATGTTTGGGGGCATGAGTTCTCTGAAACGTTGTCTCTAAGGTTGGCTGGAGCTGGGATTGAATGACATTTCACACATCCCACCAACCATGGATTGTACGAAGCTGGAGGGCCAAGCAGGCTGTGTCAAAAGGGGAAGACATAATATAGAAGCAGCAGTTGATATGAACATGGCAGTTTAAGAGCAGCAGAGGGAGCAATCAGGATGTACCAGCGGTCATGGTGTAGGCCTGAGACAACTGAATGAAGAAGAGGGAGATCTGCAGAAGAAAAGAAGTTTCCAAGATATATTTTAAAACTTTTTTAAACCAATGTTTACATTTAACCACTGTTGGCCCTGTGTTTATTCCTTTCTCTCTTCCTTTTATTCTTCCTCTTTCTACAGGGCCTTGGTTTTTGTTGTTGTTTTTGTTGTTGTTTTTTGTGTTAAACTCGTACACGGTGAGCTTATGTTTTATTCATGGATTCTAAATTATTATTATTTGATGCACAGAGCTTGCTCAGGGAGTTTTGCATGGAGGTACTCCATAAATAAAATTATTTAGCAGTGAAAGTGGAAGAAGAAACAATTTGACGATAAAGCGTGAGATCAGTTAGAAATTTCCTTAAGCTTATATCTTCGACAGCCAATATAATAACTTTAAAAAAAATATAGCAAGCAAATCTAGTTACAAAGTAAAATATCAACCAAGAAGAGAGAGAAATAGATCTGGAATATACAGCATTTTAAAAATCAGTGTATCTATAGAGTACTAAACTGCGTTTGGGTCTGTGTGTCTGCTTGGCTATGTGTCCTCCCACACAGTATGTGCCGCACTACTTTCTATTGAATGCACTGTCCGTCCTGTTTTTGTATGTGATTAAATATTACTACAGAAGCTCTAGAACTGGTTAGTATGAACATATTGCCCTTTAATGGAGCAGACTATGTAGTCAGAGGCCCCAGAAGTAATAAATAAGTGTGTCACTGGAGCTGGCTCTTTCGCGGGAGTCCAGGACCAGCCTACCTGTGACAGGCCTGTAAGACAGACATTGCAAAAAATAATGGTAGTAGGTCATGATGTGTGGTACAGTATGATGTAGCTGATAGAGACAACATTAAACAATTGCTTCTAGGGACAATGTGATTTTTAGAAGGAAAGGAAATTGCATCATTAACATCATGTATGTTTGTCATGCTTCGATATTTTTAAAAATATATTTATTTCATATTTATTAGCAAATTAAATCAATTTTAATTCTGTTTTTGCCCATATTCTACAAATAAATTCACTGGAAGGAAAATTCACCAGAACAGTGACATTTAAGTGAATATTGAAGACTATTTTGAACATAGGGATTTTCACCAGAAGTCTGAGTCTAAGTATTAAAAATAATCATTCCGGGACCAGAAACAACAACAACGTCTCCAATGCAAGCCACCCACTGCAGCTCCAACCCTGAATACTGACTGCTCAAAATGAGCCATTCAAGAATGATCTCAACAAATAATTTTGAATAATCAATGAAATCCAGTTCTTTTTACCTGTTTGCAGATAATTCATGAACAGAAAGAAAGCAAACTTTGTCTGAAATGGTTTGCTTTGATTTTTTTTTCCCAGATCAGCACTAAAGACAGAATATACACTTGCAAAATACCCCCTCACATCCTGGTGGGATATAGTTTCAATAATGACTCAGAGAAGATTGCAACCTCCCAAATCACCAATAATCTGCAGAGTTATTATTTTCTCAAAAATACTATAATTCTTTAAAAAAAAAAAAAAGGAGGACTTGTGGCACCTTAGAGACTAACCAATTTATTTGAGCATGAGCTTTCGTGAGCTACAGCTCACTTCATCGGATGCATACTGTGGATATTGCAGAAGACATTATATACACAGACACCATGAAACAATACCTCCTCCCACCCCACTCTCCTGCTGGTAATAGCTTATCTAAAGTGATCATCAAGTTGGGCCATTTCCAGCACAAATCCAGGTTTTCTCACCCTCCGCCCCCCCACAGACAAACTCACTCTCTTGCTGGTAATAGCCCATCCAAAGTGACCGAGAAAACCTGGATTTGTGCTGGAAATGGCCCAACTTGATGATCACTTTAGATAAGCTATTACCAGCAGGAGAGTGGGGTGGGAGGAGGTATTGTTTCATGGCGTCTGTGTATATAATGTCTTCTGCAATATCCACAGTATGCATCCGATGAAGTGAGCTGTAGCTCACGAAAGCTCATGCTCAAATAAATTGGTTAGTCTCTAAGGTGCCACAAGTCCTCCTTTTCTTTTTGCGAATACAGACTAACACGGCTGTTACTCTGAAACCTATAATTCTTTAAGTGGCAGGGAGTTTGGATGGAGAACTGCAGCAATATTCAGAGAGGTTTCTATAGGAAATATAGAGTGGAAATCTTGGTGTCTGATAGTGAGTGAAAAGACTTGACAAGACATGAGACTAGTGAATGACAGAAGACAGCTCTACAGCAAGCCAGACATATCCAGCTTTTGACAAAATGGACAAGAACAGCAGCATTACAAAGCATGTACACAGCTAAAGGTGACTGCCAAAGAAACTGCTAGAATAAAGCATTCCATGCAGTGCAGCTCAACATGTCACGCTGTGCATTGGACTGTAGAGCGAGGCTGGGGACTCAGGAGCTTCTCTGTGAAAGCCCAAATCCAAAGGAGTTTTAGAAAATGTGCACCAGACCATTTTCTCTTGTATTGCTACTTGCAGCTCGGAGTCCACTTAACACTTTCATCGGATGCTTCAACTTGGGGCAATGTGAAATTATTTCCATTGGCTGAGCACTGCTTTAAATGGGATCTTGATGTCATTCATGGAGTGCTATGAGGAACTGAAGAAAGAGGTGGTTTGGATAACTAAACTGATTGCTGATGATTTACATGACTTACAGTAGGGCTCAGTTAGGGTTAGGGTGAGGGGTTTACAGGATTTTAGCAATACTAAAATAAGTTCTGGTCAGAAACCTGAATTGGTACTTTAGTGACATGGGGCATGTCCCAAGGCCCATTGTCTTAGGCCAAAGGAGAATTACTGCCTAACAAGGATAGCCCATTGCCAATATTTTTCTTCTCTCTCTCTCTCTCACACACACACACACCATGGACCTCATACACATAAAAACACTTGGTATAACTTACTTTCTGAAAACACACGCCTAAATTTCATTTAAGGAACAGGTCAGTTACAAGTACAACTCTTTTCATGTGCTATTTATTAAATTGGATTAAAATCCTATGAGAATGTCTGTTCTTGTGAGATCTGGGTTGCATCCCAACCTACACCAGAAAAGAGCTTCCTTTCACATCAAGTTCTGGATCTGACCTGGAACTAAAACTGCAGTGGTGGATTCTGCTCTGGAGGACCCCTCTCCACATCACTCCAAACATTGGGGGAGCTTCTGATTGCAGGCCATTTTTTAAACTTCTGTCTAGTGTATAGGAAAAGAGTGTGCTTGAATATTAAAATATTTATATCTGTTTATTTAAATTGATAAGATTTTTTTATCAAAAGTATGTCTCTAATATGCACAGCAGTATCTAGGTTAAGGGTATAATATATTCATATATTCACTCGTAGTTCTCTAACTCTGAGCATTGCTGACTTGCATTTCCAATATTACCATAACGAGTTACTTTAAACTTTTGTATTCCAACACATTTAGAGTTGCAAAACCTCCTTTTTAAAAAAAGTTACTGTGTGTGGTTATTTTTTTCTTTGCTTCTCTTCTGTATATTACAAATGCCATGACCCTCCAATGATCATTCAAAGAACAGTTGTCATGTATATCATGACCACTGTACCGATGCAGACTGTCAATTTCACTGCCGTCAAGATGACACTGGAGTACACTAAAGGACTTTCTATATGTGTTACCTACAGTATTTTAGTGTGTGACTGAAATATTGCCCAACTCTGAAATGTTGATAGTCTTAAGAGAGAGGTCACGTCAGTGATAAAAGAATGAGCTACAGTTTTCCTTTTGCATTGTGACTAGGCTGCGGAAAGCCTGAAAATATTGTTTGGGAAAAAAATTACCTGGAGTCATAATTCTCTATTTATTTTTTTATTCTCAGCCCTTTTTATTTTACCACATTTCCTTCACTGCAGTTATCATAATGTTTCCCCACTCCCATCTGGCCCTCCTGCCTCCAACCTGCCAGGAATTATGCAGAATGCTTCTGGGATTATCTCATATAGATATCTCATAGATTATTTCATATAGATTAGATAGATATACACACACTATACATGCACTTAGCTCCAGACTCTCAAAGGTATTTAGACATCTACCTCCCCTTTAAGTCAATGGGAGTTAGGCACCCAAAATACCTTAGAGGATTTGGGCCCTACTATTTTCATGTGACTATACAGGAGAAAATTAGATGCTTTCAACAGGAATGTACTATGGACAAGAACCTCATCTGGCATAAAGTAATACAGTTTCATTGAACTCAGAATGCCACCAGTTTACACCAGTTGAGAATTTGGTCCTATAGTTTGTTTTAATACATTTTTTAAAAAAAAAGCAAATGAAAATTGTGCATAGTGGGAGGAGAGGAGAGCAATTTACTTTCTCAGCTGTTCATATGAGGAAATGGCCTCTTAAAATTAGTGATTGTATAGAACTCTTCTGGCTCAACCCTTTTTCTCATTCAGAATATCGGAGGGTACCAGGGCTTTGGACACAGAGTTGTGCAAGCAGAATTTAAATGAGATCCCAGATTGACACAAGATCTGGACTGAAACTGGTTTCTCATCAGCAGAAAGAATGATCCATGTAACAGGTAATCATATTGGTCCCTGCTGAACATAAAATCTGTGAATCTATTGCTGGAGCATTCCCAGGGCTGAAACTTTTTTTTTTTTTGGCCAAAGACATGACAGCTGCACTTATTTAAGTGTGGTCAGCTAGACTTGGGAAGGAGAAAGATTCTTGTGTACCTGGAGTGAGTTGTTGGAGGGAGTTAACAGGCTGTATGAGAATGGGAAAGAAGGTAAGATTCAGGGGCAGTGGGGCTCAAATTAGATTGTGAGAAAGGGCCACAAACTTTAAATTGGAGGTCTAGTGCCTGAGGTGTAGGCTTGGATGGGTGTGGGAGTGGGTTGGCAGACTGTGGGTCAGCAGACTGTGGGTCACGTATGCCAGTTCATGGATGAAAATGAAGTGGCATAGTTATTTCTTGGGGGAGGGGAGGGGAATTGAGTACTTGAAGGTTTCCCACAGCTAGTGTGAAAGAAAATCGTAGGTGGAAGGGAAAGGAGGAGTGTTGTAGGCTTGGCCAGAAATGGACCTTCCTATATTAAAAGGTTAACTAAACTTTTGATAAGAATCTGAATTTTTGGATGCTTATCCCAACCAAACATTATCTCTAGGCCATGTATGGTTTGCACATCATTAACAGTATTAAATGGAGTGATTGTGAGACATTTAAAGTCACTTAATGGTATAATAAACAAACCAGACAAGGAAAAAAACAATACACAAACTCACTTTCCAAAATAAACACTATGATTCTTTCTCTCTTGCAGCGTCTCTAATCTCTACCTCAAGTAAAGATGCGTCTACACTGGAGCTAGAGGGTAATTTCCAGTTCAGCTAGACATAGCTGCACCAGCTGTGATTGAGCTAGTGCACTAAAAATAGAAGCGTAGCCCTAGCCGTGCAAGGTGTGGGATGAGCTAGCCACTGCAAGTCTGATTCCTTTTTAAAGACTAGATACATTCGCTAGCATGGACTCTAGTCTGCTTGTGCCATCATGGCTACTATTCTATTTTCAGTGCAGTAGCTCAGGATGGAAATTACACCTGCAGCTCCAGTGTAGATGTACCCTAAAATAGCCAACTTAGGTAAATATTACTCCCTCCCAGCAAATTGCCAGTATTTGCTCATAACTTATAAATGACTGCACTTCAGCTAGACTTTCACAATTTTGGTTTTCACTTTACCTGGATATTCAAGTTATTGACTCTTACTCCCAGAAAGCATATTTTAGCCATGCACACTCAAGTTATTCCCCAAAAGCAGGGCTCCCCATGCCCTTTCCCAAGCCCTGGCACAGAGGGTGAGATCCTCAGCTTGTGTAAATCAGCACAGCTCCTTTGGAGGCAATTGAGTTATTCCAATTTACAGCAGCCTAGGATCCAGCCCAGAGGCAATTAAGTGAGCCAGATGAGAAGTAAAGAAACAACAACAACAAAATCACATTTTTTTCTTGTGGAACTTAAAAGGCCAGACAATTTGAGGAAAAATGTAAAATAGAAAAATCTTGTCTAAATTTTAATGAAGAGACTCGTTTTAAGCTTCTTTTCATTTCTATGAAATACAAGTTTAACAAATGACTCTGTTCATTTGCATGATGAATGACTATTCATATGCAAGCACTTTATTACATCTAGCAAGGCAGAAAATAGCTCTTTTACATGCTTCTGCCGTTGTTATTGTTTTCCACTTTTCTTCTGGTGTTTAGTGTTCCGATTTTCAGCAGGAAAAGATGACAGCTATTGTAAGCCAAAAAAGTGATAATTAGTCTTATATGACTGTCTTATTATGTTGCCATGGCTTTTTATAACTCTTCATTTTCAGACAATTATCTAATTCACCGCTCTTTAAAAATGTAAATTTGCATGTGATCTCTAATTCTAAGGGAAACATTAGAGGGGAGTGACATATGGGCAGAGCAGAATGGGGAAGAGGATTTTAATGGCTTCCCATGTAAGTTCATCTACTTTCTCTCTTTTTTTTTCATTTCTGATTTAAGAAAAACCTTAAGTTTTGTGGTTTGTCACAAAGATGTAAGTGCTCCAGAGACACAGTGATAAGGGTGGACTGGCCAGAGATAGATTTGATTTTCCATTCTTAGCCCCGTGGGCCAGAAATGCATCCAGCTTCTTACCCCTAGACTGTGTTAACCTCAAATATCAAACACTTCATCTGATTACAAAAAGACACCAGCTGGAACAAATTAATAGGAAAGATGAAGGTACTTAGGTCTCAATAGCCTCTAAGAATTAGATTGAATTGTTTTACTCAGAACTATGCTGAGCTGAGGGAAAATACATCAAGGAGTCAAATCCTCCCTTCAGTTTCACCAGTGCAGCCTTGAAGTTCAAAGGTGCACGTGTGAGGAGAATTTGCCCATGGATATAATTTCAGATGGATATTCTGTTAAAATATTGAATATCAGTGACTGTAAAGCCCTAAGGAATCAGACTGAAAAACAGCCTCATATGAAGGAATATCAGATTGACATGAATTCAGAGTATGGAGACAAGAGTATGGAAGATACAATTCTTGGAGGAGGACTGTCTCTCAAGTTGGAACGGGAGTGTGGTTGTAGTTTTCCAGGGTTAAGAATATAAGGTGTGTCAAGGTTCCTCCCCCACTCTGAACTCTAGGGTACAGATGTGGGGACCTGCATGAAAAACCTCCTAAGCTTATCTTTACCAGCTTAGGTCAAAACTTCTCCAAGGTACAAAATATTCCACCCTTTGTCCTTGGATTGGCCGCTACCACCACCAAACTAATACTGGTTACTGGGGAAGAGCTGTTTGGACACATCTTTCCCCCCAAAATACTTCCCAAAACCTTGCACCCCACTTCCTGGACAAGGTTTGGTAAAAAAGCCTCACCAATTTGCCTAGGTGACTACAGACCCAGACCCTTGGATCTTAAGAACAATGAACAATCCTCCCAACACTTGCACCCCCCCTTTCCAGGGAAATGTTGGATAAAAAGCCTCACCAATTTGCATAGGTGACCACAGACCCAAACCCTTGGATCTGAGAACAATGAAAAAGCATTCAGTTTTCTTACAAGAAGACTTTTAATAGAAATAGAAGTAAATAGAAATAAAAAAAAAATCCCCCCTGTAAAGTCAGGATGGTAGGGTAATTACAGGGTAATTAGATTCAAAACATAGAGAACCCCTCTAGGCAAAAACCTTAAGTTACAAAAAAGATACACAGACAGAAATAGTTATTCTATTCAGCACAATTCTTTTCTCAGCCATTTAAAGAAATCATAATCTAACACGCACCTAGCTAGATTACTTACTAAAAGTTCTAAGGCTTCATTCCTGGTCTATCCCCGGCAAAGACGGAATATAGACACACACACATACCCCTTTTGTTTCTCTCCCTCCTCCCAGCTTTTGAAAGTATCTTGTCTCCTCATTGGTCATTTTGGTCAGGTGCCAGCGAGGTTACCTTTAGCTTCTTAACCCTTTACAGGTGAGAGGAGATTTCCTCTGGCCAGGAGGAATTTTAAAGGGGTTTACCCTTCCCTTTATATTTATGACAAGGTGGATAGATAAATAACATCTATCTTTCCAAGATAATAGTGTGATTTGTAAATGCAATATAAGCAGGAGGTGAATTGCACCAAAACAATGGGGAAAAATATAACCACGAAACTAGTTTGGGAAACTGTATATTATTGCAGTGAATATTTGCCGTATTATTTCCCTCCAGCTTTCCTATTTACCTATTCACAAAAATACTAATAAGCAGGCAAGGGCCAGATTATCAATTGGTGACATCTGATGTAGCTCCATTCACTACCCCATTTACTGGAGCTATACCAATTTACACCAGCTGAGGATCTTGCCACATAAAAGTCAAAGAACAAATTCCAGATGCTTCCCACCATGGTTTACAAACTATAGGCCAGGTCCTTGCTTTATTCGCACTAGTTTCCCTACTGAAGTCAATGAAGCCATTAAAGTGAGCAAAGAGAGCAGGATTTGATGCTACACTCATTATAACCTTGATATCCCACATTCTTTGGGGCTCATTTCCTGGCCTTATCACTTCATAGCCATTCATTCTCCTATAAATACCCCAGGATGGCTACCCATTATCCTTTACTTTCTCCTTTCTCATATGCCTTACATATATAATGTACATACACTGGCATTCAAGAAAGAGATAAGCATAAGCTCTGACTCAGTTTTGCTTGTAGAGCATCCAGCGCAATGGGGTCTCCACCTTGACTGGACTTTCGGACACTATCATCATATTATATTCATAATAAATTTTATCTAATTTGGTATGGCATCAAATCAAGGTTATATTTGCTGGTCATATTTATAGCTTGGAATATACTAAATTTACTTGTCTAGTGTGGAAAACAGCTGTAATCTAATTGTTCAACTTTCCCAACTGTTTTAGAACCTAACAGTTCTTTCCTTAGTCTTACAAATAGTCACACTAAAGTCAATTTCTTTCTAGTTAACTGTTTGAGTCTGTTTGCCCAGTTGTGGTGTACAGGATTTACTCCTTAATTGGCCCATACATTGCAAAACAATACTTCAAGTTTAAGGTTAACTCTTGCCTCCTGTAGGGTTATCACTTCTGTGACACTTGGGATAAGGTCTTTAGGGACTCAGACAGCCCGAACGGCTAGTGAATTAGAAAAAGCATCCAGGACCTGATTCCCCACTGTTACTCTGCTGTTATAACTTCTTTGGTATCAGTGGAGTTATACTGGTGCAAAACCGCAGTGACTCAGTGGTAACCCGGGCCCCGAGTTTGCACTTTTACTCTTTTTCTAAGATAAATATTTTCAGAACTATATAGTATCACTTGTAAGGATGTTTATAAATGAGTTGCTCTGCTGCATTTGTTATAAAAGGCATTGACATTTGCATTGGCTGTGCAGTGCAGGCAGCTTCATTTAAGCAGCCTTAATGTTGTGCACTTTAGTTATGTTTTACATTTCAGGTTATTTTTATCTAAAGTTCATCAAAGTCAATCCAAGACCTTATTGTAAATCAAAATTTGGTTACAAAAACATCTGTTATGTTTCCTTAAAGGCTGCTAGTGAATGGAATGCTAGTGAATGCATCGTGGCCAGGTTGAAATCAGTGTTTAAATTAATTATGACAGCCATATCAATTAGACATAAGAGACTTCTAAAGCTAATTAGAGTCTGAGAGTTTTTAAATTGACGTCTGTCTGCTTTATGCGTTAAATTAATGAAATTAAGACTGCATCATTATAAATTTCTACTTTCATAGTTCCATAAGTTTTACAATTACATGCCATATTTGAATGATAATTGAATGAAACTGAACCAGTGTGGCCATGTCTGTAACCCTACACACTTTAAAATAATGCCTTTTATTTTCCATTCATAATTCATATAGGCTAAATTACACTTAATGGGTAAACACTCCTAATACTAATTTTTAATCATGATCTGTTTTAATATGCTAGCTAGATGAAGACAATAAGAATCAGAGCAAAAATGTGTTGGAGGAAGGTTGAGAGACAGAGGCACAGCTGGTGCATTGAGGTCAGTGGAGCTCCACTGATGTACACCAACTCTGGATCTTGGATTGGGTTCACAAAGGTATGTAGGTTCTTAACTACTACTTTTGGCCAACATTTAGGCACAACTAACATGCATAAAACCTCTGTAGATACTACATTGCCATAGGTGCCTAACTTTGTCAGTGGGTATATGAAAAGCCACCTATATGGGATTCTCAGACTAGGTGTTCCTCTGCCTAACTCCCCAGTAGGGCCTGAAGCCGTAGGCATGGTCAGAGCACATCAAAGTTCAAATCAAATTGAGCACCCCCAGTGTGGCAACTCACGAGATTTCTGTAAAGGATCTAGCTGCTTAACCCCTAAGTTATTTTAGCCTCCAGAGTCTAAACAGAGGCCAGGCATTGCAACTGTCTAAGGTCACAGACATACTCTTGGGATGCATATCTTCTATTCAGTCCCCCTTTTTGAGGACTGCACCCATGCAATCCCCTTCCCAGACCCTGGGACCAGTGCTTATTGCCCCCATGGCTTAAAAACACCCTCTCCCAGAACTCCACCCAAAGATATGAGTCTTCTGGTGTACCTGGTCAAGGGGGCATGTGGTTGGTGAAACATAAAATGCACAGATACTTTACACAGGCGTCTAACACACTGTTGTTTACTTAACAAATAAAGGTCAGAGTATAGATAACATAGAAAACAACATACATTCTAAAGGCCGCGCTCTTCACTCTAGCTCACCCTTCCTTGGGAGTCCATCTGAGTTCAGTAGGTAGGCGCTGCCTCATCAGGTTCCTGTAGCAGTTTCTCTGCTTAAAGTGGTGCAAATGGCCAAAGACCTGAACAGATCAGCTCCTGCCCTTTTATAATCTTCCAGTCCCTCTGTCAGGTGACTCCCAGATCAGCTTTCTCTGTGATCCCAGGCTCCTGCCAGGTGATTTCATTGAGCATTGCAATGCCAAAGTTCCTTTTTGAATCGAGCCTTTAGCTTTGATAGTCACTAGTTGTGCACTGTGGCTAGTGCACATTTCAGGATATAATTTTAGAACCTAGTTTGTTAAAGAAATCTGATTCACTAATAAGGTTCAGACATATGATGACATGAGGAAAAGTTTCTAATACAAAACCTGAAACTAGATCTGTCTATGCTGTCAAATATATTTTTCCATACATATATATCACAGCATAGTGTTTTGAAATAAAACTTTAATACATTCTGTGAAAAATATATTTAAAATGAAGAAAAGAATTAATTTACATTTAAATGGGGATATAACATGCTATATGAGAGGATCACAACCCTGGCTTGAAGATTTGCTTTTGACATTTGTGTTTTAACTGGCAATTAAAATTTAATTTGTCCTATAATGAAAAGCAAATCCTTTTATCCCATACTTGCAGTCATAGGAGGAACACATTGCATTACAAAACACTACTGTAGCTTACAGTAGCTCACATGTGCAGTATTTGTGACATTGTTGTCCAAAAGTTATATAGTTAATGCATTATAAAAATCCCAATCATTGTCAGATTTTAAAATGATTTCTCAGTTGACACATATATATTTATTATGTATCTATGTTACTAAGTGGTATCAAATGAGAACTTTACTAAATTCTTTGGCATCTAAAATGTCCACTGAAGACAGTCAAATTAATTGGACGTTTTGGGTAAATGAGAAGGCAGGAACAAATCTCTCATTTGTTTAATAGGATAGTTCTCTTCATAACAAATAAGTATTATGGGTTCCATTATTGAGAATTAGCAAGTAGGACAGGGGTGTTTGCAGAGCTTCTTGCCAAATCATATCACACAGCTTTCCAGTTCAAGTTTTTGCAGGCCAAAATATTTCTCCTGAGTAAGTTGACAAATCCATCTCAGACTCAACATTTCATGTTTGAAATTTCATATACAGTAGCAGCTTCCAGAGAGAAGTCTCTCTCTCTCTCTCTCTCTCTCTCTCTCTCTCACACACACACACACACACACACACACACAATACATTTAATACACAAACACCAGCTTAGGTGGAGATGGGAGATTTGATGGTAGACACCAGAGAAAGCATAGTGATTGGTAGTAGGTTCTCTGCTCCTTTCTCATAGTTTAAGCAGGCAGAATGACAAACTTAGGCACAAAGGTGTTGGGGGCTATGTATATTTCCAATAAATAAATATAAATAATTTATGGCTCAACTTTTTAAAAAATTTTCAGATTTGTCAACTGAAAAATCTATTATTTTCCCAGCTGTACTTGTGACACCCTTCCAAAGCTCATGTCTTCCTAAATAACCTATGGAACAATGAGTCCAGAAGAGAGTGATCTGATGGGTTGTGATTATGCCTGCAAAATGGAAACTGGACCATGAGGTTCAACAGGACTAAATTGCTAAAATAGTGAACTCTGTGCCAAGGCAGGCCTCTGCAATTCCTACAGAATGGCTAACTGGAAAATAATTGGTAATTACCTTATTACAGTGACTACATTGTTCTTTTTACTTTTATCTGTACCTTCTACATCCAGAGACAACTCTCTTTAGTGGTCAAACAGTGACACCATTAGCACAAAATAATTTATCTCTCTATAATAAATGTCAACCCTAAAGACTGACTTTGCTTGTGTCCAGCTGTAAGCACTTTGGCCCACATCCTCAAAAGGTATTTAATGACTAACTACCATTGATTTCAATGGGAATTCGGTGAGCAAATACCTTTTGAAGATCTTGGCTTTTGTACCATGCAAAAGAACTATCCTTACTTTCACTATGAAAAAGTGTTTTGATGATGTACGTGTCTGAAATATTACCAATTCAATTTTGCTCTGGGACATCACATAATAATATGGAGAAGACACAATTTCCATATGACCATATTAGTCTCACAATGATTATAAATCAATTGATCAAATAGTAACTGTAGTTACATTAATGATCAACCATAAGAGTAATAGAAACGAGATGTTCCCCCTTGCAACAATGATATATCCCAAAGTAGAGAGATGAAGTGGGTGAGATAATATCTTTTATTGAACAAAGTTCTATTGGTAAGAGAGGCAAACTTTTGCACTACACAGAGCTCTTCCTCAGATTTTACCTCACCTACTTTATCTCTCTAAGATCCTGGGTCAACACAGCTATGACAACACTGCATATACCAAAGTACTGACTGATTTTAAACACATCAGGAAGTTGTTAGACTGATCTGTAGGGTTTTTTCCCCCCTCCCTGGAGGTTCTAGTGATGGTGGAACACATGTTTATGAAACAGTCTAGGACTAGCCAACTTAACGGATTTCTGTAATTTTCTTAAATCACAGATATCATTACTATTTATTATTTTCAGCACCTATGGACTCTACATGCAGATTAAAACTGTTTTGTCCTAGGTACTGTACAAGTAAACAACACTCAGAGACCATCCTCGCCTATAGTCTGTTGTAGGTTTGTGCCACAATTGTTCTCTCTTATTCTACCTCTAATGAATTTACCCAGAAGGTCACTCCAATCCAAACAATGTGATCACAGCAGACATACTACATATGTAGAAACTCCACATATGTCTCTCTATCTTAAGCAAACATTGATGACCTTATTAGTTTAGCTGCCCCTTCCATAGGTGTAAAAGGGAAAAATGGGGACAGTCTTACTTGGGGCACAAGCTACCCAAGAAAGGGCAGTGAGAAATGGGAATGAGGCAGGGCCACACCAACCTTTCCCTCACACTAAGCTGGACAGCCATGAAAGAGGGCTCATGCTATACTCTTGTACTGGAAAGTGAAGCAGTCACACTCCTCCTGCAAACTTGGGAGTTCATGGAGGCCCAGTGCTTCCCAGAACTCTTGTTGGGAAGGTGTGACTTGAATAGAACCCTTCACAGAGTCAATACTCCCAACATGAGTAAGCATTGCAGCATCTGGCCCAATATGTTGAAGAAGGTACAGTGCCTCCTGCTTGGAGACATCCATGACCCTTTGGATATAATCCTATAAAACAAAAGAGCTGCATCTAAAAATATCTATTATTCAAAGCACTTGCTCCATCACACACACACTGTCCCTAACTTAATTTACTACTTTATTTTCTCTTCTCTTTGTAACCTGTGGTTACATATAGAATAAAACAATAATAATAGGCAGTTCCAGCTAGATAATTTGAGACACTTGCCAAAGTAGAGTCAAATATATATCCCCGTTTCCATACACCAGTTAAGCTCTGCAGAGAGGCAGTCAATTTTTTTAATGTACTAGTGAAAATAGTTATGATTTAAATGAGTGAGCCTTTGTACTGATTTTTGGCAGGACACTTTACACTTTCTTGATCATTGAATCTTAGGCATTGTCCATCCAGTTGCTTATTCTCAATTAATCCCTTGTGTCTTCAGTACAATTCTCTTTTCACTTTCCCCTTCAAGGAACATGAAGAATGAGATACATTTTCAAATCTCCTGTTAGTGCCACTTCAATAAAAACTCCAGCAAAGGCAAGCCATCGAAGAAGCACTGGGATGGAGAAACAAATGCACTTATCCTTCCAAAGATCTCTGTTTATTAGTGCTGTGCTTTGCTTGAGTTCCCAAATCAGCAGATCTGGAACCTGTCTGCTATTCTTGAACTCTCGTCTTTCATGTGTCAGTTGAGCACATAGGTGGCCTTTTATTTCCCTTCCATGGCCACTTCTTGAACAGAAGGTTTTTGTTTTCAATGGAGCTGCAAATCATATATGTATTTCAGTGGATGTGCATTTTGCATACAGGGGCACACAAGGTTAATTAAAATGGTAATAAGTTTAATCGCAATGAACTCATTTGGTATTGATGGGGATGTCATCTGTAATTCCATATACATTCCATTGTAATTTAGAATTAATTAAAGCCTACTTATCCAGGAGTATTGCTACAAATTATGACAAAAGTGACAAATTCTGAGTGAAAGCGATATTTAGCAAAACAGAACAAAAAAAGGCATACCCTGTATCATTTTCAGAGATTCTCAAAATGTTATATTTATTGTTTAAACTGCAAAATGACAATCATGTAAAGTAATAATAATTAGGCAAGACTCTGGATAAGCACTAATGGATGTTACACCTAACATTAAAATATGGATGCTTTATATTACTCTTCTTTTACATAAATGACAGGGAAGAGTTACAGCTATTCTTATCAATCCACCATAATAGGAGAAGCAGCTGAATTTTCAATAATCATCATGGAGTAACAGTCATATTCATGTAAAATAAAAGTATTTTTCCTCCTGTAAAATGCTATTAGCCATATTTGAAGGCATTATGCTCAAATATCATTTCTCCATTTTGCTAAATGACAGCCATTAAATGCAATGGTAACTGCATGACAGGGATATTTTTATTACTTCAAAAGGAAGAAAAGGATTAAAATGAGTTTATTCAAAAGTGTGATTTGTCAGTTTTTCCTTATCAAGGAGTGAGTGGGACAGCTTTAAACCTGAACATTGAGATCTGACCTCATATTTGAATAAGTTAATGTGATCCAGTGTTCTTAGGAAAGTACTGAAACCTATCTTTTATATACAGAATTCCCAGGAGGAATTTATGCTTTTATACGGTCAGCTGCAAGGTGCCATTCCCTTTTCATCATTTCTCCTTTTATCATATTGCAGTTCTTGACAGCTTAGAGGGTTTTTTTTTTTTAAGTCTCTATATAGTACATACAGTAGATACATTTTTGTATTAAAGATTTCTTTCCAGCCTCCTGGGTTTTACACTCAAATAGAGATTTCTACTTCCAGAAATCTCTCTTATATTACCATATTTGATATAGGAAGCATCTTACAAAATATTAGATAGAACTATATGTGCTTAACTTAAAACATTAAAGAAGGATACTATACACATCAGGTTCCAGCATTATGTACAGTAAGAAGTGTCCTGAAAATGATTTTTACACATATCCACAGAGATAAAGATGCCACTCAGCTCAACAAAATATTCCTTATTAGAGATTTATTTTGAAGGAATATCTCATTTTAGCTGCTTTCTATTTGGTGACTGTTTTTCACATGAAAATACATTTTGTATATTATTTATTTTCTATGCATATTTTCTCCCAATTTGCTTATGCCAACTTCCATTTGAAGCTTTTATATTAAAAGCTCAGTTCAATTAAAATTGCCATTAAATATACATGATATAATGTTATAAAATAACACACCTTTACGTAGTGCTTTTCAAGCTAAGGTATTTAAGAGCTTCTGTATATATAGGTGCCTCAGATATTCAGCCATTTCTGGGGTAGAACATGGAGGCTCTTTGACAGCACAAAGCAACATTACTTTAGCGTAGGAAGTGAAAATATGCAGACCAAAATGCTCAGCTAAACAGGGTCATCTCTACTGACGTCAAGAACTACATCAGTTTGCACCATCTGAGAATCTTGTCCAATTGAAATCACAGGAAGAACTGGAGAATTAGCTAGACTACAACTGCCTAAATTGAAATTTGGTTGTAACACAAAGGCTAAGACAAGACTATCTCTTGAAAAAATGCCATCAGGTGGATAGAGACAAATTTCCTCCACCTCCCTCCACATTTTCATGCTAAGTTTTGTATGAACAATGGGTTAAGCCCACAAATTGCATAGGCACCTCTTTTGTGCATTCAGACAGGTTTTGGACATGCAAATCACACTGCTGAATGTCCAACTCTTCAACTTGTGTAAAAGCCAAATAGGTGCATTCCCACTTCTGGAAGTGCAATCAGTGGAGCAGAAACTTGCTGAAAATATGACCATTCAGTGGTCAAGCCCTCAGTTTTTAAGATTAGCTGTGTGTTTGAATAGAAGTGTAGAAGTGTGTGTGCCTCAATTATTTACTCAGTCATTCTAGAAGTAATTTGCCATGAATATGCTCCAAAATTCTTGTGGGCTGAAAGTTAGAAAGAGGACTTTTATTATTTACCTTTATTATTCTGGTCTTTAGATGAAATTTTGATGTCTGAATTGAATATCAGTATACAGCTTGCTTTCATGTTACTCTATTTTTGTATACATAGGGCAGATTCTCACTTGCTGTAAATCGGTTAGACTCCTTTGACTTCAACAGAGCTACATCAATTTGCAGCAGCTGAGAATCTGGTCCACAAACATAAACCTTAAAGTTTTGGGGCTTTTATTTTTTAACAGAATAAGGAAATGGAGAAAATATAATTTAAGTGGTAAACTACATCTTTATTATACATTGTAACAAATCCTTTTTCTGTTCAAAGTTTGTCTTGCCCCCATGTCGGAGCTGGTGTTTTGAATGACAAGTCATCTGAACCAGAGCATTCAGATAGATGTGCTTTAGGCATTCCAGCTATACAGTCACAAATGTTGGTGCCTCTCTGCTGGCTTACAATGAAAGAAAGACATGAAGGGGTCATACAATAAATATTATCTTTGTCTAGGGGTTGTCAGAGAGAAGGAGTCAAGCATACTTCACTTTCAAACTGATCTGTTTCAATTCTCAGCACTCTATAAAAACTGGAATTTAAAAAACAAAACAAAAAAACCCAAGAACTTGAAACTTTCCTGAGTACTGTACGCCTTCTGGCTTCTTCATTCCAAATCTGACCTGTGCTTTCAACATTGACTATTCACACAGTTGCCTATTCTCTTAGTGAGACAAGGTGGGTGAGGGGATACCTTTTACTTGATCAACTTCTGTTGGTGAGAGAGAGAAGCTTTTGAGTTTCTCTCTCTCACCAACAGAAGCTGGTCCAGTAAAAGGTATCCCCTCACCCATCTTGAGCTTATCCTGGAGCTGACACAGCTACAACTACACAGTGTAACTTATTGCCTTATGTCCCACATGCTTATCAGTCAACACCAAGTCCTATGTTTAACACAGACCTAGAGCACAGTAATCTTCGCACATATTAATCTTCTGTTAATCAAACACAAGTCATAGATAACTAAAATGCACCAATGAAATATAGCAATTGATTATTAAGAATCTTAGATACACATTCATCTGGCTGCAAAGTTGTAGATACTAATCATGTCAACATTAAAGTGACCACATTTTCCAGAGAAAACGCTTCCTGGTTAATGTATTCTATACCTTTTAAGAGGAAAGAGGCTTTCTCCCAAATCTCACACATCTTGTTCTTCCTTCTCCTTTTGAGCAAACGTATTTACTGTGGCTGATATCAGGAAAAGGAATAGCGATGATCTCACCCCTTAAGGCAATTTTGAGTTTGAAGTCTCAAACCTCTTTATTTAAGATTCCCTTTCTAATCCATAGTATCACCAAGCGGTTAAGTAATGTTTAGTGTCCTGTGCAACAGCCAGTCCATCTTTGGGACACTGAAACTGATTTTCCTCTTTGTGGCTTGTGAAGATTCATAATGTGTCCTTTAAAAAATGACTAAATAGTGTGCAATGTTACCACCACCACCAAAGGATGCTCTAATCCTCTGTGATAAACAATTAAAACAGCTTGTCCCCAGCTCTCTCACAGCGGTGGAAGTTGATTCTGTCACTGATGCTATTGAACTCTGTGTACAATGCACAATATTTAGCTTGTAATTGTACATGCAGTTATCCTATACCATATGGACAAAAGAACATACATTATTTGCTTTTATTTCATAACCACATGGTCTGAAATGTCAACAAGGTGCAATTACTTGAGTAATTTATATGTTGAATATAGCACAGACCAAAATTCACCTGTTTTGTTGTGTAGATTAGAAGACATGAAATGCAAACAAAAATAATACTATGAATAAGTCAGGTCTATATACCAGATGTCAATATGGGTAGGCTTTAAACTTAAAAATGGTGTGTTATTCTGGAAGTCTCTCCTGTTAATGATGTGTTGTTTATGATTTTAAACTATAAGAGCTTAATTTAAAACCAAACATGCTTTTAGTTAATGATGATGAGGTATTAATTAACATGTGATGGTTCTAACTATTTAATGAATATACCCATTTTACAAGTAAGCCTCGACAAAGGAAGCAATTTTAATCACAACTTTTTTTTATAGAAAGCTCATGTGCTTTCTAAAGAACCATATCTGCTTACTGCATAATATTTACATCAACATTTACATTTTTATTCATCTAAAAGGTTTAACATTTATAAAAAGCGTAATGTTATCACATAAAACAGCAGCACAACAGCCAGAGCTGTCAGCTTTGATAACTTTAAGGTTTAAATGACTAAGATGAATTACTTAGTCATTGGATAAGTCATTACTAATCATAATTTGTGTATGTTCTTGGATTTTGCAATCAAGAATGACAGCAGTAAAGCCTGTCCAGAACTAATTGCTATAAATGTGCCAGATGTTGTAAAAATCTGGACATATTCGTTGTAAAGGAGAGTGAAGCAATACCATATGAAGGTAGAAATGCGTGATTTAATGATGTAATCTATATTTCTGACATTATAGGTCAAAGAAATATAGTAAATATATAAAGCTTTTATTAATATTGTAAAAGGTTATTTCCCACAGCACTAAAAAAAAAAAAAAAAAGGCTTTATCCGAATAGACCTCAGTTCAGCTATAAATTTGCATGCTTGCACAAAGGGCATGGTGCCATGAAGAACAAAAAAAGAAGCAGAGTTTTAAATTAGCACTCTACAACGTTTAGTCCTTAATATGACTAAGGATCCCACTGTTATGTATAATGAATTAATAATATAATAAACTTATTCCTTTAGAAAGCCTATTATATAAAGCATATTACAACAAGAATAAAATCTGAATAAACTATATAGCTGTTTCTATTCCATTTTAAATTATGTCATATCTGAAATGTGACCATACATGTGTGTATTTGGAGGTTAAGTGTACCACTGTCCATCAGCCTGTCTCTTCCTTATGTGTTTATTCTAACAAAAAAAAAATACTTATAGTAATGAAAAATATACTATAAAACTTTGCCTAGCAGTTTTATTATGTTTATATACACATACACTCTCACACACACAAAAGCAACTGAGATGTACAAGGGCTATTACTATGAATAAAAGTCTGTGCACTATAACAATACGTTAGGAAAATGTATTCATACCATCATATCCATTTATTTTAAGTGTGAGACCATCACAAATGTTGCAATTAACTGGCTAATGTGCTACATGCCGCTACTGTCTCCTGGTTAAAATAAGATGTGCACAGCTCTTCCACAGGCTGTACACTGTAAACTGCTAACAGAGATTTTCCTTGGGGAAAATCCTGCAAATACTTACACACGTTTCACTTTACTATCATGAATAGTCCCAGCATGTGTGTAAGTGCAGGATCAGAGCCATATAGCGCGACCAGACAGCAAGTGTAAAAAATCGGGACGGGTGTGTGTCTGGGGACAGGGGGGAGTAATAGGCGCCTATATAAGACAAAGGCTCAAATATGGGGACTGTCTCTATAAAATCAGGACATTTGGTCACTTGTGGTAGTCAAACGTACCAAAAGCACAGTCTAATAATGCTGATTTATAATTCTTTTCTGGGAAAGTATAAGCATGTATATGCAAATACTCAGGAACCAACATTATGCACGCTTTGCAGTTGATGTATTTCAGGGTCCAAACCCAACATGACTTTTACAAAAGAACTATTAGTTTAGAGCTTGTAGATGCATCTTAACCAGCTGCTTTCAATATGATATACCTATTTGTAATATTCAAGGTGAGTTCTTTTTCTCCAGAATGTTTGCTGCTAATACTAAAAGCCAGATGTCCTTTAGATATTCAGGGACATAGTAAGTTCAAAATAGCAATAATAAATAATAATAATAATTAATAAAAAGTATATATTTTCCCCCCACAGAAGACTGAATTGTTTGTTTTTTTAAAAAATAGACACTGTGCACTCCATTCCCGCAGAAGAGTTTTAAAGAAGGATTCCTCCGAGCAGCTCAGTATGGGGCATGATTCTGAAATCCATGTTGTACATGAGATGCCACAAGAGGAAACTGAGGCTCTAAAGCATTGAGATCTGTAGAAAACAATCTGGAGGTGACAGAGTCAAAGACCACAAAGAAGTGTACTGGACTGAATGTTCAGCTGATTTTCAACTGGCTCTAAATCGGCACACACATTTTGCACCAAGGTAATCCTGAGTGTAAAATTAGGCACACTGAAATGTAACTGTGTGTTTAAGTACCTTATCTGTGCACAAAAATGTACCGATAGGTTGGTCCAAAGCCCAATGAATTAAATGGAGAGACTCCCACTGCCTTCAACTGGCTTTGGATTTTGGCTCAATTAGAATGAAACATTTAAGAAAATTTTCACCACACAAGCCATGAACATTTTGTTCAATTTTTTGTGTGAAACATGTTTTACCATCTCTCTATCTTATTTGTAGATGTCATGGGATGAGGGAGCTGTCATGGCTTACACTTCCTTTACAGCCCCTTTGCCCTCTATGCCCTTCTTCATCCCATCCCTTTGTGTTGCTGAGGGGAGTGAGAGTAAAATGGCCAACACCAGTTTTGCTTGGGGGGGATGACAATTTCAGGCACTGACTCCCACACATTTAACTCCAAAAGATCATAGCAGAGAAGTAGACAGTTTTTAAACGTAGTTACTTGCATTTTATCTTTGTCTGTTATTTTGATTCCCCTTCATAATGTGACTAGATTACAATGGCTGAGGTTAATAAGACAATTAACTTTGCAGAAGATACCAATCACAGACTGTTTTACAGTAATTAACAACAGCACATTTCTTTGTATTCATAAATATAGTTTCCAGAAGTTACCCTTCAGCTTCAGGGAATGTTTCCAGAAGTTGTATATATTGGAGCTAGACGCAGAAATATTTAGTCTAAGGATCTCTATGCTGTATGAAATCTGTCAGCCAGATTCCAATACCCTGACTCATTGAGTAGTCTTAGGGCATGGCTATCCTTGCAGATGTAGAGTGCTTTGAGTTAAACCAGCCTTCGGAGAGCTCAGTAGGGAAAGTGCTGCAGTCTATCCACACTGATAGCTGCAAACGCACTGGCATGGCCACATTAGCAGCTCTTGCTACACCACAGAGAGCAGTGCATTGTAGTAGCAAACCCAGCATGCAAGTGGCTGCAACATGCTTTTGGGGTGGGGTGGAGCGTGACAGGGAGTGTGTTGTGTGTATGTGGGGGGAGAGCATGTCAGCATGCTGTCTTGTAAGTTCAGACAGAAGCAGATGCCCCTCCCCCCCGTCTCTCTCTCACACACTCATCATTCCACACTAATGGCTTGCTTTGTCCTGGAGCAGATAAACATGCCGGCTGTCAGAAACGGCGCTTTGAAAGGGCATATCCGCATTCCTACAGAGAGTTCAAAACAATGAGGAGAGTGGCCACTTGATTTAAGGGGATTATGGGACATTTCTGGAGGCTGATCAGAGTGCAGTAATGCAACATCTCATTCACACTGATGCCCGGGCGTTGCAGCTGAGATGCACCAAGCGTTATGCTTCTGGTGGAGGTGGATTACCAGGAGTGCTCCAGCTGCAGAGTCCAGGCGCTCTACGTGGACGGGTAGTGAGTTAGGGTTCCCTGGGCTTCTTTAATATGCTCTAACTCGCAAGTGTAGCCAAGCCCTGGTCAGCAGAGTAAGGACCTCCTCAACCTGAGGAAGGGTATCAGGCCCTACTTGTGTATTCTGTGGTGCAGAAGGACTAATTACTGGGCCATGCAACTCCACTGTCTCATCAATAAAATACTTCCACATAAGCAAAGCTTTGTCTTTACTGTGTTATTCTTACTGATACTTTCCTCTGATTCTTTTACGGACTGCCTGTTTTCTGATATAGTGTTATAGGGTTAGTGCATTTTTCTGCTAACCCTGCCTGTTTAAAAATGTATATCCACTCAGTAATTACAATGAGATTCCTGAATTATAGAAGCATACTGTACATCGAAATGGTTCGTGGTTGCCTTTACATCTCCTTATGCAAATAAGATGTATATTTTTACAGAATCAGACATTTAAAAAATTACTAGTAATTCACTTTGTTCTGAAAAGTTTTTTTTTTCTTTTGTTATCTATTAGTGAAGTTATAAGTACTGGTAGCAAATACATATATGTTAAGCATAGTATAGTGCACATTAATGGGTATTATCTGCACAGTATTAATATAATGTGTATTATATAAAATGTGTTGAAAAAATATGTTAATGGAATGCATTATGCTCTTCCCACAATTCTGTTCACTCTTGCTAAGTGTCCCATAACACTTTGCACAGCTGAAGTCAGCTTTAGCACTAGCAAATATGCAATCTGTCAAAATTAAGATATGTTTGTTCTATGTCCTAGTACCAGTATCTTCCTGGGCAACTGGTTTGAAATATAGAATGCAAAACAGAAATAAGAAAAGTACAGAACAAAACAAGTTAAAGAACTATTACAAACTGCTGGCTTGGGTTTTAGTGAAGTACAGAGGGTTTGGTAACTTGTAACTATAAATATAGCTAGTTTAAATGCATATTTCTGAAGAACACCTTCTATGTAAGGCCAACATGCTGAAAGTTGAGAATTGCTTCCTAGACAGAGGGTATGTATATCTACTTTTCGCATCGTACTGTTTTGGTTTTAGACAATAAGTGTGGCTGAGTTTGGCTATTTGATTTCTTGAATATTTTTCATAATGAACCACAGGTGTACTCAGTCAATCATCTATACAGTTAATCAACAGTTCACTAAGGTGAAATCCTGGCTGCTTTGAAGTCAATAGGAGTTTTGTCACTGACTTCAATTGGCCCAGGATTTTAACCTAAGAGACAGATTAAGGCACTTTGGCAAATAGTTAGAGCTGAAAAGGCAAGAGCCTCCACTTGCCAAAAGAGACTTGGGCTTTGAGGTTATTGTGGTGTAGGGTTAGATACCCCCTTTCCTCCCTCTCCCCCCCACCCCCGCCCCCTTCAGCTTTGGAGTACATTTTTAAAAACTCTTTATGCTACAGTTGTTCTGATTCAGACTAAGACTTCATCTGTTGGCATTCCAAGCTTCTTTCCTGCTTTATACAATCTCAGGTCACATTAGCATCTTGGCCCAGGGGAAACCGAACATGTAGACTGAGAACAGCACATGATCCTACATGTGTTTATTTTGTGGCATACTCTTTCTCTATTGGCCATATGTGTTTTAAAAGAATTTCTTTCTCATGCTGCTGTTTTAAAGTGCTTTGTTTCTTTGTTTGGTCACTTGGTGAGCAAGGATTTCAAGTTCTATTCAAGTTACTGCATGCTGGGATTTATAATCTAAAACATAGGCTTGTAGCCAATCAGAGTGGGCTAGATTGTGCCTTAGGAATAGCCCTAAGCAAAGGGTGGCACGTAAGTTGCAACACCTGGAATAGCTCTGGGAGACATGTCACTCAGAGACATATCCCTGAGTCACAATTTCTCCTCCGCTTCCTCCATGCTCCTGGTGGACTCAGCTACTCTGGCCAGCAAGTAGGGGAGTGGAGTCAAGGCTTTGTCCATTATTCATTCACCTGGTCCAAGGGAGGAGTGAATGAGTAGCCTTACTCCAGCCCCCTGGATCTGAGGCATGGTGTAGTCCACACAGAGATGTGGGGGTGAGGGAGCTTCTCATTCCCTTTTTACTCCCGTGCACAGCTTGAGACAGAATTGTACCCATTAAGAGTTATCCATGGCATTGACATATGCTGTAAATGTTTTCTTAAAGTACATAGCACCTATATTTTCATGGTAGTGCTAAAACTGCCCTACAAAACAGGTTACTTTCAACCTCTGCTCTACCAAAGCGTTTAAGGTAAACCAAGATTATCCTAACCTGACAAGATTGTACAAACAGGTGTTTGTAGCAGGCCCTAAACAAACAACCAAACTGTTTGACTAGAACACTGAGTGTTGTTAGTTTGTTCTGAGTTTCTCCTGTTAAATTCATCCCACTAGTTCATTTTAAAGGTATTTGATCAATTATTTTTGCTTAGAAGGGATTCTCAATCTTGATCACGTCTCAGAATGAAAACAACTACACCTGTTTATATAATTTTACTATCCCATCTATATGTGACATATAAGTGACTTATATCAGGCATTAATTCAAAATGATTCAACAATAAATCTCTAAAGAAAAAAATAAGTTTGCACATGACTCAAGGAAGTTCAACTGTCCTCTTGAAAATTAATAATTTTATTTTCAGTTCTGACATTAAATTAACAAGTCCATAGTCCAAGGCTAAGAACATGTGTTATTTGATGTCTTAGATGAAACGGGCTATGCAAAGAGAGCTCCGGAGTCTCGTTTTTTAAGAGGATCCTCAGCGGCTAAGCTCTTAATACGCTGCTTTACTCTGTCAAGATTTCTAATACCTCCGGCTGGAGTTCCTGATATGCCTCAAGGTAGAACTCACTTGTTCTCACATAATCAAACACACAGGGCATCATAATGAGTGCATGAAAGATTGACATCCATAAGGTGGCCCCCTGTGAAACATTCCTCCGAAGTCTGATCATTCCAAGAGCCCAGGCATCACAGTCACTGTTAATGATGTCAGTTGCCACAGCATGGCGCCTCAGGCATCCCTCACCAAGGTCACACAGCAGTATATTTGGTTTCTCACATCCATGTTTATTGTTGCCTTTAAGCACAAATGCAATTACATCTGCCCAGTATGTCGGAGTCTTCGCTGAGGTTGAATAATGAAAGCCTACAAACATTAAACTGCAAATCTATGCTAAGGAAGGTTAAAGAGTTCTCCTTACACCTGCAACAATAGAAAAATACAGTTTTTAAGACTACAACTCCATCCTTAACCTATTGTTTTGTGCTTAGTTATTACAGGACCTATGTCATGCAAGATCATCCACGGCTGTGTCTCCTAGGGAAGAGTATTTCCCAGCAATATCTAGGAATAAGCAGCGGTGTGGAGGGATTGACATCTAAACCTTGGGCACCTGCAGGTGTACAAAGTGGAAAAAGCACGGGAGGAAATCAGGAGCCTGTCTGTGTTCAAAGAATGATACAGAACAGCAGCAAACATTTCGATCTGAAAATGATCAGTATGTGAGGGCAGTTGTAGGAAGCAGATGCATTGGAAAAGTGGGGCACTATCATCAGCCGCTTGTGCTTTGCACAGTTGATTACCCCTGCACCACTCACTAAAGAGGAGAGAACTGTGGGTGCTGACAAGGAGGGATCCCTTGAGAGTAACACATTCCAGGGGAGTTATTCAGTGACAGAGGGCAGGGTAAATGTGATCCCCAGTGAACAAAGGTTTCACTCTGGCTTCCCTCTCACACAGATGCTCAAAGAAAGGGTTATAAAAGCCAGGGACCAGCCCGTGGTGCATGGGCCCTTTCAAGCTTCCCTTGGACTGGGTAGTCTTCAGCACTGTCTCTTTCTTTGACTTCTCTGGCACATTTCCTGGGCACAGCCTCTGTCTGTTATCCCTTTATGGCCAAGCTGGCCTAGGTCATCAGGACTAGTGCTGACCTCCCAAGACACCTTAGTTGCTTAAGCACACTCTCACTGAATGCCACTCTGGCATTGTAGTTTACCTTTCCAGGGACACATGATAGCTAAAGCACATAACACAGAGGCTTTGAAAAGGAACCCTAAAACAATGATGATATTTTACTTTAGACAGCCTAAAAGACATACAGATTTAGACAAAACAATAAAAAGATTCCTCTCCCTTATTATCGTCATCCCTCTGGAACATTATTTGGGATTAGGTCAGAGTTTCCTCCCGTAGTCTTGCTTTCTGCTTCTGGTCTCTTTTCAGCTCTCTCTACAGTTGCAGTCCCTTTGTCAGATGACCTCCTGATCAGTATCATCAGGTGATCAAAGTTCGCATCACATGATCCATTGCATAGTTACCAGCCTACCTGGGTGGATTGTTTTTCTTGGCCTGACCATCTTCTTTGTCCAAGGGTATTTCATTAGAATAGAAAACTATCTACATTTAATGACCCTACATCGTTAGCTCTGTGTCACCACCCGTTAAAATTTCAGTCCAACATGGTGGTAAAAGGACAACAGAGAAGACACACAAGCTCTACATTCAAAATGGAGTTTGCAGTCTGACATTGATACACATAGAAAATCCTCCAAATATCAAACAGAATCATAAACTGTACAGAGACAGATTTCCCAAATTGTCACACTAATGCAGTCTGCTTAGTCATACCACCATCTTGCAATACTCTATACATGTAAGCTGTATAACCAGCCAAGTAAGGTTCAAATGGCCACATGTACACACACATCAAGCAGGACATCTTTGAATTCCTTGTAAGAGAACTGTGCCATATTAAAACTCTTTAAACCCTGAAGGTCTACTATATCTTGGTACTCAAAAGTTACAATAAAGCCCATCACTTGTGAAATAACAACTTTAGCAAATTGCTCACCAGTGTTAAACAAATCTTGAAAGAGCATGTTTGCTGTCCCTTAGGCAGCCAAGAAACAGTTAACAGCAGAAAGTTGTGTCACTAAACTAGCAGAAATTTCAAAATGTTTCTCAGCTGGGGAAACCAACCTAGCTCTTGAACCATACAGTAATATTCTGAATGGCATCCCTGCAACCAGGAGGTAATTTTGAACTTCCAGTGTGTGCAAGAAGCAAGCCCAGGGCTTGACTTGCAACTGCATGTCAGTGACAGACAGCAAGAGAGAGGAGAGGATGAATGTAGATAAAATACCACAAGAGAACTTAAAGCTATTTTGTTGAAGACTCAAAAAGACATAAAGAGGCAGAGGGAAACATAGAATGCCCTAGGTGCAAAATCCCACTAATTTGCTTATTTCTGAAAGAACAGACTTGCTCACTCTGTGAAAAGTAAAGAATTTTGTTTCTGGCCTGACAAACAATACAGGAGCAGGGCAAAACGATGAGAAAATCTGTATGAGGGTTGTTATTAGATACACATGAGATACAAAGAATTAATGAGATGCCCCAAACGTGACGACTGCGTAATGAAACTGAAAGAAATAACGAAGAGAGAATCAGGACTGCCTCTGTCACTAGTGACCCTGCAAGGCCATTGCACAAAAGCTTCTGCAAAGCTGACAAGGCATTTGTTATGCTATGGCTTGGACATAGTTCATTTTCACTGACATTACTGTCCTCTGTTCTGGAATGGCAACAACTTTCTTTTTACCCAGTCACCATATGGTGTGTGGATTACTACCACTTCCATCCTGCATCCCCATTCACAACATTTGGAGAAGAATCTCATTTCCCCCTTGGGAGAGCTCACCACTCACTATCTTCCCTCATCCACACTTCAATAGCAGATTCCGTTTGCTAAGATTCCTCAGGATGGATCCACAAAGAGGTCTTAGGCTCAAGACCTGCTGCCTAATGCAATCCCGAGCACCGAGTTAGGCACCTAGGCTTCCTATATCATATAAGGGGAGAGTTTGGCTAGAATGGGATCCACAAAAGCCAGTACAGCAGACTGAACAGGCAACCACCTATGCTAGCCAGTGGGAAAGGCTGAGTAGGTGCTTCTGGCCTCAGCTCCACCCCTGAAAGGGATTTACATGCCTAACTCCAGGCAAGGGGAACATGCCTATGGTCACTTGGGATTCACATCTGTGAACTGTTTCCTAGAGTTAGGTTCCTAAGCATTCTCACAAACGATGAAGGTGATCATGCCCACTATTAACTTTGAGCCCTGTAGTTAGAGCACTTATGTGGGATATGGGAGACCCAGGTTTAAATCCTCTCTGCCTGGTGGATTTGAACCTGTATCTCCCACCTCTCATGAGAGTGCCCTAATGACTTGGCTGTGGCTGTCTCAATCGCTCCTGCTTGAAACTGTTCCCCTGTGTATTAACTAAATGTCCATTGGAGCAGGGACTTGAACTTGGGTTTCTTTCATCTCTGGTGAGTGCCGTAGAGCCATCAGGTGGAAAAGTCATTTGTACTCTTTCTCTGGCCCCCTGACTATTGGATTATTTGTACAAAGTGGAACAGCTTCAACAGGAGAGATTGAGGGAGCCCCAGCATATCACACTGTTCAGTGGTTGGGGCACTCAGCTGAAAGAGTGAAGACACAGCTTCACATCCCTGCTACATATCAGGCAGAGAGGGGGATTTGAACCCAGGTATCCCACATCCTGAATGAATGCTGTAACTACTGGACTAAAGGTTATATGGAAGGCTGCTCCTCCTTTGCCTGTGTTTTGCGTGGGCCTGATCTGTTAGGTGATTCTGAGGACACCTAGTGGATTGGGACCTGCAGGTGAGGCAGGCAAGGATATTACTAGTTTGAGGATCCTGCCAAGGTATAGGTGTGAGATAGGCACCAGCTGTCAGAACATGCTCCCTGGAACATTTTTTGGTGCCATGGAAACTTTAGATGCCATGGCATGTTAGGCATCAGATTTTGAGGATCTGAATTTTGGATTTAGGTGCCTAAAGTGGCTGTTAGGTGGCTAAATCCTTTTGGGGATTTAGCCTTGGGTGTCCAGATCCATAGAGAAATAAAACTTCTTTTGGAAGGGAAGAATAGAAGGATCCTATAACACTTGTATGGGGAGGGTGAAATTACTTCAGTATTCCTACCCAGCAATAAGTGGATAGCACTATACAGTACTTCATCTGTAATTACGATCTACGGCTGGTATATACAGGCTGATATTGAACTTTCCAGGTCTCTTTATGTTATCCAATTTCATTTTCCTTATAATACACACTACCCTTAACATAAATGACCCAAGGAATAAATAACTCTCAAGGCTCCTGCTGTCCTTTTTCCAGCCATTCTAGCTTTCCCAGTGCTTTTATTTCATTCCCTTTCCTCAAGTCTCATTAGCTTTAATTAAGCTTGCTCAGACGGAAAACACTTACCTTAAAAATACCCACAAAACTTGCCCTATCAGTGTATTTTCTTAATGGGCCAAATCCTCAGACAAAACCCACGGTTGGCCTCAAAACACCTTCCCAAAATTACTTGACCTCAATGGAAGTTTTGCCCTGATTAGGAACTGCAAAGTTTGCTAATGTAAGTGTAAGTGACAATCTTCACTGCGGTGTTTGTGATGTGTGTATCTATCTCTATAAGCTTGGAGTATATGAACTAGATTGGACCTTCAGGGTGAACTCCGAGAATGGGGCAGTGCCACCCTGTGCCACCCTGGCAAAAATACTTCCCCTCCTCCCCCTAACCCCCAAATAAAGGGAATGATGATTCACAATTCCTTCTTTACTCCTCTCTTGCTCTGGAAAAGAAGTAATATACTGCAGCCATGGAAATGGGGCAGTGCCTCGCCAGCTGTACTGGTCTGCATACTGGTGACCACGGCATCTCCCACGCCCCATCCTTCACTGCCTCCTCAATTTGCTTATGGGGGATGAAGGGGACAAAGAAGTGGCAGCACTGGGCTACTGATGATGTTGCCAGGGACTAGAATGCTGTGGTGAGGCAGTCAAGAAGAGGAGATGGGTGCGGTGGTGCAATATGGATATGGAAAGATATGATGTGAAAGAAGCAGCATCTTGCTGGGCTGGGAACAAGGGGACCTTGTGTTCTGTTCCTATGGTGGTGGGTGTCAACTCAAAACTAAGATTCATATAGATTCCAAGGCCAGAAGGGACTACTGTGATCATCTAGTCCACAGGTAGTCAATAAGCTGGACCACCAGCCACTTTTGAGCGGTCCCTGAAATCTTTTTATTTACTTATGTATTATCATTATTGTTGGGTTTTTTTAAATATTTTTTTTCTTGAGTTTGGACCTTGACTATCCCTTGACAAAAAAAAAAATTGACTGCTCTGATCTAGTGTGACCACCTATATAAGGCAGGACATAGAACTTCCCCAAAATTAATCATACAGCAGATCTTTTAGAAAAACGTCCAATCTTGATTTAAAAAATTGTCATTGATGGAGAATCCACCACGAGCCTTGGTAAATTGTTTGAGTGGTTAATTGCTCCAACTATTAGAAACGTACACCTTATTTCCAGTCTGAATTTGTCGAACTTCAGGCTCCAGACATTGGATCATGCTATAATTTTCTCTAGTTTGAAGAGCCCATTATTAAATATTTGTTTTCCCATATAGGTAGACAGAGAAATAAATTGGTTGGGCTAAATTTAAATAAATGTTGGGTAAACAACGTTTGAGTAGAGCAATGAGAAGAACTGATTTTTCATTTCTCTTGTTGCACCAAAAAAACTGCTGGGGCTGGGAGAGGAGGATAAATTGTTTCAGGTCAAGCAAAATGTTTCATTTGACCCGAAACAAAATCTTTTGTTTCATTTTTGAGGCTTTTTAAATTTTTAAATAAAAGTAAAATTAGAAACAAAGAGTCATTTCAAATTGAAAAAGTGAAGTCTTTCATTTCAGAAATGTAAAAAAAAGAAAAAGCCAATCACAATGAAAAAAAACCCCAAAACACCATTGATTTTCTTAATTTTGTTTTTGTCCAGGAATTTGACATAAGCTCATGAAATATTTCAGTCAACCCCAGCGTGCATTTTTCAGCAAAAAAAGTTTTGGCCAAAAAAGTTCGCCCAGCCCTACTTTTGAGACTAGTAAAACAAACTAGAATTTCAGTCTTCAGATGTTCAACGTTATATGGGTCCTAACTCTCTGATGCCTGGCTAGCATAAGACTAAGGGCACATATAATAGCTAACATTGCCCTTTCCACAGTTAAGCACTGAACATGAACAGGCTGACAGAATGAAGCAGAGCCATCATGAATCATCGTCTCAACACATCTGTTAGCAAAGCCGAGGCAGCATCTTATATAAAACTGTGGTGTTTTTCTTTAAGGCCAAGTGGCTGCAGCAGTTCCTAAATTAGTCTCTGGAGCCTGTGTGTTCAGAAACTTGGATGTTATTCTGGATAAAGCCCTCTAGTAAATTTCACAGATGAGAACAGAAATAAAATAGCCAGGACAATTCAGAGGGCTTTCAACACAGTCATTATTTTTATTACAATAGTAGTTTGCATATTCAGATCACAAGTGATATTAAAACAAAGTGACAGAAAACAATAAAAGCCAGGAAATTCACATAGAAGAATGAATAGTACCATATGTCCTCCAGTACTGTACCTAGACACAACAGGGTACAGTCAAAGTCATTAAGGCAGCACCCTATTGTGCCTTGTTTTTGGAAGGCATATGGCATATTACCTCTTTAATTGTGAAGTTCCTTGAATGCATTTTTGCTTTTTCAAAGTTATTTTAAAATAGATTTTATAAGTATTTCTCTGTCTCTCTCTCTAACCCATTTCATTCTTCCTTCTCTTTCACAAGTATCAATATGGAAAAGTGATAGGGTAATCTCTTACTGGATTCTGTTGAGAGCTCCTAAGGAAAACCAGATTCAGCAGAGCACTTTGCCTGAGATCAATGGATTTGAAGCAATAATACAATAAATGTATTTGATAGCACTTAGGTGTTTCTTATCAATGTTCAGCATGTAAGTAACAATATAATACTTGTAATAAAAACAGATTTATTTTTATTCAAAACTCAGATTAAAATCCAAGGGCCCAATTGAGCAATGTTTTCACAGGCAAGGATCCATTTAAACCCAGTACAGGGAATTCATCCCTGAACCATCTTCAGGCTGATTGTCTATGCTTCCACATTTTTTTTGGTGCTTATGCAAACTGCACCAACTCAGGGTTATCCAACAGTAATTGATTATAATCTGGAGAAATAATGGTGAGCGAAAAAAAAAGTTTTTATAGTTGCCATTGACTTCTGTACAACATCTAGGAAAAAATGTGCAGATAAATGGCCACTGCCGTAACCCCACTCACTTTTTTAGTCTAGAAATTGCCCAGAATTTGCTTACCTTTTCACCATGTCAGTGTGGAACACTGATTATCAGCTACATTGAGACTTTAAGGCAAAGTCCTTGGAAGAAGGTGGTATCTGAGCATATCAAACTATAGGGGGAACTTCTGTAGGTCCTTGGGCACAATATTTCTGAGTGCCAGCCACACCATTTTAGATTATCCACTATATGTTCTCTTATGTGCCTGACCACTTCTCTTGTTCTGTGACAAGGGGTGGTTATGCCCAGCCCCTGTTGGATAGGATAATCTTTCTATAGGCACTGGCCTGGAACAGCCCTCGTGCTTCCTGAGCACAACTGGGATTTTCACTATAACCTTCTGACATGTGCAAGACAGGGAAGGCTTCACTGCCTGTTCTTATGAAGTTTCAACACCTCTGACTTCACTCAGCCAAAACTCAAAGACTTTCAAGAGTTAGAAAAAACATAATTAGGCAACCTCATCCTAACCTTGGAATTAATATGTCCATTCCTACTTTAATGGAGATTTTAGAATCACTTGCTCCCTGCCACCGCTCAATCTCTTCTATATCTGCATGTTGCAATGTCCATTGCATTTTGTACAGTGTGAGAAACATCATTTTATTCTTAAGACTCTAACAAGACATATAAGTCTAAATCTCTGAAAAGCTTGAAATTCTCTTTAATGGATTCCTTGAAGTTCCCGTTTAATGTTCTAAAACGGTTTTTGAGCGAAGTTATCAAAAGGAGTGTGTGTGAATTACAGAGGAAAGGACACAGGGTTGCTGCTGCTAGGGAGTTTGTAGTGCTGATGAGTTTGTCAATATCAGGTGATTTCGTTCTGGTGCTTTATTTTACCTCAGGAGTTCAAAAAAAAAAAAAAATAAAAAGACAGCTGGCAAGAAAGAATAGTGTTCTGTCCATCAAAGTCCAGCAATACAATTGTAGCCCAGAGTGCAAAGGGAATAATCGCATGAATAATACACACAGCAGGCAATGGATACAAAATTTAGGATCACAATTTAGAAATCCTGATTAAAAAAACCACATATACCAATTCATTTGGAAAGAAACAAACAAGTTAATGTCTGGCAAACAGCAAGAGATTCAGCGGTATCCTCTTATCCCCTAGTACTGAGGGTCAACTGTCATTTTATGTTAATATAAAAGCAGACATTCAAACACAATAAACAGTCACAAAGCAAAGAAAGAGAGAAGATAAAATGCTAGTGGCTTTTTTTAGGCACTGAATAGTGAATTTGATTTTGAAAGCTGTCTGCAACTACATTAAATAAATTTTGCATTGTGTAGAAAACTAAGTTTGCCAAAAAAAAAAAATTACCTCATATTAAATATAAATAAAACATTAAATTCATAGTAACTGGTAGGGGCTTTCATCATCAAAGATCACAAATTTCTCTGCAAACTACAGGCCTTATTTTTACCCTCAGTTATGTAGGTGCAAATCCAACCATGGGTGGTAGTAGCTGCATAATCCAGGGCTCCTAAACATATGGACCCATTTAGATGTATCCACCCTGAGATAGTAGAAGGGCAGCATCATACTGTGCATGAGAAATGTTGACCCAGGTCACTGAGGCAAAGCCCTAGTCCTCTAGGTTTTGAAAGGCTGTGCAGAGCAGAGAGATCAGATCAGTTTTTAAGGCTCATCTGAAAGATGACCAAACCAGGAACTGAACAGAATTTAATTTACCTACCTCGATAGGATGAAGGGCAAAATGGAGCTTTCCATGATATGATCTTGTGGTTCCAGGACACCTATGTGTTTCAATCATGACCATTCATCCAGCCATCCTTTCCAGCTCAGTGAGAAGCAAGGACACTTGTCAACACTATTACATCAAGGTGCCCAATTGTGGAGACCTTTCACATCTACAAGTGATCTTCGCATGCAATACTGCATACGCCAGAGGACCAGGGCACACAAGAGTTAGGAATGGATCTCTTTCCTATTGAGGCTTAAATATAGATACTTTTCATTGCTCTAATAGTATTTGGGGCATCCAGTCTATTATTTTCATCATGATTGTGAAAGTTCATGGGACGATTTCCACATTGACATTAAAATGGCACTTTCACTGGTATCTTAACCACTCTGACACATGCGTTGACATTGTAATGACTCCTATGGGGCCATTAACATGTCGATGCAAGTATGAGAGACACTTCATTGACATCTTAACAGTTCCAGTGCTTGCATTGTCATGCTAATGACGCCTTTGGGGACTCTTACCATGTCAGCAAAAGTATATGAGATACTTCCAATACTGCAAGTAAAATTGTGCAAAAATTGACCATAAAATTGGCAAGTTATTAAAAAAAAAATTGCACAATGACCAATTGCAACTTTGCAAGGAGTTGTATCTTTTTGTCCCCTCTGCTCCCAAGCAAAATAATTCTTCCTGGAAAAGAAAGCTTATTTAATAAAACACACATCCCAACAAAAAAATACTAATTAGGGCAAAAGACAGGTCCAGATTAAAAAAAAAAATGACTGGAGCAGCTCACCATCTGTAAAATGAAAATAAAAATACTTGTCCATTAATGTTTGCTTACATTTATGAGACTAAATTGTACTTATGATGGGCTTTGAGATCTTCATATGAAAGGAGCTATTGAGTAGCAATAGTACATTAACACACACCCCCACACCCCAAAAAACAAATTGGGGCCAGATTGTCAAGAGAACTCAATTTGCATTTAGTGACCTAATTAATGCCAGATTTTCAAAAGAGCCCAGCACCTCCCTTGACACTTGTTTTAAGTTAGTCTTTGCTAATCTGGCAATTAGGGTCTGCCCAAGGATCTGTGCTTGGCAGTAATGGATCAAAGTAATATCTTGCAACCACATATCACAAATGGCTAAAGCAGTGTTTCCCAAACTTGGGATGCCACTTGTTCAGGGAAAGCCCCTGGTGGGCCGGGCCGGTTTGTTTACCTGCCGCGTCTGCAGGTTCAGCCGATCGCGGCTCCCACTGGCCGCGGTTCGCCACTGCAGGCCAATGGGGGCTGAGGGAAGTGGCACGGGCCGAGGGACGTACTGGCCGCCGCTTCCCACAGCCCCCATTGGACTGGAGCAGCAAACGGCAGCCAATGGGAGCCGCGATCGGCCGAACCTGTGGATGCAGCAGGTAAACAAACCGGCCCGGCCCACCGGGGCTTTCCCTGAACAAGCGGCGTCCCAAGTTTGGGAAACACTGGGCTAAAGAGCTAACAGTCAAAATGAATTTCGTGAAATAGCCCAGAGTCTGAAAATTATTCTCTCAAATGTTTTGGTGAGTACTTCCGAAAAAGTGATACACTCATAGCCCTGATTTGCAAACTCTTATGCACACAACGTAACTTTATCGTCATCAATTTATTACCATCCTTGGGTAGTGACAGCAAAAGTGCTAACCTAAATTAAATTAGTAAAGTTAAGCATGTACATGAGCGTTTGCAGGATTGGGGCCATAGACTTTGGGATCAGTTCACAAACAATTTGCTAATTTAAAGAGGGGGCTACATTCAGAAAAAATATTTTTGCACTAAATTACCAGCTACAATTTAGAAATTACAATCTGTATTTGCAAATACAGCAGCTACCATACAGTGGTTACTGTTAATAAATTTTAATTTTCCCTTTGTTTCTAAACTATGTTTAGAGATCCTCTTTAAGGGATGCTGGGGAAACTGCCAAATGGGAAGCACTAGTGGAGTGGCTTCAGTGGAGCCAAACTACCAGGAATCAGTTGAGAATACCAGGTCCCAGAACTGACACTGGGGATCCAAGAAGTTTGTAGGAGACCCCTGTCTTGTTCTGTGTGTGAACAATTCAGCATGATATTTTGCCATAGGAATCTCAGATTCCCCCCCCCCCCCTCCCCTTGACTTCTTCTCATTTTCTGTATCATTTCCAGGCAACAAGGTTACCATATTTAGTGCCTTCTAAATCACTTGTGGAAGGCTATAATTGATTTAATTATTGTGATTCTAAAATAATATATTTCTCTTCTTTACCATGCCCTGACTCTAGAGCTTGCTGCAAACACACAGATTCAAGACATGCAATTGCAAAATTTAATTTACCACATACAGTGTAATAATCTGAAAATTGAACAAATAATACTGGTTAGGAATAAACACTATGCACAAACAAAATAACTTTGCTAGGGGGATTATAACCATTTATTTACCGTCCAGTAAGGAACAACATTTGGCCTTATATTTACCATTTTCAGAATTACATTACTCAAAAAAATGTCCACTTTTGAACTCAGCTATATTTTGCATTTCTATTTCTCCTTTGAACATTATTCCCAAGAGACTTTAAAATGGCCTTTTCTTTTTCAGAGTATAAGGATTTGACCATTTGACTCCTAAGAGCTGTATAGAGACAAGGTGGGTGAGGTAATATCCGTTATTGAACAAAACAAACGTTGGGAAAGAGACAAGCTTTTGGACCACACAGAGCTCTTCTTCCAGTCTAGTAAAGCTAGATACTCCTAGCATCACAACTAAATGCAAGGTGGAGCAGATAGATAGTTTAACATAAGTAGTTAGCACATATTCTAAGGGACCATTCAAAGTTGAGTGGCCCATTCACACTTCTGCAGTTATAAGACAAGAAGAGGGGGTTAGTGGATTACAAGTTTGTTGAACTGAGCCATAAATCCATTGTCTCTGTTCAGTCCATGATTTTTAGTGCTTAGCATAGAGTTATGCATTTATGCTTGCAGGCTCATCTTTTGAAAGTGTTGTGCAGGATTCCTTTTAGAATGAGGACTGATAAGTCAGACACAGAGTGATTGTTTTGTGAAAAGTGATAGGGTGTTTTTGTGTTTTATCATTTTTCTATGTAAATTCATTTGAGAGCGATTGTCTGGTTTCATCCACAGTTATTGGGGCATTCAGAGCACAAGATGAGGTATACCACATGTTGTGACAGGCATGTGTAGGATCCATGGATCTTGAAAGATGTGCTATGAGTGGGGGTTGCATCTGTTTTTCTGGCAGAGTCTGATGCCATTTTGAGTTGGTCTGTCCTGGTCCATAGGGATCTTGCTTCTGATGATGAGCTTGGAGGGTTGTTTGAGGCCAGAAGTGGGGGGAGAACATTCTTAAAGGAGGGGGTCCCCATCGAGTGTGGGTTGTAGTTGTTTGATGATACCCTATATAGTTCCAGTGTGGGGTGGTAGGTGACACCTAGGAGTGTGTGATACAGGGCAGGGGGGATTTATGTATTGAAGCAGGTTCTCTCGGGGTATTTGGGCGGCCCATTCCATGATATGATCTACTTCTCTGGTGAAATGTCCTTGTTTGGTGAAGATGGCTTTAAGTGTGTAAAGGTGTATGTCATGGGATTACTCCTCAGAGCATATTCTGTGATATCTGAGTGCCTGGCTATAGGTAACAGATTTCTTGGTGAGTTTGGGATGGTTACTGAATCTATGAAGATAGGTGCAGGGGTGAAAGTGAGCCGATACGGGCCGGTATGGCGTACTGGTAAGAACCGCACCGGCCCATACCCAGCCCACATTAATTTAATGTCCCTGCCCCTTTTGCCTCCCCTGTAGGCAGCCCTGCTGGTAGGGTCCGTACTGGCAGGGCCGCTGATGGGGGGGGGGGGGGAGGGGCAGCAACGTTAAAGCGCTGCCGCGGCAAAGGACGGTCCTTAAAAGACTGCTGTGGCAGCGCTATAATGTCGCTGCCCCCTCCCCCCGTAGGCTGCCCTGCTGGTAGGGTCCATACCGGCAGGGCCGCCTGTAGGGGAGGCAAAAGGGGCAGCAGCACTTTAAGGACCATCCTTTGCCACGGCAGAGCTTTAATGTTAAAGTGGCAAAGGACCTAGCAGCGCTTTAATGTCCCTGCCCCTTTTGCCCCTCCCCCGGCCGCCACCAGGCAGGGGGCGGGAGGGTGGAGGGCAAAGGGAGCAGCTGCCCTGGGGCCAGCGATTTAAATGGGCCCGGGGCTCCGGATGCTGCTACTGCAGCAGCGACGTCCGGAGCCCCGGGCCCTTTAAATCAACACGGGATCCCCGGGCGGTGCAGGCCAGACAGCCTGGAAGAGCTGGCTGGGGGATGCTGACCCTCAGCCCCGCTCCTTCCATCCGAGGCCCCACCCCCTCCCGGAGCCGGAGCTGCAGCCGCCCCGGCCCTGTACTGGTAAGTGTCCTGACTTACTTTCACACCTGGATAGGTGTGGTGATAAGTGGGTTTCTTGTATATGGTTGTTTGCAGGGTTATATTGTTGAAGCTGATTCTGCTAGTGTGGGAATGTTCCAGAGAGAGTTTGACAGACAGGTGGTAGTTGTTGAAGTTGTGGTTGAAATCTCAGAGGGAGTTTAAGCCATCTGTCCAGAGGATGAAAATATCAATGATGTATCTCAGGTAGATCATTGGTTTCATCGTTCATTTGTCCAGAAATTCTTCAAGGTGGCCCATGAAGAGGTTGGCATACTGGGGAGCTATCCTAGTATCCATAGCTGTTCCCCTGCTTTGGACATAGTGTTTGTTATTGAATGTAAAATTTTTATGGGTGAGGCTGAAATGGATGAATTTGGCAATGTGCTTAGGGTGGATAGCTGAGGGTTGGCCATTGTCTTATAAATATTTGAGGAAGGCAACTATGCCATCAGGTTTGTGAAGGAAGTCATTTGTGTTCGGGAGGAAGCTTGCCCTTTGTGTGGTGAGTGGTTTGAAGAAATCTCACAGGTCATTCGTAATGGACCCAACTTCATCAAGCACTTAAGCAGAGGCTCAGGTCCCTCCTTATCCAGAAAAGCAAATGCTTAATTTTAAGCATGTCTTAAAATTTCACTGAAGTCAAAGGGACTTTAGCACATGCCCAAAGATAAACACACAATTAATAAACACTTTGGTAAATAGAGGCAGCTTGCCAAATGGAAGCCAGTATACATGCAGGTCTCAGTGCACAAAAAAAAAAAAAAGCCAGATTGTGCCACTTTTACCCATGCTGAGTAATACCATACAGTGCAAGTAGTGCCATTGCTTTCAGTGTGAATATGGGTGGAGGAATCTGGTTCAAAGCATGCACTTAAGTATTTGTCTGTGGAAAAATACATGCATGCAGAATCCAGGGTCTGAAAATTAGCCCCTTATGTTTCAGAGTCCTTGGAACACCCTTCTGACTACCCTGGAGCAGAGATGGAGAGCAGAGGTGATTGCACTTTGTTACAGGAGTGATCCTGATACCACCAAGCATGATGGTTTAGTGTGTGCAGTTGTACTTAGAAAAAACAAATCAGCACACTTGCCTTGTGACTGTGTGCTGATGATGGCAGCCTGTGTAAGGGATGGCTGGAAACCTGGCCCAGTTTGTTAGTTTGCAGACCTTTGGGGGCCATGGTGCACCTCCTTGCCCTTCTACTATGTAAGAGTCAAGGTGGGAGAGACTTTTCTCTCTCACAAACAGAAATTGGTCCAGTAAAAGATACTACCTCACCCACCTTGTCTCTTTAATATCCTGGGACTGACACAGCTACAAATACACTGCATATTGCTACTATGCAAGACAAAGATCAGAGCTGGAGAACCCCATTACTACCACCACTATACCACACACAATTTTCCACCATTGGTGTATCTATGCAGGACTGAATTTGGCCCTTATAAGGGTACCAATGTTCTACTTGGAATGCTGACACATGGGGTTGTAACAAATATATGGGGCTAGAGTGGAGGTGTGTTTAGTGCCATACATGTGGTATGTTAGTACTGAAGTGATTGTTAAAAAAAAAATTACTAATAACCAAAATCTGTCACCTAGCTACTGAAACTTCAAAATACACTACCTAATTAGGGCCCAGATTCAATAAAAACTGCATTACACAAAGCCCTGAAAAAAAAATTAATTAACTAAAAAAAACCCAAAAGGATTTGCTATACTTCAGTTTGTTTTAATATAAAGATTAATCTTAAAAAAAAAGAAAACCTCTTAAGTCTCAGAATACACACTGAGTTATAATATTGCAGAGATGAGCAAGAAGCCAATCCACAGGAGATGGGAATTAAATCAAAAGGGTACTGAATTAACTAATACAGGTTTTTTAAGAAAAATCTCTTGTTTATTCCTTACTTCTAAAATGCCAAAAATACTGCAGATATTCTCTATAAATATGTAAGATGAATAGCCATTTCTGTGATATATTGCGCTTAACAGCATATCTTCAGTCAATTCAGATTTCATTAGTCTGTAGTCCAAAGAGATTTTTCAAGCTTTTTCATGACTAATGCATTCACAGTTTCTTTTCCACACACCTAAAATGATCATATCATGCAAATTTTAAAGTCTTTCATGCCCAGTTTATAGAGTTTCCATTTTCCCTTTGTCAGTTTCTTGCTGATGGCCAGTCCTAGACAGTTTGCTCACACTGAATACCAAGTGAGATGGGTCAGTTTCCAAAAAGTGCATCTAAAACATTTGCTGGTAAAATGATTGTCCTCTTAACTCATTTTCTTTAGTGCTCTCAAAGCAACACATTAACTATTTCAGCAGTTACTGTGCAATATAAGAAAGCAGTACCTTTAAACAAAGAGTTTCTTCATCGAAAACTGCTATTTTGTCACAGCTGAAATGTGTCATGAAAATGTATTGATTTTGATGAAACCTTTGATAGGAAGGTTTCTCAGGTCCAGGTGGCTCTTCTGGAAAGGGGATGAGAAAGAGACATTGAAATCTTTGACGTCTTTTCAATCCCAAAATGGACATTTTGACACAATGCCTTTTTGTGCAAACATTCTAAAGGTTTTGGTTTTGTTCCAATGGCGAACAAAAACAAAAATGTCAAATCCTTGACTAACTAGTCAACCACACCCCTCATTTGGAACTGGAAGTACACAATCAGGCAACATCACAGACAAAATATATATATATATATATAGTGTACAGTACTGTGTTAAATTAAAACTACTAAAAATAAAGGGAAAGTTTTATTTATTTTTACAAGGTAAGGAAACTATTTCTGTGCTTGTTTAATTTAAATTAAGATTGTTAAAAGCAGCATTGTTCTTCTGCACAGTAAAGTTTCAAAGCTGTATTGAGTCAATGTTCAGTTGTTTTGTTAGAGTTACAAACATTTCAGAGTTATGAACAACCTCTATTCCCAAAGTGTTTGTAACTCTGAAGTTCTTCTGTATTATGTCGTGAGGCTCTTTATATGTTTATATAATGCATAAGAAGTTGGCTGTGGGAACAGAAACAAACAGATATTCCTTTCATTTCTCTGTGAACCATATAAAATTTTTCACTAAAAAATGTTGTAAATAGTAAAGCAATATATTACCTACCTATCTACCCTTGAAATTCATACCTGTAACGTTCCTAAGTGCCTGGTCAACAGGCCAATATAGGTTACATATACTAAATGCACAAAAACAGGTTTCAGAGTAGCAGCCGTGTTCGTCTGTATTCGCAAAAAGAAGAGGAGTACTTGTGGCACCTTAGAGACTAACAAATTTATTTGAGCATAAGCTTTCGTGAGCTACAGCCTTATGCTCAGATAAATTTGTTAGTCTCTAAGGTGCCACAAGTACTCCTTTTCTTTTTGTAAATGCATAAATACTCTCTCCTTTTTGATGTTATGCCCTTTGAGACACAGACTGTCTGCTAATGTGTCTCCTAACTCAACAAGGTGGGCCTTTAGGTACTACCGTAATGCAAATAATAATAATCACCACTTCCAAAACATACCCTGACAATAATTCATTATGTAATACTAATAAACTAAAACAATAATGCATTGTTACATTGTTAATGTTTAATGAGCCTCATCATTTATTTGCTATTTATAAATGTTTTATATGATTCTATTAGGTAAGGCACTACTATATTATTCCACAGAATGTGTAATAAACTATATAGTAGAAATTAAATTTCACATTAGAAAGAAAATGTCTATATGAGGACATTGTGGCTGAGCTGAAGGCCAGTTTCGTGCAGGAAACACCAACTTCCAGATATATTCTTCTCTGTGGTGTGATTACTTTATCTGTCCCTTTATTAGCAGATGCTACAATAGCAAAACTTAGTTCCAGGAGAATGGGTCTGTCTTCAGTTGATGGAAATTGATCTGCTGAAGATGAGATAGTTGAAATAAGACATACTTTACTAACTCAAAACTTGAAATTTGTCCGCCTCCCCAAGTATCACATTCCTTTTCTATTATGTCCTGGCCTGGGATATTGTATTTTATATCCCAGACTAGCTCATTTTAGTCTTCTGGACTTCAGCACTAGTATTGTGCTAATTCAGTTCACCTACTTTTCCACTCTTCCTGTAATCCATCCATGACTATATCTATTAATCCACTTATAATTTTCAAGCATAAATGAACTTGAAAAATTATAGAAGCAAGCTTGTACACAGTAGGTTAAGCGAGAAAATGATGCAGAGGTTAGTACGTTTATAGCTGGATCCTCTATTTACCAATACAGTGATGAAAACATGTAATCTCTACAGCAAAAGCTGTGATTCTCTGCCAGCTGGCTGACTGCCCTTATTTGGGGGGAATAGTAATGAAGGAGGCTCAAGCAAATGGCCACCATCTGGGTAAAGCTCAAGTGAGCTTGTTTGGACAAGGCTCCGGGGTCGAGTAAATGAAATGGACTTCTATGTTAAGATGCATCTGTGAACGTATAATTCCTCTTTATATAAAACCTGGCTTTAGTCAATGCAGGTGCAGAAGGTTGGCAATATTTCTAAACTAGATATAATTTAGTAATTTTTAAAGATGCATATTGTGTGTATATATATCCATATGAAGCCCATCTTTGAAAACATAATTGACAAACAGGAAGGTATTATTTAAAAAAAAAAATCGGATAAGTAAAAGGAAAACAGCATGGGGAAGTCATATATCAAAAGATACCTTTCTACTAGGTCTTATTAATACATTTCATTTAGTTCACTACTTTTATTGATACAAAAGAAGAATGATGCTTTACTATCGTGTACTAATTGTAAGTTTGTGTTGCTAAGATTTTAAGTTTCTTGAACAAAGAACAAAAACTTGGGCACTAATAAAACAGGTACATCACATATCAGACAATTGAGAAGTACCATTTTAAGATCTCGCAATACATTTTAAACATTACTACGTTAATTGAAGCTGAATCTTAGTTATTACTATTTATCATTAAAATACACTTCCCACTCATGCAAAACATGACTTCTCCACAGCCTATGCATTGAAATAAGCTGAGAGTTTGATTGTTGTGTTTCTGGATCTGTGCAGGAAACATACACTTAAACCTAAGTACATGCCTAAACCACTATCATGCATAAGTGCTGTCCTGAATGAGAATCCTTCCCTGAATCAAGGTCTTTGTTAGTACTGATAGTGTCAAGGCTACTATATCATTTGTTTCAGTCGGTGTTAGACTGGTGAACCCTGCATCGTAACGTACTGGCTTGTATGTGTGAACATTATTGCCCTTTCGCAAAGAATCAGACCTGTTCCCCTAGTTCCCAGCTATTGCCTGATAGTAGGTAGACTTTTTCCTGTTTGATTAATAGCACTTCTTTTCCCCCCCACACACAACACCCTCCTTTTTTCCCCCCGTTACGGTTTCATAATTAGCTCCTGTATGAATATCCCTCATTTTCAATTGTGTCTGTATGTGTAAGAAAAATACCAAAAACCTTTGCCACATAGCGTTGCTGTTTAAAAATGCATTAACCCACTCACAGTAAAGACCATTAACAACTTAATATTTGACAGCTTTGACGACACTGATATTTCCTATTTTTAAAATAGGAGAAAACTTTGGTTATCTCAGCTCTCTCTGTTGTAACCTCTGGCAATGCCTGAAATGGCAACCACTGTGAGTCTTGCATCTGCTAGTTAGCAGGAGCAACCTGTGCTGGCCCCAAAACAGCACTGACCTAAATGCAGGATAGATTCCCATTTGCTCTCTGCCCTGTACATTGCCTTTTACTTTGTTTCTTACAGCACTTCATAACTGCATTGGAACGAACCTTTCAGGGTATGTCTAGACAGACAAAAAGTTACACCTTTCTGTCTGCCAACTAGAGGCCAGACATTATAATCACTCAGTCCTGCTCCAGGTGGATTTGCCATCTATACGCCCTACCCATTAACAGAACTAAGGCATAAGCTGGGACTCTTGTGGCTCATAGGCAGCAACTCTTTCAGGTGAGATAAAGGAGCCTCCTTGTGATTGAGCCAGCAGGAGCTGTGCTTTCTCAACTGGAAGTCACTTTTTTGCATCTTGCAAGAGTGATTTAAAATTATTCCTTTGAGGGCAGCTGGGGTGAAGCATTTGTTTGGGAATCAGGCATATGCCCCTCACAACTGTACCCTTCCCTTTAGATTCCAGTTGCCATAACAACTGTACAATACATTTGCTCTCAAACAGCACTTTATTATTATTATTATTAGCAGGTTTGCACTCCAGGAGGAAAGCTGATTTACTTTCCCTGAGGAAACTCACCATACGACATTTAAAATGTCAAAGCGAGAAGAATACAAGCTGGAACTATAAAACCATATTAGAAATAAAACACCTTATGGGAAACTATAAGGGCAAATGCTGCTTTTGTAACAATGATCACTGTAGTTCACATTGAATTTAAGGGGAATTTTATGTGCAGTGATCACGAGATCAGAACTTTATTAGCCACTGGCAACAGAATGCTTGGAATAGAATTCAGATTTCAATATCACATTTTGGACTCTCCTGCGGCTTATAACTGCATATCTATATAAAGTATTGTGCTCTTAAAAAGGCAACCAAAACTTTTTGTCCTTTTATTCCCATATAGCAGGCTATATTTACACAATGTGTTGCCAGCTTAAGTTAATGAAGAACTTAGGCCTTCCACTAATAATAATGGTAATACTATAATGGCTGCTTATTACTGTGTAATGCAAATTGTCACCACAGTACTACTGTCACAAACATATTTTAGCAGTCTCTCTCAAAGTCAAAGTAGTCCAAAGTGTTTGTTTCAACCTGTGAGAAGCTTTTACTTTACAGAAATTGTAGAAAAAGAATTGGTTACTGGATACTAGAAGGGGGAGAGGAAGAGTCTACAAGCAAATGATTTCTTTGTAGTATATTTATCCTTTAATGTGCTCCAGCACAGCAAAATTGTGTCCTTGAACGAAGGATATGAATGATACTATTAAGGGAGACACACAAACCTAGACAAAGAAAGTCATTTATTTTCACTGACCCAGCTGGTCACCTGAATTGAAGTTCAGCACTATAGAATCAAGCATTGCCATCATATCTGTAATTACTGTATCAAGGAGACTCAAGGAATGCTCGCTCATAAGAGGAGAAGCAGACCTTCACATTATACAAGGAGACCAAAAAGTGAGTTAAAGAGGAAAGTATCATTTTCACATTGATACTTAACAATTGTAGCTTATGGATAGGTGCTATGGTTACATATATTTGATGCATTTATAGTGCAGTGTTCGCTATTTAAAAGGTCAACATTTTGCATGTGCTAGGTATAGGAGTAAATTGCAGAATCTCGGATAGTACCTTTGCAGTAACTACTGGCAAACTGATTTTTTAGTATCAACCAATGTGTCGTGATTTAGTTAGAAATGGAACATACCCAACATCTTCATGTTCACCTTCTCTGTATGGACAGGACATAGTTCCCAATTGAGTACTTGGGTCTAGGAGTGGGGGACAGTCCCAGTTGGCTCCTATGTTACCCCCTCACACTAGTGAAGCAGCCCCTGCTGGCTGGAGTAGTGAATGAATGTGTTCACTCTGCAGGAAAGAAAGGGCTATAAGGCATATTATCTTGGAAATTATTAAATACTGTGGATCTCTTCAGTGACAAAGGTCTGTTCTAGAACCCACTGTTTACAACCAAGCCAATGGGAGTCTTTTTATTGGCAGTGGACACACTTTTGCCACAAAACACACATAAGAACTTAAAAAGGAAGCAGACTGGTGAGTTACCTGTGTAACATTTAACATCTGCAGAAGCTAGTCATTGTCAGTAAAGAATAATGACATAATCAATACAGAACAATCTCTGATTGCATCTATAATGGTGCCATGTACTTTTAAGATATGGAGTGAAAGTCACAGAGAAAAATATATATATTTAAAAGGAAGTGTGTCTTTTATTTAATACAAGCACATTTCATTTAGAGTCAGTAGGGTAGAGGATACTAAATACATATCCTTTAATTGTTAGAGGACACTTACACAAACAAGTCTACAAGAAATAAACCTAATTACTATATAATTAACTCCAAATTGCATAAACAACAAAGGCATGATTAGATAATTATTATCTCTTCAGTAAATCCCATTGCCAGTAATAGGATCCCGAATGAAAAGAGTGAGAGTTAAAAGTAGACGTTCCATTTGGGAAATGTGTGCGGGCATATATTTGACATTTAAAAATGTACTGACTGCTAATGGACAAGATGCCTTCATAGTGTGCAAGCCACATGTTTCTAAGTAGCAACTTCATATATTAGCAATGTAGTTATGTACTTGCAAAGGTCTTTTCTCATGCTCTGTTGCACTTTACTTTACTAGCGTCCAATTAAAAATTAATGGGACTTCTTGTGGCTAGTGGAGTAAGGCGATCCCTGAAACATTATGGTCTCATGGGTTAACTCCCTCCCCCATAATGTTATCAGGTTTGGAGAACTTGGCTTATAATGGAAAGACTGACATTACTTTAACAAAAGCACAAGTAACGGGCTCTAAAATTCACACGGTTGTTGCTTACAGTTTATCAACATCTAGTTGTTTGCTGTGATATGCATACTATAATCTCAAAAGGTACCTTGAAATAAGTTTCTATTGAAATGAAAAGTAAAGATGTATGCACACCCCTCATGACCTGGGGTGGAACTGTGGCACCCTGCCTCAGTTTCCCCTAGGAACTCCATATCACAGTTCAGTAGTAATTGTAACCAGTCCTCTTCTGGGGTCCAGTTTAGTTAGCCCTTACACACATGGAGCCTCGAGGCCCCATCTTCAATTCTACGTCTCTCTCCTTGAGTCATGAGTCCCCAACTCTCTTTCCCAAAGCTGGGTCCAGTCCAGTCCCTCTCTCCATGAATCAGGAGCACCCCTCACCCAACCACACATACACACACTCTTTTCTTCCCAGAGCTGCATTCAGTTCCAACTGTCCCATAATTCCCTGCAGCACTCACCTACAGCTGCTTCCGCATGAGCTCCTTTTAAATTCCACATCGATCGCAGATATATCAGTGCAGGGCTAACTGGACAGGCCTGGCTGTCCCAAGCCCTCCTGGACCTTAAAGGGGGAGGCTGTCCTGTTACAATGTATTGTACATGTTAACCCATAATGCCAAAAGACATTTTGCAGGCAACTTTCAGTTTTGAGATTCTACCTTATTCAAGGATTGTTTTGTATAACTTAAGTTAACATTATAATATTTTTTATTGCTTTTTGTAGTTAAATTTTAATATAATTGTAATGATGCTGGTTCTGGTGGGACCCAACTGAGAGTGCCAATTCAGGACAAATTACTTCAAGCAGGGCAGTTACAGCCCAAGGCTGGGGTTTCTATGCACATCAAGGCAAACCAAACCAGCCAGATTGAGAAGACTTTGGTTTTACCCCACTGGCTAACCACAAGTCACATGAGCAATTCCCTTAGACACTTCAGTTTCCCAGTACCACCACAAGTGCCACTCATTATGGGGACAAGTGGGTATGAAAACCAATACCCCAGTAAAAGAAAAAAGGTTCTCTTAATCCCAAAGGACCAAGCCCCAGACCCAGGTCAATATACAAATTAGATCTTACCCACAAATCACGCTGTTGCCAATCCTTTAGAATCTAAAATCTAAAGATTTATTCATAAAAGGAAAAAGATATAGATGAGAGCTAGAATTGGTTAAATGGAATCCAGTAATGGCAAAGTTCTTGGTTCAGGCTTGCAGCAGTGATCGAATAAACTGCAGGTTCAAATCAAGTCTCTGGAGTACACAGCTGGGATGGGTCATCAGTCCTTTGTTCAATGCTTCAGTGTAGCAAAGTTCCTCCAGAGGTAAGAAGCAGGACTGAAAACAAGATGGAGGAGCTGCAGCAGCTTTTTATATTCTCTTTCTTTGTTCCAAAGACAAGCTGTCCATCACATGGCATGGAAAAACCTCAGAGTTCTGTCCATAGGCATGTCCCTGCATACCTTGCTGAGTCACAAGGCATGTCTGCCTTCTCTCATTGGGTTGATTGTATAGCTGATGGTCCTTAAGGGGCCATCAAGCAGGCTAGGCAGAGCTGACACCAACTTGTCTGGGGGTGTCACCCAGAAGCATAGCACAAGTTTGAACTACAGACCGTATAGAGCCAATATTCATAACTTTAACTACAAAAATGATACACAGATAGACAGCATAATCATAACCAGCAAACCATAACCTTGTCTGAGACCCCCTTTATACAAGATTTGGTGCCACTAGAGGACATTGGTTGCAACAATGTTCTATATGGTCCCAGTTCGAGTCAATAACATCACAATAATCAACACAGGGAATGCACACAGCCTTACTTTTCAGAATTGCTGTTCACCAGCTACTCCCATTAAATGGAGTTGGAGGTTCTCCATGCCTCTGAAAATTAGGCCTTTGATTTAGTCAATGAAAACATAGCTTCTACCCCAGAAGAGTTACTTTGTAGAGTGGCACTGTGAAATTCCAGGATCATGTGTCCCACTGATTTCTGTATCACATTTTCTCAGTGAAGCAAAAAGATCCCCCCTTTCCCCTCAACTTGGCTGTCAGAGAGCAAAGTGAAACTGTTGTTTTCCATCTTGGGCATGATCTTCAGAAATAAGGGAGCCACAACAAAAAGTATGCCTCAGCTACATCCATGCAAACCCATTGTCTTCAGATCTTTCCCACAATGAAACCTTTCCAAATCCACTTAAGTCTAATGCTTAGACCAGCAGTGACATTAAATAAGTGGGTTACTTTTGCGCTGTATTCAGCTTGCAATACCTTGATTATTGCTGCTGATATGCAAGATGGAGAGAACTCGATTGCTCATGTTTAAGTATTACACAATTTGACAGTTTGAGTATTAGAGTCCAGGATGAGTTTGAAAAAACAAAAACCCACATGATTTTATGTGCAAGCTGAACAAATCTGAAACATAAATCAGTAAAAAAAACAAAACAAAAATCAATAGAGATCCCACAATGCCATGTTTTACACTGTCACTTTTCAAGAGTGCACTTGAAGAGATGAAATTACCTGAAACTAAACAATGCCAATACTATGTTGAACCAGAGACATTTACAATAGTTTGCCTAATGCAAGACTGAGGTAGAATGCATGAAAGATACCCTCTTAACTGCATTTCTCTCTCTGAGTATGCTTTGTCCTTAAATGGAGGATCTGTAGCTTGCTTCAAGAAAAATGGAATAATTGAGAGATAGACTGGACTTTATTGCTTAGCACATATCAAATAACCAATTCAATTCCACACAGATATGAGTAAACATCCCCACCTTTTCCCTCATTAAGTATCTTTATGACAGATTATCTGTTCACTGCCCAGTACTTCCCACATACTAAAGCATAACTTAATTTTTAATTGCAGAATTAATGATTGCACCTGAGGCTATGAACTTGCTACTCTGAAACCTTGTATAGAATTGTTTCATTTTAATGTATTATCCACAATACAATGTGTCAGATCCTCCACCAGTTAGCATTATGCCACCAATCTTTTACACTAGTCTTGCCTAATGGATAGGGAATAATTAATATGCTTCTAATAACTTACTGAACTGTGACCGAAACAACTTAAATGATACAACTAACCAGAGAGAAGATGCATGGATGTGTCTATGACTTCCAATCTGCTGCATGGAGTGTGAATTATAATGCCTAATGAATTATTTATAATGGTAAGAAATGAGCTGGGAATGGCATTCAAGCCATGGGAAGGTCACAATGTTTTAGAACTGTGAGAGGTAGTGGGTTTTTGTTGTTGTTTTTGGGTGGGGGAGGTGGAGGGTTAGAAGGGGAGACCAACTGGCTGGCAGGCAAAACCTGTCTTTCTAATTTAAAAAGAGTTCAGAGAATTCAAAAGCCAAGTTACAGGGCTTGCTCATAATGCAACTTTCACCATCACCTGCCATGAACCTCACTGACCACCAGCTGCCTAAGTGTGTGGACAATGGAAGTAGCAAACTGGAGTCAGTGGACACTGATCCCTGACATGCAACAGAGGAAGCAAGGATGTAAAGACCACTTACTTACTTAATCAGCACTCTGTAAAATGATTGGGCACACACACTCCATGAAGTGATAAAAATCCTTATACATATCTCACATAGTGTTGTCTCATCTAGGCTTACCCATCTTCAGACTTCCACCTCTCTATTATACACACACACACCCCTCTCTTCTACATTCGAACTATCTGCTGCTTTTTTCTGTTCAATAAAGAGAAGTATCTTACAGAGCATCATTCTCCTGACACAGTATTAGTGTTAACTTTTCCAGAAAGTAACATATAAAGTAGTTTTGACCAGCTCAACATCCAGCTCCATTGATTGCTGTTACACCTGTGTAAGGAAGGACAGAATTGGGCCCCAAGTGTTTTTACATTTTTGTATTTGCACATTTACAAAATGAGGCTATCCAGCAAGAAAGAAGTGTATCTTACAAAATTTAAAATTAGCATAATTCTTACATATTAACAAAATATGTTAATATGTAAGAATTATGCCCAGACCCCGATAGACACACACTAATTTAATAACTGTAACTGCCTATGTTCTCATGCTAGTTATTTGTCAAAAGTTTACATTTGTTAGGGGCCCAATCCCGCTTCTTGAATGCAATCACTGGGAACAAAAGATGGCTACTGAAGTCAGTGAAGCAAAACTGAGCCTTGGAGAGAGGCATTATCAAAAATGGTAACATATGGGGCCAGATTAATCACTGTGCCAGTGTGGAGACTGGAGAGGCGCAATTTGCATTTCTGCTTTTAAAGGGCTGCAGGCACCAATTTGTCCCCTGGCACAAGCAAGGGCAACCATTGTACTCCTTTAAGTTGGTCTCCTGGCTGCCACAGCTCCTATGGGGCTAATGAGAGCAGTGAATACACAGGTTTGCTTTAGCTGCAGCCCCTCCAACCTATGATATATCCCTCCCTCCATCTTCTGGTTCATCTTTGTTCTACCCCTGACATGTCCTGGAATATTTCCAGCACCCAGAGTTTCTGTGGAACAGGCAGAGTTGGCTATGCATTGAACAGGGAAGTTCTTTGCACCTGGAGCGGGGAGGGAGAGAAATGCTATGTTAGCATAAAGTGGGCACAACATAGTGATACATTTTCCCCATCATCAAGTTCCACCCATGTGCTCCATTAAGATACTAGGCTGAATCCACTGTTGGCACAGACATTTAAGTCCATCGACCTGTAATCACTCACACCGGCCATAAATATGGCCTATAGTTGATATTGTGCTATAAGGTTCTGGTATGTACTAAAGACCAAAATCTGCCTCAACTACTTTACAACCAAGGGTAAGTTTGGCTTTGAAAGAGTGTAAAATTGGTGCAGTTCCACTGCAAGAGCCAATCTAAGTATGTCTCTCCTCATGAAGTTATACTTCGTTAGGGTAGCATATGGGGGTTTAAGGCAAAGGGTGAGCTATGTGGGTCACAGATAGATCTGTGACTCTGTGGATCTTCCAGCCAAACCTCTCCCCAGCATCTAAGTTTTGAGCACAGAGCAGCCCCTGTTAGGATTTCCCTTGGCTCTCTTGGGCCTGGGAGGATCATATTCTCATCAGCCCCATCATGAAAAAACTCTTTGCAAAACTCATTAGTCAGGCCTTGCAGAGGCAGGAAAGGGAGGAAGAATTTGAAACAAAAAAGGTGAAGTTTCCCTTTGTGGCATTTAGGAGGTACATATTAGATAAATTCAAGAAATAAACTACAATAGGATGAGATGTCCCAAAGAATTAGGGGGACACACAGTGTTTCACAATGGCTATTATGGGTACTATTACTAGGCAGGGACTTCAGGCCTGTGCCCTGATTTAACCATGTATTTGTGAGCGAACAGCTGTTCATGAAAACCAGATTTTCTGAAGAGCATTGGGAACAGTAAGGTGTTTCTAGTGTTTTATAGCTTTTTGAGGAAGGCTACTCAGCATCTTTTCTTATGACATGCTGAGATCCTTAAAGGAGTTAAAACTGGTCGCTGTCCTTTTCAACATTTACAATGAGGTTATTTTCCTTAGCTTTGTAAGTTTGGAACTATTTGACATTTTATATCTACTCACAGACACAAAATCAGCATAGATTCCAAGATAATCAGACTCTAAAGGTCACTATCCTTCTAAACTGGCTAGTTATAAACATTTTTTGGGGGGAAAAAAACATTATTTCTAATCAATATTGGTCATGCTGTGAAATGGACTTTGAAAAGTGCAGAACCTTGACTGATATTACCCTTTTTAAACTTGTGAAAGTTATTAATTATTAAAGAATAATTCTTGCTCCTATACATAAGTATGGCCTGGATCTCAAACAACAAATTAGTGAAAACAGATATATTTGTCAGGGATTTTTCACCTTTGGATTTACTAAACGGTTTGAATAAATTGTCTGTTACTATATTGACTGAACAGTACATTTTTTCCCCCTCTGCATTATTTTATTTATTCCCCGATGCATAGTTTGTGGGTTACCACAGTATCAGATTAAGGAGAATGTATGAGAAATAAGTCAAGATAGAATGATATCTCCTTGGAAAACAAGACAGTAATATGAAGGTATTTATCCTGCTTCCAAAGTATTTGCTGGTTACATAACAAAATATACTAACATCAAATAGGTTATTAACTGATTCCACTGTTTTTCCTATTTCATTCCACAGTACATCTAATAGAGTAAAAAAAGGTATTACCTAGAACAACTCCTCATCTCCACATAAAGAGATCATCCCAAAGCATACAGTGAATGTACTTAAGTATTATCCTAGTTCTACAGATATTATTGGATTTAGATGTATTTAGCCATTTTAAGTAGCGCTGTTGATCAGTTAAGTAATGCGATTAACTCTCACAATTAATCACGATAAAAAAATAATCGTAATTAATAACAGTTTTAATCGCACCGTTTAAAACATTTCAACTGGTATTCTATTGTTTAGTGTTTTGGATCTTTTTTCTACATTTTCATATATATTGTATTCTGTGTTATAATTGAAATCAAGTGTATATTTTGATTGCAAATATTTGCACTGTAAAAACAAAAAAGAAACAGTATTTTTCAATTCACCTCATACAAGTACTGTAGTGCAATCTCTTTGTTGTGAAAGTGCAACTTATAAATGTAGATTTTTTTTGGTTACATAACTGCACTCAAAAACAAAACAATGTAAAACTTCGGCGCCTAGAAGTCCACTCAGTCCTACATCTTGTTCAGCCAATCGCACAGACAAACAAGTTTGTTTACATTTACAGGAGAGAATGCTGCCCTCTTCTTATTTACAATGTCACCAGAAAGTGAGAACAGGCATTTGCCTGGCACTGTTGTAGCTAGCATTGCAAGGTATTTATGTGTCAGTTATGCTAAACATTCATATGGCCCTTCATGCTTCGGCCACCATTCCAGAGGACAGGCTTCCATGCTAATGATGCCCATTAAAAAAATAATATGCATTAATTAAATCTGTGATTGAACTCCTTGGGGGAGAATTTTATGTCCCCTGCTCTGTTCTACCAGCATTCTGCCATATAGTTCATGTTATAGCAGTTTCGGATGTTTGAAACTGCTATAACTTCATGTTCTTCATCTTAAGAACACTTTCACTGCAGATTTGACAAAATATAAAGAAGGTACCAATGTGTGATTTCTAAAGATAGCTACAGCACTCAACCCAAGGTTTAAGAATCTGAAGTGCCTTCCAAAATCTGAGAGGGACGAGGTGCGAAGCATGCTTTCAGAAGTCCTAAAAGAGCAACACTCCAATGCGGAAACTACAGAACCTGAACCACCAAAAAAGAAAGTCAATCTTCTGCTGATGGCATCTGACTCAGATAATGAAAATGAACATGCGTGAGTCCACACTACTTTGGATTGTTATCGAGCAGAACCAGTCATCAGCATGGACGCATGTGCCCTGGAATTGTGGTTGAAGCATGAAGGGACATACGAATCTTTAGCGCATCTGGCACGTATATATTTTGTGACGCCGGCTACAACAGTGCCATGGGAATGCCTGTTCTCACTTTCAGGTGACCTTGTAAACAAAAAGCAAGCAGCAGTATCTCCTGCAAATGTAAACAAACTTGTTTTTCTTAGCGATTGGCTGAACAAGATGTAGGAGTGAGTGGACTTGTAGGCTCCGAAGTTTTACATTTTTTTTTTGTTTTTGAATGCTTTTTTTTTTCTATGTATACTACATTTAAGTTTAACTTTCATAACAAGATTGCACTACAGTACTTGTATTAGGTGAATCCAAAAATACTATTTCTTTTGTTTTTTTACGTTGCAAATAATTGTAATAAAGATAAAGTGAGTACTGTACACTTTATTCCGTGTTGTAACTGAAATATATGTGAAAATGTAGAAAACATCCAAAAATATTTAGATAAATGGTCGTCGATTATGGTTTAACAGTGCAATTAATCATGTGATTAATTGCAATTAAATATTTTAATTGCACAGTTAATCATGATTAATTTTTTTAATCGCTTGACAGCCCTAATATTTAGTATTGAGAATAGCGTTGAAACTGGTGATTTCTCTCAAACCAGCATGAACTTTTTAAATGTGCCTTTATACACATTTTGGGTTGAAATTTTCCATGTCTGAAAACGTCTTTCTTGAAAGGTTGTGTAAGATCCAGGAGGATGGGGAAATGAAATTTCCCCCCATATTTTTTGGGGGGAAATAACTCAAAAACATCTGATCTTTGAAAATTCAAATAGACTTGAAATCTTTCACCAAAGAACAGTATATGCTGTGCTAGCTTAGTTGTTTTAAATCCATTGTTTTTTGAAATTCCGAACATTTCAAAATGGGGTATGTGCAGTAGAAAATAGCTGGTAGCTGCATACTTAGAATGAGGCTACCTCAACTTGAATCAGTTATCAGAGGTGCAGTAGGTAAGTAACACACGCTGTTACTTCACTCTGTCCTTGTCTACTTTTCTTTACACATTCCTTTTTAGTATAAATCCTTATTTTAGTAAGAAATCTCTGTTTTCTAGCAGAGAAAGATGACCAGAACAGTTCCCCAGGAGAGGTATGTTTAGTGTACTTAATGAAAAATATAAAATTTATATTCCATGAATCTATTCATACACACACACACACACACACACACACACACACAAAAAAACCTGTCATTTCTTGCAACAGAGCCAAGAGCTTCCTGTATGCCGATATGCTTTCTGGTTTGCTGTAAGAAGAAAAGATGATGATGAGATGGCAAGAGTTGAACACTGCTCTGGAAAAGGAAGAATAGAAGTGAGTCTTGGTTTTTTTGATGGGTGCCCATCACTTAGTGGGGAATGGAGTGGTCAGCTATGTAGAGCTGGAGAAAATGTAAGGGTAATGGTGCATATTCGCCATTAGCAGTGTACCCTCCTGCCTGGAGGTAGCATTGCAGGAATCTTGTGCCACCTTTTGACAACTTCCTCAGCCCTTTGGTGGCCTGTCTCTCTGTGAGTCTTCTGTGATCGGGCTCTCTGGGCAAGTCATATGAAATGCCTTCCAGGTTAACAAATGTCCAACTGAAAGTCCAAAACAAATACCCAAACTAACCATTTTTTGTGTGTGTCTTGTGCCTCCCTGCTTCTTAGCCTCTTCTCCTGGCCCCTAAAGAGCTTCTCTTATCATGGTACCTCCCTACCAGGATTCCCCAACTGTATCCCTGCCCCAAATACTATGGTAACTTACCTTAAGGATTCCCCCGATCCATGTAGGCCCTACCTCAGTGCTCCCCCACAGAAGTCTAACCTGCTCCCTGTGGGCCTTTTTGTAGACCCTCAATCAAGAGCAAGCCAGCCAGCTCTGGGGTCCCTCCCCAACAAACTCTGTTCCCAGCTGCTTTAAAGCAGTCCCTGATTCCCTGCATCTGTGGTCATTCATTATAATGAAGTCACCCTGTCACATTCAGCTGTGTTTACTAGTTTTCACTGGGTTGCAAGGTCACTGGCAAGACTGAACGCAGTTTCTCTTATAGGACCAGCCAGCTTGTGACACTCAGAAATATACATATGAACAGTCTTGTTTGAGCCCTCCTAACCCAGTCCCCATATGGCTTAATAATAGGCCTGTCCTTTGCCTCAGATTAGAGCAGTCTGAAGGTTGTTGAAAACTGTGCTGGCTACTAGTGATCCTCTTCTAGCAGCCAGGGATTGCAAAAGGCACATAAATATTGTAGGTACTTCCCTTTTTGTCCCAAACATACCCTTTACCAGGGATCAAAAGGGAGAGGTATAGTAGCTGCTATGAGCTCTATATGACAACCCAAAGCATGGGCAATTAATATCCAGATTTTCAAGACGCTCTGCAACTCCCTTTGTTCTTAATGGATGCTGCTGAGTGCTTTGAAAATCTGGCCATTATTGGCTAGCTGAGGTATATTGGGACACCACAGCAATACAGAGCTGCTACAGGCTGAGCAAGAATCTGATCCTTTTGGTAAGTTTCTGTGTCTCAATTACTTAGCATTAAAACATTAAAAAAAAAAAAAAAAAAACCCCACACACCAAACGCATACACTTGGGAAATAGCTCAGATGCAATGCAATGACCTTATAGTTTCATAGAGACAGGTTTCAGAGTAGCAGCCGTGTTCGTCTGTATTCGCAAAAAGAAAAGGAGTACTTGTGGCACCTTAGAGACGAACAAATTTATTTGAGCATAAGCTTTCATGAGCTACAGCTCACTTCATCGGATGCATTCAGAACGTATGAAGCTGTAGCTCACGAAAGCTTATGCTCAAATAAATCTGTTCGTCTCTAAGGTGCCACAAGTACTCCTTTTCTAGTTTCATAGAGAAAGGGAAGGGCCATTTCTTGGTGTTTAAGCAGAAGAACCGTATGACTAAAATTAATCCATGTGAATTTGGTGTGGGGATTAAAACTCCATTGCAACATGCTTTGTCTAGGATAGTAAAATTCAGTGGAAGGTATTTCCTAATACTGAATGAATACTTTGATATATTTCACCTCTTCTTGGTAAAGAAGAACTTGTAGTATTCTTGAATTTATATGCTATGTGAAATCATTCACCAAATACTTTTGGCAAATACCTCTCTGGTCTGTAGATTATGCTTGCACAGTTCATTGAAAGTATTAGTATGTGAACTTCATGCTATGCTGGTTATTCTTGACTGGAGATATTGGACTAGATTCACCAACATTAAGTCAAAATGGGTTTTCAGCTACTTTGCATTATTAGAACAAAACGGAGCAGCTTCGTACGAATCTGTCCTATATGAGGAAGACAAGGATGGGTGTGTGTGTGTGTAATACCTTTTATGGGACCAACTTCTGTTGGTGAGAGAGAAGAAAAGCTTTCCAACTTGCATGGAGTTCTTCTCAAAAGCTTTTTTCTCTCACCAACAGAAGTTGGTCCCATAAAAGATTATCTCTAATATCCTGGGATCAATACAGCTACAACAACACTGCATACCACAGGTGATGTTACCTTTCTCTGTCTATGTCTGGGGGGAGAAAGCAGAAGGAGACTCCGCTGGTTGGAAGGCATGAGATGCGATGTCCTGAGGTTGGGGGTTCCACGACCACCACTCCCAAGAGGAGAAGGCGGGTGGTGGTGGTTGGGGACTCTCTCCTCCGGGGGACTGAGTCATCTATCTGCCGCCCTGACCGGGAAAACCGAGAAGTCTGCTGCTTGCCAGGGGCTAAGATTCGCGATGTGACGGAGAGACTGCCGAGACTCATCAAGCCCTCGGATCGCTACCCCTTCCTGCTTCTCCACGTGGGCACCAACGATACTGCCAAGAATGACCTTGAGCGGATCACTGCGGACTACGTGGCTCTGGGAAGAAGGATAAAGGAGTTGGAGGCGCAAGTGGTGTTCTCGTCCATCCTCCCCGTGGAAGGAAAAGGCCTGGGTAGGGACCGTCGAATCGTGGAAGTCAACGAATGGCTACGCAGGTGGTGTCGGAGAGAAGGCTTTGGATTCTTTGACCATGGGATGGTGTTCCATGAAGGAGGAGTGCTGGGGAGAGACGGGCTCCATCTTACGAAGAGAGGGAAGAGCATCTTTGCCAGCAGGCTGGCTAACCTAGTGAGGAGGGCTTTAAACTAGGTTCACCGGGGGAAGGAGACCAAAGCCCTGAGGTAAGTGGGAAAGCGGGATACCGGGAGGAAGCACAGGCAGGAATGTCTGTGAGGGGAGGGCTCCTGCCTCATACTGGGAATGAGGGGCGATCAACAGGTTATCTCAAGTGCTTATATACAAATGCACAAAGCCTTGGAAACAAGCAGGGAGAACTGGAGGTCCTGGTGATGTCAAGGAACTATGACGTGATTGGAATAACAGAGACTTGGTGGGATAACTCACATGACTGGAGTACAGTCATGGATGGTTATAAACTGTTCAGGAAGGACAGGCAGGGCAGAAAAGGTGGGGGAGTAGCACTGTATGTAAGGGAGCAGTATGACTGCTCAGAGCTCCGGTACGAAACTGTGGAAAAACCTGAGTGTCTCTGGATTAAGTTTAGAAGTGTGTGCAACAAGAGTGATGTAGTGGTGGGAGTCTGCTATAGACCACCGGACCAGGGGGATGAGGTGGATGAGGCTTTCTTCCGGCAGCTCACGGAAGCTACTAGATCGCATGCCCTGATTCTCATGGGTGACTTTAATTTTCCTGATATCTGCTGGGAGAGCAATACAGCGGTGCATAGACAATCCAGGAAGTTTTTGGAAAGCGTAGGGGACAATTTCCTGGTGCAAGTGCTAGGGGAGCCAACTAGGGGGGGCGCTTTTCTTGACCTGCTGCTCACAAACCAGGTAGAATTAGTGGGGGAAGCAAAAGTGGATGGGAATCTGGGAGGCAGTGACCATGAGTTGGTTGAGTTCAGGATCCTGACGCAGGGAAGAAAGGTAAGCAGCAGGATACGGACCCTGGACTTCAGGAAAGCAGACTTTGACTCCCTCAGGGAACAGATGGCCAGGATCCCCTGGGGGACTAACATGAAGGGGAAGGGAGTCCAGGAGAGCTGGCTGTATTTCAAGGAATCCCTGTTGAGGTTACAGGGACAAACCATCCCGATGAGTCGAAAGAATAGTAAATATGGCAGGCGACCGGCTTGGCTTAATGGTGAAATCCTAGCGGATCTTAAACATAAAAAAGAAGCTTACAAGGAGTGGAAGGTTGGACATATGACCAGGGAAGAGTATAAAAATATTGCTCGGGCATGTAGGAAAGATATCAGGAGGGCCAAATCGCAGCTGGAGCTGCAGCTAGCAAGAGATGTCAAGAGTAACAAGAAGGGTTTCTTCAGGTATGTTGGCAACAAGAAGAAAGCCAAGGAAAGTGTGGGCCCCTTACTGAATGAGGGAGGCAACCTAGTGACAGAGGATGTGGAAAAAGCTAATGTACTCAATGCTTTTTTTGCCTCTGTTTTCACTAACAAGGTCAGCTCCCAGACTGCTGTGCTGGGCATCACAAAATGGGGAAGAGATGGCCAGCCCTCTGTAGAGATAGAGGTGGTTAGGGACAATTATGAAAAGCTGGACGTGCACAAGTCCATGGGGCCGGACGAATTGCATCCGAGAGTGCTGAAGGAATTGGCGGCTGTGATTGCAGAGCCCTTGGCCATTATCTTTGAAAACTCGTGGCGAACGGGGGAAGTCCCGGATGACTGGAAAAAGGCTAATGTAGTGCCCATCTTTAAAAAAGGGAAGAAGGAGGATCCTGGGAACTACAGGCCAGTCAGCCTCACCTCAGTCCCTGGAAAAATCATGGAGCAGGTCCTCAAAGAATCAATCCTGAAGCACTTAGAGGAGAGGAAAGTGATCAGGAACAGTCAGCATGGATTCACCAAGGGAAGGTCATGCCTGACTAATCTAATCGCCTTTTATGATGAGATTACTGGTTCTGTGGATGAAGGGAAAGCAGTGGATGTATTGTTTCTTGACTTTAGCAAAGCTTTTGACACGGTCTCCCACAGCATTCTTGTCAGCAAGTTAAGGACGTATGGGCTGGATGAATGCACTATAAGGTGGGTAGAAAGCTGGCTAGATTGTCGGGCACAACGGGTAGCGATCAATGGCTCCATGTCTAGTTGGCAGCCGGTGTCAAGTGGAGTGCCCCAGGGGTCGGTCCTGGGGCCCGTTTTGTTCAATATCTTCATAAATGATCTGGAGGATGGTGTGGATTGCACTCTCAGCAAATTTGCGGATGATACTAAACTGGGAGGAGTGGTAGATACGCTGGAGGGGAGGGATAGGATACAGAAGGACCTAGACAAATTGGAGGATTGGGCCAAAAGAAATCTGATGAGGTTCAATAAGGATAAGTGCAGGGTCCTGCACTTAGGATGGAAGAATCCAATGCACCGCTACAGACTAGGGACCGAATGGCTAGGCAGCAGTTCTGCGGAAAAGGACCTAGGGGTGACAGTGGACGAGAAGCTGGATATGAGTCAGCAGTGTGCCCTTGTTGCCAAGAAGGCCAATGGCATTTTGGGATGTATAAGTAGGGGCATAGCGAGCAGATCGAGGGACGTGATCGTTCCCCTCTATTCGACACTGGTGAGGCCTCATCTGGAGTACTGTGTCCAGTTTTGGGCCCCACACTACAAGAAGGATGTGGATAAATTGGAAAGAGTCCAGCGAAGGGCAACAAAAATGATTAGGGGTCTAGAGCACATGACTTATGAGGAGAGGCTGAGGGAGCTGGGATTGTTTAGTCTGCAGAAGAGAAGAATGAGGGGGGATTTGATAGCTGCTTTCAACTACCTGAAAGGGGGTTCCAAAGAGGATGGCTCTAGACTGTTCTCAATGGTAGCAGATGACAGAACGAGGAGTAATGGTCTCAAGTTGCAATGGGGGAGGTTTAGATTGGATATTAGGAAAAACTTTTTCACTAAGAGGGTGGTGAAACACTGGAATGCGTTACCTAGGGAGGTGGTAGAATCTCCTTCCTTAGAGGTTTTTAAGGTCAGGCTTGACAAAGCCCTGGCTGGGATGATTTAACTGGGACTTGGTCCTGCTTTGAGCAGGGGGTTCCAAAGAGGATGGCTCTAGACTGTTCTCAATGGTAGCAGATGACAGAACGAGGAGTAATGGTCTCAAGTTGCAATGGGGGAGGTTTAGATTGGATATTAGGAAAAACTTTTTCACTAAGAGGGTGGTGAAACACTGGAATGCGTTACCTAGGGAGGTGGTAGAATCTCCTTCCTTAGAGGTTTTTAAGGTCAGGCTTGACAAAGCCCTGGCTGGGATGATTTAACTGGGACTTGGTCCTGCTTTGAGCAGGGGGTTGGACTAGATGACCTTCTGGGGTCCCTTCCAACCCTGATATTCTAGGATTCTATGATTCTATGACATTGGTGAGGCCTCATCTGGAGTACTGTGTCCAGCCTTGGGCCCCACACTACAAGAAGGATGTGGATAAATTGGAGAGAGTCCAGCGAAGGGCAACAAAAATGATTACGGGTCTGGAACACATGACTTATGAGGAGAGGCTGAGGGAACTGGGAATGTTTAGTCTGCAGAAGAGAAGAATGAGGGGGGATTTGGTAGCTGCTTTCAACTCCCTGAGAGGTGGTTCCAGAGAGGGTGGTTCTAGACTATTCTCAGTGGTAGAAGAGGACAGGACAAGGAGTAATGGTCTCAAGTTGCAGTGGGGGAGGTTTAGGTTGGATATTAGGAAAAACTTTTTCACTAGGAGGGTGGTGAAACACTGGAATGCGTTACCTAAGGAGGTGGTAGAATCTCCTTCCTTGGAAGTTTTTAAGGTCAGGCTTGACAAAGCCCTGGCTGGGATGATTTGATTCGGGATTGGTCCTGCTTTGAGCAGGGGGTTGGACTAGATGACCTCCTGAGGTCCCTTCCAACCCTGATATTCTATGATTCTATGATTCTATGATTCTCTTCCAGATTGAACACAATTCTTAGAATCAGGTTTTTGGCATGAGTACTCAAGTTTAGCAATTCAAAATCCACTTGCTGTGAATATTTTCCCACTTTCACTTACAGTTTGACAATGCCATGAATGTTTCCTCCAACACCTGAGAGAAGCTAGTAAAATGCCTGAACAAGCATGAAGATTTGGCACTCATGGGTTAATGATCAAAAATTCAAAGCTGGTTTTAGCATTGATTGAAACACAGTTCTTCTGGGACTGACCTTTGAAGTGTCAATCAGCATAGTCCTAGGTCTTTACGGGAAAGATTGCTTTCAGAGATGTTCCTTACAGGGAGTACAAATCCAAGATGACAGCACAGGCTGAGTTTGAGATCTCGGGAAAATAAATATCTATTCTACTTGGTGAGCTCTTAAACATCTGTACTTAAGGAGTTCCTCTGAACTGCTTTCATCTGCAATCTTCTCCCTTTTTATTTCCTGCTTTTGGAAGTTTTCAACAGCTTCAGCCTCTCACATTGCTAAATCTTAGAGTGATTCCTCAGGCACAGACCAGCAGCACATACTTTACTTAGCTATAAAATCTGCTATCACAGCAATTTGCATTTACATTTTAATATGAAGACTAAAGAGGTATACTGAATCAACAACATAGTGCATTCCTGGCATACGCCTTTCAAGTTGTCAAACTGCTCTCTCATGCCTTTTCTATTTGTTCTGCTCTCTGGCCAGGAGAGAACTGGTGCTTCAAATTTACTGAATGTGCAATATTTTATCATAGATCTTAAATCACAATTCATATATTTTAAGACAGATGCCAAGACATATTTAGTCTCTAAGGTGCCACAAGTCCTCCTTTTCTTTTTGCGAATACAGACGAACACGGCTGTTACTCTGAAACTCTATATTAGTGCTATTGCATGTGAAATGATCCCAAGTTCCTCGGGAACAACTTAGGTTATATTGCAGAGTATTCATACTGCAAGCTGTCAAAATATCTTTTCTATTTTATATCCATAGGGGTGATACCATAAGGTCAACTGCTATTTTCTGAAGTCTTGCTTCCTGGAGGCAGAACTTCAAGAAGGGAAAATTTTGTGCTGTAGGTGAGATAAAAGGATGTTGGAGAACAGAATGTGTCAAGGGTAGGAGGAAGGATGTGCATTTCATTGCATTCAGAAATACCTGCACTGGTAGGAACGACAGACTTGAGTAAGCATCTATTTTATTTAAGCTGCAACAATGGATCCTCCTGGAAGATTTTGTTTAAAAACTAAAGTTTAGGTGAAATTCAAAGAGTTGATGTCTCCCCCCCCCACACCCCGGAAATCTTTGCTCCTAGAGACGGTGGCTAATTCAATTTTTCGGTGGGGAAAGTGACAATTTTCCAGATATTAGTGGTATCTTGGGTACAACTGATCAAAAATTTTTCAAAAAAAATTGTCATCTGAAAATGCTGTTTTGTTGAAATCTAAATGTAAACAGATAAAGTGGATGAGGTAATATCTTTTACTGGACCAACTTCTATTGGTGAGAGGGGCAAGTTTGAGCTACACTTCAAACCTGGGAATCTCTCAGTACCTTTCCCAGACCTAAAGAAGAGCTCTGTGTAGCTCAAACTTGCCTCTCTCACCAACAGAATTTGGTCCAATGAAAGATATTACCTCATCCACTTTGTCTCTCTAATATCCTGGAACTGACATGGCTACAATACTGCATACAATCATGGAAACATATCAATTTCAGCAACGTCCGACAGGAGAATTTCTGAACAGTTTGAAATAGAAATGGAGTGTTTTGTTTTGACTTTGTTTTGTCTCTAATTTTGTTTCATTCTGACTTTAATGGTTTGTTTCAACTTTTACTTGTAATTTGTTTCACATTTTAATTTTGTTAAAGCATATATGTAGCATACATATTTTATATTAGAATGTTTTGACTTTAAGAAGATAGTTTGATTTTTTTTTTGTTTCAATTTAGGTTGAAAACCAAATCTTGAACTATTTTGTGGACTAGAAATTCTGAAATATTTCAAATTTGAAAATGTCAAAAGGATCTGATCAATTTCAAAATATTGGAATTTTCATCCCAGGGGAAATTCCATTTTCTGAGCAGATCTAATTTTGGGGTACAATTAACTTTAGAAGCTATGGTAAGTCTGTGTCATATGCATGGGGTTTAACTGATTTCAAAGTTTGGGTTTAAGAAGGAATTTCCCCCAGGGCACATTGGCATGAAACTTGGTGGTATACGCACAAACCTTCATCTGGAGCAGTGAGTCTAGATTGTAGGTTTGGATAAGGTTTGTCATGCTGCACACAGCCAGGGTCTTAGCACCAAAAAAGCAATAGCACACAGATGTTGGACTTTGGTAACTTCCACTGTCTTCTGTGTTTCTGCAATATAAAGGTAGTAGGTAAATTGTCATCAAGCTACCTCAATATTCTTTATTGTTTAAAGCACAGCCACTTTCGGGGCAAATTATAGCTGATTCTGTGCAGGTGCACGAAAGAAGAATGAGAGCATAATGAGTCCATTTCCAAGCTCTTCTGTGCACCCTAACAGTAGGGGTAGCTATAATGTGGCTGTAGGTGCTATAGCCTATGAGAGGGCAGGCTAGCATGGTTAGCAATGCAAGATGTCCTACCTAGACCTGCCCGATTTGGTACAAGGGCAGAACTGGTTGTCCCTTACCAAAGCTCCTCAGATTCCCTCTGCAGGTATAGTGTGAAATCCTATCCCCACTGCAGTGAATGGAATTTTACCATTGTCTTCACTAGAGCCAGGCTTTCATCTATATTTCCTTACAAAGACATGACGACTCCAGCCACCGCAGCTGCTTTATTGGTGCATCCACTACCTCTCCACAGAGTTTGGCCCAAACTGCATTTCGTGACATTTAAAAAAAAAAAAAAAAAAAAACCACAACACACCTCCCCCCAAACAAACAAAAACACAACAACAACCAATCCTTCAGTAAGGTGATTACCTAAAAAACTTGTAAAATGCTTACTGAAATGTTGGGTGTTATGCCTCCATAATCAGTTCTATCTTATTTATGCTAAAACACTGAGTAAGACTCATTTATAATTTACTAGGATGCTGACAGTAATAAAACCTATGAGATTTCAAACATCTATAATGAAATTATGAATCCTTGATATTTAAATGACAGCTCATTTATACCTCAGTCAATCAACTATTACACATAGTATCTTTATAGCTCTATAGAACCATGCAGTTAGCCATGCTAAGACAAAAAGAACATCTGAATATTTCAGGGGTGGGGAAGGATAGAGCTATTAAATAATAGATCTTTTGTGATGACCCCCCTCCCTCCTTTTCCTGTAAAAAAATGTATATTTTTGGTAGGCAGCAAAACAAAAGGCAGATAGACCTGTTTCTGGTCACACATGCACGAACTGAATAACTTTAAAAAGGGAATCTTATTCTCTGCTTCTACCAGAAGTATAATGGACCATATTTAAAGGCTGTCAGCAAGTAGGATTAGATTGCTCCCAAAACACTATGAATTTTTTCCCCAATGTGGCATTTTCAAAAATGCAACATGATAGAGCATTAAGGTATGTCAGCTGTATGACATGACAAGATATATTTCCATTCAGCTGGCTGATTAAGATATATCTCAAAGCAGTAAACAACTAGTTTTATTTTTAGATAATTTACTGTGTAAAATCATAGCACATGGAAATCTAAAATAAACTAGGACACAATAGACAAAACAATACGGAAGATAACAAGATAAGGAATCAGCAGCTGTATTAATGATTGAGGAAATTTAAATGGTTAACATTCATTTTGCTCTCAAGGTCATGGAGTAAAATGAAATTCTAGCTTCTGTAGATTGGATATTCTTTCCCAGCAATGCCATTCACTATTGTTTTATAAGATACAATTAGATAGATGTGCATGCACAAATATAGCAAAAGATATATTCTTGGTTTCCTATTACTTCCCCTACATGACCTAAAAATCCCTAATAATGCTGTTTAGCTTAGCTACTAATGGATATAGTTTCTGTGGAGAAAACATTTTCTCTTATATATCTTACCAAAATTTTATCTTATCTTCAAAAAGGAATATCATAACTCAGGGAATCTCTCTGTGCTTACTGGTAGACCAAAAGGGAACTAAATACTGGAAAGTACTGGTATACACACATACCTAGTCCATACATATGTTTAATATTATACATAGTTGTATATGCCAGCAAGAAAATAGATCTTACATTTTGCAGTACTGAAAGGTTTGTCCCCTATAACAGTTTTTTTTATATTGAAATTACCTGATTTTGAAATCCTAACAAAGCCATTTGAAAGTTCTTTGTAGTCTCCAAAAATATTATATTGAATACCAAATTGTGTCTTGAGAGATAAAGCTCTCTCTATTAAAAATCAAGACATGTAGTATCAAAAAAAAGTGTGATTGCTTTCTCGGCAATTGCATTGTTTTCCTTCTGGTTTCAGAAAATTGTCTTGAGATTGGATTTCCACCCCACCCCCTACCTCTTTTAAACAGTAGGATGCCATATGAAGCCTTTTTGTTTGTTTCAAAGCACAGAAAGGGAGATGTATTTGAAGGCTCATTAAATAAAGCTTTTCACCTTTGGAGCATGAAGTCCATGTCTACCCTTTGGACTTAAACAGAACTTTCAGTAGCGAATTGCCCACATCACAAAACAACAATATATACTTTTTGACGCTGTTGATGGAATCATTATAATCATTTCTGATCTCAACATCAAAGACAAGACAAGACAAGACAAGACAATTAGTGTTCAATGTCTGATGAACCACTGTATGTTTATCAGGTCTGATTTCTCTGAAGCTTACTGATAAAAAGCCACAATCGGAAATTTTACATTATACCTGCATGCATGAAATTTGCCCACATAATTTAAAAGACCATCAGCAATTAAATCTGAGAGATTCTACTTCAGGTTTGGTAGAATTAGAAGATTTAGAATTAACCCTTCCAAAAATAATAATCAATAATAATCAATAAAAGCCCTTCCATATTCGTTTGAATAATTCCTAGGTTGGCAGATACTGAAGTGACATTCTTTGTCCATCAGAACTGCTTCCCAGCCATTTTACAAAAATAGCATATAAAGAGCTGGCTTGGATGAGCCCTCATATTGTGATCTCCTGGACTATTTTCTCTGTGAAAAGTCTACTTACCTAACACACACAGAGTCAAATACTTGGAGGGCTTTCACTTTATAGGTATTCAGAGGTGAGCTATTTGACTCCTTGAAAGAGATTATAGTTGTACCACTCTCCTGAATCCCCAGACAGAAGCCAATTTACAGAGAAGCACCAATTGAAGCACCAGTAGGAAACGGAATTTCTGCCCTTCTGGCAGGAATAAAGTTGCTATGGTGGTAGCCAGCACAAGGAAATGGAGTATACGGAAACAAAAATAATGATAGTCTGGGCTACTGCTCATAATTAGATATTTTCGAACAGCATTCTAGCTAACATATTAAAACCAAAACCCTTGACTTCCCAAAAGAGGAAAGTTAGAGCAATGTTTTTTTAATTAAAAGATTTCAACATATCCCTTACTTGAAAAGGTAAGGAAACTAATTACACATACTTCAATAAAAATAACCCAACTCATATATAGCACTTTTCATCAGTAGGTCTTAAAACACTTTCCAAAGAAGGTCAGCATAATTCAATAGATGGGGAAACAGAGGCACAAAGCAAGTCAGTAACTTGTCCAATGTCACCCAGCAGCCCACCGACAGAACCTGGAATAGAGCCCATATCTCCTGAAACTCAGTCCAGTGCACTATCTGCTAGGCTATGTTGCCTCTAGGTATCATTTGAGGATTTGGTCACTACACAAAATATCATCATCATAGTTTAACTTGGATGGCATCATTTTGTTTTTTGCTCTGTATATTTGTTTGGTGAGTGACCAAGCCTAGATGACACAGTGAATAAGCAGCACCTTCTCTTTCCTCCATGATACAATAATGCACAAGGGGTAAGCACACTTTATGACAGCATTGAAAATTTAATTCCTTGCATATATCTTATCAAGAACCCAGTTTTGTAGGCCTTATGCATACAAAACTACCAGCTGAGGTACTTGTGCTAGTAGGCCTCTGATTTAAGTGAGAGGTGACAGTGCATTCTCAATGAATGATCTTCAGCTATAGAATTAGTGTCCCACATTGGTGGTGTCACAGCCTAGCGGCTGACAAAACAAGCTAAAAAGTTCATTTATGTTCCCAGATAAATTGGGAAGTGGGATAAAATATTTGTTTTGAAGTGAAGGGAGTGGGATAAGATTATTGAGAGTGTGAAGATCTTTTATGTGACCTTTTTATATGAATGTATGTATTTATGAGTACTGACAGTGCCTTGAGCTCTCAGCAACATACAGGCTACAGACATAATCACCTGACTAAATCTAAAATGACCAACATGTGCATGCCTGTACTTCTATAGCCAAGTGATCAACCTCAAGGGAATCAGTTACAGTTTCAAAATTGACAGTGAATACATGCTGAGTGAATTAAAAAGAAATTGTTTAATAAGCACTAAGCATGATCTTAGCAATACACAATCAAGAAGATATAATCCCTCCCCACAGAACTAAGGCCCTAACCATGCAAAAAAGTCTTAAGTGTTCAATTTTACTCGTGACTATTTCAGTTGAGTTCCGTGAGATTGCACATGAACTAAGTTATTCATATGCATAAGGCTTTGCAGAGTGAAGGTCTAAAATCAAGACAGACTAGAAGACAAATGTGATATTACACCTGCTTCAGAAAGTAAATATACAAATACCATCTCCCTCTCTGTTCAGTTTCCCTTTAAACCATTTACCGATGTAATACACCAATACACCGTTTCTGACATGACCACCCACTCTATTTAGTGGTAAGGCATGACTTTATAGAAACGCACTGAAAGAAGTGTGAATTTGAAAGAAGATACCCATGCTTTCAGGTAGGGGTCAAAATCATATCGCCTTTGGAAAGCATAACTACAAATAAGAAAACTAACTGATGCAGCACCGAAAGAGATGTAACATATGAATGCATTAGCTGAAAATAACCAAGGCAGAGAATTTTCATGAATATAAACACATTTGCCAACACAATACATCTTAGCAAGTAAACAAAAGGTATAGAGCATAACCAAGCTAATGCACATTTTTAAGCACTAAAGCTACTGTTTTTCCTCTGTATTTTATAAGTCATTCCACAAACAGATGAGATTTCTGTATTTTTCATGGCCATCGGAAAATATGGGGTGATAAGAAAATTCACGTTATTTTAGGAACATATTTGCATAAGTAATTAAACATCTCCAAAAGGGCCCTGAAGCCATTGAGACAACTGAATTATTTATATTTGTTTAGTTGATTAGATAAAAATGCAGAAAAACAGCACATCAAGATATTTTGTAGTAAGATCAGGAAGAAGATGAAATAAAGATTGTCTAGGAGTTCTCTTAACCCCCAAAATGCAGATCAAATCAGGTACCTGAAGTCAATGTTTCTTAAATTATAAAATTGATATTAGTAATATATCTCAAAAATCATATCAAATATACATTTTCAAACAACATAGCAGATCTTTCACTTTTTTTGGGTGGGGCAAGTGAGCTGTGGATAGGGTACAGCAAGGAAGGATGGAGTTCATTCGTGTGCAGAGAGACTATACAAGGCCTATGCAGAATTTAAGTTTGACTTCAATGGAATATGCACCCCACGTAGGCTCTCCACACCAGAGTGACTTTACCCGACATGTAACATATTAGAAGGAAAAAAGCTGTTATCTAGGATGTTGATGCAAGTGAAAATTTGCCATCTGAACATTAGCAAAGAAACAGATTCCCATTATTAAAGGGAAAGAACAAAACTTCAGGTTGTCCTTGGATATTTGTATCTTAGAATATGTAGCAAGACTAGCACAATAGAGAAGGTAAGATTTTCATAAAGATACTAGAGTGGGTTTAGATAAGGTCTTAAACTGTTAAGAGCACTACTTTTAAGATGAATTGTAAAGGCTTTTTGTAAAATGAAGATCTGAGTGATGTGAAAGTACTGTACCAAAATAGCCAAAATGTCCCTCCTCTTGAGCTTAAAATATTTTTTTTTATTTTAACTGATGTCACCTTGTCAGTGTTATTTATTAAATGTTTGCTTGTACTTTAACTGCTTCAGAACCTGAAAAAAATAAAACAAAAACCAAAATGTAGCATTATACCCCATATGCTTTATGGAAATATGGTTATGATATGAATATGGTATTACTGGATATACTTTATGCAAGATGGGTCTTGTAAGAGATCATTGGAAAGGTTATAATTTAATGAATGTGTTTATCATGTATCATTTTTGTATCTGAAGCTGAGAATATTGACCATGTCTCTGTATTTCAAATGTGCTACATTGGATGATGCTAAACAATGTTAGTGGCTTAATGAAGAAATGCACACAAGCATAAGGATAACCCCAGGAACTGTGTGCAATAGAAACCTCTCAGAGATAGCTCTATACAATGGGAACCGTTTGACCGAGGTCACAGGAAAAAAAAAAAGCTTTCCAGCAAGTGGCGGTGGGGGCACAATATAAAAGAGGAGTGGGTGGGTGAGATTCTGTGGCCTGCATTGTGCAGGAGGTCAGACTAGATGATCATAATGGTCCCTACTGACCTTAATATCTATGAATCTATGACAATGATAACATGAGTGGACCTCACTCGCCCTACAATAACAAACACCTAAGGAACAAAGACTGAACTGTGAGAAGTGATGGTCCCAGGCTAAGATCTTTAACCTGTGTAAGAAAACCTGGGAAAGCCAAAGCAACTTGTGCCTTAAGAGTCTGCCAGCCTGTTTATCGCTCAGGGTGAGAATTTGTTAATTTATATCCTACCTATCTAGTGTGTTAAGCTCATTCTGTGTTTTTTGTTTATTTAGTCAGATAATCTGCTTTGTTCTGTTTGCTATCCCTTTAACCCTTTTGTGGTTCATATACTTGTATCGTGTTTATTATTAAACCCAGTTTCTGTAATTTCTAAACCGGGGGGGGGGGGGAGAACCATCATGCATCTCTTTCTTCACATTGAGGAAGAGGATGGATTTTTATGAGCTTGCACTCTGCAGATTTTTCTATACAGTGCAAGACAGTATTATTTTGGGTTTTTCTCCCAAAAGGAGTGTGCACGTGAGTGCTGGCGGTGTCCTCTCACACAGAACTGACTTCAGTCTGTGGCTGCATCTGGGTGTGGCCCTACCTGTGTGTGTGTGTGTGCGCGCGCGCTGCAAGAGGCCAGAAAGCCTAATTCAGCAAAACAGGGAGTGGAAAGGCAGGCTGGTGGAGCAGGAGAGGCTCAGTGACATCCCTGGGAGGTGGCCAGCCCATCATACAAAACACTAAGTCAAGGGAAACAGTACTATATATCATTCTGGATATATGCCAAATACACTAATTCTTTCAAAGTTTGCTAGGGTATGTTATAGTACAATATATTTCATGACCTTTTCAGTTCAAAATAAATTGATGCTCAAGGAATTAATGCAGAACACTGGTTTGTTATTGCTACTATGCTTTAGGTGTCATAGCAAACATGGCTTTTGGAAGTTTATTAGGACCAAATTTTCAAACCCACCTTCACTCAAGTACTCTGTTTCATGAGCATGTGCAAATACTTGTTGGAAATTTAACCCAAGCTTCTTTTCAAAATGATGATATCTAGTCCTGATTTCCATTAGTATAGTGATTATTTATAAGAAGCCACCAAATAGTTCATTTCAATAAATGTCAACTTTTTAAGTGCTAGCTCCATGGATTCTGGAAGGTTGGTGCTTTCCTTTCTTTCTTAATGCATTTGACAACACTCACCCCAACTACTCAGATAGGGCACTGGAATAGGGGGATGTAGTAGAGGACAAAGTCATATCCCAATATTTGACTAAAACTGAATTCAGTTCAGGACCTGCAACTGGGACTGAACGAGGAAATGAGGATCTAAACCTTCCCTGCTGGGATGCAGCCAAAGGACTGCTTTAAGTGACACTGGCTAGCATGTTTCTCCACGAACAGATCCACCAGCTAGGGATCACTCAAGTCCCTCACTCTCCAGTTCATCTTTTATCTACATCTTTGGCCTGCTCAGGATCATCCACTACACCTAGGGTAAGAGCGTGCATGGCATCAAGCTCACTATACCTGTGTTAAGCCTCCTGAGGACTCCCCATTCTTCAGGGGAAAACATCTGGATACATTTCCATCCCCTTTGCCCCAAGTCATTCCTCTTAGCAGTGCTCTAATGAGTCAATGTCCTGCCCAAAATGTAGACTAGATTACATATTTTATATAGTCACACTAACTAAACACAAGTTTATTAGAACAATTGGAGGAGACTGATTTTTAATATCCCCAAAAACTATTAAGCAAGGAGGCTCATTCAGTATTCCCTCTATTCAGTACTGACTAGCACATGGCAAGGTTCACATTCTACTTCTTGCCTCAAGTCCCAGGAGGTTTTTCCACAATTTGAGCAATGTTGTACCCTGTTTCAAATAGCATCATTCAGTGTCCACAAACAACAAACAGATAACATAATTCATTTATCTCTTCTTTCAGTCTTTACAGCAATGACAAATAACTTTCTTGTTAGGTCCAATAGCAAGGCCATAACTGTGGACTCATTAGCATTCAATTAATGAGCACAGCACTCTAGAGAGCAACAGCATTTCAAATCCCATCTTCCATAGCCCCACTAGATTTTTCCCCACAAAAGCTTCTGTGGTTTGCATCTCATTTCAGCAGTCTGTTTGAAAGAGAAACAATAGAACCCCTATCTAAGAATTTGATTGGTGGTATCTAAAATATTTGGACAGCTGAAAACAATGTAACTGACTACAATGAATGCTTACATTATTTATGAAGATTAAATGTCACTGATTTTTCCATCACAATTTTCAAAATATAGAAACAGTGCATACAGCATGTTGCCTGATATGTCAAATATTGAGTTGGCCTGTGCAATGCTCTAGACTTAACACATTTCTCCCACGAATTAGAAATGCACATATATGAAGGGTTTAAGTGCGAGCACTTGCATGGTGGAGAGTTCTGTGCAATTAACTTCAAAAAAATGTCATGCCTGTTAGGATTTGTGTGTGCAATATTTTCAGATTTCCCTGTCTTATGTTCAGTCAGTATCTCTCTCGTCTTTCACCTTGTCATTGGGAAGGAGACACACTGACAGTGGAGGTCTTTCATATCTTATAAAAAGGCAGTTTGACAAAGTCATGATTGTTTCTTTAAACATCTCTGTGGCACTAGTTTATTTTCCCCAAACACAAGTTATGAAACTTGGGTGCCTATAGTATAATTTACATTGCCGCTTTTGTATGAATGTGCTAGCCCCAACACACGCCCTTATAGCTTGCCAAATGAGCTGTCAAAGCCAAGATACAAGATCAGCTCATTACTGAGGACACAGAAGCAATGAAACACAGACACCACAATACGGCAAAATGCAGAGGCTGCAATTTTATTTAGAACTTTTACTTAATTGGGGCAAAACTACGTGACAATGTTAGTCCAGTGTGCTTCAAAACAGGCACAACGGTCCCAGTGGACTATTAACCTGAAAGTGGGTCTGAAAGCCTGTACGCTCTGAGGCCTGCCAAGGGACCGTGACTGGAAGCCAGAGTCCCAGCCTGCTCTCCTTCTCTATGCAGGAGGTGAGGCCGGGGGGGGGGGGGGGGGGGGGGGGGGATGAAGGAAGCCACAAACTGCACAAGCCACAGAGGGGATATACCTCTGGAGGGAGGATATACTTGTCTATGCATTGTTATGCCCAGGACCAATGGACAAGTAGACCACTGAATTACAGATTCTTGCTTCTCCACTTAGAAGGGCCCCCCGACACACTAGGACACTCACTTGCCCAGGGATCTAAAAAGTGAGGGGAGGGCTGTAATCCCCCAAGAAGGATGTTAACCAATACGGAGCCACCAACGAGAATCCCTGGACCAACCTTTGGACCTACTCAACCCAAGACCAAAGAGGGGCCAGAATTACCTCAAACTGCCACACTAGTTGAAGCAGACTGTAAAGCAGCCTCAAACCCTCACTCCCTCCAGAGCAGAGCTTCAGCTGGCTGCCTGCCACCCTATGTGTGGGTTTCTCATCCCTGAAGCTGCCTTAGAATCATAGATTTGGGGTAGAAGAGACCTCAGGGGGTCATCTAGTCCAACACCCTGCTCAAAGCAGTGCCAACCTTCCATGATGCATCCTCTGAGTTACCAGATGGGTGGTAACTCCTACTCCTGGTTCTTTTACCCTGTCTGCAGCACCTCCATTAGTCCTTCCCTCACTGCCACTCTGCTCTCCTTGCTCTACAAGCAGTATCATAATGCACACACAAGGGGGCTGAATTAAGGTTTCAGGCATTTTCTAACTTTTGAATGCAACCTCATCTCAGACTCATCCCCATCACTCACAGTTCCTCATCCTATTCTGAGTCGCCCAGGGCCATTCTAGATATAATTAAACTAGGCAGCTGCCTAGGGTGACAGATTCTGCCTAGGACACCAGGGGCAGCTCAGCCAAATCTGAATGGTATTACAACTCTGTGCACTAGGTTGCAATGCCACTCACTCCAATTTGGCCCATCCACTCCCTGTCATGACGACAGGCAGTCAGGCCAAACCTGAGTGAGTGGCACTGTGACCTGACATGTCGCCCCGCCCAATCACCCAACCATCAGAAGGCTTGACATAAACCCTGAAAGTCTGATGCACCTGCTCCAGGAATTGCACCTCCCAGTGGAGAACCTCTGTTATAGGAGAGGAGAGTCACCCTGAAGTTTTGCCTATGGCCATAGATTGTCTTGGACAGTCTCTGCAGTCACCAGCCCCACCACTCTCAGTTCGTCATCCTAGCCTCAGTATACTTTGTACCTCCACCAAGCTCCTCATTTAAATCCCAGGTGCCTTCCTGGTTACTCAGCCTAGCCAGTATCCCTCCCCCAGCCACCACATTTCAGTCTCACTCCTCCCCCAAATCTCCCCCCATCCCAGTCCCTCCCCACCCAAGATCCTTGTCCCAAACCCTGCTCCGGCCCTGGTAGTTTCTCAGTTTCCCCACCTGACTCCACATTCCAGGTCCAGACCACATCCCCCAGCCCTTTGTCCCAGTCTCATCACTCCCCACAAGATCAATTCCCCACCCTTTTACATTACAGCCAGACTGCTTCTCCTCTTGCTCACTTCCTGGGTGCCAACAACAGGCACATTGAGAGCATAGGAGAGAGTCTCCTCAGTTCCTGGCATCATACTGGCCCTCAGTAGCTGGGAAGCACAATCACAAAGAAATATTTGCTCAACCCCTGCAGTGCCAGCCTGAAGCATGCTCACTACAGAAAATTTGTTTGGAAAATTTAACTGCAAGCTTCTAACAAGTCTTTAGTGAACACGTGCTAACAGATTTGTTGAGCCTTATATCTTACCCAAACAAAGACAGCAAAAGCACATCCTTGACATTAGAGTGTCCATCTTACCAAATGTCAAACTGTTGCTTCAAATCATGGAGGCTGAAGAGATTTTCAAGAGAATGGTAAGAAATTTTTACTAGGGAAAAAATATATTTTCCCTATCCTCATTTGGAGAAACCACCACCATTTTGGCTAAAATTAAAACACATACCACCACACGCACCTGAGGGAGACATCTGGTATGGAAATTTTCAGCTTAAATGCTCAAAATTTTGCAGTTATAAGAAACTAAACAGGGTCTTATAATGGAAAGCTTTGGGCATCTCTAACTGTAGGGATTACTATCTGTGCCACCTATAATGTGAAATATTCCTATAACATTTTTATTGTATCCTGTGATTTTTCTAGATTAAATACAATGTCTTAATCAATCATACCAGTAGCAGAGTAGACAAGGGAAGAGAAATAGTCCTCAGCATCTTCATTAGAAAGACATTCCTCTGACATTTATTTTCCTTTTTAATTAGGTTATCATTATAGCAGGTGTCACCCTCCCCCACTAACAAGAAGCATCGTGAATTTCCAACAGTGGTCAGCAATATCAGCTTCTCTAGAGAATCACTTTTGTCACACCCATAGTTTTTCTATTTACTTAGGAAAATGAGCTTTATTTATAGAAACTGGCCATCAGGGAACTGGATAGTTCAGGGGAGTTAATAGTTTTTCATCTCAAAGTCGTAGTTTGAAGTTGGTGTGTCTAATATCCTTTTCATCTGACGCAGAGCTGGTGAAGAAATGAAAAAATATTGCAAAAAAAATTCACATTTTTTAAGAAAAATCTGACAAATTTTCAGCCAGCTTCAAGCTGTAATGACTATAGAACATGAACTGCAGGTGTATGAACAATGAATTACCTTCTTGACTATAGCTGGTTTCTGCAAGTCACAGTTGATATGCTCCGGTGAAGTAGATTGGAGAAACTTGTAATGCCATTGCCTGTGTGCTCAAAATGTATGTAGCATATATGGAAATTTAGTCTATATGATCACCTTCTTTAAAAACTGGTTTTGACAATAAAAGCAACTTAATATAGTTGACAAAAACAGCTAGAGTGATGGCTGTGAACAATGTTACAAACCAGAAGATCAGTTTCATTGAGTATATCCCATTTTCAAGCCTGTCATTTTAATGGTAAATGAAAAATAATTTAGCAAACTCTGACTCATCTGCTTGAAATAAACAAGAACCAGAATTTATCTCTTTTGGACATTTTTTTTCATCCTGAATTAGGACAAAAAGAGGATAATTGAACTTTTTGTGGAACACAAAGTTCCGAAAATTTTCCATTTGGAAGTGTCTAAGCACTTATTTCATTCAACTGAAAATGTCAACACTTTTTTGACATTCCTAAATAGAAATATTTAATATCAATTGGTTGGACTGAATTGAAACTTTTCAGACTTAAACTGTACTTTCCTAAGGCCTGGTCTACACTGGGAACTTACATTAGGATACCTATATCTCAGGGATGTGAAAAATCCACACCCCTAAGCGATGAAGTTAAGCCAGCCTAACTCCCGGTGTAGACAGCACGAGGTTGACAGAAGAATTCTTCCACTGACCTAGCTACTGCCTCTTGGGGAAGTGGATTAACTACTCCAACAGGAGAACCGCACCCATCACTGCAGTGAGTGTCTACCCTGAAACTCTACAGCAGTGCAGCATTTCTAGTGTAGACAAACTCCTAGACTCCCCATTCTCCAATATGGGCCACTTCAATATACCAGAGACACCATTCTTTAAACAATTCAGCAATAATGCTGCCTGAGGCTGCCACAGTCTGAATAAAGATTACATTACAAAGAAATGTGAAAAGCTACATAACATTTACGGCTAGCATAAATATCTCAGCAAAGGATATTCACTAGAGATGCAGCTAATACCAGACTGTTACCCTTGCCTTACAGACATCACAGAACTAGTATCAGAGGCCCATATCCTCACAGGTATCTCACTCATTGAGGAAGCCAAGATCCCCAAATGTATCTTGGTACCTAAATGCCTGTTATTTTACTATGCAGGAATGTGGGGCCAGATTCTGATCTCAGTTACATCAACTTAATTACTCCAAATTTAAAACAGTGAGTTATTGAGTACTGACACCATTGGTGGATCTCAATGTTGTTCTACATGGTGTGTTAGTGGGCACCAGGTAGGGTGTAAATCTTAGTGCACACCAGCACATTGAACACTAAGATTTACACCCTACCTGGTGCCCACTAACACACCATGTAGAACAACACTGAGATCCACCAATGGTGTCAGTACACAATTACTCATTTTAAAGCAAGCCTTATGATAGAAATTCTGTCTAAATTGTGGCTCTGCTTGGTTTCAATGGAAGCCAAGAAAATGTATCTCAGGGAAGTACTTGGATCTAGAAGTGGGTGATTTATATGCAATTCTGGAATGGTTTCACTTGATTTATAATGAAACAAGAAAAAGTAACAAATGTTGCAGCACCATTTACCGAAGTAATTTTCTCTTTTCCATTATAAGAAGCATGTAAGTATCACAAGAAGAGAACTATGAAGCATCATCATATTTCTATTATATTCGCCTAATTACATATGTCTACACCAGGAAACAAGAGATGGATTGGGGTTACATCTTAAAAGAACCCCAAACCAGTAACTCAATGGGGAGCTTCCAATAGTCTCTCAAAAAAATGTTTTGCTTTACTAACAGAAAAAGCAAGACGATAGAAAGATTACCTACCAGGTTCAGTAAATAGGAGTTATTCCTAAATTGAATCAGATGAATCACTGCTTATGGTAATAGTAAACAGTTTTAGAGATTCATAAATTATCTAATGAGGCATAACCAAATGCAGTTATTATATTGAGTAACTGTGCAGCCAGCATACCTTCATTCACCTTAAAACGTAAAAGTATTTAATTTTTCTTAAAGCAAGGAATAAAAGTTTGCAATCACCAATTACTGCTAAAATATCTGATTAATGAAAATAAAAGGGCTGTCCTGAAAAGGTACGAGAGAGAGATATAAGATGAATATCCAATACCACAATTTTTTGCATAAATGAGAAGATGCACAAAAACTGCTCGAAAACCTGCTTTTTCACTACAGCCAAAGCCTGAGGGGTATCAAAGTGAAGCTTTAATCTTGTAAATATAAAATACATAAATAAAAATAAATCACAAAATGAAAGCTAGAAAGCTGGTTAAAAATTCTTCAGTTTTGGGAGGGTTTTTGGTTAATAAATAGGATTTTGTCAAGAACAGAATTTTGTGCAGAAAATTTTACATTTTGGTAATTTTTTTCCAACATAGAAATCTATCATTAAAGTAACTCTCTACAACATTCTGGAATCTTTTGAATGTCTTGTTAATCTTTCCTTACATGTTGGTTTTCTATTCTCCTCCCCACTGCTTCTATTGCTTTCTGTTTTATAGTCATCAGTTGTAACTGGTAAATATTAACCTACGTATTCACCATACTGCACTCACCTTTCCCGCCTTCTCCATAGTAGCTCAGGAAAATACTGCCTCTTCAACATAGGCAATATGACCCTCCTTTTTAGATGTACATACACAATATGTGCACTCACAGATCAGTACTCTGCAGGCGCACAATTTGACATTTGTTCTTAAACAAAATACTACTTATTTTTCCTCCCCTCTATTTTCTGATGTACAATTGATGAGAGCGAGCACTAAGATGACATACAAAAGATTAAAAATCATATCTGAGCAGATGAATGAAAGTTCTTTAGGCTTAATTAGAACTGTGTGAATATTGGGAGGTTTTATTTTTTCAGTTCACTACCAATTCCAAGGGGGAAAAAAAACTGTTTGGGTCATTCTCAAAGTGACTTTATTTCTTCCAATTACTGATCAATTAAAGTTAAACAAAATTCATTTTGGGATGAATTAAATGTTTTTTAAAAATAAAAATCCTTAAAAAAAGTCAAAATATCTAAATAAAATTGACGTATTCAGACCCTTCTACCCCACCACAACATGAACAGTTTGTGAAACATTTAATTTTTCCCAGGTCTGCATTTTTTGAAGAAAAATGTTTTGGCTGAAACTTTTCACCCAGTACTAGTCCTAATGTAAATAGAAATAAAAGTGATACTCAATTTGGGCTTAATTCAAAATCCACTGAAGTCAATGAGACTGGCTTTAGCTCATGCACTTTATGATACTTCATTAGCTTTTCTAGTATTCATCTTTCTCGTGTTTTCCTTCCACTGTGTTCCTCCTTTGAATTTTATCTTCTTAATCAGCAGCCTCCTTGGTTTTGCTTGATGCAATAAAGGATGTTTTCTCTTCTCCATTTGCTGCATCAATATTGCAGGTCTCCAGGGGTACATCTACACTGGAATGAGAGACTAGGAGCACAGCTGCGGCTGACCTTGGCCAGATGACTTGGGCTCACAGGGCTAAAAATTTCTGTATATATGTTCAAGCTCAGGCTGGAGTCCGGGCTCTGGGGTCCTCTCTCCTCCCGCCTCCCCCACTCGGGGTCCCCGAGATCTCACATCTACACAGCAAATTTACAGCCCTGCAGCCTGAGCTGTACATCAGCTGATCCAGGCCAGCCATGGGTGTTTAATTGCTGTGTAGACATACCCCATTAGGCTACTAAATAGGTCCTGCTCCCATCAAAGTTTCCTATCTCCATAGATATTCCATAAAGAATACTGTAGATTATAAGCAAAGAGCAACTTGAATGGGACCCCAACTCCACCCTCTTCTCCCCAGCATCTGCACCAAATTGCCTTTTCCTTTAAGATATTGGTAAGATTTATAATTTTATTTCTCTTTCAAAGCTCAGTATTGACTTTTTATTTTAAAGCTCTGTCCTGTTTTTGTTTTCTCCATCTGCAAAGTCTTTCTCCAAATTTACGTGTGCAATGGAATCCCAGTGTTGAGTTCCTTCAACTGAAGGTGAGAATAGAACTCTATGGGGCCTTTCCAGCTGGACTGTGCTCATTTTTTTAAACAGTTAAAATCTATTTTCAGAAATGCTGGCATGAAGGTAACAAAGTTCCTTTTATTCCATCCCTGTCAGTAACTTCTCTGATGCAGTTCCATCTAAATTGTGTCATTGGATCTTCAATGACGAGTTTCTTTGGTCTTCATTTTCTTTAATGATTGCAAATTCTTCTTCCTCCTAACTTTTAGCCTTCCAGCCAGATAATACTTAGTTCCTACAAGTGCTTTGCTGGGTATGTCAGATGAGTTTGGCACAGTGGGCTTAAATAATATGACCATACATTATTTTAAGAAAGCCCAAAGTCCCAAGCAAAAAACAAATACAATTGGCCATTTTCATATATTAATATACTCTGGAATTTTCTGACAACTTCTGAAAGTTTTCCTCATAAAATTAAAATTATAGATGATTAAATAGGATTTTTTCCCCAGTGGAGAGAAGTTAGAAAGCAGTAAAGTGTGGGATAGTGGTGGTAGTGGGGAACACTTTTCACTTTTAGAAATGAAAGTATTACTTTTTTCTCTCTGAAAGTGCCACTTACATCCCGTATGAATGCGTTCCAACAGGCAAAAGTAAAAAAACAAAAACAAAAACAAAACACATAACAATAAGAAAGTAGGGAAACATTCCACACTTTGACCGTTCAGTGTTTTCTAACTTTTGCCAGATGGACAACAGTCAAAGTGGGAAATATCTCCCCCACGCACAATTTCAAAACAAAAACATTCAAGTAATTGACTTTGGGCTTTGCGTTTCTGGCTCTAAAATAAGCTAGAGCTATACCATAGCAATTTAAAAACAAGCAGCTAAAATTCACATGATATAATATGGTTCTTGGTAAATATGTACCAAATGCATGCTGTCCTATAAACTGAAAAATAAGTACCAAATGCTACAAGGTCGGGGGCATCCTAAACTCTCATAGTCTTTAACATGAATTGGGTGTGCTGAGTTCCTAGCACGTTTAATCTTCAAATCTACTCTATATGGCTAATTAAGTTTAAAGAAAAAAGGACCAAGTACTATAATTAGTTATAAGAAGAATGGTGTGGAAATCTCACTTATTCAGCTGCTTGATTTTAAATGCAAAGGGCAGTGATTTAAATTTTGAAATAAAAACCTCATTGATAAGTGATATTGTAGGCCACTTTTTGATCTGATAGCAAAAAAAGATAAAAATTTATAGTTTATAACAGGAAGGTTTATAATAAAGTATGTGATACGCTGTTCATTGAACTGAACAACTTATGAAAACATTGCAGTGTTCAGTCACATTTGGGAGCAGTTGCTCATCTGCATTGAAGAATAGACTATATTGATAAAGGAAATCAGGATTATACTCCACAGTCTAAGATGGGATATCAAAAAATATCTTTAACCCTGACTTAGTTGGATTTTAGCTCTGCCTCTAATATTGGGAACAAAGTTAAATATGGGCACAATTAAATGTGGCCTGATGGCCCAGAGTTAAATGCTTTATTCTCTCATTCATAGATGTTATCAAGGAGAGTCTCTAAACAGGTGCAATTCTGGACAGTTAATTATGCCTGCAATAAATAGAAGCCTTTTTCTTAAAAAGTAGATGTCAGAGTAAGATACTCAATCACCACAGGTCATTTACTTGTAAAGTGAGCTGTAGCTCACGAAAGCTTATGCTCAAATAAATTGGTTAGTCTCTAAGGTGCCACAAGTACTCCTTTTCTTTTTGCGAATACAGACTAACACGGCTGTTACTCTGAAACCAAGCACAGAGAGGATCCATTGATTCATAGAGCAGATTTTTATAGATTATAGTATATGATACAGTTTATGGCTATTATATCTCACATTTGTTTAAAACCCATATGAAAATTGAAGAAGGTTTGAAAGCCTTATGAAGAGTGGAATTCACCGAGTAACTTCTACTGAAAGAAATAAGAATATTGAAATCATATCCCACAAAAAGACACTACTGAATTACTAATACCTGGATATCTGTCATTCCAATTATTCTGGTTGCACTTAGTATCTACATACCCCCAAACTTCAGTTTTTGCCTTTCAGATTGTAGATTCTGAGGAAGATATTGCAACCCTAGCATATTAGTACAATATCTACTACACTGTGGATTCTACCACACTTTAAACATAGTAATTGGTGTGCACCCCCACCCCCAATTTGGTTTGTTCCAAATCCCAGAGTGTGTTAATATACATATTTTTATGTAAATTGAATGTGACTAGGCTGAATGGACTTTCTTGAGAGAATAACCAGGAACTCTGTCAGGTGGCCAAAATATTTAAACTTCTATTTTTAATAGTGAACAGATTGGGTTAATAGAGCAGATCCAAGGTACCTAGTGGCCCACACTTTTTGTCTTGTGGCCTTTGACCTGTTAATTTGTGACTAATGCAGCACTAAAACACTAGATGCACTTTGAGAAATTGTTATATCTGAACACTAATTTAAGTATGATAGCATGGTTATATTAATGTTATAGACCATGGACAAGGCAAATCTTTGGATCCTAATGCTCCAGAACTTGGTAGAAGATTAATCCAAACTTTGTGACACAGCAAACATCACTATTTTCCAAACTTGGCTGCCTAATATTTGGTACCACAATTCACATTTTGGCACCTTTTTAAGTTTTCTGAATTTTAGAGGTGCTGACCACCCATAGCTTTGAATGTATCAGTACCAAGGTTTCCCTTAGCATGGTGTATGCTTTCAGTTGTTTAAGCTCTTTGATGAAAGAGAGCCATGTATAGTTCTGAGGGTAAGACAAACAAAGCCATTAATTGTACATGAATAAACAAAAATTAAATACATCAGATAAGTAAAATTACAAATAAAAAGATTCAGTACTATTCAAACAGATTTAAAACTATTTAAGCTCTTTAGCTAACAGCTATGAGAAACAAACAGTGAACAATCACTGGGTGGAGTTAGCTAGCTTCAGTGCTATTAGCAACTGATCTACATTTGTGGGAAAAGGCAGTGTATTATCAGCAATTCAATGCTTTTTCAATTGTAGTAAGGAAACAGTCAATGGCAGCTTTAGCAAACTCTTATCATGACAAATGTGACATGAAGAATATAGTTATTTCCAAATGTCTACAAAAAAGGAACATCATAAAAACTCAGCAAGTACACGTTAACAAAGCGATCCTCTAGTGTGAAACCATAGCATAGGGACTTTAAGCCTGAAAAAGTCCAACTAAAAATTCAGTAAGACACAGAAGAGGACTCAAGATAAAGAAATGAAAGAATAGTGACAAACAAGAACAGCACAGAAGACAAGAAAAGCTATTAACATGGAGCTCACTCACTGCATTAAGAATCTCCACATTCAGCAGCACATTCTGGGTAAAGACAGATCCAATATTTTACTGGCACATCGTGCTACATAAGTGTTGTCAAATTGTAAAACACCACCACCACAGATAAACTGACAATTTTTTTTTAAATACAATGCAAACATATCAATGATTATTAAACCTAACCAACATGCATTCATTTAAACAAAAATACAGAGTCTAGTTCTGATAGCAATCTATGTATACTTCTCTCATCGTTTATTGTTAATTAATCGCTGTATGCGAGACTGATGGTGAAACACACATGGAAGCTGCAGGTGCTACATGCACTATATAAAATAACTTGCCTCTAAAGAGTGATGGATTATAGATAGCACATTACATAATTGTGTCAATATCTTCACTGGCTCCTGATCCACTAGGACAGTCTCTACCCCATCTGAAACAGATCACTGAGTTAATGTCCAAACTCACCCTTTTCAGGGATTTGGGTTTAATGGGAACTAAAAACCAACAACAGAACAAACATCTTTCTTTTCTTTCTCCTGGAGGTTGGCTGTTCCCCAAATTTCCCTCCAGGACGTCATCTATCCTAATTCCTTCTGGCCCAGAGACACTCCCACCCTTTTTATTCTCAAGGTTGGAGCTAACTAGATACACCTGCCTGTATAACTCATCAGTAATTACCCTCAATCCTAACACAAGTTGGAGTTTAGCACCTAAGCCTAGGTGACTCTGCAGGAAAAAAAAACCATATAACTATATAGGGTCTTAGAACCAGCCACTCTGAGAAGATCCAGATTTTTTTCCCCCCATTGAAATTCTTGGTTCTCATCCTCAGTGTTCTAGATTGGCTAGGACCTAGACATCCAAAAAATAGTGCCCCAGTAACAGGCTAGGAAAGTGAATCTGAGAACATTGTGTCTGACGGATCCTAAAATTAAACTCCTTTGACCCCAAGGCTGAGCATTCTCCATGGAAGGTCCTTCCCTGTGGAAGTCATCAATCCTGGAGATCAGTTTAAGCTTAAGTCTTGTCACCTTCAGTGCAAAAATTTAAGACTTCTCTCTTTTCACAGTCCTTCCATCATTACAAGTGATTGCAAAAAGGACCAGTCAACATAACCCTGGAGATAAGTGGTGGTATTATGTTTAAGAATACAAACTGATGGAGTAGGTAGACAGTGTGGTCCATACAGTCAAAAATATGTTTCTTAACTTTAGGGGGAAAAAAAGTAAGATACTACTGTTGTATTGGGTATGCTATAAAAAAAAGCTAGATCAGGACAAATAGACAACCTAACATGTCTCTTGGAAGCATACATCTCTATATTGATGTATACAAAGAATAAGAAAACATTTGTGTGCTACATGTTTTTGTTCATTCATGTTTGTCTCTGTCTTCAACGGTCCAAGAATAGTATGGGGGAGGGATGGAGAGGGGGGAAGGTAAAAAACACGCTCTCAAGTCAGATACCAAAGCATTAGCTTCTGTTACAAAATTTAAACAGAAGATAAGTGAGCTCTAAGAGCATTTTATGATATCTTAGTGCATTTCATTGCTACAACACAGCATGAATCACACAGGAAAAAAAACATTAAAACTATTTATTGTCGCCCAAGTTAAAGGGAACCGCAAAGGAAAGACATCTCCTATGTCCAGACATAATAGTTTTTACCTTTACAGAACATCTAATCCTGGAGATGTTCTTTGATTATACTCTGTTTCATACATAATTGTCCATACATTGTTTTCCTTTTGTATCCCATGTCTTCAGGAGGCATAGGCCCCAGAGCAATGCCGAAAGGGAACATGTTGCAAATCATCAGTTTTAGACTTATTTAAATTAACACTATTATTTGCATTTATTATTTAGGGAACTCACAAAGAACCAAGCCCTATGGGGGGGAATAAAGAGAGATCAGGTCCTCTTACTTCCCTGCTCAACTACTGCCCAGATCAGCAGTCAGCCTCTGAGTCACAATTTCTTTTTGCAGCTTCCACAGGACGGAAGAACAAAACCTGTCTCACCCTGCATAATGATCAGGCTCAACTTTTATTGCAAGGTTCAAAACTATTTTGTATTTTAACCAAGCCATTGGGAAAAATCTGGAACTGAACCAACAGTATTTTACTTGGAGTTCAGCTAAACCTGTTATCTTCATGTGATTGAAACAAACAAATTTGAGACTGACTTGACTGGTGATAGGTCCAATTTGCAGGATCCTTCATTTATGCAACAGTACAAATACATGAAACTATGATATAACCATAGAGTTTTCACTTACCACCATTTGAGGATTTTAAAAGCCTTTTTCTAGTATTAGCTAACACACTCACCCTGTTAGTTATAGTAAAGTCAGGCTAAATATATGTTGGTAAGCACAGACATTTTAGAAGTGGGTAAGTTGAGGCCCAGAGATGCTGAGAACCAGATTAATAGTACTGAGTCGTTGCTCTGCATTGCACGGTTTTAGGGGCCTACATTCAATGAATGTCACTAAGTCACTTCTGGAAGTGGGATTTACCCATTTAAGTAACTTAGGCTTTCAAATGCTGAATGGAGCAATGACTAAAATACATTCAGGTATCTGGCCCTAAGCGACTTGATCCAGATCATATAGCAAGTCAGTGGTAAACCAGAGCAGTAGATCCAGCTTTACAAGTGCACCTCCGGTTAAAAAAATTGTGTATAGTATGAATCGATATATTGTTGGAGGGAAAATAAAGAGAAATTGCTTTTCTAGGTAGCAGTCTGTTTACCAGTAAGACTGCCCAGCAGACAGATCAAAAGTCCCTATCCTGGACAAACAGTACTGCCACCAAGCTCATGCAGCGTTAGTCACACACATTCCCTGCTAGGTTGCATGTCCCTTTCAATGGAAGTCAGCAGATGATCAGCATTACTGACAAAAGCAGCATCTGGCATCCATGGTGTGAGCCTTTGCGCTTCAGCGCTGGCCACCAACCAGCAATTGTTTTTGTTAAAAAGTTAAAGTAAACCGTATCACTTTCCTTAAGCCTTTATTTCTTCCTATTGGAAATGAGAAAGATACAAATAAACCTAAGATAAAAAAGAAATAGGATTTATCTTGAGAGGATTTCCAATTTTTATTGTAGAGAGAGTTCCAAAACTGCAGAGTTCAGATCCAAATTAGAAGGCTTACAGAGACTGACAGGTACTGCTTAGGCCTCTCTCTGATATATCAGAATTGTTAGAATGTGTGTCAGTTTTCCATCAAGAGCAAGCTGGAGAAGTGACACTCCTCCAAAACTGTTCCAGATTTAAGCACTTATAATTTCCTTTACAGCAGCAGTTCTCAACTGGGAGACTGCAAGCCCTTTCAAGAGGGCCACGGGGCCTTGAGGCTGAAACCCAGAGACCGAGCCCCACCACCCCCGCAGGGCTGAAGCTGGGAGGCTGAGCAAGCCCCAATCCCTGGTGACTTCCCCAACCCAAAGCGGGGCTGAAGCCAGGAGCCCCGAGCCTTGGTGCTGCCTGTAGGGCAGAAGCCTTAAGACCAAGGGCAGATTTGGGGGACATGGAGGGCATTTCCCCCCAAACTGCAGTGCAAGAGCACGGCAGTCCCAGGGGCAGCTTCCCCCCTGGCCAGGTCAGAGGCAGGAACTGGGAAGCCAGAGCCGGGCAGTGAGTGCGCGGCAGCTGCTGCTCTGGCTGGTGCCATGGAGCAGGCAGCATCAGTCTTTCTGCCTCTCCTGCTGGAGTCCCGCGTTGAAGCTTCTCCTCAGCTCCCTTTGCTCACACAGCCGGTAAGAGCCGCCTGGTGGGGAGACCTGGCTCTGTGGCTAGCAGAGTCCTAGGGGAACAGCGACCTTAGGGGAGCCCTCCTGGCACACCTAGCTACCCCTCCCTGCACCCCTAGCTATCCCCCTTCCTGCACACAGCCCCTAGCTATCCACTCTTCCTGCACCCTGAGCTGTTTTCAAACTTTTTGAGCTAAGCCCCCCACCTTTGAGTTATTATTTTTGGCTTTGCCCCTCCCCACCCCCCCACACACATAGAGGCTGAGTGGCCTGCTGAGGTGAGTCAGGGGGTAGAGGTGGAACTCCCTCCCTGGATCCCACCGTGCGAAGCTGGCTTGAGCCCCGCTAGCCCCGACCCCCAAAAAACAGACGTCAAATTACGCCTATGCCCAAGGCCCCTCCCCCCCCACTGGGCCCTGGAGTTTTTAATAGCATGGGGGGCCCTCAGAAAGCAAAAGGTTGAGAACCCCTGCTTTACAACGCTTAACACAATAGGGCCCTGATCCTTTATTGGTGTTACGGCAATACAAAAAACAATGATTTGTTGGTCACAAATGACTTTATAGCTTTGCACAGCATTTTCCATTTAAAATGCCAGTGGTTTGGCTATCACTGTGATTATAAGAGCACTAAAAATGCTTCCTCATATGTACAGATTTGGGGTCCCCTCCTTTTTTTTCTTTTTAATACTGAACCTCTGAGTATACACTTCTGCTTGGAGCCCCAAGAACAAGTACTCTTCAGTCAGCCAGCATCACTCATTTCAGACTGTCTCCACTTTGTGCACACAAGCCTATTTATGAATGAAGATTTCAACTGAGAGACTACTAGGGACTATGAATGGCACAGGTAGGAGCAATAGCCAAAGGATACTACTAAACAAGCTATCTTAACAACAAAAATCCCACAACCAAGCACTAGCACACACACAAATAATATTGAAACATTTTATCAGAAGGGGTTTTGGGCCATATTCTAACCCTTTATCTTTAACTGCATAACAAGGCAGCCACCCTGAATACCTGCCACATGCAAAGGGGTGGTTCTGCAGCACCCTGTTTCTGTTTCCCTTCTTCAGAGCCCCTGAAAGTCTCCACACAGTCTCTTGTAGCTAACACCAACCCTACCTGGGGACAGTTTAATAAGAGAAACTGTTCATAGCGATCCTCAGTGTTCCAAAATAAAGTCCATAGCCACAATACAAAAGTTCATACTCAACTCTGGCATCTTCTCCCACACCTGGAGCTCTTCTTCTGTCCCTGTCTGCTCTTCATGAAGGTGTCACTTCCAGTCCTTTCAAAATGGAGCTCAGTCTACTGGCTCTAGCTTTCTAGCCCCAATCCTTCTCCCAGTCGAAGAGCCTCTTGCTCATTGCAGCTCTTCTCGTCCATAGCTTTCTCCTCTAATTTCCTGTCCCCCTCTGGCTTTGTACAGGGAACACCTGTCCTCTATGAGGCCTCTTTGAGGCTGATGAGGCACAGGTGGTCTGGATAATGAGGCACAGTCCTCTCAAAGGGCTAAGTCCACCCCATGACATGGTATATCAAAGGGAGTTGCACATATGAGTTTCTAAAGTACAGAACAATGTTATCTGGTGAAGATTAATTTGCTTCTGTAGTGAAGGAAGAGAATGTGCGTGAGATGGTAGTTACTGGTGTAACCCTTCTGCCAGGTGGTTAACAGCAGCAAAAAGGGGTGGGTTTTATATAGCTAGGGGACCTCTTACAAATAATTAAGATGATTCAACTCCACCCAGATATCTGAGAAAACTAAATCCACCCTCCCTGAGTGCCCTTAACAGACAGAACTTCCCCACTCACAAGTACTCTGGGATTATATACAAGCAAATAAATCTCTTAGGGGAAAGGGAATAAAGCCATAAACTTGAGAAAACAATATATGCAAATAAACAGTAAAATATCACCCATTTTCCAAGCACTTTAGCAGTAGCCTAATTCACTTCCCATCTATCCACCAATAACATATCCTTGACTGAACAATCTCCTCCATCCACCAAACCCCCCTCATGAGTTGGATCAGGAAGTAGCAGTAGTCCAAATAACTCTTTACAGGTCCCAAGAGAACTGCTTGCTTAGTCCAATCTGGAAGTGCTACTATCTAACCCACTTTAATAACTCAGCTTTAATAAAGTACCTCACCAGAGTCCACACTATTGTTCTCTTCTGTGCTATCTATCACAGTAAAGTCCTCAGTTTGCATCATTTCTTACAGCAAAGTCTCTACAGAAGAGGAGCCAAAAACCCTTATAATGCTCAAGCAGAATCTTAGCTACTTAAAAAACAAACTCTTTGTCATAAAACTCCTTCCCTTCACCAAACTTTTCTGGGAACTGTCCCTACCCCCACAAAATCCAAGTTAATCTATAGTTATGGTGAACTCCTAAATGCCACTGGTGGAATTGTGGGTACACAGTCTATGCAAATGAAGCTCTCTGGGGCAACACTTTTCCCTTTTCAGCATTAGGGGAAGTAGAGAGATCTTTCTCCCCTAGAGCTTGGGGTAACAGGCTTACACTTGTATAATTAAAGACTTTTAACTTAATGGTTAAAGCTTGGTGAAACATAAGTTACGTGATTTACCCACCATTGAGCTGGTTGTGACAATACCCCATTTATTGTAAAATATTGCTAAACACAGAGGGTAGGGTATGTTTGTGTGTGGGGAAGAGTATCAAAAACATCTTGAAATTAACCACTTTAACTCTCTTTTTGGAAAAGAGGGTTAGGAATACAAATTTTATTGATGAAAATAAAACGTACACATGCACCTGTATTAATTTATACAACTGTAAGGCAGCCCTTGGTAGTGTGAGAGGCAGTTAGATCAGAGTCATTGGCTGAAGTAGTCTCCTCTAATCAGGTCTTAATTTCCACTTTCCACTTCTCTGTGTTCTTTCTTTGACATTTCATCTATATCCAATTATAGTTCATCAAAAGATCAAATGCAGATAATTAACGGATCACATGTGAATGGGCTAGTTCTATAAAGTGAATATTCTAGCACATCCTCCTCACATATTAAGCTATTGCCTTGAGTCTTCATTACAGAACAGTACAGAAGCTTTGCTTTCAAATACAAGAGTGACTGTGCTCCATTTTTTAAAAGAACTATCAATAACTGATGGCACCGGTTTCTCACCAGTTACTTTTACATGTCTAATTTATTATTTCCCACTAGATCTTGTTATATTATATAATGTCAGCCTAGAAAAAATAACAAACCTGTGAATAATGTACATCATTTCCTTCTTAGCATACAATGGAGACTGGAACATAGTTAGAACAAATTATAGGCCATCACAGACAAAGTCAAAAAAGAAAACTCTCCCTTGAGTATGGCTCATTATCTAAAATCTATTCAGATTATTGTATACACTGTCACTGAATGACACAATCAGAATTCTCCTAAAACCTAAAAAAATTCTTAAAGCTAGCGTTAAAATTATATAATACAGAGGTTAAGGAAAGAGTGTCTGTACAGCTGGCTATAGTGCTTAAATTATCCAAAAGTACAAAGGTTGGTTTAAAAGTGATACAATACATAATCAACAACAACCCAAGTAAGATTCATAAATGTAACAATTTAGATATTGGCATCGATACAATTTAGATATTGGCATCGAAATATTCGGGTACATCATGCATGAAAAGTTACACAGAGAGTTGATTGTGGAAAGCAAATATATCAAAGAGTGAAGATTGTCCCTCAGTAATTGAGAGTTTAGGATAGGTTGTCCACTAGAAAATACAATCCACCAGGGAAGTATTTCAATTACTTTCCTGACTGCGGTTCTCATTGGTGCTCTAGCTCATCTCTCCTGGTTTTGCCGATGTGCGGTGATGTCTCTCAACTACCAGATGGCATCCGATACAATGAGTTGCTGCCTCAGCTGACTGTAGCGCTGACCAATTCCACATTCCCACAACACTCGCTCATTGCTGGGGTCCCATACGCCTCTGATCGAATGATCAGAGAATGAGTTTGAACCTAGTAACCCTTAACTCTCAAGGTATCAGCCAGACGGGCTTATTTCTCCACCATTTGAACTCAGGTGTCGTGGAAAGCTGGGGTCCTGTTCTAAGTTCCCTGTAACAGCCTACTGAATGCCGCGCAGGTGTTCAGGAAACCTGCCCAGCCAGGACCTGCTGTGGCCAGGGGAGGGGCACCCCTCCACTGGCCTGAACCCAGTCCAGGCCTGGACCTGCTGTGGCCAGAACACCTCTCCCCCAGCCCCAACCCAGCCTTGGACCTGCCACTGCCAGGGGAGGGGTGTCCCTCCCTCGGCCTAAACCCAGCCCCGATCCAGACCTGCTGTGGCCGGGGGGCGGGGCACCTATCCCACAGTGCAGCCCTGGATCTGCTGCATCGCGGAGAGGATCCTCTCCCCTCCCTGCCCAGGTGCTGCTGTGGGGAGAGAGAGCTGGGAGAAGTCTGCACCCCAAATAGCTCCTCCCCAGCCCCACCCCACAGCCCGCATCCACAGCCAGAGCCCTCACACCCCTGCAACCCAAACCCTCTGCCCCAGCCTTGAGCCCTCTCCTACACTCCAAACCCCTCGGACTCACCCCCACAACATGAATTTTGTTATGTGCACCAATATGGAGGTGATGTCTGACATCACCTCCATATTGGTGCACATAACAAAATTCATTCCCACACATGTGGGAACAATGAGAGAGAACACTTGTCGTATTCTCGAAAGGAACTGTGATATCCACCATGATGATCTTCTTTTGGTCCTTGTTGGTGACGATGCTGTCCGGTCACAGTTGGCTGTCTGTTCTGGGGATGGCGGAGTTCATGGCCACCTTCCCCACAGGTGGTGGAATGACTCTGATTAGACGATCTTGAATGGTATTGTTGCAGCTGCCAGGCTGTCAAATGGGGCTTTCAGCTACACAAGACGTGGGGTACTGTCTTGTTGGCATAGCCATATGTCCTGCATCATTTGTCTTGATTCCCATGACAGACTGTTCCATTCAGCAGTTGAGCCAGGCCCTGTGGATGAACTTCCAGTTGGCAAATTGGGTGAAGCTGCCCCCAGGGAGGAAGTGGTTGCTGGTGTCCCACTTGCATGTCACCTTGAAGGCCTTGCCCTGGTCCGGCTTCTGTTTCAGATTTTCCACATACTGCCAGCAGATGGCATCCTTCAGGGTCCTCTCCAGCATGGTTCTAGTTCTTGGAGTGATAATTGTGTGCTCTGTATTGTTCACCTGTGGCACCAGGACTCCCAGCTCCTGACATCCAGTGGCAACTCATATGCTTCTCCAGTCGTCATGTAGCATTGCAAGCACGAGTCCAGAATGAAGCAAAGTCTCCCCCATCTCTTCCAAATTTGCCTTCCAGTGAGCTGCTCAGGTAGGGTGACATCTTGGTTGGAGGGGGTTCTAGAGCTACCTGATAACATCCTGCATAGCACTCTCTGCAATGTTCCTCACCGTGATGTCTAGGCATGTCAGAAGGTGAAAGGCATGAGTGATCACAGCAACATCATACAGATCACCCATTCGAGGGATGTTGGTGCTGCCCTGTTCGTGCGAGATGTACACCAGGTCATTGCTGTCTCTCTGGGGAAGAAATATCCACTTCTTCACTAGGTGCCTGATGGTGTTGTCCACCTTGTTAAGACGTACCTTCACCACAGCATATCCCCTCAGGATGAATTAAATATGGGGGATCAGGAAGGTGTTCAAGGCATTGATCTTCTGCCCTGGTGCCAGTAGGGAGAAATCCATCCTGGCCATGTTTCATAGGATCTTTGTGATGGTATCCTCAGGTGTCTGGATGCAGCAATCTGTGGGCACGCCAAGAAGTTACTTGCCCATCCTCGAGGAATATCATGGGTTCACCCTGGATCTGAAATGGTGTCACCTGGACCGAATCTATTCTACTGCCATCGATATGCAGGGATGGACACTTCCTGGCATTGAAATGGAGTCCCATCCAGTTGGTGATGTTGAGCATTTGTTGGAGACTCTCAGAGTTGTCTGCGATCAGGACCAGATCATCTGCATAGGCCAGGATATTCACATTATTTCCGTACAGGTCGAAGCTGCCTAGACCTCTGATTATCGCTCAATTTCCTGAAAATTGCCATACAAATCAGAGTACATCACAACTTTCAGATTAAATCCAAAACCACATAGATCATATATCAATATCAGAACTCAGAGGTATTTCAAAATGGAAGATATTACCAAAGGATTTCTGGGTCCCAATGCTACAATTAGAAAATATTTATGCTTGGTCACTCTGGAGCTTGTAGAGTAAAACTCCTAGAGAGAGAAAGAAAGGAAAATATTTAAGTAACCAAACTGACTATATACTATATGCTATTGGAATGCCTACAACTATTGACAAGAATCTCCTTTCAGAAAAAAGGGACCAGTATCTTTGTGCTTGCTGCCCTGTAATTATGGGATTAAGTAGGAAGACACAGTAAAGAGATAAGGGAAAATATCTAAATAATCAACCTTTATTTATATGAACATAGGCCCCAATCCTGCAACTGGACCAACATAGGTAGGTCCCGGCATGCACACAGAATGTGACAGAAACTCCACATTTCATTGTTCAGTCCCTCTGAAAGGGCATAAGACATTCTGTCTCTGGGCACCATAAGTAAGTTTCACTATATGATCTGTTGCTCAAGACCTTATGTAAGAAACCAAAGATGATGTTAGAGTTGGTCAAGGAGCAGAGCTGAAGTGCTGGGATTTCGGTAGGAGCTGCTGGGTGCTGAGTGCTTTAAAATCTCAGCACTTCATACAAGTGCCTAAATGGGAACTGAGCAATATGGCCCTGATTGTGATTGCTGAGTAGTTTTTAAAATTTGGCCCTTAAAATCGCTCAACACTACAGACAGATAGCATGATTGACATTCTATATCTACAGTAAGGGATTGGCTGAGCACTTAAATGGGTCAATTGTTATGATTTTGCAATGTATTTTGATAATATTTTTCTAAAATCTAAAAGTGATTTATATTTTTCTATGACACAAGATAGTTAAAAAAATTAAAATGATCTTTTCTTCATTTCTTTTCCCTGACAGATGTTGCCATCACATTCACGCAAATAACAGATTAGGATGTAACATCTTTAACTGATATTGAGATAGCATGAAATTAGCTGAACATTAGAAAAATATTCTGGTCCAGTTTTATACCTAATTAAGAAGCTGTTGCAAATTGTGACCTTCTATGATCATAACCACAAATATAGCAGAAAACAAACAGTAAAAGAGAATAAAGCATCAAAATATCAGCCAAAACAGCACCTTCAACCCTAAAGTGTTGGTGTTTATGTATCTTACACAAGCCCTGCAGTCAAGCAAAGCTCCTACAGAATTTAATGGATGCTTTGCCTAAATAAAGGATATAGGATTTGTCTCAATGGTATGTTTGACTGAGTAAGAAGTGGAGAATTGAGCCAGCTCCCAATGTAGGGACAGGATTTTATAATTGTACTATAGAATAGAGGTACTAATGAATGTCTTGATTTCATTTTACCAGCCACCCTTTTTGAATAGCAGAAAGGAATGACCCTCTGGGACATTGGTAGGAATGCATAAGGCAGGGACAGACCAGAACAATCCTTATGAATGATTATGGTCACCCTTTTGTTTTAGGATAAGTTATAATGTCTACTATGGTTTCCTATATGTATTACAAATTAGGCACTCTAGTTAAATATACATTTATTTGTTTTAAGGTTTAGTGAGTAAAAGACAGGATCTTGTATTGTGTCTATGGTAATTAGATTAAAGGAATGTTAGAGGCCTGAGCCACAATGTAAACTGTTTTGACCACAAGATTTAGTGAAGTTTAATTTACAATGTATTCTGCTGAATATAAAATACTGCTGTCTTCTCTGTGAGAGATTGTTTGTGTGAATGAGGAATGCATGCATCAGGAAAAGATAAGGTGTGAAAGCCATCACAAATGTCCAGATGATCAAGAAAAAGTGAGAGACTTGGAAATACAAGGAGGCAATCAGAAAACATCCATTGTATCCGATGCTAAACATGTTAGCACCATTGACGACCTCAGAGGTGAGGCAGGCACCCCCGAAGGTGAGACAACAAATAGGAGATAACAATGGGAAGCCTGACAATAACCATCAAATGATAGGTTTCAGAGTAGCAGCCGTGTTAGTCTGTATCCGCAAAAAGAAAAGGAGGACTTGTGGCACCTTAGAGGCTAACAAATTTATTTGAGCATAAGCTTTCGTGAGCTACAGCTCACTTTATCAGATGCATCCGATGAAGTGAGCTGTAGCTCACAAAAGCTTATGCTCAAATAAATTTGTTAGTCTCTAAGGTGCCACAAGTCCTCCTTTTCCTTCATCAAATGATAACAGCAGAAAACCCCAAGATTAACACCACTTAAGGACTAATGATTACAGGATGACATTGCAAAATGCATGGACTCAAATGGGAATTTACAACTATAAAGATGGGGTATTTTGCCACGGAACTCTGGGTTCAGTCCTGCAAAACCTCGGAGCATCGGATCGCAACTGACAGAACCCAGATCCTCACTCGTGTTCAATCTAACTGGCCGTTAGATTGACTCGAGCTACAACAGACTGGTAACTATAAAAACACCAACTGGCACAGCAGGACTGTGTGCATGATGTGTATGTGTGTGTGACTGAAAAGCATATGCTAACTGTTGTATCTTCAATAAATATGGCATATTTGCCTTCACTCCAATAAAAGATCCCGTGTGCTTTGTATAGCATAACACCAACACCCCCAAAATCACTGTGTTTAGTAGAGAAAGAAAAATATTTCCTTCTCATATCATGTAGTGTACCGTAGTTCCATTCCTTCAGCACGTTAAAGAAAACAAAAAACATTCCACTAATCTAATAAGTGAAAAGAAATCACAAGTAGAAGAAATCTCACTATCACAAATGTCTGGGTTTTTTACATTATTTTATTGGTCTGATGATAAAACAACAACCATATAAAAATGCACTCATTACTATTCCAGAAGATGTATAACCTTATGAAGCGAGAAACAGAGAATGTCCCAATTATATTTTCTCACTTGTTTAATAAGTGTTAGAGAGGAGATGGTAGAGAGTGCACCTGGTCAATTTTCTAACCAGCTGGTATTGGGATCAGAGACAAAAACAGCACAACATAACAAATATTCTACAGAACATTTCAGTGAACAAAGAAAAGTTCCCGGAATGCAAAAGGGGAAGAAAACAAGGGCTATATTTTACAGGTATTTAGGGACTTAATATGTAGTTGGCTTAGTGGGATTTTCAAAAGTACCTAAGTGAGTTAGGCACCTAAGGATACTGCCTCAAAAGGACTTAGGTACCTAACTGCCACCATAGTATAATGATATCCCCAAAAACCCCACTCAGCTGCTGCCTAACTCTACCTAAAATCCTATGGTGCCTGAATTTCTGCCATTGAAATCCCCATGGCACCTAAAAATCTGCCAGCAAACATATGTGCAGCCTCCTCACTCGAAGCACCTGGAAGCCTAACACACACTGAAGCCCCAATGGGATCCTCAAACTAGGCATCCCTGCCTATCTTGCCTATGGGGCACCCATCAGGTAGATGTACTCAGAGTGTGCCTAACAGCTGGAGGAGATGCCCTTCTTATAAGTTTCAGATGACTGGTTAGAACACACAATTAGCCTGTGAAACCCCTAGGTTCAGGTCCCCTCACTGCATGATGTGGAACAAGGATTTAAACTTGGGGTTCACCCCTGCAAGGAGAGTGTCCTAATTACTTGGGTAACAAATATTCTAGGGTAGGGCTCTTTCAGTCTCTCCTATTGAAACTGTTCTACTGTGTATAATAAATAAATATTAAGTAGAGCAGATGAGTGCCCTAAACACGAAGCTATAGACTCATTCTCACTTTTTTCCCTCTGTCTCAATGAGTGCAAGTTAGGTGTCTAACCAGCAAAGGAGCTGATGTAAATCCTACTAGGTGCTCATCTCCATTTTTAGGCATTGACATACCTTTCAAGAATAGGAAAAGGGCACAACCTACCAGGAATCAGATTTAAAGCAGATGAACAACTATTATGTGACCAAAGTTGCAAAGATTGCTTCCACTGATGTATAGTGAAGCCAAGTCTCAAAATAAAAAGTCTTTAAGGTAACTATCTTGCTAATAAGGCATTACCAAGAAATAGATGTGAATGACTGCTAAAATAAATATCAACAAGTCCAGTTTCCAGATAAAATGACTCATTATTTCACCAGCCTGAAAAAGCTGCATTAGAAGAATCCACCTTATTTCATAAAATGATTTTTCACAGGTCATTTAGAAGCAAAGATTTGTGCTACCTGTTTTCCCTGACTTTGCTTAATGCGGTCATAAAATCTGTGAATCAGATAAGATTTATTCCCCAAGCAAAAGTGATTAAAGCTCTTGACATGTATCATGACACTGAAAGCATTTCCACATGGTCTACAGGATTCCCTTTAGGGCCTGACTCTGCTTTTCTTCAATATTAATCTCAGAATTCCCATTGACTTCAGTGGGACCTGTTATATAAATATCATCTTAAATAAGTTTTGACTCTCTTTCAGGCTGTGCTAATAAAATTCCAAGAATTAACTTACTCTTGACATCAGTTTCTATGTTGAGATTAATATTTCTAATATGTAGTACACATGTGAATGTTTCAATCATCTCTATTGCTGAACCTTTCTTCAGCTGCAGAAATATTTACTTTCTGCAATTGAAATCATAGCAGATGTTACTTTTGCAATATAAATGTAGAATTGGTTTAATTAGTTTAAAACAGATTAAATATCCAGGTGACAAAGGTTTTTCCTCAGATTTCTTATAGGAGTCAATCCTACATTATTCCTATTGAAATCAGTGGGAGTGTAGGGTGTTCAAACTATGCCAGATCAGGCCCCATGGATTAGTGTCACTTTTTCATTTAGTCTGGAGTTTTTTCCAAGTCATCTCTGTTTGATTCTTGTTCTTCAGCTCAGAATAAATTGGGCAAATTTAAGGGGTATAGGACCCCTTACTCACGAGCATCTGAGGAAGAAATTGTTGGTGCTATCAACATGAGAAAGAAGAGAAACTGAATGGAAATTTCATATGAAAGACATTGAACCAGATTCTTTCCTTTAATCAATCTTTTTTGCCACTCCAGATCTCCCTCCTCACCTGAATAAATGTAGAAAATTAATAAGTAGTTATATTTAAAGTCCAATATTCCAATATTATTTTTAAGATTTATTACAGTAAAAATTTGTTTAATCTATTAACTCTTCAGAGTTGTTAGTAAAGGTCTTAGAAAGGCATCAGGAATACTTGCTCAGTGTAAGGGCTGAGTAGGCCACCAATATAAATTTCCAATACAAATTTTGAATAAGCTGAATTTGATATGTAGTTGTGATTTAGGTATATGATATTTACCCTCCAATAACACCAAAAATATATATTAAGGGAATGAAAACTGGACTCTTTCACAAATGAATAATATTATCAATATAAGCCAAAGCATCAGGATATGGATGCCAATGGCCCAACAATACCAGCTATACACATGAAAACAAATCTTTGTGAAGGCAGAATTCCACACAGCTAGAAGTTTCAAATTGACACCAGGTCCTCACCGTGGAAACTATGGAAGATGCCTCTCAGGATTCAGCAGGTACAAGGGAACAGAGAGAGATGTATGAGACACATACATATGAATGGCAGGTTGGCCCAACCTATAAGAAAATCAAGCTTGTCTGCAAAGACGTCTCCAATCCTCCAAGGAAGACAGATGATCCTTGTTGGAAATCCAATATTTGGAAGAATCAACCCATAGTAGGGGGATGAATGAGATCAAATTTAGTTTATTCCAATACAGAGCTGTCACGGATTGGGATGGCAGCATTTGTCTCTCTTTCCATCTCCATAAAACAGACCACAAGGACTAAACTTAAACTCCACTGACACTGGAGATACGGAAGGCCAAAACCATTCATGGAGAGATACTCTGTTTTCAGAGGCCTCCCTCCATACTCTGTATCTGCATAGTTCAAACGGAGTCACAGTGACAAGGCCTCCACAACTGGCAACTGCCTCAAGGAACACACTGGAAGGGGTTTAGAGGAACAATAGTACAGTTTCTGGCACAGGGAAGGACAATGTTCATCTCCCAGCCTGTAGACGGGTTTGGCCGGGGCTCGTCCCTCTCCGGGGTGGCAGGAAACCACACAGCCTTGCTACTTCCTTTCAGTTGTTGATGGGGAATTAGACTGGCCGTGGGAGTCTCTTGCCACGGCAGCAGTAGAAGCAAACACAGACAGTTATTTGTGCCCGGCCCGCGTTCGGCGGGTAACAGACAGTCAGTGGCTCAGGCCTTCAGGCATGGGCTGAGCAAACAGTTATATAATTAGCAGGCCCAGGCCCTGGGTCAGGGCAGGACAGCAGAGAGTCAGTGGCTCACGCCCTCAGGCAGGGGCTAAACAAAGGCAGGTAAATAACCAGCACAGGCTCTCGGCTCAGAGGTGCCTGGGAGAGGGGGAGATTGCCACCCACGAGTTGGGTGGCAGGGGGGGACACAGGCCCACACACTCCACTGCGTCCCAGCCCGGGGCCCTAGCAGTGGCAGAAAGTGGGGATCCTGGCTGCAACACACTGACATAGGCTCTGGCAATGCTGCAGCCAGACTAGGGTTGGCTGCCCCCAGGCTACTTCTGAACCCCCCTCTGCCCCAGAGGTACCTGGGTCCGGATGGTGTCCTCATGGGCGTCGAGCACCATGGGGTCCTCTGCGTAACTGGCGAGGGGCAGGCAGGGCAACTCCTCCGGGCTCTGGTCGGCATCAGACGTCAGCAGGTCAGGCCAGTCCTCAGGTCTGCCATAGGTCACTAGGGTCTCCCAACCAGGAGGTAGACCGGAGGCATCTGGCTTCTCCAGCAGTTGGTTTCTGAGTGAGCTCTGAGGTCAGGCTTTTATACTTCCTGTCCTGCGCCTTGACCTCTGCGGGGGCAAGTGCGGGACTCGCTGGCTCTGCCCACTCTGGTATTGGGAGGGGTTTGTCCCTCTCTGGGGTGGCAGGGAACCACACTGCCTTGCTACACAGCCCTACCTCTCCTCTCCTAGCCCACCCACATGGATCTCTGAAGAAGCCTCCATGAGTTCCAGGCAATGGGAGGCCACTGTTGCAATGGTGATTGAGGCTCTTTTGCATGGGAAGAGTGGGATTTGAAGACAGAAGCCTCCTTCAAGAGGGTACGATCTGGCGATGTGAATTTACTACAAGAAATGTGCATGACTTCTGTATTTTTTTTTAAATTGTATTCAAATACTTCGCTAATTTATAAAAAGGAAAAGGTACTTTAAAAGCAGTTTAACTGCTACTGTGGAACAGTTTTGGCTCAATAATGTTACTGGATTGTGGTTACTTCCACTGAACCCACAGATTTCTACAATATGTTTTATGGAGATACTCCATTGAAATTATTAGAGAATTTTAAATGCCACTGCAAGAGGTATGGAAAACCTGTCTACCTATGTATGTGTGTTTTTTCACTACCAGGGATCTCTACCATACAAGAATATTAAAAGAGCCATATCATTTTGTTACAATATACCCTGTCACTTTTTGTCTTCTCTAGCTAGGGACAGTGAAGTGATGGACAACTTGAACATATGGACCAGAATCTGCAAACAAATGACTGAAATGCCACTCAATATCTCTAACTTTTGTGTAAAAAGAAACTACCAAAATTATTTTTTCTCCCTCAGGCCTTGCCACATCATCTTCCCATCTCTCATCTTCCCACATTATTGTGCAAAGAGAAGGAATCTTTATGAAAATCAGAAATACATGGTATGGGTCTTAATCCTTGATCTGTCATAGATTTCCTGTGTCATCTTGGATAAGTCACCTGCCATTTCTGTGACTCAGTTTCACCTTCTGTAAAACAGAGGTTGTAATAGGTTTCTACCTCCCAAGTTAGGTACCTTCATTTGATACAGAAGAAATTTCCAACTCCATTTTGTCTTTCTTACCTCCATTTTGTGTGTCTCTGGCTTCCCTCTGGAATAAACAGAAATCACTTTACCAACTATAAGCTGCAGGTCACTTACCATTAAATGCTGTAGATCAGCCTTTCTCTAACAGGGATCCCTGTGGATACGCCAAGGGGTCTGTGGGCCTCACTGATCAACCCCTCCCTGCCCTCCTTCAACTCCTCCCCCTTGCTCTATCTCCAGGAAGCTACTGAAGCCAAACCAGGAGATTTTAGGCCATAAAAGTAGATTGCATGACCAGAGCTGAACGTTATCTGGACTGAGCATGTCCAGTAGTAAAACTGTATAAAATGAGATATATCCACAAAGTAAATAGATTTGGAGCATGAGCTAATAAGGTCAGTAATCATGGCTAGAAGGCAAAACAATGCAAGTGAGCATGTGTTGAATGAAATAATCCTTAACAATGAGCATGTGTAGTAAGGGGTGAGGAAAAAGTCAGCTAGCCGACCAGCTGGCTGGTTGCAACCTGTTCATACTGATCACAATTTTTCTAAAGGTCAGATGAAGTAATCATAAACAACAGTACTGAGCATGTGCGGTATATAGGGAAGGAAAAGATAGTGAGTATAAAAAGGTCAGCTGCCAGCAGTCAGCTAGCCAGGAGCCAGTGAGAAGAGCTACTGGAGAAAGATTGGCAGGCTGGCTAACAGGACAGATGAGCTCCTGGAAAGATAGGAGAGCATGGCTGAAGAAAGCAGCTGCAACAGCAGCACGGCTACCGCAACATTCACAACACTGAAACAAAACAACCAAGGAATGAAAAAGGACAGAGTTAGAGAAGCTGCCAGGAGTGAGCTGCAACGGTGAACGGAGGGACAGAGCTGATGGGGAATGAACTACAACAACAGCAGCAGCAGGCAGTGGTGTTTACAGTAGCTGTAGGTAGCAGCAGCAACACTTGCAATAATGCACCCGAATCAATGGAAAGTGTACGCTTATTAGTTTTTTAACTACAGATTATTTTTGCAAAAGGTTAAGCAGTAGAGTATGAATATATGTATGCTTGAGATGGGTGTGTTTTAATTGTATTTTACCTATGTAAAACATAGGGCACTTGTAGCAAAGCACACCACTTAGAACCATTCCCTAGGGCTGCAGGTTGCCCACCACTGGTTTAACCTGTATGCTGTGGCCGTTTGGATGCTCTTTAACTTGCAATAAGGGATATGTGTCTGATTTTTTACTTTTAGATTATACTGTAGTAGTTGTTGTTATTGGTTATATTAATAAAAAAAAATTGTTTTGCAAAAGAATACTGCCTGTGTCAATCATTTTATAGGAAGATTATATCTGTGTCCTTTAGTGTTTCCTTAACAACCCTGGAAACTTATACCTTGGGAAGGACAGACTAAGGGGGCGATAGGTCCAAAATCTATTTTGGGGGTTAATACGTTTCCTCTCTGGTCTGCAGTCTCCCTATTTAGAGTCAAGTTAGGTGTTTTTCGGCACTTTGTTCTTGTACCAAACCAAGAATCCTCCCTTTGGGCAACCAAAAGGATCTAAAACAAAAGAATAGAGAACATTCATTCACCTTCCCTGGGATCAACAGTCTTCCACCTTGCTGACCCAGGGATGGACAGTTCTTTCACCCTCCATGGTCTAAATAGTTTCTTACCGTTGATGCAGGAGAGTGAAGGGGGATTCCCCCCCATGCTCACGGGAAGCCCCAAGCTGGGGCTGCTTCACAAGGCCAGATTGCCATCTCAAGCTTACACCCTTACCATATTGCCCTAAGCTTTTTCCTGTATGTCCTTAACCCCTTTCCCAGAGTTCATTTTTTTCTGCTGCCTTTGTAGACCTCTTCACAAGCCTTTATCTGCAGCCCTTCCTGGGCTGTTTGCTATCTCTCTTGGCAGAGATCAAAAATTCAGATCTATCCTCAACCTAATCTCTCTCTTTTCTGAGGGAAGACTGTTTCCTATACTCCCTGGAACTCCTTTTAAGGTGTGTCTGACAGCAGCCTACAGTCAAGGTTTCCTCTGGAAACAACATCTTCTAGAATTTTCATGTTCCCTAGTGAACTGGAATTAGACCATGCTTGGCCTACAATGTTCCTTAAAGGGCCAGTGCACATCCTGCTACATGGATAACATACTTTCCCTATCTCACAGGAGTGAGGTCTATGCTTTGAGATCCTTGGATGGCAAGTACAATATATGAGCGAAGTATGGATCATTATACTTTACTATCTGCTGCATAAGGTCAGTGTAGGTGTGTTTTGCGTTTTTGGTTTTTTTGTAGCCCTCTGTTTGGCAAGGCCAGTGGAATTGGTTGGCTGAGAAGCAGAATTTCTGAAGCCTCATAACCACATTTAAAGGAGTCTTCAGACTAAAAGAAATGGAAAACCTTCCACTGGTCTTATTTGCAAGGCACATCATGTAGGCAGAGGCATGCGCTAATATTTTAGTTTATTCCTTGCATTTGATACCAGATGTGCCACGCAATAGCAATGACATAGAAGAATACTCAGGAAATAGCAAGTAAAGGACCAGGCTCTTATAATATCATTTCTTGATTATTGCAATATCCTTTTTCTTTGGCCTGACAAATGCAATCTTTCCCCACTCATATCCATTCAGAATGCTGCTGCAAAGATTATTTTCTTAGCCCACCATTTTGACATTTTCACCTGCTTCTTTGCATCCCTCCACTGGTTCCCTTCTTGTTCATATCAACTGTAAGCTGCTTTTATTCACTTTCAAGGCCCTTCTTGACCTGTACTCAGCCTATCATCTCTCATAGCTATCAAAATGTTGACTCCCACCTCCAATCGGCCCATAATGCTAGCCTCCATTGCCTATGTATTAAATTGTCAAACAAGCACATTTGTGCTTTCTCCCTTACTGCCCCTCACACTTGGGAAGGAACTCCCTGTAAACATACAAAAAGCAACCTCATTTCTCATTTCAAAGAGGGAAGGGTCCCAGAGCCCTGGCTCCAGCCTGAGCCCAAACATCTTCATCAGAATTTTGCAGCCTGAGCAGCATGAATCCAAATGAGCTGATATGGGCCAGCTGTGGTTGTTTAATTGCAGTGTAGACATATCACTAGACACTATGCTAATACAAATAAATAATAATAGAACTACATCTACAAACTCACTTTTCTCTAGAACCTTCTATTCCTGTAATACCACACCAGCCAGCTTGCTGAATTGGAGCACAACAATGATAATTTCTAAAGTAACATTATCTACTGTTTTTTTATTATTATTATTTTAATTCATTGGTAAATTCTAATGTTTCTAAACCCTTTAGAAACCTGACATGAGAACAAACGGACAGTTTCTAATGGATCAGTGTCCTGAAGAAATTCACCGTAATCAAATATGTTAAGGCTGGAACTACTGCAGTTAGCAAATTATTTATTTCATCCACTGATTATTTAAACTAAGAAAAGCATTGCCTGTGAGTAACAGAGTTTTAGAGGCAGAGCGTCTGCTGGTGTAAAACAGCGCATTCTTGTTGACATCAATGGAACTCTGCCAATTCACACCAGCTGAGGATCAGGTCCTGAGATTTTGTGGTTTTGTTGGTGGTGCTGTTTTTAATGAGTAAGAATGCTCCCTGCTATTAACGATAACAAAATTCCACACAAGTTCAACACTCTGATTCTTTCTGAAAATACTGTTTAATATATTTTAGAAAGTTTCGGGAAATTTTATTCTATTACACATGACGCTGGGGAAAAGAAATGGACTCCTTTCATATTTATTCAGCCATGATTAATCTAGTTGAATAATAATTTTTAATTTCCATTTCTTGAATATATTTATTAATTTACCTCCTGCCAATACAGTGCTCTAGATGCCACTATTTGGAATTTATTTCTGCACTTCTTAAGTATCATTTGCATAATGGAATTAAGAGGTCTGCTCATGAGTATTTGGTTGTGGTACATTGGACAGAGTGGGTAGGTTGTAATTAGTGGCATCTGGCCTTCAGCTTCATTAATATGCAAATAGAACTACTACAGACTTTGAATGATTTGCAGTTTCACAACCATCATGATCGTGTGCATCAGCTCTTTCAGTGGTGTCACTGGTTTTTTTCTTACTACATATATAATTGAATAAATATGTATAACCAGCTAAATGAGTGTCATAATCCCATTTGGCATGTGTCAAAGTGTAGCCATTTCTGGGAGGTAACAAGATAGTCATTCTGAACCAGCACAACACAGGGAAACTTCCAGTAAGAGTGACATGGATTTCCTTTTAATTCTTTCCCCCATCCCTCCTGCAATGCAGATGAGCTAAAAATGTAGAGGTCATGAGAACTCTGATTACATAGGAATCCTTTGTTGAAATTAATCTCAGTTTCAAATGTGAAAAGAAAGTGCTCTAAGATCCTGCTGCCCCAGAAACAAAGCAGGTAAATTTTGGAAAGTGTCTTCTGTAATGGAAGTCAGAGGGATTCTCTAGGAGCCTGTCCCTGTCTTTTTGACAGAAACATGATTACAGGGGTCTTTTAAAGAATTTCCAAGGAGGCCTCTGTGATGAGCTACCAGGGCCTGTAACTGGTCTGGGGAAACAAAATGCCACAGTGTTTGTGGAATGCTGCTGTTACACAGCATTGTGCTAAGGACAAAAAAAAATCACATCTCTTTTTGTACATATGAAATTAAACATAGAACATAGATGTTAGAATTTTGAAATATTTAACCACACAAATGTTTGCACATTTACACACTATTTTCATAGGGAAACACACAGAATATGACCACTTAAGTGCCACTCATGCAGAGAGTATATCTCACCAGTGCTCATGGATATACTGTTATGCTTTTTTGGGACAAGATTGTTGTCTATTCTCTCTGATCATTTCAGAGATATCCCTCCAGAAAACTATCAAGGTTCTATTTTGACCACTGATCCACATCTCAGAAATGATAACACTTCATTTAAAATTTAAATCCCTATCTATAAAAGTGTTGATAATACTGAAGAAAGTCTTATGTTTAAGAAGTTTCCCAAAATCAGTAGCACTAATCACAGAGAAACTGAATTTGAGAGTGTAATTAATCCTGTATCATTGCTGTAGTATTAAGCTTAATGTGCTTTAAAAAGTTTAGATGACATGGGAGAATGTATTTTACTTAACTATGTTTTTCTCCCTACAGTAAAAAAAGAGCCCCTGGATAGAAAGGAGTTGTGGATTACTCAACCTCTGAACTTTATTCTTTCTGTATTTTTTTCCCCCAGAGACTTCAGTGGTCCTTTTATTCTTGAACAAAGAGTTCACATCAAAATGAGATTGTCTACAAGTAATGCCTAAAAGCCCTTTTGGTCTTTTATCTCAAGAGCAGATGGTAGGGTTTTTTTGATGCTCAAAGAGGAGATACAATGGGTACATTACCTACATTAGTTCTGAAACTGATCTTTCTTAAGTTGATTTCCTACTTTCGAAAGAAATCAGTGAGCTACATATTGGACAAGCATAGCCAGTTCAGTCACAATATCAATAGCAAGACAGCAACAATGTCCTTCTAACTTGTCAGGTAAGAAACTAAGGGCATATCTCTACTGTATTGTTAGCTGAAGGTATAACTCAAGTGTCACAGTAACCTGACTCCTATCCACACACAGATATCTCCAGCTTGAGTTACATGGCTCTTTAAGCTTGAGCTAGCTGGCCCATCAGGAAGTATGGGTTGAAGCTCCCATGTTTGAGATAGTAATGCAGTGGGGATGCTGCAGCTCTAGTTACAACAAATCATCAATTTCTAATCCAGTCACTCACTGTAGCTGTTATTATCTGAGTATTGTAAAAAAGAAACTATGATGAAAACGTGTTTTAAAGTGAAATTAAAGTCTGAGGCACAAAGCAGTATTTTAAGTCCAAATTACCTTTCAAGAACGTTAGAAAATCTCTCAAACATTAAAAACCTTGGAAATATAATTAAAGTTTAATTTTTCATATAAAGCTTCCAACTATCTCAGTTCTGTTCCATATATATAGTAGCCTACTATCTTCTGTTTTTTGCACATAGACTATGGCAAATGAGATCATAGACCATTGTTTTTGGAAGTTATTTTATTCATACATATGTCAGCAAACAAAGTTTTGCTCTTTTCATGTCTGAACAGAACAACGATCTTTCATGGAGTTATATGTCATTATTTTCATTTGCGTATATGGCATGAGTGTCTCTTTTATGGGGCACTAAAAATACATCAAGTGTAATTTTTGACCTATCTTCCTTTTATAAATAATCTGATGTACAAAACATTCTAAATTTCACAGTGTAAATTCCAAAAAGTACTTTAAAAAATCCACCTATTTCTAAGAAATAATAATGAGCCAAATCCTGCAGTCTTTATTCAGTCATAACTCCCATTAAAGTCAAAGACTGAAGAAAAATAACTTTAGAATTAAGGGCAATAATAGTAAAAACGTCCATGCATTACTTGGTCATATTTTGTCCCACTGCTTCAGAGACAGATGACACTGACATGTCCTTAAACAACATCACAGTATCCCTTTTTCACATTTACAGTGTCAGCAGCTATCAATTTAAAAGCCCTGATTTTTCTCCCAGTAACTGAATAAAGATAAGGCTTTTTTCTCTGGTGCACTGTGTAGATTTTGAATCCCTCATTCGTCCACGTTGGAGCCATTATGTCACATGGATGCTAAGTGCATAATACTAAAGAGAACTCTCCTGTATAGCTCAGAGAGAAAGATTTTGTCCATAAGCATTTCATGCCAGGGACGTCAGATTTTCCTTTTATGAAGTCAATTGCTTTGAATAGGTACAACAAAAGTCACTAGCACCAAAGAGTTAATGTTTAATAAAGTGGTGTTTAAATGTTATGCAAAAGTGCTATCTAGAATTATACATCATCAGATTTCCATTTTCTTTCTAGGAAAACAGATGAAAAACATAGATCTGATATTCTGCTGCCATTAACACAATTGAATGGCCCTAATTTCTCAATAGAATCATTCAATATTCATTTTTTAATTTCTGCATTTACACATAATATCTCTCAGGAGACATTTAGCAGATTCTATTGCTGTAGTTTTAATGAGATCTATCAAAAGTTAGTAGGAGATGATGATCTATACTTAATTCATAGATATCCCAGGACATTTATGCAATTTAGAGCTGTTTATATTCTTTTAGAGGTTTTTTTATTGTCTTGTAACATTTGCCCCAATTTGAACTACATCTTTAGTCATTATTAGCATAACCCTTTCATTCTTGAAATTGGTGTCTGAATATACATAATTATAAATTTTAATCTTCTAAAATATCATGGCCTTCCAATGGGGATTCTGTAACTTTCCAACTAGTGTTGAAACAGTTGAAAAGTTCCTTGTGTCCATAAGTTACCACACAATAACTCATAGCAAAATAAAGAATTTAGCTTAGTCAGTTTAGAACAGTAAATCCCGTTAAAATGTCTAAAGATTTTCATCCTTTTCAATCAAGCAGTTAATGCTTTAATAAATAGGAATCAGAACAGACCCTTTGTTATGTGGTTATTGAAAAATAATTGGTTTATTTCTGCTTTTCCCTTTGGATCCTATATAATCCCCGAACGGAGGACTGTGGAAACTTTAGGAATTTATATGTAGAGTGTTAAAATAAATGATACACACCTAGGAACTAATCCTACAATAATTCAGGTAAGATTTGCAGGACTGGGCTCATACTAAACTACCATTATGGCACACCTTAAAAGTTTAAAGCAATGAAAAAGATGCTATATTGTTAAATCACTGTATAAGGGGGAATATAGGGAATCATTTGAAACTTGATAATTGTCCACCAACCATTTTACATTTTTAATTACAAATTAAAAGTTACATAGTGAATTACCGCACCGCACCTAAAACGGCAGGGACGTTGTCCAGGCTTGCTGGAGGAAGGCAGCAGTGTTTTATGGCAGGAGAGGGGAGGTGGAATGAGGCCCACTGATGGACACTGAAATCTTTTTATTAACTTCAGTGGGCTTTGGATCAGGCAAAAGGAGTATTTCTGTTAGAACAAAAATAAAGTAACCAATTCCCTTCGGGGTTCCTCTACCATTTAAAGGTCTATCAAACCAAGACAAGCTAAAATGAAAGAATGAATAACGTGTCAAAATCCAAACTTGATTCACAGTTTAGAACTGGAAGGTTCAATGATATATGAAGCTCTACAGCTGTTTCTTCAACACAAACATCCTTCTTTTTAATTGTGTCTCTCTCAACCTCTATAAAACTTAGTAACAGCTTAACCCAGCTTTGTAATCAGACAAAACCCATCTTCATTATTCAGCTATTATTTGAGTAGCTTCCAACTTTTTGTTTTTACACTCATGTAATTACCCACACATAAATATACAGAGGAGCAAATTAAGCAGTGAACATCTGCTTAATTCTGACAATATTGAATTATAAACAAGATCAAATAATTGGCAAACTTTGAACATTACCAGTTTGAACAGGCTACTAACTATTGAGCATTAATAAATGGATAAAATCTCATCCACTCAGTATGTATACTTGAATAGTTGTTTGTAGGGGACTAGCCAGCTGCACCAACTGATGCCATCCATTACCTTATTCTAGGGCATCTGAGGGCCTAAACAATCCCTTGTGGAACTTAGAGCAGCCTAAGGTCTGCCTGCTCCCAGCTTCTCTCATTCTTGGTGGGCCTCATCCTCACACCCTACTCTGGTTTTATATCTGCCAAGCGGGAGCAGTGAAAAGTGGACCTCTGAAGGACCAAGGATATGACCCATTCACTTTGCGCAAAACATGGGACTCAGCAGAAATTGTTATGGAACTCCATACTTCCAATGCCAAATAATTCATTCTTCTCATCCTATTTACAGACAATGGCCTTGTTTCTATACTAAGAGTAAAGCTTAGGTTACACACCTGGTTATTGCATTGCTATGAAAAATAGCTTCTTCTAATTAATATTAAATTATATTCTACTCACTAGGACTCAAACTATGCTCAACTGTTTATAAGTGTTGCACTTAAACTATGTTAGCATCTAAAAGTGTTGCACCAAATATTGGTGTATATTCCTAGAATATACCTGTGTTCTTACCTGTATATAACAATACCACACCTGATATATACTTACTCATGTATTTTCCATGTGTACTTGCTATAAATTTCCGTATACAGCAGATTTCAAAAATTAAGTACTGGTTTACATGAAGTCAAGATATGGACATATAACCTATGCTTTATTATTCCCTTTTTATTGACAGTCATATTATTCTAAATACTAAAGATATAAAACTAAATGCAATTTGCATTACAATATATTTTCCTATTATTACAGACTGCTGTACAGGAATGGTTTTGAGTATCCATGAGGAGTTCACAAAGAACAGAGTTAACCTGAATGCATTACATGATACTTAATTTTATAGATAATGAGAAAACATTCACTTTCATATGTAATTATATTTACTGCATAGTGGTAAAGTGATGCATTAGACCATATTCCATGTGTGTTTTTGTTTTGCTCTGTGTTTAATTGGTGTAAGAATATTAGTCTCCCAAACAAACCAAAAAATAATATATTTAAACAGATTTTTTAAAATTTTCACAGATCACAAATTCCAAAGCTATTTTATTATCTCAATAAAAATCACATTACATTTCATAGGTGGTCTCTTGTGTTTTGAATTGCTGCATTATTATACAGGTATTTCAGGTAACATAATACAAGCCGCCATGAAGCAAATGTAAGCAATGAAAAGAGATTAAAGTCCTAACACTTAGGGTTAAAAATGTCCTTTTTTTACCATGTCTGGTAAATAATAGTTTGTTTCTCTGCAGAAATTTTTCAGTTTGGCCAGAATAGAAAATTGAGAATCTGTTTCCATTTGTGAGTGAATTAGTGGGTAGAATAGGTCAAATTATTTATTTTATTTGATGGCAAATGCACTCAGATTTAGAGGAATAGTTACGGAAATTCTGTTGAACTGTTACTTTGTTGAATATATAGCTGTGCTAAATCTACACTACATACATTTTATCCCGCAAAAAATATCCGTATTTCACATGTAATTCTACAAGCTTTGAAGATCTGTCACAACATCCAACTTAGATGTGGTTAGGGAAATCAGAAATTCTTCCTGCAAATGAGATCTGTCCAAATGGTACCTTTATCTTTTGTGTCTGTCATTTGGCAAGAGCAATGAGGTCATAGCTAGTTTTTCTTGCCCTCTTCATTTTACTCTGAGTTTCAAAGTCTGTTTTTTCTACTGCTGAAACATTGATTCTATCACTGAATTGTTCATGCTTGTTTCAGACTTGGTGATTACACTATCCAGTTAACTTATCCTTGGAGATTTCAGAATTAATATAGATTTTCCTGCTAACCCTTTCAGATGTTCCTTTTTAGACAACCTAGGGTCTTATGGATTTATTCCATATGCTACCCATTTTACTTACCTCAATGGTCACATTTTAGAGTGAGTAATTTCTTTAGATTATACTGTACAGATTTCATTGTGTCACCTTTTCTTGTATGACTTTATCAATTAATTATTTGTTAATGGCATTGTATATTGTATTAGCTAGGTATAATTTTTTCCACACACATTCTTTTTCTTAATGTATTATGTCCTCCTCTCATGCAGAAGATATGAACAAGTCTGATAATATCATCATTCATGAACTAATGAATTAAATTGGTTATGAAGATCTGAGTAGTTACCTAGCCTCAAGGTTGCCCTAGCTATCTTCCATTGAAAAAAAAATATATATTTAATTTAAAAAGTGACAGGGCACACAATTGATACACCTAAATCTATATGATAAAACTTTCACATATCTCTGGATTTAATCCATTTAAAGAAGGTGGGTGTTGGGTTTCCAGTGGCATGAAAGAGACCTAAAAAATAGTAATCTAGTTTTCTAAGACACAGTAAAATTGGGCTGTTTTCATTGAGGCTTAATGGACATGGTTTGGCTGATGAAGAAATGTAACAATTGAGATCTTGAAAAGTTATTAAGGTCAGAGACTTGAAGACAGATGGAGATAATGTCACAGGCACAAAACTATGTGTGTGATGGAGGTATCGATGCTTCCTCCTGTCTCTAACAATTTACAGAAATCTTAAATTAACTGAATAAATTAATCCTTCTAGGGTCCAATAATAAATAAACATATATGTGTGTGTGTGTGTGTGTGCATGTTCAAAAGTTTGTTTTGGAATAGGCTGAAAGCAGAGGATAGAGATGTAAGGCCGTGCTCCTGTAAACACTTTACATACATGAGTAACTTTACATGTTACTAGACTCATTGAACTCCATAGGATTATTCACAGACCTAAAGTTACTCATGGGTATAAGTGTTTACAGGATCAGGATCATAGTATAATACTTTAGGCCAATTTTCATCCAGCAAGATAAGATTAGGTTCTTAGAGACATTTATTCAGTACAGCCGGCAGATTAGTATACAGGTATTTACTGAGCCAACTGTAACAATTGCCAAGCAAATGAGGTTTGGCTCCAGACCTGGAACAAGCCTTCTAAGGGTTACAAGATGATTTCTGTATTTTAAATGGGGTTGAGCTGCCACAAATCGGTCAGGATTCAAGATGCTACGCTCTGCTTATTGAATTCTTGTGGAAAACAGCTCTGCTTGATAACAGAAATTACTAATAGACCCTCTTGAACTCCATGCAGTTTCTTATGACTATCCCTTCGATAGCTCAGCTGGTAGAGCAGAGGACTGTAGAGGAGCTGCTTGCGGGAATCCTTAGGTCGCTGGTTCAATTCCGGCTCAAAGAACATTGAGTTTTCTTTAAAAAAGGGAAGAAGGAGGATCTGGGGAACTACAGGCCAGTCTGCCTCACCTCAGTCCCTGGAAAAAGCATGGAGCAGGTCCTCAAGGAATCAATTCTGAAGAATTTAGAGGAGAGGAAAGTGATCAGGAACAGTCAGCATGGATTCACCAAGGGCAAGTCATGCCGGACTAACCTAATTGCCTTCTATGATGAGATAACTGGCTCTGTGGATGAGGGGAAAGCAGTGGACGTGTTATTCCTTGACTTTAGCAAAGCTTTTGATATGGTCTCCCACAGTATTCTTGCCAGCAAGTTAAAGAAGTATGGGCTGGATGAATGGGCTATAAAGTGGATAGAAAGCGGCCTAGATCATCGGGCTCAACGGGTAGTGATCAATGGTTCCATGTATAGTTGGCAGCCGGCATCAAGTGGAGTGCCCCAAGGGTCGGTCCTGGGGCCAGTTTTGTTCAATATCTTCATTAATGATCTGGAGCACCACGTGGACTACACCGTCAGCAAGTTTGCAGATGACACTAAACTGAGAGGAGTGGTAGATATGCTGGAGGGTAGGGATAGGATACAGAGGGCCCTAGACAAATTAGAGGATTGGGCCAAAAGAAATCTGATGAGGTTCAACAAGGATAAGTGCAGAGTCCTGCACTTAGGACAGAAGAATCTCATGCACTGCTACAGACTGGGGACCGAATGGCTAGGCAGCAGTTCTGCAGAAAAGGACCTAGGGGTTACAGTGGACAAGATGCTGGATATGAGTCAACAGTGTGCCATTGTTACCAAGAAGGCTAACGGCATTTTGGGATGTATAAGTAGGGCCATTGCCAGCAGATCGAGGGACGTGATCATTCCCCTCTATTTGACATTGGTGAGGCCTCATCTGGAGTACTGTGTCCAGTTTTGGACCCCACACTACAAGAAGGATGTGGAAAAATTGGAAAGAGTCCAACGGAGGGCAACAAAAATGATTAGGGGGCTGGAGCACATGATTTATGAGGAGAGGCTGAGGGAACTGGGATTGTTTAGTCTGCAGAAGAGAAGTCTGAGGGGGGATTTGATAGCTGCTTTCAACTACCTGAAAGGGGGTTCCAAAGAGGATGGATTTAGACTGTTCTTAGTGGTACCGGATGACAGAACAAGGAGTAATGGTCTCAAGCGGCAGTGGGGGATGTTTAGGTTGGATGTTAGGAAGAACTTTTTCACTAGGAGGGTGGTGAAGCACTGGAATGGGTTACCTAGGGAGGTGGTGAAATCTCCTTCCTTGGAGGTTTTCAAGGTCAGGCTTGACAAAGCCCTGGCTGGGATGACTTAGTTGGGGATTGGTCCTGCTTTGAGCAGGGGGTTGGACTAGATGACCTCCTGAGGTCCCTTCCAACCCTGATATTCTATGATTCTAGTGACAAAAGAATTTAAATTTTGGAGGTCTGGATCTAAATTTATAATAGATGTGTTGGCAGTTACAGTTACAAAAACTATTAGGCAAACTGAGTTTGAATGCTGGAATTTTACACACCTATTTGCAACACAAGTATCCACTCATAAGCTTAAAATTAGGAACACAATAGTGTTCAAAAACAGATATCCAGCTTACATGTCAGTATTCACTTATGATATCCAGCATACACTTGTTAAAATGAATTAACAAAAACACTGTGCTTAAGTATATATTTTTTCTTAAATCAAATTCCTTAATCGCTTGTACAGTAAAGCCTATTCATTTATTTCTCAGCCAGCCTCTTATTTTGTCAAGACACTTTGTGGCTACAGATATTTTCTCTAATAGAAGACTATACAATTGACACGTTTCAGAAATAAAGCATCACAATGAAGTGGAATATAATATAAAGCAGATTCCAGGAAAACTTACTATATAGTAGGGGCAACCCACTTACCCACTACCACTTTTTCAGTCTTTTACACATACAATTGGTTCAAATGTCAGCAAATTGGAGTTCAGATTCGATGAATGCGAACCCAGTTTCATTCTTGTGTGGATAACTAGTCAGTGAGAGAGATATGGCTATGTATGTATGTGTAATTATAAGACATTATCAATGTGTGCATATGAGTCATTGACACAGACTAGTTAGAGCTGGAGTTATTTGTACTTTCTGCTAGGTGTCTGAATCCCTTTTTGTTCCATTTGATTTTATTCACACTCTTTCAGGTGTTAGTTATATTCTGCCACATTGTTTGGACTTCTATAAAAGTGATTACCTTGTTTTTATATAATTAACTACTCCTGTTTAAAGTAATTTACAATACTGCATACTTCTCTGATAAATGTTAGAATGCCTATAAATTACTTGTGTCTATGCAAAAAAAAAAAAAAAAAGAAGCCAAAAGGCTTAAAGATCTGGAGGTGAGAACTCGAAAGGGCAGATTGTCTGTCTGCTGTTATTGTTTTGTTATTCCATGAAAGCTACAAAAGAATCTACATAGAGTCTTCAGGGGCTTTGGACTGCATAGGTAAGAAGGGAATAGTTCTAGTGCCAAACCCACAAGATTCATTCCACTGGTAATATTTGGTTGAGCCTTTCAACGTTAACAAACCCTCTTCTCCTCCCTTCAATGGAGCTGGCCCTAAATGCGGGTGCTGTTGGAGCAGTGGGAATCGAAGAAAAGCACAGTATCTGCAAATAAGGACGGTTGTGGAAACTAGTGCAGAGGCACTGGGCCTCCTTGAAAAAAGCACTGGCCTTCTCGGATGTTGAAGAACTGCTGATTTTGGGAGCTGAGTCCCCATTTTCCTCCATGTGTGGCAAACCTTTGACTCACCATTGATGAGAAGAATTTTAGTAAATGCCATAAATGGAAATTTGCATACAGGACATTAAAACTCTAAACTAGAATGCAATCGTCCACTTATTATGTAGAGGGTTGCATAAAATTCCTCCATGGTTCATGCTTCTGCACTGGCTGGCAGTTAGTTTCCAGGGGTTGTACAAAATATTGTTCTTAACCATCATAGCCCTAGATAGCTTGGGGCCCAGTTACACAGCAGTCCTGGTGTAGTTCTTAAGTGATACTTTAGGTCTGCAATAAGGACAGGCACTCAAGCTGGAGTTCTTTTCATTACGACATGAGGGAACTGCTAACAGGGCATTCTTCAGGAACACCCTTCAGTTCTGGAATTTGCTCTCTCCCTTAGGGCTCCTTACTATAGTATCTACCCTGAGAAAGAGCTAAAGCAGCAGGGGAGAGAGCATGTGACTGTCTGAGTCACCAGGTTCCTCCTGGTTCCACTGCTGCTCTGAGGAGAGGGTGAACTTTACTATGTCTGTTGCAAGGTCAGTCAAGGTCAGTCAATTGCAATTCCCTTCCTGACCATTCACTTTTGTGGGGGAGGCATGGGTGTAACAGCTCTGTGGAGACTGCTCTCTCTCTCTCATCCCACAAGGATGGTAACCAGCACAAAAGATGCAGGGGGCATCCTTTGCCCCCTTTGCTCTTTTGCACAAGAGCTGGGGCAGTATTAGGTCCTCGGTTCATTAGCACTTTGTGCAACTTCGAAGCCAACTCCTCCCTCCTTATCTGGTAGGATTTGGGGGAATGGGCTAGGTGCGGGGTTTACTTTGGTGGGTGGGGGAGATAATAAGGTAGTTCAGTTCATATACTAATGATTGGAGCTTCCATGTTGAATATGGTTATTTTAAGTTTTATAAAAAGTTAGAGACCTTGCGCCATAAAAATCTAAATAAATAATGTAATCAATGTGTATAATTCAGTCCAAATTGTTGATTGTTCATGTATAAGCCAAATTGAACACTGATCTGATACAAAGTATTGCAATTTACTTTCCATGTTTCATGAAGCCACTAATAATTGTGTCAGTATACCCGGGTGTATAATTTTCCACAGAAACTGATTCCTTTGAGTATGTTTCTCCTACAGATCAAATTTGCAAAACCTCTGTCTTTACTTGCTACTTCCTTTTCTTTTATACCTGCCTACAGAAATAATTCAGAGTCCACAGTGCTTCCAGTATAAAAATTGCATTTGCTTTAACCCGAGTATTTGTTAATCAAGAAGTAGTAGTAGTAAAATTGAATGAATGCATTTTAGTCAATGCCTTTTGGTTTATGCATTTATTTCAATGCCAGTTCTTTCATAGGAACTTTTCAGGGTAATTGGCTTAGCGTGCTGGCTTTTTAAATACACTGATCCATAATACAGAAGATTGGGAGGGGGTGCATCAGAAAAAATACTAGGAAAATAGAGGCAGTTCCTGATACTGATTGCCCAACACATAGTGCTGTACTTGCAGGAAGAGTACAATCATATTAAGAAACCCAGAGATTATCAAGTATTTGACAGCAGAGTTGTGTGAAACATTATACTGCTTGAGAAGTTTTTCGGATAATGCTTTAAAATTGTGGCTAAAGTCTTCAGGGTAAGAAAGGGGTCTGAGAGTAAGACAGGTGATCTTCCAAGGAAATACTCTTGAAATAGCCAGCATAGGAGGAAGCTCTGGCTATGGCTCTGAGCTTTTTCTCACATTCACAATAAAGGAAAAATCTAGGAAAGTATTTTAGATGCTAACTCACTGTGTATACTTTGTTCAGAGTGGAGTGGGGATGCTGCCCTTTCAGATGACATTTCCCTTTTCAAGGGTTCTCTGTATGACTATAATAATGTGGGCTCTCACCCCCAGAATAGCTCCAGCTATCATTGTTGACATTGCCCCACTTACCCCCTGGTAGTGCAGCGCACAGCAGAGTATGCCTGCCTCAGTTTCCCCTAATGGGCTGTCATTAAGGTTTTTATGTAGCCAACAGTGCCCCTTCAGAGCTCTAATTTATTTACCCAGCGGCTGAACAGACGTGCAAGCAAGTCTTTGCTCCAGTGTCTTAGTTGGGAAGTGCGGGGGAGCAAGTTAATACTAATCTGTCTGCCTCACGTGAGTCCATCCATCAATCCCTTCCATCCAGGGTCATCACCAGGAAGGCCCTCTTGACCCAGGACCCTCTTCTGGAATCATGCCTCCTGCGTTCACCTAGGGAAGGTTACCTTCTCTGGACTCAGAGATGTCAAAATGCTGCAGCTCTCTCTGGAACTCCCCAGCAACCTGGGCCTCTTGCTCTGTCTGGTAAGGTACTTTCACTAGGACCAGGGCTTCCTAGGGCTTTGCCGCTCATAGTCCTTTCAGAACCTCTCCTTCCAGGAGCACCTTTCCTCGGACCTCTTTTCTAGTGAGCTCTCTTAGCAGCTTCCCTAGAAAGTTCCTCTTCTCAGGCTTTTCTTTTGTGTGTTCTGGGTCCAAGTGTGGTGCTGCAGGTGGTCCCTACCTTAGGCCAGAAATTGCGGTCACCTACTCGGAGCAGGGGGTCCCATGCCATAAGCTCAGTATCAGTCTCCAAATAGTTAACCAAGGATAACAAAACCCAGAATTTGGCTCTCTGCACCTTTAAATAAATGAACAAAACTCAAAAGCAAGCTCTCAATCGCAGTACTAGAGGGCTATGCCTTGGCTTTGCCCTGGCTTTACCAGCACTGAGGAGCTCCTCCTCTGTCCCAGACTCACCTCACACTGCCTTAAGAAACAGCAGGCAATCCTTCATAACTGACTTGCTGGATCCCAATTGGCCAGTGTCTCTTCCTGGCCTTTCTAGGGCTCTGGAGGACTAGTTTTTGTTGGTAGCCTGGTCTAAGTGGTTTTTCGTTGAGCAGGACATGTCAGGGCACTGCTGCCTCCAGCAGGAGCAGAGAAGGACTTATAAACCTTCTAGTTAATTTCTTAAAGCAATTAAAACATAAAAATAACCACTTCCTTTTTATGAATACAATCTGAAATATACAATAAAAGTCACTGATATAAACAAAAATCTGAGTTACAATAGTAAAAAATAAAGCGGCATGTATAGGGCTCTTCACTCATGATATTTTTCACCACCTGAGATGTGGTCTATTTCTGTTTCTAATTTAGAGAGTTAGAGAGTGGAAAACAAACTGCTTCAGTACAATTAAACATCCAAGTGACACCTTGGTACACAAATGAATGCCCTAGTTATTCTCTGTTGTCTCAGATCATTTTCTGCAAAACTTTTCAACAATCTCATAGCCAGGTTTAAATGAGATTTTAGTTGAAATCAATGGTCATCAATTGCAATTGAAATTGATCCAATTAAACAGTAGATTGCTTTGAATTAATGTAATTGGACTTTTCGAATTAGAAGAGAGAAATTGTGGTCAAGAGGAGAGTAAAGTAAGCATGTCACATCTTAACTTATGGACCATATATGGCTCTTGAGCCATGACAAAATGCCAGTGAGCGTACATACTGAGGGCAGTTTACAGACTATGAAAGGCTTTCAAAATCACAACGAATACTTTAGGTAGCACAGAGAAGAAAGTTTAAATTTAAAAAAAAAAAATGAAAAAAAAAACCCAAGAAAGATATCTCTAACTTTCCAAATGATTTACACTCTGTTTTACTAAGTTAAAAAAAAAAAAGGTACATCAACAACCTTAATGTGATAAGAGAGATGTTTTCATTGCATTTATTGTAATACAGTTCCATGAAACTGGTAAAGAACTATTAGTTTCCCTTTGCCATGCCATACTGCAATAACTGCTATGACAGAAAGAAGTATTGTAATGCAGCTTGCATTGATTTGCTGTCAAGTACCGTATCGCAGAGGGACCTGGAAAAATGTGATCGGTTATTAGCAACAAATGTACAGCTAGGGCCATGCATGCTGACATCTAGAATTAGGGTTTTGCTTAACCAGAGATCCCAATACAGCCGGAGTCAAAGGAGCAGAGAGGATGGTCAATATAAAAAGGAATATAAAAATAATGCTTGGCAATGACCAGTTTCTTACAAATAAAGAACAAATAAGATGACACCTGTTAACATGGTCTGCAATCGCAGAGGATTTGTGGGACTGATGATGATAGAAGGAGCACTCATTTTGTAGTTTAAGGACTTCAGTGTGAAGGTTGACAGGTTCCATATTCTCTGAGTGGTGATATTTTGCCCTCCTTGTGCCTAAAAAGAGCAGCTATCCTATTTTGGGACACCAGTGTAGCTAGGGTCTGATCCAAAGCCCACTGAAGCCAATGCAAAGGTTCTGATTGGCTTCAGTGGGGTCTGAATCAAACCCTTAGCTCCACACACACAGGGTGGAGTGTGTGTGTGTGTGTGTAGGTTGAGGGGGAGGACACAAGGTGCCTCCCTCATCTGTTTCCTTATTCACCCTGTGCAAGAAGAGTCGAAATTGCAATCACTGCACTCAAAGGAGTGTGGGGATGACTCTTCTGCACTGCTAGAGGCTCACACCACCCAAAGGAAGGCAAGGGAGAGGTGCAACCATGGCCCTCATTTCTTCCCCTCTGTTAACCAGCACAGCAAAGGAGTATTTGTGGAAGTGAGTCTTGCTTCACTCCCTAGCTGAGAGCAGAGCTGGTCTTTGGCACCTGTACCCTTTTTGACTTCAAGGTACCCCATTGCAGAGGGAGTGCTCAATGGATATAGGTCTTCAAATGAGTTTAGCCTGATACAGGGTATTAGTGCTCCGGTTTCTGGAATAAGGTATTTATGTGCCTAACTTTAAGTATGTAAATAGCCTCATTGATTTCAGAAGGCATGTGCTTAAGCCCCTTGTTGAATCAGGTCCGTAGTAGCCTCTGAGGCCCCTATAACCTTGTGTGAACTCTGGTATGAAGGCATCTTTCAATACTGTCCTTTTATGGCATATCAGAGCAAGTCAGGATGAGTTTATTATTTCACCTTTTATTGGCCTGCGGTAGTTACGGGTTTTTTTTCAGCTTTACCAGTTAAAGCGTATGGAAATATACTTTGCAAGCAGAACGTATGAAATGACATTTATTTATAGTAATAATTTGGCATATTCCATGCAGCTTATTGCAAAGCACTTAAAAAAATTAAGTACATTGTTAGAGGGCACATAAACAAAATTAAAACAGAGGTATAAACCAGATTACAGTAAAGGGCTCAATAGAACAGAAGAAAAAAAAACAACCTTAACATTTTTAATTCACTGTACTCCATATAAAGAATTCCAGGTTCTAAAATAATTAGAATTGCACATTGCCTTGAAAAACAATCTGTTGTCTGTAAAGTTGTCCATGATGTATTATGAAAGAATATTTCAGCATATGTATTTTAATTTAAAGTGTCCATTATACTCAATAAGTAATGAAATTTAATATTCAGACATGCAGGTTGTTTTTAATCATAAGTAGTATATACACTCAACCAGTAAATGCTTATTACAAGCCATTTCTAAATGCCATGACATCCTTCTAATATTAGAGTGCATTCCAGATCTTACCGTAAATGCTAGAGGAGTGCCAGCAGGTGTTTTGGTTTTCACCTTGGCTATATTCATTTCTGTTGGTGAAATAACATGTCTATATTCCTTCCAGGCATGAACATCAATCATCCATATAAATAACATTGGCAATAGCTCTCCCTTATTTCTATGCACAGTTGAGTCACATTGAGGTTGAAGTGCAATATTGTTCTCCTGGATCAATGAGCAATTTCTCCCACCACAAGTAATAGTTTGCTACTGAAGTCAGAATGGTCCTGATACTGCAGGGTGGCAAGGTTGGCCTGCTTGGATGCTCTACTCATGGCAAGGGACCCAAGGCAGGAAAAACAAGCCTAATGGTAAGAAAGAGTAGCAGATGGCAGGATAGTGCATCAATTGAGACAATTTCTGAATGTTCTAGCGGTATTTACAAAGATAATTGCAATTGTTTATTAGGCAACTGCAGCATTTCTTATTTAAAAATAACTCAGCAATGTAAGTATACAAACAGGGTACAAAAAACAGTTGCTTTTTATTACCTGTGTACATCATGTGATGTCTCAGGTTTTCACTTTTACAGACTATGGGTGAAATCCTGGCTCCACTGAAATCCATGGGCGTTTTGCCATGGACGTCAGTGGAGCCAGGATTTCACTAGTCTGTAAAATAGTGAAAAAAAAAGTGTGAGAGTGTAACACTACCGGACCCCAGTTGTTGGGATTGAACCTGTGGCCTCTGGAGCTCAGTGCATAAGCCTCTACTGTCTACTGCATGAGCTAAAAGCCAACTGTCTCTTAGCTAAGGCTGTACAGAAGACTTTTTGTCTCTCTCTCTAAGTGGATCCGCTGCCACTAGATGGAACAGAGCACCACACCCAGAAGGTGTGTGGGTCACAACAGCACATAAATAATTAAAGTGGGTTTTTTTACAAATAAACTTAATATTTTGCATCCTAAGGATCTCTCAGTTGGCTGTACATCTCTCAGTTGGTTATATAACTTCCACATGGTTACAGGCATGGTTAAAGCCCATTGTTTTTGCACTTTCAGCATCTCACATCTTTGTTATCTTGGTGAAGTCTGGAATAGCTCCATTGTCTTCAGTGGAGTTACTGGATTTTCATAGATGCCATCCTGATCACCAGGTATCTTGATGCCTTCAGTACCTGCACATACGTGCAGTATTCCACAATCCAGAGTGGCTCATTGCTAGTGGACTATGTATCATTTTTTTAAATTTAATTTAAAACAAATGTGTGATGGTTTATTGAACATTAGTAGCTCTTTGTAAAAAGTGAAAAAAAATACCAGCACTCTATTTGGAGTATATTGGTAATTTGTATTTTAATGTTCTCTTTCAAAAGATTTGGACCTCATCCCATGCCTTATGCCCCCCCCTTATTACCCAGGTGGTGCTTGAACAGCAAGTCATGACTGGGCCCTAATATAGACAGATAGATAACCAAGTGGAGCAGTTTTATTTCATGATCCTTTACTTCATTCACTAGAGTGGGTTGAAAAAATTGTTGAAGGGGAAGGGGGAATTAACAAAAGAGTTTGCAGAAAATGTTTTTATTTATAGCATTTTTCATCAATATATTGAAACTCTGCGAGCCAGCTCTGCCTTTTGCTCATCTAAAATTGCTGCAGAAATTGAGCACCTATAAATCCTTGCAACAGTAAACATCCTTTTGCAGTCAAAGCTTCCATTGAAGCCTGAGACAGGATGGGAGGAGTAGGCACTTGGATAAGAGAGTAGAATATAGAGCTTTTCTCATTAATATTTTGTTGTTGTACACATTGCATAGCCGGGTCTTCTTTCTAGAGATAATGCACTGCCATATCTGATCCCTCTAGCAAGGCTGTTTCCTCTCCTGGGTCAATCAATCAGAGATGTTAGAGATGGAAAAGACCTAATGGGTCGTCTAGTGCAGCTCCCTGGGAATGTACCATTATGTAAAAAAAGAGAGAGAGAATGTGAGTGAAATAAATTGGGTTGTGCTTTTTTGAGGGTCAGAGGGAGTGGGGTTATGTCTTTGATTAAATTAGCATATTCACCCATTAGAATACTCAAAATTCATTTAACACCACTAACTTCCTAATTTTGCAGTTTGTTTCATTAATGAGAGTTGCAATGGATTTTTTGTGTGTTCATTACGAGGGCCATTTCCTGCCTTCGATTTTTTTCCCCACAGAACTCCCCATTGATTTCAATGGGAAGTTCAGCACATACAGATCAATGTTAGGATATGGCCCAAAGGTGGTAGTTGCTAAAAGCAACAATTAAGTGATGGATAGCTGATTGCACACACAAGCAAAGGTGAGGGGAAGCGCATGCCGTCTAGGATTTCAGAGGTTTTAAAGTACTGTTTTGATTTGAGCCATGTGTGCTGGGTAAATGGGTAGGGAGAAGAGCAATATAGTTTGGAGAGAGAGATGAATATGGAGATGTAATCAGTTCCTTGAAATGTTAAAGTAGTAAAGGTTTCTTTGTGAGTATTATTTTTAAAGGGACATGCTGTAACCGAGTCGTGTTTGGTGTTATCCAACAGTTACCTATGCAGTTCTGGTTATGGGAAATTTTACAGTACAAGGCTGCCATAAATCCCTCTACTATTCAGTAAAACATTTTCTACGTCATTAAGTGATTTCTGTATGTATCAGACCATCTCAGAAAAATTGGTCATTACAGAACTGGTAGCCAAACTGAGTGAGCTGTAAAATGATTGATGCTCTGTGTCTGAAACAATATAATTATCCACATAGCCATTCCTTTTTACTATTATCCTTTTTATCTAAGAAACCCAAGACACCCCTAGAAACAAGATGTTGCATCTATCCTATTGAGACCTTTTGTATTTCCTCTTTTTAATAATAATTAAAAAGAAGGCAAAGTAAAGATCACATTTGATTACTTTATATAACACCCTCTCACTGGTACTTTAACACAAAGAGTTATACTAGATTGAGCTGTGAAAATCTAAAAAATAGATTCTCATATCAACACAATCTCTAAAGAAAAATGATATATATATATATATAAGAATAGATAGATAGTTAGATAGATAGATCTTGACCAGGGAATTAATTTTCTTTTCAATGTTAAACATTTAAGAATGTTCAGTAACTTGGCTTATAATATATTTTAAATTTATTTTCATTATATTCATTTCATGAAGGTGTTCATAATCACATAGAGCTTACCTAGGAATTTTGCTTAGGTAAGGTTTATGTGATTATGAACATCTTCATGAAATGAATATGATGGAGTGAGAGAGAGAGAGAGAGAGTATATACACACCTATGTTCAACAGATGAACATTAGCATCTAATCGGTCCATTAGTCCCCAACTTTTTGGGTTCAACAATTTGTCATCCATGGTCTTCTTGCTAAGGGAAAGAGCTGGGCAGCAAGCACAATTTATTCCTTTCCTTTTTCTTCTCTCCCCCTCCCACCTCAACCCCACATGGAATGCTCTTCTATTTATCAAGGCTACATATCCTCAGTCCATATCCATATGTCAGTGTTACACCACTCAGGAAATAGAAAACAAACTTCAGTTGTGGTGATTTTGTTTTCTATTTGGAATTGTTCAGTGAGTGAGCAATTTTCCACCTCTGAGTTATTTACAAGCTATTTACTTCACCAACAGCTGTGACTGTTTCTGATTCTCAGTGTGTAACTGGTCACCTATGCCACATGGTGTTGTTTTCACCTGTAATTGGATGAACCAATCTTTTTTTAGGCAGGCAGGAAATTAAAGAGGTTTCAGAATAACAACATGATTTTTTAATCAAATGTTTACATGAGCACATGCTTGCATGAATATTCAGACACTTTCACTTTCTGCAAAAGTTATTCTGAACAACACTAACAAAAAATGCATGGTTTGTGTTCATGACCTTGAGTCACACTGAAGCAAATCAAGAACTTCTTCATGAAGGAATGTTCACAAATACATTTTTTCCCCCACTATTGGCCTGCATCCAATGAGGAGACTATGATGTTCTGTGTTGTAGTTAGGAAGTTGCAACACTACACTCTTATGATGTGTTAGGTATGATAGCAATGTAATACAGTGCTAGTGTGAATACTTTGACTTGCACAACTAGGATGAAATCTGATGCCATTGAAGTAAATGAGAGTTTTACCTTTGATTTCAGAGGAGCCAGGATTTCTCCTCTGGGTTTTGGAACAGTTGAAATGGGAGTTGCACATATGCATTGTGTTGGAAAAGCAGATGACTGTATAATTGTTGCCAACATTTTAGAAGTTCCACACATTTTTTCTTCATTTCCAGCCTCATTTTTGGGATTCAGACCTCTCATATATATAACTGCTAAGACGTGTGACCTTTTTAAGGCAGGAAAATCATTTCCATACATCTTTTAAGACAGAGCTGTGTAGCTCACCTCAGTCATCAAAATTGTATAAACATCTGAGTTATACTCTGCATAAGTGAAAGGAGAACAGAACTTTTTATATGTAACATAGATCCCAGATCAGGTCCCTGAACTGGCGGCATTAAAGAAATAAATAAAACACTTCCTAAACTGGATTGGGTTTTTAACTGGCAGCGGACGATGATTTACTATTCCATTCTATGAAGTAGTCCTAGTTCCGATTATATCCATTTCTTTGACAGCCTTTGGCCTCCAATATTGTAAATCATGTTAACTTTAAATATTGAAATGCCAGTGCAATTTAACGGCTCATTAAAAAGGTGTTTATTTTAATATAATTGTTCATTCTTAATTTAATCCAAACAACACATGTTGAGTATTCAGCCATTATTTCTTGAATGAGCTATGGGAATGATTAATTTATGGATGACCATCATCTACATGTGGTAAAAAAATCTCTGATACTGTTTGTAGTTTGTGCTGTCACTTCCATATTATGGAAATGTTGTGATCCCAAATCATAAAGGGACAAAGTGAAGGTTGGGAAGGTCTTGGAGGACAGTAAGCATAAACTATGGCATAAGTGTACCGTTAAAGATCATAACTACTTCATTTGAAAGCTTTCCGATTTTGGGGGGGTCTGTTTCTTGGAGGTACAAGATTTTACAGAACTTATACACTGTCTGGATACATATTTCAATCTTGCCTATTTCCTCATGACATTTTTGGTTTAGTAATATATTTATGTTCTATTGGCTGTTATAGAATTAACTCTTCACCTCATACTAATACTGTTACAGGAGATGGCAGCCTCCAAAAATCCTGCTCTAACCATCCCCTTTGTCCTATACCCGCTAAGAAAAATCACTTGGTGATTTGAGATAGATGGTATTAAAATGTAGCTCACAGATAAGAGGGTGGCTTATATGCCACAGAGACAGGTGGCTTCATCACCCTGCCATAGTGGCAGCATTAAAACAGGTGTCTGGGCATATAAGAAAGGGTTTGAAGTTAACCCTTTGCTTGCCCAACACAATTTGGGATCCATCCTCCCTGTCATGCAATCCTCATAGAGGAAGAAGATCAGAGACAGGTAATTCTAGTAATCCAAAGTAGGCTTTTCATCAGTCCTTTCACTGGTTGAAAATAGAATTTCTAGTGCTTCTGGAAAAGGTTATAATAGAACTCCTATGTGAACAATTGCTAAGTGACACTATCATTGACATATAGTATTTCACCTTGACTGGATAACAGGGAATTCCTGATGCCAGAAGGTTTTCAAATATGCTTTATAGCTTTATCAAGCTATCTCACAGATAATTTTGTAGCCGAGCATATACTGGGATTTTGTCACTTGGATCAGATCTATAAGTAATGATGATAGCTAAAAGAGCACTAAATCCTCCATAATTGAATATCTAGGAAAGTAAATCCATTTAACATTGTTCATTTCTAGGGTCAAAACCATTTAACTTAGGTAACCATCTTTCATTCAGATTTGCTCATATTTCATTCCACTTGGTGCCATCCCTGGGTGAATGAATGGTGACTATTGAAAAGTAAAACATTATGCAATTTCATTTTTGTGGCTAAGACAATAATCTAGTTTTATTCATATTTCAGATTGCAACAGGGGTTTAATTCTAAATGGATATCATGTTGGATACAATGAAGTACTAATCACACTGGCTCAAGTGAGACACCATTACACACGCTCTGCCAGTGTACTTCAGTCCTGATCTGAAAGAGTTACACTATTCCACTGGAGCACAGGTTTCCAATGGTGTCAAACTGTGTGGTGTTTCTACGATGTGGAGAAAGGAGAGTATGACGAGATCACCACTGCAATCTTTACACACAATCTGAGCCAGAATTTGAGTCTCCATCTTCAGGGAAGAAAAAATAAATGGACTCAATTCACTCGCTCTTTCCAAAACTCAAATTCTGAGGGAGAAGAAAGAGAAAGAAAAGTTTAAGTTCTTTGATGTCTTACCCAGTGTAGTATCCTAACAATACTGCTGTACCTATGTAAGAAATTAATGGTTGTCTGTGCTGCATACTATGGCCATTCAGTGCTACATATCAACAATGAGAATAGGATACAGATCCTATTATTCGGAAGAGCACACACCTTTTCCACCTGAGGAAAACCGAATCTGAGTGAGCTGTTTGCAGTATTGCACTTATGGCATATAATGAACAGTTCTGAAAACCCTGATTAGAGTAGTAAGGTCTGTGAGATCACAGATTTAATAAGGCTGAATGGAGCAGCAAGCATCCCACTTCCTTTTAACAGCCTTCTTATAGATCTGGGAAATGAAGGCAAATAGGTTTCCTTGCAGGCTCCATGGCAGGAGAGTTTTAAAACTTTGGGGACAAAAGCCTGTTGGGGGTAAAACCAATTTTTTTTTTGAAAGCAGAGACTTTAATCATGATTTGCCTGATGTTCACATGACCCTGAGACAGTTAGAAAGGGAACTTTAGGGGACATGAATCCCCCTGAGCCAGCAGTCTTGTTAAATTTTGCTACAGCCATGCAAACTGAAACTGCCATGTTTCGCACAAACTTATGAAAGTTTAGCAACTGCAACTTATAGCTGCCTGAATGCAACTTGTTCACAGATGGAAGCTTCCTTAGATTTCCAGTGCTCCAAGCAGAAATATGCACTTTGAAAGTCCACACAAATTGTGGGGTGTGATTGATGCAACACACAAGCAGGATGCATTTTCAAGGTTATAGGGGGTTACTTTGAAGCTGGTAACTGCTTTGAACTTCATTTTGTAATTATGATTCTAAAATAGACAGAATATTTTCAGATAAAAAGATCGGGGAACTATTCTAGTTGTAAATGGGCTAGGGAAGAAAATATTTATAATTTAAGTATATAGATAAATGCAAAACATGACAATGTGAGCACCGCAAACCTAAGTACCCTTTTCCCTATCTGAATGCCTGTGGCTTTCACTGATTGTGTCATGTTTGCCATTAAGATCTGAGCAGCAAGGACTATGGGTCTCATTTACCATTTCTTTTCATATTGTATAGTCATTCACTATAGTGCAAAGTGGGTAATTAAATCCAAAGCTGTCTCAAAGTGTTTCCGAGGGATCTCGCAAAACAGGATGACTGGGGAACAAAATGGCAGATGAAAATCAACATAGGTATGTGCAAAATACTGCACACTGGAAAAAATAATCTCAACTATATATATATATATATATATATAAAATAATGATTTCTAAATTAGCTGTTACCACTCAAAAAAGGATTTAGGAGTCACTGTGGATATTTCTCTGAAAAATTCAGTTCAACGTGCAGCAGCGGTCAAAAAAGTTAACAGAATGTTAGGAACCATTAGGAAAGGGATAGGTAATAAAACAGACAATATCATGACGCCACTATGCAAATCCAAGGTGCACACGTACAAGGAATAATACTGTGTCCAGTTCTGGTCTCTCCAAATCAAAAAGGATATAATGGAACAGGAAAAGGGTGAGAGAAAGGCAGCAAAGATGATCAAGGGTATGGAAGGGCTTCTATATGAGGAGAGACTAAAGATATTGGTCTGTTCAGCTTAGAAAAGACCGAGTTAAGGGTGGTGGGGAGGTATGAGAGGTCGATAAAATCATGAATGGTGTGGAACAAGTGAATAGAGTAGTGTAATTTACCCTTTCCCTCAGTACAAAAACCATCAGTCACCTGAATACATTCATAGTCAGAAGGTTTAATACAAAAAAGAGGAAGCACTTTTTCTCACAACACAGAATTATTGGACCTTATTGCCAGGGGATGTTGTGTTGGCTAAATGTGTAAGTGGGTTCAAAAAAGAACTAGATAAGTTCATGGATGATAGGTCCATCAGTTGTTATGGTTCTGAGTTCCAGAAGCCAGGAGCAGAACATAGGGGTGGATCTCTCTGAAACTGCCCTGTTCTGTACGCATCCCATGAAGCTCTGGTACTGGCCACTGTTGGTGACAGGATACTGGGCTAGATGGATGACTGGTGTGATCGAGTATGTCAGCTGTTATGGGTACAAAACACTATTCTAGTTTGCTAGCATTATACTGCACTTCATAGTACAATAAATAACTAGGCAAGATGGAGGGTAACAGTGAGGTAAATCTTCCCTGGGTGTATTGCATTTGTCTATGGAACAACTAACACACTGTGTGCTAAGAACAAATAATAATTTGAGAAACTTTAGTGTCTGTTGGAACATGGATATATGTAAATGACAAAATAAGGCAAATAAAACTGAGTTGGGTTCTCTTTTGTTATTGTTGTTCTTTTGTTATTGTTATTCTGCTTTTTTTGAAATGTAGAGCTTTAAAATCCTGGATGGTTTCTAAATCAATTGAACCCAGCTTGCTTCCCCCCGCCCCCCACTCCCCGCATGTGTAGCACTATCAATGTGCTGTGCTAGTGTGTATGTGGGAGAGAAGCAGAGGAGGTTGGAATTAATATTTGTGAAGTCTGGTAAAATGTAATTGATGATTTTCTGTTTAGAGGAGAAATGTGAAATGTTTTCATCAAAGCTGAATAGATGATGATAGAGGGGGACAATGGAGGAGAGTAGGAAATCCTCTTGGCAGCAGTGGATGTAATTAAGAAAATTTCCCCCCCACGTTTGATGGTGATAGAATATAAACTAGAGCACTCAGAGAATCAAACGTAGTCTGAAAATGTTGGAATATTGGGAGTTGGTTCTGGCTACAGAGCCAGATCCTTGGCCAATGTAAATCAGCATAGCTCCATGAACTCATTTTGAGGTATGCTGATTTACAAAGCTGAGGAGGTGTCCCAGAGGGTTGAATCCAGGATCAATATTGGTTGAGATTAGATCTCAAACCAACCATGCATATAAATTAAAAAAACAATCCTAAATACACTTAGGTCCCATCCAAGTCAATAGCAAAGTTCCCAGCAATTTCATTGGCAGGAGAATTAGACCCATAAAGATGCTACAGGATCTTGATGAGGGATAATACACACTGTAACTGGTGGCTTCCCCATGCTTAGTATTAGTTAAGTAGTTGAAGATATAATAAGAAAAGTGAAGTTGTTAAAAATGCAAAACAGATGTCTTTAATAAATTGCCATCTCAGATTTGAATAATCATTGTAGCCTTCATTAATCAATTACATTTCCCACAATAACACTGTCATTTAAAGATCACATTTGGCTTTACAAGGTCTAACAGTGATGCCACATGACATAACTCTTAAATACTTTTATCCATCCTTCAGTTACCATTTAAGTACTCCGTTAATTCTTCGTCTTTCTTCCACTGACCTGACAATATAAGTTACTCACCTATTGCTTAACTGTTAAGTGTATTCCCCATACTAGAAATTATTTATAATAGTGACACATGGTGTATCATTTATTATGTCCAAATGAAAGAGCGATCTAACCAATGTGTCTCCTCTGCTCTTTAATCTTTTTGTTGAAAGCTCATACATCTCCCTTCAGATTACTAAGGAGAATGATTGAAATGTTTCTTTTAAGCTGATGATCCCCCCACCCCATCCCCTGCAACATGTTGAAGGCACAGGAGCATATCACTTGCATGCCATGACTGTATGTCATGCTGAAAGTTAGTCACACAATATTTCCTCCAATATAATGGTAAAAGTGAGGATATCAAAGTTCAGTGACAGCCACTACTTGTAGATGGAACCAGCCATAATTTAGATATTTTTAAGATGTATATTGGAATTGAAAAATCAGACTATTGCTAAAATAAGACATAATCCAGAGCCCACTAGTGACTTCAATAAAGTTTGGATCACAATGAACATATCTGAATGGACTTAATAGATTGCTACAGTCCTCTGTCTTCAGTACTCAGGGCTGTATCTGTATTTGCATATGTGAGGAGTCATGTTTTTTGTATGCAGATGAACAAAAGAGATTTCATAAACCTAAGAGGGAAGAAAGATTTATCAGCAGTCGAGATCTCCAAAGCCAGGAATACTGTGTATGCACATCATTAGGTAAGGTCTTTCCCAAAAGAGAGGTTTCACTACCATCATTGTACGAAACCAAAGGTGTTTTCAGAAAACATTAAACAATAATGAGTATCCAAAAAAGAATCTTTTTAATCAAAGATCAGGAGCAAAAAGATAAATGTATATAGTTTCTATGCTTGCATTTCTCTATGGGCACCAGTTACTTTACAAGAATATTTTCTACCAGTGGTTAAGTGAAGGTACTGTTAATGGTACACTGTTCTGTTTTCAAAAATACTTCAGAAAATCCAGAAAATGAAAACTGGACAATGACAGGACACAATGGAATGAAAACATGTTTCAAATTTGGTGAAATTTCTGCAGGTTTGTTTCTTCTCCATTTTTTGACAATCACAGCTATGCTACAGATCAATTACAGCATTTTTCCTTTAATGTACGAAACATGTATGTCTTCGCTTGGGAACCAGCAGACTACAAATGATATTATGACCAGGTTATTGCCCTCCTGGTTGTAGGAAATGGGTGTCTTATAAGCAATTCAGCCTGAAGCATACCCAGTTTGTGATCTCTAGGTGGAAATGTGTGACTGCAATATTCATGACTGTTTCTACATTATTTAAGCATGCATTCTCCCTGATGTTGGTATCCCTAGTCACTAAATAACTGCACTAATTAGGTCCCATAAGCTCGTAATAACCAGATTACATATACATATTACAAAGACTGTTTCAGCATTTTATCCTATAACAAATCATGATCTGTATTGCTTAAGTATCTGAATTGAAATTATACAGTGAATCTGAACAAGCATCATACTCATCTGCAATCTGACAAATACAATAAACTGAAAATATGGCAAAGGCCCACACCCACCTCTCCCGCTGAACAATTCTGGTGAGGTGTACACATTTTCACTGAATTTTCTGGTCACATTTTAAACACCTTTACCAGTTGGCATTTGCCTAGCACCAACACCTCAAACTTCAAAAGCTAGTATATTAAGACACACAAAGTACTTGTGTAGTAGGCAAGCATTCGCTCCATTTTACATATTGGGAAAAAGAGGGAGAGAGTGTCTTGACAAAAGTAACACAGGAAGCCAATGGCAGAGCCAGGAACAGAGTCCAGATCTCAAAACCATTCCTCTTGGACAGGCAGTGTGTTCAAAACAGCTGCAGAGTTTGTGTCAGTGGGAGTTTTGCCTGAGTAAGGATTGCACTTTTGAACACTTTATTATTAAACTACTCTGCTGGAATAGATTAGTTCCTCTCATTTGTATTCTGATTTCTGAAGCAGACACATTTTGCCAGAACTGGATATTTTCATGGCTGAACATCTGGTTACTCAGTGAGAAAATAAAGCATTGAAGGTTAGAACAACCCTAGGAGGATCAGCAACATCTGCTAAAGTGAGATGGATATGTGGCCCAGGTGAAAATTCACAAGATGTCCTATTATAAACAACAAGACACCTTCCTAAGCTAATTATTTACCCTAGCCTATTATTTTCCTGATGATATTTTTGTACATGATGAAATGATAACACACTACACACAGCAAAACAACACAAAGGAAATAACAGGTCTCTTAATAAAAAGCAGAAATCAGAGGAAAAGTTGCAAGAGCTGCATTAATCTATTTTGAGAAAACTGTTGTGAGGGAGACTGCAAACGGAAAGAAGACATAAAATATTTGCATTGGATTCATATGATATTCTGACAATAATATAATCTTTCTATAGACACAATCAATTAAGCAAGCATTTTAACTCATGTCATGGCTCTTCAAAGAGGTAAATATGTGCCAAACAAATACTTCATACCATGATTCATCATCTGTGACCTCTGGTCACCATGACTGACAGCCCTCAGAGTGAAAATTTAATGCGACAGGGATAAAACATTTTCAACGGCGAGCAATAGGCCGTAGAACTCTGCTAGAGGAAGTCAAGTTGAGATCTATTTGTATAATGGCTTTCTGTCAAAGGAGTGGCAGAAGATGTACAACAAACTGACCTTGGATAAACAGAAACTAGCAACAACAACAAAAAAGGATATAGGAGAGGAGAGTGGGTCCCAGCTAGGCAGAATTAGAAGTTTGTGTTATATATGACAACATCACTATACTCTCTCTTGTTTTTCTTGCTGACACCATTATGCACATTGGCTGACCTGAGGTTTTGGGGAAGTGTTAGTGATATGGTTCCTTGGAATATACCCAAAATTTAACTATTTACATAAAACGTTGTGGGAAGTTGGAGGAGAAACCTTTAGATTCCCCAACCTCCTACTGCAGAGGTGAATCCCATCAGCTCATTCATTCATTAGCAGTCAGGTTGCACCAGAGTATGTAGGTTTACACGTTCAAGGCTATTTTCATAAGGAAAGGGAGTACAGGATCACTTTGAAAACAAAGAAAACAAAAGGGGAGATTGTCTTCTATGGGAATGTGGGCTGGCTACATTAACAAAGGGATCACAGCCCCCTTCACCACATCTGAGACACTCTTCCATAGCAAATTTCATTGACATTATAAGGAGATACAGACATTTTCAAAATCATAGATGTATAATACCTAATATGCATGCACAAGTCAGGGTTGCACAGGTTGCTGATTTGCATATGCTTGTTAGACTTTGTGACAGTTGGGTGCAGGCCCTTTGAAAATGTAGGTCATAATTCCTGTTTTTTTCCAGGAAAATGTACATTGCTGAATATTCTCCACACTGAAGGATATTATTCCAAGTACTACATTTTATCATTACTATACTTCTTTCACATTGACATGGGTGCATCAGTTACTTGACCTACCAGCGGGCCTTGAGTGACAGTATAAAAGACAAGTGAAGATTTACTGAAGCAGTGAATAGTCTATACAGTAGTGGAGTAAACCTAGTCACATCTGAGAAAGATTTACATTTCTAGTAGATGTAAATTAACTGTCCAAAGAAAATGAAAAATATAGATGTCTCCATAATTTACTATCAGACCACCTTGAAAAGTTACAATGTACACTGGAGTGATTACCAAGATAAGTCTGCTGATGACGAGTTTTAGATTTACTGATGATATTGCTTTCTATTTAAATGAGTGAAAGAATAAATAATGTAATCTAAGAGGCTGTTCTTGTTATATTAAAAATATGCAGGATCAGACAGACCTGACAAACTAGAGTAGGGTAGCCTTATAAGAAGGAGACAATTAACATGTAAATAGCAGAGTTGATTGCAGGAAAGGATATTGCATTAATTACTTACAGTACATGGTATCACTGCCCCAACTTCCAAAGTAAAAACATTCTAAAGAGGAAGACAGAAATGCATAATTAGAGTGATACCTGCAGAGATTGCTCTCTGTTGCACTCACCATTATATCCACTCTTCTTTGGAGATGTTCATAACTTTGCTAAAATTAAATTAATTCCTGCTGAAACTTATGACTATACACTTAGATCAGCATATGCAACTCTCACAGACAACTTGGAATTTACCTGTGACAGAATATGGATTGCAGTATGAAAAGCTCAGCCACAGAACACATTTTTGAAGTTGAGGGACATATGAACATTTTTGGCTCAGCCTTGATGGAGTTATAAATTTATTATAAAGTAGGACACTAGTCCTTGATAGTCATGTGTGGGGGAATCATGTCTGAAGCTCATTAGTGTCCCCTTTATTTTTACTGTTGAACATTTTTAGAGCATTTAGGAATTTTTATTCCTTCAATAAATCAACAAAATTCTGGGAACAAAATTTTCAGTGGCTCCGCAACCTGGCCTCCACGACTATTCTCATCTGTGCACACACCTGCAATTGGACTTTGGTGAACTAAAATCTGCACATGAAGTTGCAAGAATGGAATGCATGCACATGCAGACGACACTTGTTAGGGAGGTCTGCACTTCGAGCTGGAGGTGTAATTCCCCAGCTGGAGGAAATCTACCCACACTATCTCTGATCAAACTAGCACACTAAAAATAGAGTGTAACCATTGTGGCATGAGATGTGGGAGGGGCTAGCTAGCCTGACTCTAGGCACATACTCAGAGACAGCGTGGGTATATTCACCTCCAATTCCAGTGTAGACGTTCCCTTAGCAAAACAATAACATTTCATTCCAATTGGTTCTGACATGAAAATTCTGAGTGAGTTGGCTTAAATCTGTTTCCACTGAAGTCAATGAGAGTTATATCATTGACTTGAATGGGAATAGGAGTTAGATCAAGACGGAGTGTTTTTCAAAATCTATCCTTCTCTCTTTTATTACTTAGGTATGGTAAACCCCTACAATACAATTCTGATTCAATGATAGCTGAGTATAGCCATTTGAAAGCGTAATTTGGTCCCAATATATACCGTAACTAAAACATCTAGGAATACCATTTCATTTTGCTGCTATATATTTCTATTTCTAAAATAGATGCATTTTGTTCCATAAAAAGATCCCATTTTATTTTTAATTAACTATTAAAAACACATTAAAGAAAACAATCACTTTCAAATCAAAAGCTGAGAATTTTTGCCTTAGGGAAAATGGATTACCTTTCCTTGGTGGTGGATAAAAGCTAATGAAAGTTTAATAATCAAATAAATATTTTTCTCACTGGTTAATGTTTAATATGAGTATAAACCTATGGGAATATTTTATTGATCAAGGTATCTAATAAGTTTGCTGTATTCCATTTGCTAATGTAAACATTTTATATTATTGAAATGCAATTTGTGTTTATTGCTTAGATAACTAGGAAGTCAAGATCTATATAATTCTGAAGAAACAAATAACCTAGTGTTAAAAAATTAAAAGAAAATTTCAGTATAGCAATGTAAAACTAAACATCATGTCAATAATATATTACCATTGGTTAAGTTCTGGATGTTGTAAACATTCAAATACATACATAATGCAAAATACATGTGGATTTTAAATACTGTAAACTGTGGTGTTAACAGTTCCTTAAGATTTTAATGTTTAGGGAGTCTTTCTGAATATATCACTCATTTTGTCTAGTCCTTTGTTAAATAAGAATACTCTTATATACCATATAAGTGTATGTCTATATACCGTACTATATTCAACATGAATGAGGTTGCAGAATTATGTTCTTCTTCTTATAAATTATACAACGTAATTCTACCCTCCTTACCTATTTACTTTCATAGCAGTTTGCATCACTAGTATAAGAACTGGCCTACACTGTAATTGACTACATATAGATATATGAATGATTTAAATATTCAGTGGGGTCTAATGGACTTAAATGTAATGAAGTATTCAGCAAAGAAAAAAAAAACATGGTTATTACTGTCTTTTAACCTTCAACTACATTCTGAGCCATAATTTCTTAGCCAGAATATTTCTGTTTTCAGGTACTATATCTGAGCTATTAAATTGGACTAGATCTCAGGGCTGCAAGCATCCAAACATGTCTGACTCTATTACATCTGCTATCTACAGCCCTTAATAAGTAAAATTGCACAGTAACTGTAGCACCACGTGTTGCATTGTGCCTGTGAAAAACCCCATACCATAGTGAGAGCACTCACTGCTACACACCTTAATTCAGTACAACATTCACTGCACAGTTGCCCCTGCACTCTCCTCCACTAGCAGGTGTGGGAGAAGTTGGGGACCTTTTACTTCTCCTCTGGGTGTTAATGTTGTAGGAGGTACAATAGGGAATATGATTATATCATCCTGCTAAGCATATGGCACAAACAGTAAGCAGACTTCTAATACCTTCATGTCTTTCTGTACCTATACAGTAGCCAAACACCATCTGGCCCTCAGTAATTACCTGAACTAAACAATCTCTTTGGGTTTGTCTGGATTAAGATAAAAGGTGCGTTGCATTTTTCAAATGTGTTACAACATGTTCTAATTTACAGTTTAAAACCCTAATGTAGACAGAGTAAATTGTATTTTAACATGTGTTAGCTGACCGAGGTGAACCCTACGTTTCATGATGAGTGCAGGGAGTTAAAAGGCATTTTGTCCTGTCTACACAATAGATTTTCAAATGTGTTAGTTGAAAAGTGTCAGCTACCACATTTTAAAAATGTAATGCACCTTTTACCCTATTTTAGACATACATTTAATATCCATCCATCACTAATTAAGTGATGGTTATACTGTTCCTATAGGGATTTACACAACTTTTAATCTCAATATCGCTTCTAAAATATTATTTAAGTTCCTAAAATGGCTCAGTCCACAATTGTGAAATACTACTTGCAAGAAATGCCATAAACCAATCTTTTTTTTGTACATCATCAATGCAAATTAACGTATAGCATGTGCATGTTAAGTAGCTAATTATTTTTTTAAATGTCATGAACTATCTCGGGGTCTATTTAGCTTTTGATGCTATCTGCTGCATACCATTTTATTCATAAAGAATATTTACAGTTTAGCTTTCAGCCAAGGAAATAGTTAATTGGTTTGGATTTTTTCTACTGAAATCCCAGAGGTATCTTCAAACAGGGTAAAAAAACTCCACATTGTCTTTGACCTTTTATCTGACTTCTCTGTTTCCAGCAAGTTGTAATGACAGCTTCTATCATTTTCACAAGAAAAACTCAAATCCGAGTTCTGTTCTGAGCAAATCAGACCTAGACGGTTAAAATGCAAACCAAATAGTATTGGATTGCACTAAAATACTGCAGGTTGTATTTTCATTCAGTATAGCATACGTGGTAAATTAAGAGTTCAGTCAATGTTGCGGAATAAAATCAAAGTAATGCAATTTCACCTCACAGCCAAGAATCTTCCTATGCAAAAATTATCATACCCCACTTTTGCAACAAAGGTTGCTTAATGGAAAGAAAAAATACAAGTTTTATTCATACTTTTATTAAAAGGAGAAAACAACCTATTCTTAAAACAATACAGTAACTCTTCATGTATGAACGTCAAACTTCATGATCCTGCTAGATTTTGTAAACAAAGGAAAATAATTAATGACAGTTCCAATTAGGTTAATGAAAAACTTTCAGAGAGAACTGTTATTACACAGAAGTCTTCAGTGTGTTGTGTTCAGCTGTTTGAAATGTGGCAAATATCTTAATAAAAGGGGTCACCAAGAACATGGTTGCCAGTCATATAGACCCAAACTGTACAGTCAGATGCAGCCCAAAGGAAAAGGTGGGCTGTAAACTGCCCCAGCCAGGAGCAGCCCGGAAGGCAATGTGTCTCAGACATCCCTCTGAGACTCAGTTCATCCTTGCACCTGCCTATCAAGAATGTGTTTGTACAGAAATCCATTTTTTTTCTAGAAAACAATAGTGTGTTTCTCTTTTTGCACCACTGTGTTACTTTCCTAGCAATATCTAGTAGAATTTAACTCATTTTTCACAACTGATCACAGGTCATCTTCTCTTCATCTCAGGCTACATTGCTTTTCAAACAGCCAGCATTAATCTTTCTTATATAAAGAATGGTATCCATTTGGGACTTGTAGACGTGGGCACACATCTAGTAAAATGGTGTGGTAGCAGACATTCAAAGATACATAGTGATGGACATCTGCATTGCAAAGGAAAACACTGAGGTTTACATGGAACATGCGTGCCTTGCCAGACTAATTTTGATTATATTTTTAAATAGTTCTAAGAGCTGATTTTAACTAAATTCTGAAATTGAATATATAAACCTTAAAACTATTGCATTCACTTCTTTCAACTCGACGAAATCCCATTCAATGCCAGTTCAGAGTTGAATGTTCTCATTGGGTCCAAATCGCTGCTGGTCCAAATCGACAAAGAAGCCGATTTAAAGCAGAAGAGAGTTTTCCCCTACATTTTTGATTGTGTTGGAATATATATAGCTACACAGATGTGTATAAACATATGTAGAAAAAATATACAAGCACAAAACTCATTCAAAATATTTCATCAGCTTATTTTTCTGACTTTACCAATAATTTAGTGTGGGTTCAATCCTGCTCCATTTAAATCAGTGGGAATTTTGCCAAAGGAGTCAATGGGAACAGGAGCAGTATTTGTGTGACTAACATACAGATCAACTACTCTCTGTCTCAGTTTCTCCATCTGTCAAACAGGGACTATAATTCCTATAGATCATCATACTTTGAGATTCTTACATGAAAATTGCTATTATTTATTTGCATTGCAGTAGTACCTAGGAGGCCTAGTCACGGACCAGGACCCCTTTGTGCTTTGCAGTGTACTAACACAGAACAAAAGCACATTATTAAGGGTAGTGTCCGAAGACTCTATTCCAAGATGTCTAGATGACAGAAATGTCCTTTTGTCTCTGCACTTCCTAAATAATTCAACACAATTATTAGCACAAAACTGTCAACGGCTTCTATAGAAACTGCTGATTTTCATGCATTGTGCATGCTGAACACACCATGGGCTCTACACTAATAATCATCAATCATCATTATCTCTAACATCTAAAAGTGGGGATACCTTTCCAGTCCCTCCTTTTGCACCATTTGGGGCATGAATACATTTTAGCGTCAAGAGAATTTTCTTAAAGGAATAGTTTTCATCCACTAACTTCCATCCTTCTGTATGAATGTAAAGTTTCACTTCTATAGCACCTAAATGGAAGAAATGTGTGTCATAAAAAGTCTTTTCTCTCACACTAGCAAGATTGAAGAAATCTTCCGAGACACAGGCAAGTGGGTGTCCTAATCTCAGAAGAGGCTGCCTAGAGATAGCCTATCTCAATTTATCTGTACAAAACCTTTTTCAAAGCAGACTATTCATCTCTTGAAAAGGCTGTAACAAATTCAAGAGAAGAAGAAAAATTCCAAGCCAGAAAATCTTGTAAAGGTCAGTCAACAAACTGAAAATATTATAAAGTAGATTCATTGTTTGCTGGTAGAGAAAGCTTGGTTTAATTACCTTTAAACTGTATTTCTGGGGCAGTAAAAAGATTACATTATTATGCTGAAGTCTGACTGAGTGATGCAAGATCCAGCCTGATATTCTAAAAATTACAATTACATTTTCACTTTTGAACTTTTTTTTATTTATTCTTTTATATAGGTCACAAGTGATTAAATATACTATATCGTGGTTGGTATTTTTTAATGCATTACATAAAGATCTTCCCCTTTGCTACCCATAATACTGGCAGTGGCCAAATGACTGGATTTCTAGAAATTTTTATAAATAAGAATCCTGAAGAAGCCATAAAACATTTAACTTAATTGTCTTCACAAATCTTGCTTGATTGCTTTAATAATGGCTTTCCTAGGTACCAGGGTTTCAGGTCCTTCATGTCATGTAAGAAACAAAGTTTATGTAACAATACAACATGTGTTTTATCTTACTAAGAGAATACATCTTTCAGTTCATGCATGTATATATGACAGTTGTATTATGTATGGCTGCAATATCATCACACATAAGGGGATACTATAAAAGGAATCTGAACCAATGTGATAGTTATGAACTGTTTCTTCAGGCTACAAGGAAAATACTGCAGTTATGATCATCTTACCTTCAAAAAGTAAAATTTATGCTAAATAAACAGTTAAGAGATAAACCAAATTCTTCAGAAATAAAGTTTGTATTCAGGATTTACACAATCCATAACCCCAGTATCTAAATTTCAAGGTTGCCTGCCCACAAATCGAGATGTGTCTTGTATGTAACCGGGTGATTATTCAGGCAACTTATTCCACTAGGACCAAAACTTGACCCCACATAGCAATAAATAGTAAGTCTGAAGGTGGTCAATCCTAGTACAATATTTATATTCTGATTGATTTAGTTTATAATTATGTGGCAAAAATAAGAAAGTAGGCAATTTTTCAGTAATCGTGGGCTGCGACATTTGTGTATTTTCATGTCTGATTTTGTAAGCAAGTAGTTTTTAAGTGAGGTGAAACTTGGGGGTACACAAGATAAATCAAACTCCTGAAAGGTATACAGTAGTCTGGAAAGGTTGAGAGCCACTGTTCTAAGTGGTACCGTACACAAGAAATAGTCCCATTGTTTTCAGCTCAACTGCTTAGGGACTGAGGACTGGTCTACACACAGGTTTTGTCCTGGTATAACTAGTTTGGTTAGAGGTGTGATTTTTTTTTTTTACTGATAAAGTTATACTATTGCAATTTCTAATGCGGAAGTAGCTATATCAGTATAAAGGTGTTTATACCACTATACCTTCTGTACTGGAATAGTTATACCAAGTAAGGCACTGGTATTTATACCAATATAACTGCATCAACAGTGGAGGGGGTTGTAGCAGCGGAGATGCAGGATGGCATTTTAGAAACAGTTTCTGAGCCAAAGAAAGTGGAGGGTCTCTGACAGGGGTCCATTCATGGCAGACAATGTGGACCTGTTGATTGAATTAATTGCAACTTATTTTCCATGTGTGCAACTGTGTTTCTGATTCAGGATAACTAGCAAAGCATGGTGGGACCATGTCATCCTGCAGAACTGGGATGACTGGCAGTGGCTCCAGAATATCCACATGAGGAAACAAACCTTTCTGGAACTGTGTGGGGAGCTTGCCCTGACCCTTCAGTACCAGGACACTTTATTGAGGAAGACCATACCAGTGCAGGAGCAAATTGCCCTCTGCAAGCTGGCTACCCCAGACTGCTAAAGATCAATGGCAAACCAGTTTGGTGTGGGCAAGTCACCTGTGGTAGTTGTGATGGTGTAGGGTTGCCATACAATTGTTACTGTGACATACCCACATGTGGTTGATATTAGAACTGTGCCAGAAATAATAGTCAGCTTTCAGAGATTGGGGTTCCCTAACTGCACCATGGCCATTGATGGCACACGTGCCCATAACTTGCCTTCCATGGGGAGCAAGAGACTATGTAAACCCCAAAGGGTACTTTTCATAATTCTGCAAGCTTTGGTGGACCAGAGAGATAGGTTCATAAACATTACTGTGAGTACCACTGGCAAAGTGCATGGAATAAGTGTTTTCAGGAGATTTGGACTTCTCTTGGGAGAAGCTGAGACCTTGTTTCCTCCTAATAATGTCATCAACAGGGTGTTGGTGCCAATTATTATTTTGGGGGACTCTGCATACCCACTCCTAACATGGCTCATGAAGCCATATCCTGACAACACAGCACCTGCTAGAAGTTTCTGTTACATGCTTAGCAGTTCCGGGATGGTTGTGAAGTGTGCCTTTGGCAGGCATGGCGTGATTTACAGAACATTTGGATGCCACTGTGGTCAATGCTGTTCATATGATTGTGGTTTGCTGTGCCCTGCACAACATCGGCAAGAAAGTAGGTGAACACTTTTGCATGGAGTGGATTGAAGACTCCATTGGTTTGCAGGCCAGGTACGTGCAATCAGAAAGTACACCTGTTCTCTCTGGGTCTGCTTCTTGGTATTCAAGGGAAGTAAGGTATACCCTCTGTGCTCACATTTATGCACATCAGGGTGAAGTTAATGAAATCTGAAGCTGTCCTGTTGCCCTACATTTTGTGAATAGTTAATAAATGTTACTTCTGTTGCCAGTTTTCCAATGTCAGTTACCAGTGCATGCCTTTCTTTCTGGGTGGAGGAGAGGGGAGGGCACTATAATGCTGAGGGCTCTTTCCCACCTCCGAGCTCAGCACACACCATGTCTAAAAACTGTCAAGGCCATGGATACTAATTGCCTAGAGTAAATTGTGTCCCACAGTTTCCTCGGTTATCATACCCCTGGTATGTCAGCATGGATGAGGGGGAGAAGGTAACTTTAAGGTGAGGGGAAGCATTGTCATCCCAGAGTCCACCACACACTAGGGGTTCCCCTTGTGGGTGATGATACGCCAATGTGCATTGTCTTGCGGGTAGTGGATTGATGGGTTCTCCACCTAGAAAGTTAATGGGGATGGATCCAGGAACCATACAAGGTTGCATAGGTGTCTGATGACAGGTGCGTTGGATGGGGCGGTATGTGTCATTTCTTCCACTGCAGTACTAAATCCCTTAATTATGATCACTTAGAACTCTCACTATGCTTTTCACAAAAAAGCATAAGTCACAAAGAGCTTCAGTTAATAAAAATAGAAACATTAATTGTAGAATATGGGGGAGAGGGGAAAACATATACAGACCCCAACGCTTAAAATAACAAAATATTTATTAATCAGTTCTTCAGCAGAAACTTGGAACAGTGCAACTAGGGAACACAGGAAAAAGCAACATACAGTGAATGATTGTGCAATTAAGCTTAATTGCAAAGTAACTGAACTTGCATTTAATCCTATACTGAAGGCCACAATATGCATCATTATGGAATGTTTAGAAACTGCTCCCTCATTGTTTCTCATGGACAGATATTCTCATTTCTGGCATTGGAAGTGTGAAGTATACGCAGACAGAGTAGGTAAATAGCACCAGAGAGGTTTGGGAATATTGTAACTTGCTTTGGGAAGGAAGGGTGAAAACCATCCTAAAAGACAATCACCAATGGTCTATCTGACTTTTGTTCCAGGCAGGCACACTATTAGAAAACAAATATTTTTAAAGTATCAGCATGGAAAAAAAGAAGTTCTGTTTGAGGCAAGTGGTGGGATCTCATCAATCAGGAACTTTTTAGTGGATGGATAACAGAACTGCATTCACTGAGTGGAGCAGCCTTATTAGCTACCAGCGTGGTCCAAGAAAGTTCTCTTCCCAGAAATCTGCATGGAATTTCTGTTCCATGAGGAGTTTTCTGACATCATGTTCCAGGAGTGGAATGAAATCAAGATGAAAACTGACCAATCTCCGCAGTCACAAGCATATCTTCACCACTGGCTAAATTAATTACCTTAACACCCCAACCATGTCAAGAGGGAAAGTATGGTGAGTCAGAGCACAATGCATGTTGCATGAGCAATTATCTGAAAAGGTCTTTCATGGAGTTCAGAAAAACAAAAATGGACATGCAATGGATATACCGTCACTGCTACATGAGACAAATACTGGCTAGCTAAAGAAGAATGCAACCTTAACAGGGCAAATGAGCAGCAACCAATAACAGCCACAAAGACATTTACTATTTTTGCCACCACACAGACTTATTAGCACTATTAAATAGAACAATACTGTGTTATCCAAAGGACACATCGGTACCATTAACAAGCAATGAACAAGCAGCAATGTCTCAATGAATTTTAAGAATTCCTGCACATAAAAGGACTCACAAGCACTAGTATATGGGGCAATACCTTGTTAGCCAAGGTATGCACCAAAAATATTATGTAGTCAATCTTGATATTAAAAAAAAGATTACTGGAATTTTTTTTTAACTCATGCATGCTATGGAGTGTACCATGTAATATTCTTTTAATGATTTAATTGTATACTAAATATTAAGCAAAGAATGTTATGTTTACATAGCTGTGGTTATTCCTCCCCACACTTTGCATCCATCTTGGATATCTTGTAGGCCTGGTGGGAGCATGGTGGGAAAGGGGTGGAGGGCAAAGCCTTGTGGAAAGGTTCCCTCTGGGGGTTAACCAGCTGCCACACATGAGAAACAACAATATTTTTTTCCTTTCTCACTTGGCATCTGTTTTGGATAACTCACCTGGCAATGGGAGTATGGGGTGTTGTATGAAGGAAGGTACCATATGGGGGTCTGAAGTACACCCCACCACCCAAGGTAAGCACACAATCCCCTAGCATAAGCCCCCCTCCCCATCCAGGACAATTATGTTATTTGTTATAACACAGAAATTCTGCCTTAATAAACCCAGAATGAAGTACATACCCATGATAATAAATATATATGATTGTTTGACTCTTACCAGGCTGTGAATAAGTGTCCTGTTCCTCCTCCAGAGTCTGTTCAGACTCCATCTCCACAGTCTGGTCTGTCTCTCCTTCCCTGAAGAGGTACTGAGAGAATCTGTCAGGAACATCCTCACATCCATCCTGCTGTGTGGCCTCTATGGTGGCATCAAGTTCTGAGGACAGCTTCTGGGAACGCAAGTCCCCTTTACTGCCACCTGATGCCATGGCTACCTCCTTCCTCCAGCCTTACAATAAGACCCTCATGGTTCAGGAGGATATTGTGGCTGATGATGGGACCCATGCTTGGGGTGGTGCTAAGCACCCTGTCAAGTTCCCTGTAGGAGGGGCATGTGCATCCTTTGCCTTTTGGTTCAGGGATTTGAGGTATTTAACCCTCTCTTTGCATTGCACCACTGTTCAGTGGAATCCCTGCTCAGCTAGCAAATTGCAAATATTCTAATAGAGATGAATGTTATGTGAGCTTGTTATGGGGTCTAGCACCTCCTCCTGGTTACCGCGGGGATTAGCTCTTGAGGTCAATGCTGTATTCCATGGCTTGCATGTTGTTGTTCTGTCTCTCACACCGGTCTGCAGCTCCTCTCTCATCTCTCACCCTCTGTCTGGGTCATTCAGTGTTCCCCCCTCCTTGAGTAGCAAAATTCCTTCTCCCTATCAGTCCTAAGCAGTCTTACCTCTCACTGCCCAATGGTGCCATGCCCTCAATAGCTGGTAGGAGAACCCAAGTCCACCCCCAACTCTTGACTCCAGTCCAGGGACCCTCAGCTCAGCAGTTCTGGGCTTTCCTCTCTCAGGCCTCACTGCTCCTTCCCTGGACTGCTTCCTACCACACCTGGTTCCTTTTCTTTCTCTGGGTGTACCAGCTCCAAAAATCTCTTCCTGAGGAATGGGAGTGGCTGTGGTGGCGGTGCCTTCCTGCAGCCTTTCCCAGCAGCCCTGTCTGTTCATCTCCTGGACTTTATAGGCCCTTCCTATTCCTGCCCAGTTGAGCTGCCTTTAATCAACTCTGTACTCCCTGGCTATGCCTCCAGGTGCAGCCTTGACAGCTAATTGGCCCACTTGGACACTTTAACCCCTTCTTGTCCTGTGTGGGGTGAACACCCCATCACATAGCTCCTTCCAAAATAATTTCTCTGCATATAGGCACACCAGATGGACATCAGCACACTGATGATGTTCTCCAGCCAAGTTGTAGCATTCTGGAGGACAGACATTGTTTTTTAAATGGCAGGAGTTAGGTGGAGTGAGTTGTCCCAGCAATCCACTTGCACAAGAGGACGGTCCAATATTGTTCAGAGGAATGTGAACATTAGATAACTTCCAGTCCACAGAGAAAAAGAAGGTGGTGACTAAGGAGTCTGAAAGGTAGGAAGAGAATGGGGGGCCAGCATGTCCCTGCAGCCCACCACTTCCCGCATCTCCCATTGACCAGGAACGGCAAACTGTGGCCACTGGGAGCTGCAGGGGGCCATTCCTGTGGACGGTTAACACCAGCAAAATGTCTCACGGCCCGCAATCAGATTACCCTGATGGGCCGTGTGCAGCCTGTGGGCCACAGGTTGCCCACCACTGACATAGACCTAAGGGCAGTTCATGGCATCATTGCTACATTCACATCAAAAAGTGGGCAGGTGGGCAGTCAGATGGTGACAGATGGTATTAGCATGCCTGTCTGCAGAATGGGTACCTTGCTTTCTACACACCCCTAGACTCAGATCTAATAGCTTCCAGGAAGGATGCTAGGGGGTATGGGTAACAACCCAAGGTTTGACACATATAAAACCGCAAGTGTAGATACACCCTAAATTTTAACTCGACCAATGCAGCATATGTTAAAGTACACACTTCTTTGTTACACTGCACTTTTCAACTGGGTTAGCTAAAATGTTCTAATACCATATGTCTAAATCCTACTCTGGATGATGCCCAGGTGAGCTCCCTGCCTTAATCCTTCTTTCATGGAGGGTCAGGGGATCGTCTATCTAATGGTCCTGTTTTCTCACCCTGTTTGACAACTCCATTTCAGGAATCAATTGACAATATCCTGCCAAATATGACAATCTAGCTAAATGGAGTGAGACTCAATTCCTGGGTAGTCAATGGGGTTTTGGCCCTGTATGTGTATGATTTACAGCCTCTTTGGTTTCTACATCTGTGGAGCCTACAACACCACATGCAGCTGTGGGGAGCTCATAACCATGGACCCTGCAAATGCCAGATTTGATAACACTTCCAGCTATGTTTCCCTCTACCTTGCCATCCATCCTCCAACTGTGCGCACTGGTGAGTAACACACACCACACGCATGAGAAAACGGAAACATTTTCAATCGTTTGAGGAAGGTCCTTTGTTTAATAGTAAACTACTGTCTTTCTATGTATGTCATCCTGACAGCCCTCTTATTGTTGTCTTCTGCAGTGAGACAGATAATATCCCAGCATGCCATGAAGTCAAGGGATCGAGGGGGCAATACAGAACCAAAAAAAATAGGAGTCAGGTTATAAATTTCTTTAGAAATCATTTTTTTTCCTTTTATTGTGAAGGTGAAATGATCAAGCTTCGGAGGAAGGTCTCTCTCTCTCTCTCTCTCGCCCCCTCCACCCCGTTTTTAGATTCCATTATACTGTGTTCTTTGGTAACTGTTAACAACAAAGTAAAAATAAAAGCATTAAAATACACCTCACTAAAAATAAAATGGCAAAGGGTGGTTCTTTCAGGGAAGCACCCAGGCATCAATTGCTGGGAACTTTTTGTTGTCTTTTTTGTTTTAAGGGAGCGTTAGCACATTCCTAACTATGCACAACTACAGAATAAGGCATTTTGTACAATACACACTTTTTGTGATGTTTCAGGGTTTTTTCATTGTAGCCAACAGTTTGCAAATTAGGGAGAGAAGTATCCTCCTACAAAATAACTTTGTGACTCCTTCTAGCCTTTGCCCCAACTCAGTTTAACTTAAATTGATCTTTTATCGAGATTACAAACTGTTTAGCTGTTTTGTATTATTCTAAGTTTTCACATACCTGGGCAAATTTACTCTGTAGGTAAAAGGCAAACTTCATGAGAAAATCTGTTGTCTTGGTACAATATTCCCAAGCCAACCAGAAGCAGGAAGAACTAGAAATCTAACAGAAATCTTAGGATTGCAAAAAGTAAAGAATTCAGGGGCACAGTCACGGATGCACATGGACGTAACTCTATTGAATTCAATGGAGTTACAGAACTGGAGGATCTGACCTTTAATGTTGTAAGAAAACTATTTATGAGTAATTCAGAATTCCACACTTCCCTTCACCGCCCTTCAATCCCAAAAGAGCAGCACATTTTTGACTATGTATTGCTATAACTTACATTTTCAATGGCCCTTGATGAAAAAAAAATAGTTTTTCCTCATCTGACTTCTGAGTGTAAATTCAGCAGGTTTCAAGTAGCTATAGAATTAATTTGGCACCGCATGGCTTCTCTGGTCTGTCAGATTCCCTCTGATAGAAACCTGATGGGAAGAGTAGAATTTTGCTTAAATCAAATCATCAGCTTGATGGAGGCGCTCACCTCCTGCTACTCTGGTGTTCTCCATACTCAGCCCCACCCGCCATGTCAATGAAGGTCACTGAAGAGACACAGAAAGATAATATCCCACTTTCTTTGTGTTGTCAGAACTTTGGGTCTGAGAATAATAGATTATATATATTTCTAGTCCATGTGTTCGTTTCCACATTTGTTTATGTTAATAAACAAGAAAACAGTGATATATCACACCAATAAGAAGAGTAAAATGTATATCAGTGAAGTACTGTGGTGGAGCCTACAGTCTAAACGAATTTACAGATAGTGGGAAACTTGCAATCTACACCACCCAAGCCTGACTTATCTCTGTATATATTGAAGGGGCTAATGAAGAAATCAATCCAAAATTCTACTTCACCAATGGATAAAGGTGGAAAAGGACAAATGTTAAGGGCTTGACAGAGAAGGTGATGTATTAAATGCATTAAAACTAACCCAAGCTCATGAAATCAAAGGTCTTAAGAGTTCCTGCTGACTAAATCTGTAGTTGCCATGGCTGACAAAGGTTATAAAAAAAGTCTTCAAAGACTACGTAGGAAGAAGGAAAATGTCATTATGGGCTTCACCTCTCACTCTTTGCTGTCAGTTGATTTACTGTATGGATGCATCAGCCATACTTTATGTTCAACCAAATTATGCAGCTGGTTCAAAGTTCTGTTTTACTTTAAGCAAATAACAATCCCATGTAGTACATCAATAAATATTTAATTTCCTAGAAGAACACTGACTCAGGTTTGTTTGTGTGGGTTTTTTTTAAGCATTGCCTTTTGATATACATAAAACAGACAGGTAGAATTTTTGGTGTATCAGAAAAAAAGTCTTTCAGCATTATTCTGCTCTCATGTGTGCTGATATAAATCAGGAATGACCCCAGTGAAGTCAATAGAATTGCACAGGTATAAATTTGATAAGAGTGAAAACAAAATCAGGCTTTTCTGCCTATGTAAGGTTAATGTTAAGAGTTAGTCCAGCGACAGAAAGTTCAATGTATTATTCAATGTAACCATTAATAAAATAGCAGGAATACCAGTCACGTATGACTATTTTTATTTAATCATAGTCCGCTTCTTGGACTCAACTTTTTAAAAATAAATAAATAAGATATAAAAATCGTTTAGGGAAAATTTGAGTGGCTAAGCCCCATTAATCTGTCTTGATCAGGGAATATCGAAACAACCCATTCTGAGTCATTTACTATTTATTCTTAAAAGATAGTATGTGTATGTCATTCCTTAAATCAACATATAGTAATGCAGCTACATGACTAAGAATACATTGTACTTGTAGATTGTCTTCCATCTATAGATGTCAAAGTTCTTTATAAACAATCTTGAACTAAGCTGAACCCTTTTATGGGCTACACAATAATTGTAACCTTCATTTTACAGATGGAGAAACTAAAGCACAGAGAGATTATATAATTTGTCAAAAGTTAATCTCCATTTCTACTTACTTTCACTGGTCATGGAGGGCAAAGAGAAGAGTCTCAGGCAGCTGTCTTGAGTGCTGTTAGAGCTTCCATCACTACTCCTTGTGTGAACAGACTAAAGTTCTCAGAAAGGAGGCAGTGGGTTTCTTGGTTTGTTGCTCCTGGAGATTTACCAGGTCATCTTGGCTGCAGTGATTCTACACAAAATATGACAGTGATTTCTGTCTAATTGACCCATTGATTTTGCTCCATGATTGATGGCTGGCTAACTTAATGCAACATTCCAATGTGTCTAATGAGATGGGGACTATGAGAGAGGGACTGGGAAAGCATTCATATGGATAGCACACAAAGAAAGGCATAAGGAAAACCCTAAAACCCTGGGCTGGGGAAATTGAGATGTCCTGTTTTGCCTGCATTTTACAGCCCAGTACAACAAGATAATGAGGATACAGATTAGGACTAATGCACAGAAACCTCCTATAAAGTCATTCACTTGGAAGCCACTTAGCCCAATATGGCCCACTCTGCTGCATCCTTCTCAACCCTTGCTTACTTCATCATGACCTAGAGCACCCAGCAGTCTGCCACTGGGCCTCAGACAGCCCTGGTGATGATGCATAACATAGTAATTATAATGGTTAAAGGAACCAAAAAGAGAGAGACAGTAGACTCATTTACATTAAAAAACTAAACAGGGATTAGCTCCTTGTTGGTCCATTATTTCATTGTTACTGAATAAAACTCAGGAATGAAGCAGATCCAAAGCCCTTGGCCAGAAGATGCTGAAGGGAGAAATAACTGGCTGCATGATTGTTCCGCGCTCCCTTTGGGGCATGCATGAAGTTCAATGGCAGGAGCTAGGTCCCTGTTCTGGCTGGAAGCAGAGAAGATTTAATAAACAAGGACAAAGCTATATACAGGAGATTAAAAATGGATAGGGCACACAGTTGGTGCAGATTCTGAGTAATTTCTTGCAGCACTCATGAATGCCTAATCCTATAGGGTAGAGCCAATGGGGATATTCTCAGATGTTAAGAAATCTGTTCATTATAATTTTGTTCCATAATGGCTCAGAAAACAAGAATTATTTTTTGTGAAAAACTTAGATGTTATACAATTTGTTTTAGTTTCAAAATAGAATGAAAATGAGACCTTCTGCATTTATTTTATTTTATTTTTGTGAAAAAAACATGAGGCAGACCCACCCCTGAAAGACATCCCCCAGAAAAACCCATTTGTCTCCATATATCATAGCTAAGTGCCCTAATGACTAGACTATTCTGGAGTGGGTCTCCTCTGGTTCTGAGAACCTTCCCACTAAACATTTCAAAATGATTTTTTTCTGCTAAATGTTGTCAGTTTTAACTTATTGTCATTTTCTGATTAAATCACGTGGTCAAAAACTTCCTGTAGCCACCTCTTAACAACGTACATTGAAAGCATCAGGTTAATCAGAAGACTAATGGAAAGCATGCAGATTTAAACCATACCTACTTGGCATGGCACTCTGTCCCCTGCTAGGGGTAGCGGGGCCACCTAGAGATTGATGAGCCTGCTATAGCCTTGGCTAAAGGAGCGAAATCTTTTAGCTCAGGCAGTAGAGGCTTATGCATTAAGCTCCAAAAGTATCAGGTTCGAACCCTGCTGCTGCTAACTGTCCAAGGGGGTGTGGGAATTACACACGTGACCAAACAGAAGATTGAAATCTCTTATTTTCATACTCCTAATCATCATAGCTGGTGTTATTGAACTGTGATGGGGCACATCTCCACCCCAGTCAGGAAAGGGTTAAAGAATTCCTCTGGGCACAATCTGCCTCAACCTGATGCACATGTGAGGCTTATCAAGAGTAGAGATGGGTAGGTCCTTAAAAAGGAGGATCCCTTCTTAGTGCAAGGTGGAATCCTAAAGCTCCCTGGGAAGCAGGAGCTGCTGACAAGAGAAATGACTTGAGATCTTTGGCCACCCAGGCCCCCTCAGAAAGGCGAGGTCCAGTCCCTTTCTCTTTTGTTTCCCCCTGCCCCTTTGGTTTTCCAAAGGCCAAGGACTCCTTTTTGTGGGCTATGGAAGCCTACTGAGTTTTGTATTGAACTACACGGACTTCCTCATGCAAGGGGGCCAAGTGGCCAACACCTTAAACAGCACATACAGAGGGCTGTATCCCAGTCTCCAAGACAGAAGTAGCGCTCACCCTGTCCCCCAAGGGCCACTAGAGAGATAGGATATAAATGACACCTTGTCTTACACCTGGCTATTTCAGTTACTTCTCCCTTACTGCTTTCTGCCACGCCAGCTAATATACCCAGGTTTTATGGCTGGGGAAATATTTCATTCCAAGGAACATTGGGCTAATGAGCAGATAAAGTATCTTCTGCTAGCTTTACCTTGGCTGTGAAAAAGTCATACAAAAATACGTGTTATACACCTTGTTTTATTGATCTTCCTCTTAACACCCACAGTCAATTTTATATTGAACATTTTAAACATGCAGCCCTCTGGCTGGGGCTGTTAAGGTGTTAGCCCCCATGTGGGGAGAGACATTTTATACACTTGTAAAAAAAAACTCTTGAGGCAAGCAAACAGAGGGAAAAATAAGAGTAAAATTCAAAGGGAAGTTAATTAGTCACACTCAGTAAAGAAAGCCAGGCTGGCATTTTTATTTATTCATTTTTAACACAATTATTTCTCAGCTGTAGATATAGGAGACTGAGGAATGGAATCCTGAGTACCCACCACCAGGGTCTGGGAGCATCCAATCCACAGCTGCTACTGCAGTAGAAGTATAGGCCACAGTCCAGTGGACCTGCACTCTTCATCCTACCTCTTGCTCTGTGGAGTTCCCATGCATAGGTCTTGCTGTTGTAGTCCCAGTATGCAATGGAAACAAGTCTCTGCAATTGGGCCAACAGGGCCTATCTCGGTACCCTAGTTGGCCAGCTTACATGTGAAGGTGCCTTCGCTGGGGTGGAGCAATCCACCCAAGGTTTCCTCCCAGGGTGCTCTTCGCATGCCCTTTACACCTCTGACCCCAGATCTCCAGCTGGGTCAGTCAAGATCAGCCCCCCTCTGGGTGGTGGTGGGGGGATGGTAATATTTCCACAGACAGTCTCTTCCTTGGGTCTGTCTACACTCCCTTGTTGGGGTGGGGGGAACCAGGCCCACCCACTACGCCAGGTCCTAGCCCAGGGACCATCTAAAGTAGCAGCCATGTGCCACATCCCTAACTGCATTTCCCCATAGCCTATCTTAAGTGAGTCCTAAAAAACAGCCAGAAGCTATTCCCTCACTTCCCATGTTCCTGCCAGCAACTTCCTGCCTTAGCCCTTGCAGCCAGCCAGGAGCACCTCTTGCCTCCCTGGTCCCTGATAGCAGACTGATCTGTCCAGACCCTTTCAGCTCCTGAATCCAGCCAAGAACACATCTTGCTCCCCCAGTCCCCACAAGCAGACTGTATTCACTCTGGGCCTGCACCTCCTTTTATATGAGCCTGCTGGGCTCTGACTGGCTGCACCCAGCAACCTCTCTGATTGGCCGCTTCCCCTACAGCCACTCTAGCCCACTTGGAGAACCTCTCCACTGCTCCTTTCCTGGGATGGGTGTGGCAGGGCCTTGAAACCTCCGGCAGGAGACCTTTGGGCCTGGTCCACCCCATCACAGTAACCTTTGCCAAAAAGCCTTAAGAATAATCATACAGCTAAAACTAACTTTATTATAAACACAGGCAATAAGCCTATAGAATCCCAATAGTCAGTGAACTAAAACCATCAGTGTAAGAATCCTAACAAGATTCAAAGGGAAATATACAGACATGTCACAAAACTCCTTTCCTTTAAATCAAAGCACCCTGTTAATCAGTCTCACTGAGTGATGTATGCGTCTTTAGCACAAAGTCTCTCTCACAGCAGTAATCCTTACTCACACAAGTAATCACCTTGACTTCAATGGGACTGTGTGCATGAGGAAGGCATGCACGTTGCAGAGCAGTGCCTTTATTGCCAGCTGGGTGGATTATTATTAATTGTTATTATTACATACATTATTTATGTGTGCTGTTTATAGAAAATGTCGGCACTGTAAATGCCTTGTCTACTGCCACATATATTTAGTCATGGCTACCATGATTCATGCTGGGCTTTATGGGGTTCCTCACCCTGCATGTTTCTGTATGATACACTGAAATATAAAGATATTATAACATCACTCTGATGCATAGTAATTAATATTTGTTTGTCAATGACCAGTTATTGTCTCTGTCCAGAGAGTTTTTATATGCAAAGTGTTTTTATATGCTTATGTTTTCTTCACTGATGCTATAGACACTGCTTCCTGTCTATGGCATACCTAAAGTAAAAGAATATTGGCTTCATTTATTTTGGATATTGTCATTTCTTCAGCAATTAAATAAGCTGCAGTTACAGACTTCTTCAGTGATCAATCTTTTTTTTCCAGTTGAAAGATCATTCCTCCTTATCAAAAAGCAAATGTGTCAATGTATGTGTTAGTTAAGAGTGAACGGATAATTGCTTCAATTTGCCTGGCAGTCTAATGATGTCATTTGCACAACTGGGAATAGCATGAACCCTGAAGGAATATTGTGAAGAAGAAATTAGTGGTATGAATCTCATTTTAAATACATCTCACACACATATCTGCTGTGTGATCAAACCCGTTCCCTAGAAAGTTTGCAGATCATTGTAATTTGGGTTTTTTGAACTCCTCCTTTTAGAACTATTTTGCAGCTTTCTGCAAGATTGGGAACAAGATATAGCACTTGTTCTAACACACAAAAGAGCTGGCAATGCATGTAATGGCTCCATAATATCCGTGTAACATTTTTGATTGTTTAGTCCCTGTTGAGGGTTAATTAAGTTTTGAAATGTTCTGTGTTTCATTTACTGCATAAATATTGGCTGAAGGCATGCACAGTTCCACCTCTGCCCAGAGCTCTGTTCTGTCTCATACTCACACTGTTTCCAGGCCTCCTGGATAGTCACTCCCTTTCCATGCCTCTCTCACTCATTTACACACTTTGATCTATGCTGCCTCTTGTACTTGGAACTGTCTCCCTTGTCTTGGGTCCTGACACATGCTCCTGAGTTCCTTCACTTCCCACTGACATGACTGAAAAGTGAGGTAACTTCATCATTTTCGCAGGAGGTGTTCAATGCTTTGTAGAGTTATATCCCTTGCACATAACAGGCCTGATGTTGAACAACGAAGGTCAATGGGAGGTTTGTCACTGACTTAATTGAAAGTAAGATCCAACCTAAAATAACCAACTTTATTTCCTTTAAAAATCTCTTTTTAAAAACTCTCTCTATTAAGCCTTTCAAGTATGATCTCGCTAAGACATCACCCCCCTAATTCAAACTTGTACTGTCACTTATTTTATTACATGTTTAATTTCATTGTTTGTGTCTGACTTAAGCTACAAGCTCCGTAGGGTACAGACCATGTTACATTTTATATATATACACAGTACGACACACTACATTGGAACTCAAAACTTCTAAGCAGCCAGGGTTTCAGAGACAATTTTTGGCAGTGCAGTAGATACATAATAAATTCTGCTATAGAAAAAGAATTCTGGACCCTGGTGAGTTGAAGGGAGGTTAAAAATATAGAGCTTGCTAAGGATGTTTTAACATATAAAAATGATAGTGATGCATGTAACAGCTCCATAATGTTTCTGTAAAATTTGATTTTTCAAGATTTTTATGCTTCATGTTTTCATATTTATTGCCTTTGCATTTTTGCTTCTTCTGTTCCTTTTTATGACACCTTCTGTTCACATAATTCCACAATGCAGGAAACATTTACTGCTGAAATTAACTAAGTCTTCTTATGTAGTGAAAACATGGCAGCAATTTCTCAACTAGCTGTAACCAGTCAAAGCATCTTCAAACTCATTTTCATTATTTTTAATATTGTAGGTATTTTTAATAAGGGTTTTTTTAAACACATGTGGCTTTTCCTGGTGCATATGAATTCTCCGTGAGAACCTGAAATGGAGTGGTTGTTAGGCTATCCATATTTGGAAGTATCCAGTTTACTTCCAAACCATTTAGTACGTATTTCTTTTTTTTGTTAGACTTAACCAATTTCTCCTTTAAAGATGGCTTGAAAACAAGCATCAAGTGAAGCATCATTGAACAGCACAGTAAATCAGAGTGAAAATGTAGTGACCTAGAAGTTATGAAAGAAAACATACGCTGAAGAATTGTAGTCAGAAGAAATGAAATTATTCCCAAGATCACTGTACTTAAATTTTTGTTATACTCAAGCACTGCAGTGTTCCAACACTGTTGATTTGCTGCCAATACTACTTTATTGTCATTTCAGCATCTGGAAGCCTGGCTGTTAAATAACAAATATTTATTATTACATGAACAATATTTACTAACTAGCCCTTGGAGACTTTTCTAACATACCTTTGAAATCTGTACTGTTTTTTCAAAAATTTTGATCATATTGTCAGGGAGTGAGAGGGGCGAGGATGAGAAATGTCTGGTTTTAAGTCTCCTAAGTTAAATAACAGGACAAATTCTGCCTAGCAATTCATGTAAAGGACTTGAAATAAGCATACGGCAATATGAAACTTGTCTCCAAATATCCAGGGTTTTTCTGGTTTTTTTTTAAACAATCATTCTATGGGCTTGAGCCAATTGAAGTCAATGGGAAGATTCCCATTGACTTCAATGGGGACAGAATCAGGCCTTAAAAGATATAGTCTGTTGCTTTTTATTGGTAAATTACTTTTCTATAAGTATGCACTCCTAGAAGGTCCTTAGATTCCTATTCCAAGAGATATAGTGCTCCAAGATATTTCTCCTGGGATACTTCTTAGTCTCAAGTTAATGCCGTTCTTTAAAACTGTTCTTTTTCTTTCCTTTCTAGGCGTAATCTTTGCCTGGTACTGAGCATTAGCAGAAATGTACATCCTTTAAATTTATCAATACAAATAAAGGATTTTAGCAGATATCTTTTTCTTGTATAAACAGACTTGGTTAAAACATTCTAGCTGTCTGACACAAAGGGGAGATGCCTGCCTTTCTATTCTAATTCAAATAATCATCTTAGCCTTTTTTAGAATAAACATGTCAAGAATTGTGGGGATGTTTATTTTATTAAAAAGAACTAAAAACAGGTATTTTTTGCACAGGTTGGGGGACTCGAGTAACTTTGGATGAGGAATATCCCTCGTTGGGGACATGGTATCAGGGGCATAAGCAGGCTCAGACTCTGAGAGATTTGCAATACCGTATTTCTCCCATGCGTATGCTGTGACATACTTGGGTACAATGCAGACCAGTGTAGGACTGGGTTACCCTGCCCTGTATCCTGGGGTGCCTTGCAATGCCTTGCTGTCGTAGCCTCCAACCTGGACTCACAACCACCACCACATGCAGGTCATTACCAGATGTGTTTTTGTAACTTCAGCCTATCACTCACACCCTGACTCTCACCAGCCATGGTTATACTGCAGGGTGACCCAAATGTACTCCCAGTCCTGGACTTTCCCCCAGAAATGTATGTTTTGGACTGCCCAGTCCTCTCCTAGACAGTCTAAATATATTAAGTCTGTTATTCCTTTAAGGGAAAAATATACACTAGCCTGTTATCTTCAACAGAGTTCCAAGACACTTCAATTTAAACATGCTGTATTACATAAAACAAAAAAAGCCACACAAGTTTATTAACTCCAAAGAGATAGATTTTAAGTGAGTACAAGTAACGAGGCATAAAAGTCAGAAATAGCTACCAAAAAAAAGTTAGAACACTTTCTTGTGACTAACTTAACAAACCATATTAAATTCAAGCAAAATGTCTCACCACATACTTCCAGCAAGATTACTGGTCAGAATCTCTGGATCAGAACCTTCCCCTCTGCCCCTTTCTCCAAGTCCGGAATGTCTTATTCTGTGTGCTTGCCGGAGAGAGATCCAGAAAGCAAACAATCCCACTCCATTAGAATGAGTAAGTACTAGCAAGGAAATGCATTAGTTTACTTTTGTTTTGGCTTGTGATTTTCTCTGTGCTGAGAGGAAGGTGTATTCCCGGTTTTCTTTTTGTAACTTTAAAGTCTTTGCCCAGAGGTAAATCCTCTGTGTTTTAAATCTGATTGTCCTGTGGGATTAGCTTTCCTTCTAATTTTACAGAAGTGCTTCTTTTACTTTTTTCTTTCTAGTAAAGTTCTGTTTCTTTTAAGAGCCTGACTGGTTTCTCTATTGTCCTAAGACCCAGGGGTTTGGGTCTGTGATCACTTTGTAACCAGTTGGTTAGGATATTATTCTCAAGCCTCCCCAGGAAAGGGGGTGTAAGGGCTTCGGGGGATATTTTGGGGGAATAGGAATTCCAAGTGATCCTTTCCCTGATTCTTTGTTAAATCACTTGGTGGTCGCAGCGTACCCTCCATGGGCAAAGAGTTTGTGCCTCGGGAAGTTTTACCCTAAGATGGTAGAAATAAGCTTAGGGGGTCTTTCATGTGGGTCCCCACATCTGTACGCTAGAGTTCAGTGTGGGGAGGGAACCCTGACAACTCTGTTTACTGCTTAAAAGCAAATTAAGGCAAGCACACATTTCTTTGTTTCCGACAGACCTGGCTTCCAACTTTTGTCTAGGCAGAGCTGTGGGGTTTATAACATGTGTTAACAACATCATACAAAGGAATCATATAACTTCACAAACAATGTTGCCACACATATTCTATCAGGATATTACTGATCAGCAAGTTGTGAGTTTTCAAATGATACCTCACAAAGCACAGTGTGTAAGGTGTGAATCCAGGAGTGTGTCCTGTCATACATACCTAGTTCCATACTTTAAAAGATTTGGGAATATTTGATGGCCTATTGTAGTTCATGGGAACTAGTAACTCACCTCATATAAAAACAACGAGGAGTCCTTGTGGCATAGGCACCAACTTTCCCCAGCGCCGCCGGTGGGTGTTCGTGTCTCCCCACCCCTGCCCCGACTCCACCCCTTCCCTGCCCCTGCCCTAACCCCATTCCAACCCCTTCCCCAAAGTCCCCACCTTAACTCTTCAACAGCTGTTTTGTGGCAGCAGGCACTGGGAGGGAGGAGGGAGAAGAAGGATGCGGCGTGCTCAAGAGAGGAGGCAGAGCGGAGGCGGAGGTCAGCTGGGGCAGGGGAGTGGGGCGGGGAGCTGTCGGTGGGTGCAAAGCACCCACCAATTTTTTCCCATGGGTGTTTCAGCCCCAGAGCACCCATGGAGTCGGCCCCTATGCCTTGTGGCACCTTAGAGACGAATGGGCATAAGCTTTCATGGACTAAAATCCATTTCATCAGATGCCTGGAACGGAAAATACAGTAGGCAGATATAAATACACAGTACATGAAAATATGGGAGTTGCCTTACCAAGTGGGGGGGCAGTGCTAAAGAACAAAATCAATTATTTTTGCTGATACAGACTAACATGGCTACCACACTGAAACCTGTCACCTAGGGTAGTATCCTTGCATCTTTGAAGTTCACACAACATTTTCATTGACTTCAGTGGGGCAGGGTTGTACCCCTGCCTATTGCATTACATTTATTTATGACACTGAGCTCCCACAAATATATTAATTTAGGCTCCCTTGAAAATCTTAGTCCAAGGGAGCTAGGCACCCAACTTGCATTCAAATTCAAATGGAGCTAGGCACCTATACCCTTAGGCTCATTTGAAAATCATACAATCTTAGAAATGTAGGGCGGAAGGGACATTGAGAAGTCATCTAGTCCATCTCCCTGTGCTGAGGCAGGTCCAAATATACCTTGATAATCCCTGACAGGTGTCTGTCTAACCAAGTGGTGGGAAACCTGCAGCCCGCGGGCCACATGTGGCCCATCAGGGTAATCTAATTGCAGGCCACGAGACTTTTCGCTAACATTGACCATTCGCAGGTACAGCCCCCCACAGCTCCCAGTGGCCATGGTTCTCCGTTCCCGGCCAATGGGAGCTGTGCGAAGTGGCAGCCAACACATCCCTGATCACTATCCTCTTTATAACAGCCCTTAATATAGCTGAAGATTCATCAAATCCCCTCTCAAGACTAAACACACCCAGGTTTTTTAACCTTTCCTAGTGTGGATTTCTAGGAGGAAGGAGGAAGTAACTCAGGTTATTTGAGGGAAATAGATAAACAATGGTGTGAATTTGTCCCATTGGTGTAATTCCATTAATAACTGCAATATCAAGTGAAACCTGTCTGGTTAGTCAGTGGGGATAAATCAGGAGCCACTTCTCTGCTTTGTTCTTCATTATTTTCACCTATAGTTTTTGGTGTGGATCTGTGTATGGAACTGGGAAAGCATTTCTTCTCACTGGACAGCACAAGAGAACCTTGAGAAAGATGTGGAAGTTTTGTGGTTCAGAGAGCTGGGTAATAGGTCCAGCCATGGAAACACTCCCCCTCAGACCTTTGTCCCTAAACAAGACATCAGCATTCACATTCTCTGTCTCTGGAATCTTTGGGACTGTCAGGTTGAATTCCTCAAGTTTCCAGACTCAACTCTGCCCTACTTCTGATCAGCTTGATTAGAGAAGACACTTGAATATGGGTGGCCCCTGGGAACTCATGGTATAGACAGACCTTGCTAGACTGTGAGGCATCTACTTTATTAAATGCTGAATAGCAAAAACTCCATAGGACAATTCATTACCTACTGCTGTCCAAAGGAGAGGAACCAAACTTTTAGGCATCTGTTTCCAAAATTACTGTAATGGGAAATTCTGGAAAGGAAAGGGTTTGCCCTCCAAAACAACACATTCGACTATTTAGCATAGTCCCATTTGGGAATGAAGCAACCTCCTTACTGACTCCAGAAAGCACCTCTGTAGAAATCCAATAGAGGCTGGGCATAGGGAAATAACATAGCACCAAACACAGCAGTCTTGCTAAATGCCTCTGAGTGACTGACAAGGCTGACACCACCTCCTGACACATGCTTTGACTTCCCTTTTTAACAAGGGAATATTTAGGGTGAGGGATGTGGCATCCACTGTAAATGCCAGAGAGATAGTGTTACAATGTATGATTGTATATTTACCAGAAATCCCAAAGCCTTAGTTACTTTACTGTCACTGAGATATGAAGCCTTAGGAGATTTACTGACTTTGCTGGAATCAAGATATCCTGTAAGTCAGCCTTGCAGAACTGTCATGAAAAGTTACCAGTTGAGGCATAAAATCTGCCCACCTACTCTTTACTATGAAGGTTGATGATTCTGGGATGGAGGAAGGGGTAACTAAAGATTTGATTTACTCTTAAAAATTACCCTTCTCAAGTGAGTGGACAAATAACGTTTTACAAGGCTGTTCCATGTAGAGGGGCATTTTGAGTTTGGAGCAGGATTAGCCAGAAAACAACATTTCCATCTCACAAAAAAGTGAGATTCTGACTTCTTTTCTTTTTTCCTGCACAGGAATGAACTCTAAAATTTTGAAATTGTTCCTTAATAGTGAGAGAGAAACCATCCCACCCCAGAATAGCAAATAGCCCACTGGTTATGTCGCTCATTTGGAGCAGGGACTTGGACCTGGGTTTTCCACATCCTAGGGGAGTGCTGGACCACTGGGCTATGCTTGCAGCAAAATCTTGAAGACTTCTTATCATGTATGAGAATGTTGAACTTTTTTTCCCTCAGAACAGTTTTTCTATTCTTTGTAAACTGTGCCTTAAAGAGACACAGTCAACTTAAAAGTCACATTTCTTACTAGAAATGTTGGGAGGGATTCTCTGTTGATCTGATTGCATAAGAGAGCAGGTAAAACCCAGATTTGGCCAGCGAGTATTCCTTTGGTGTAGGGTATGGGCAAGGCATCTTAAACCACAACAAACTGCGGAGTATAAGAAGTGTGATGAGGTGAGGCTGAAGACAGCTCTGGGGAGTCCAGGCAGAGCTGCTGCCCATAAGCATTGGGGACAGGCATTATTCTTTGATTTACAAAAAAACGAAGAAGATAGTCAGCATAGTGTTTATTGTTGCTGGTACCACCCAGGTCAGTTCCCCTTCCGGATGGTCACCAATCTGAAGTAAGTAAACCCAAATGCTGGATCCCAAGTGCTTCTAAACCAACTGGGTCTGGGCTGAGCCAAGCCACTATTCCTAGCTCTAGGTCTCTAGGGCACTCTCCCAGACTCACACCTCTTGTCCTGTTGTCCTTTGTTGGGATGGGGGACTCTGTAATTCAGTCATCACATACCCTGGAACCAGCCATTTCATCAGACCTCCCAAATTTGCTCACACATGCACCTTCAGTGCTCCACCAGCTGTGGGCACTCTGGGTTCTAGTTTAACCCCACAGGGGACAACATGGCAGCTAAGCAAGAAATACAGGTTTAGTATAGGAATTACTTAACCAGTCTTAAAGAAGCACTGGAGAGTTACAGATCTTAATGGGTTTAAATTGCAGCTAGGGCTATTTAGTTTGGACATTAGGAAAAAATTCCTAACTGTCAGGGTGGTTAAGCACTGGAATAAATTGCCTAGGGAGATTGTGGAATCTCCATCATTGGAAATTTTTAAGAGCAGGTTAGACAAACACCTGTCAGGGATGGTCTAGATCAGTGGTTTTTTTCTGGGGACCCAGTTGAAGAAAATTGTTGATGCCTGTGACCCAACGGAGCTGGGGATGAGGGGTTTAGGGTGTGGGAGGGGCTCAGGGCTGAGGCAGAGGGTTGGGGGTGCAGGGGTGAGGGCTTCAGGGTGTGGGAGGGAGCTCTGGGCTGGGGCAGAGGGTTGGAGTGCGGAAGGGGGTCAGGGCTCTGGGATGAGGGTGCAGGGGATAAGGGGTTTGGGATGCAGGAAGGGGTTCCAGGTTAGGGGGGTGCTCAGGGCTGGGACAGGGGATTGGGGCGTGGGGTTGGGGCACAGACTTTCCTCCAGCGTCTCCCAGTCAGCGGTGCAGCTGGGGTGCAGAGGCAGGCTTCCTGCCTGTCCTGGCACTGTGGACCGCGCTGCGCCCTGGAAGCAGCCAGCAGCAGGTCCAGCTCCTAGGTGGAGGTACACAAGTGGCTTCGCTTTACTCTTCCCAGCAGGCACCCCCACCCCAGTTCCGATTAGCCAGTTCCCAGCCAATGGGAGTGCAGAGCTGGTGCTCAGGGCGGGAGCAGCATGCAGAGCCCCATGGCTCCTCTGCCTAGAAGTTGGATCCACTGCTGGCCACTTCCAGAGCACAGCACGGTGTCAAAACAGGTAGGCACCAGCCTACCTTAGCTGGGCAGTGCCGCCGATGGGACTTTTAATGTCCCGGTTGGCGGTGCTGACCAGAGCAACCCGGTGCCTGACGTGCTGCAACCCAGTACTGTTTAAAAAATGCTGGTCTAGATAATACTTAGTCAGTCCTGCCATGAGTGCAGGGGACTGGACTAGATAACTTTTTGAGGTGTCTTACATTCCTACGATTCTATGATCTTGCAGAATAACAAAAGTTCTAAGACACACTCCTTCCCCACGTCAGATGTCTTGTCAGCATTTCAGGCTTCCCGCCTTTTGTCGCAAGCCCCGTCTTCTTGCGTATGGATGGATGCTGGCTTTATACCATCCCGAAAAGCTCCTCTGCTAGAGGTACTTCCCATCAGCCAGAACCAACGCACCACAGAACTGGGCTCTGTCACGTTCACAGCATACACACAGAGAAGCCAGATAAAAACATTAAATACTCTTGCTGGAAGGTTGCAACATAACTACTTTATTCTTAGAATTCAGAATGATAACACACAAGAACCCAAAACCAGAGAGACACGAAGCAGCCTGCTTCTTATAATAGGGAGGCACAACTCATCTCACCTTACTCTAGGCTGGCTGCCTGACTACTGCCAGGTCCACATCACATGCTTCTCTACAAAGCCTCCTACTCTGCAAGCAGGACCCCCCTTAAGTTCCTCTTTTCCAAATGAAACATGCCAGTCCTTGAGCCTTTGCTCATATGGCTTGCATTCCATCCCTTTGATCATCTTTGTGGCTCACCTCTGGATCCTTTCCACTTTCTCTACATTGGTGACCAAAATTGGACACTATTCCAGCTGAGTCCTAACCACCACCAAATAGATTGGTACTATCACCTTCTTGCATGCTCTGCCTCTGTTAATGCAACCTAAAATTGCATTTGCTTTTTTTCCAACAGCATTGCATTGCTGACTCATGTTGAGGTTGTGATCCACCACAATTCCCAGATCCTTCTCAGCAGTGCTGCTGCCAAGTCATTTATTCCCCAAGTATCAGTTCTTGAAGTTCTTTGCCTTTTATCTCCATCCCTGCTGGGACATTCAGATATCTCCCCCATGTGACAGACAATTTTTCCTGAGTTTTGAACCAAATCTCACCAATAAGAGTCAGGCTCTGGGTGATAAACACTCCAGCAGCCATGCAACCTTCCTGTGTTACCCTCATCACCCCCATCCTTTGACCCTGCATTTGTCAGCTCATCCTGTTGTTCTTGCCTTAATTTAGGTCCCAGTCCTGTGAACATTTAGAACCTGTAATGAGCATTATACAATGCCTGGTAGTAAGTGTTCACATGATCAGGCCATTAGATTCCAAACTGTTCTCAGAGGGGATTGTTAGTTTTGTAGAGCACTGTGGTGTTTTACATAAAAGCAAAAATCACTGCTAACAAGCTCTTGTTGGCTAAATGTTTTCTTTTTCGTGAAACTGGCAAAAAAAGGCAAAGTGTCTGCCTTTCAGGCACAGATCTAATGTTTTAGATATTAACTAGAAAACATGATTTGGGAAATCAGCTTTATAGACTTAGTTAGCTGAAAACAATATTTTTTTCCTTTAATTGAAGAATATGTTTGAGTTAAGTTGATAAAAACCAGGACTGGTGACAAGGTGATTTAATGCAACTCCTGCTAACAACTTGCAGACATTCTGAGTAAGCCAGAAGGATATTGCTGGAGGCATTCTGGAGTCAGGCTAGAGTGATAACTACAGTACAGAGTAGCTCCTTTTTGACAGCTATTTTATTCTTGGATACAATTGATTACAGGGAGATTGATTTAGTATGTTTTTCATTTCAGTTTTTTTCAGATATTTTCAATATAATCACCTATATTTTCCTCTAATTTGAGGAGCTAATTTTAAAATAGAGAAGCTAAAACTATTGAACTAAGTGTGGGAAGGCACTATATAAAATTCCCCATACTTCTGTGCCATTGCACCTTATTCCTGACCCGCAACTCACTCACGTACAATCCATGATCAATTTTTTTGCCCCTCGCCCATCATGGGATCTTTAGCACAGGTTTCATATTATAGCAACTGGTTGTGTAATAGGGAAAAATATGGACTGGGATCAGATCAGCAAATTCATGTGTATGTGTGGATTAATTAAGATTTGAACTTGGCCCCCTAGAGTCAAAAATCCACCCAGCTTCCTGTGCTGTATAGCCCCATCTATTTTGTATCTGTAATATGTATGTTAAATTTTTAACTACTCAAGCTATTTCAGTTATATTCATTACCTCCATACCACCCAAGAATCCCCCTTATAGGGAATTTCAGCCTGACTAGGTCTGCCAGCTTTATTCTGTACCTCTGAAGTGGCAACACAGGGTCTTACCAAAATGGAGAGTTGGGTCCAGGTTCTACAGAACAATGAAAATACTCTGTGAGCAATTCATTCACAAATAAAGTTACATGCGTACAGTTATTCATTATTTTCTTTCTACTTACTCTTACACTCTATTAGGTTTTAAAGCTATGGACTATATCCATATCCAAGAGCTGCATGAAATGTATATAATTTTACATGTTTATACATAAACCTTTCATCCAGAATGATCCCCAAGTGTTCTAGAACCTTTTTCATTGTTATGTAAGTGTCACAAAGGGATGCTGTTACACATAGTGCTCCACACTCTCATCTACACTGCTTGGATAAACAGATGTGTTAGCACTGATTGCACTAGTGTGCTAAAACTAGCTATGTCAGTGGGGATGACATAGGTGACAACACAGGCTATCTATGTGAGTACAAACTTGCCCGGACCCCCAGGTATGTACTTGGGAGTAAGCCTGATCTGCTGCCTGTTCTACTGGGCTACACTGCTATTTTTTAGCTTACTATCTCAAGTGCAGCTAGTGCCTGACTCTACCTGAGCTGGAAACGTGATCCCAGCTGTAGTGTAGACATACCCTAAGTCTTAACTCTTGGGAAGATGGGCAGTCTTGTGTTTAGTTTTGGGCTACGCAAGGTTTTGTAAAGAGAATGCTGTGGGTGAGAGAGATGTACAAGCAACCGGAGAGTTTGCTCTCTACCTGTGGTTCTGATTAGAGTCGGTTCTTAAAGCAGAGTTGTACCCTGGAACAGGCACTAGTGTTGGGCTGAGGTTCCCAAAAGAAGGGATTGCCCTGCATTCTAGTTGTCCATTTCATTTCAGGACTGGTGTTTAAATAAAGTGAGTAAAGTGTAAATAAATATACTTTGCATATAACGTAGACTGCATACCCCTGGAAAGCCAACCAGCAGGGCCCTGGATTTTTGCTACCACCCAGCAGAGGTGTCTGACATGCCGGTGTCAGAAACAGTTGCAACACTGTTTAACGGTCTCTTTAGGATTCTTTTAAAACTATAGTCATCAGCTACCTCTGTAGCGAAAGAGAGCATTTTTTTAAAAAAAAAAAAAATCAGTGTAATAGTATACTTATCCTCAGTTCAAGTAGTGAAGGATAATTTAATGAAATGAAACCAGAGGGGAATTTTAGGTCCCCTCAGAATATTACTCAAATTGAAATTTGGCCAGGACAAGATAACCTCCTTATTGTTGTGGACAGTTCCCTGAGGACATTTAGTGACTATAAGTGGACAAGATCTCAGCTGTCGGTCTTACCTAAAAGATAGCACCTCCATCAGCACTGTGGCTCCTAGCTTCCTGTATTGCACCAATAGCTGAACTTTTTAGAGTTAACTCTCCAAACGTTGCCTAAGGGCTTATCCATAGGCACACCTTGGTTTTCTATTTGTGCTGATATTTGTATGTACAGGGAAAAGTCCCAACTCTGCTTTGAACTGCAGAGTCTTTCTAAAGGTTTTAGGAAAGCTTTTATATATGTACATTATAGAATCAAATGCATGACATGTGACAGTTGTATGGCATGAAAAAAAAATTAAATAAAAGACGATGAAATGGCTCCTAACTTGTATTCTTGACTTAGCCATTCAAGCATTTTAACTGGCAGACTCCCTCTAATCCCCTGACAGCACCTGGAGGGTGCCAGTAGAACACCAAAGGGATGGTGGGAAAATATGACATGTGACACTGGGGCAAGATCTGAACTCAGACAAATGAAATCTGTCAGCCAGCTCCTGAAAGACTGCCACAGTTCTTATCACTGCTTGGTTGAGCTGGTTTGATACATAGACTTATTGTATTATTCAGTTGGTTTGATTTTCCTTTTTATGACAACCCTACCCTGGAGACCATCCATCTCTTTGCAATCTTGGAGAACGACTATAACTGAATGATATTTCAATATAATTTATAACCCGACACTGTAAACAAAAGTAAGGGTTGTTTCTAACCACTGCAAGGAATGCTAATAGCTGAACTTGGACCCTTTTTAAAAAAAAAATAGCCAAAAAAATGCTCTTGAATTTGGGGATTCTGTATGCCTTGATTTAGTCTATCTGAATCAGAAAACCTAAGGAAAAAATAAATGAAAAGAGGAGAAATGTTCCAGAATGTGGTCAAGCAGTTAACGATGCATCTGAAATTATTACTACAAATTATTTGCCAAAGATGTAAACAGTGGTTATCATTACCAGCATTTTGGGTAAAGTCCTAGTAAGAAGAGCTTAGCAGTGAGAAGTTGAGCTCAGGTGAACATCTGAATCTGAAAGCCATCCAAGGCTCTAGTAGATAACTTGGATCCTAAAATTCATGCTTTACTTTAAATAAAAGTTTGAATGAAGTAAAGGTATACAACAAAAGAAAGGCAAAGAAAGAAATTGGATAAAATATTGGTTCACTGATAATGGAAGGAGTGTCCAGCTGTACATGGTTGTTATTTGCACCAGTGCTAAGGAGGTATAATGGCTGCCATTCTGATTAGTGTTTTGCACACCAATGCACTCTGCACTGGTGTCAGTGACTATCCAATGATCAGTGCAATGGTGAATCAAGCCCTTAGTGTCCAGTTGTCATGCCTTTTAATCTAGTTAGCAAGTAAGGGAAATTGTGGACAAGATACTCTAATGGTTTGATTCCCTGGCAGAGAAAGCACCCAGCATCTGGCCTTGGGGGAAGCTGGTCAGAGCTCCCCAGAGCCAGCTTTTTGGCTAGCACAGAGCATTTCTTCCATCCAGGCATTTATTCTTACCAGCCTTGCATGGAAACAGTGAGTGTAGGTCACTCTAGCTCCATTTTCTTCACCAGAGCTATGGAAATCTACCTTAGCTGATTATCTGGATTGTCTACATTTTGTATTTCTATTTGTACTTTCTTCTTAATCAGTATTTTTGTTTGATTGTGTGTGGGGGGGGAATGACACAGGGAATTTTTACAAATAATGTCAACATTAAACAGAGAATAATGATCAATGTACCATCACTAATAAACAGATCTTGAGAGAGTACCTCAACTAAAGAAGTCTAATTAAATTAGTAGTTCCTATAGTTAACAGTTGCTTGCTGCAAATCAGTTTCCATTATTTCAAATAAACTGAGTGTAAAGTACATAAAAAAATAAGAGGGCAGAGGTATAAGATAGGGAACAGTATTGTATTGTTTTGGATAGGGAAAGAACTCTTTATGCCTTAAAATAGGGACTGGCATGAAGGGGGGAAAATGGATCCAAACCAATCCTGTCCAAATTTTGAGGCACTTCAGACCTAACAAAAAGTTTTGCAAGCCATGCATCTCTTTAGTATGCTCTGATCCTGGACACCAAACCTTAATACTTCCAGTCTTGGGGCAGTTGGAGTCCCTGGGGAGAATTTTCTTAAGGGAGATGAAGACAAATGAAGGGAAAGGTGAATTTTGTTAGTCTGTTTCAAACCAGAGTCACACGTTAATTTATCTTTTTTGCTGGTTCATGTAGGATTCTGCAAAAGCAGAGTGGTCTATAGAATATTTAGCATATACAGATGTTCTACATTTGCTGCATCCTAAGGAAGAATGATTAAATAAGGAAGGGTGAAAAAATAAAACTTCCTTCTTTTCATTTTCCCCAGGCATCTCAAAACCTCTGAGAAGATATTAGAGTTTCCCCAGGGAAGCCATTTTGCCTCACTTTGGGAAACACTGTACTAAAGTAAGAACAAGATCCTGATGGGATGCTCCACTGAATAGTTCTTCATTAAATCAACCTCTAATTTTAAATAAGCTTCAGAACTTCTAGCATGTGCCACCATGCATCTCACTGCTGCTGGTCTTTATGGGTGTGATAAGACCAGCAGATTCAGTCCAATGTAGCTCAGCTATGCAAGGGTGATGATAGGGCAAAGGAGACTATCCTTCCCCTTGCAATTCTGAGTAAAAGCAGCAGAAATCTCATACCTTGTATCTCCTGAATGCCAAGATGTTCATTAAGCGGTGGCATTAGAAAATGAAAGGGGGCAAGGTAGGAATAGAGTGGCATCATTGTTATGCTTGGAGACTGCATGTTGGAAGGTGTAGCACTGGCCATTCCGGTGCCCATTCCCTACTGGCATTGTATGGAATGCCTCCTGCTGATACAGCTGGTGCTATGCCCTCTATACATACACACCTCTGTTACAGCAATGGTTTGAAAAGCCAGAGGCTACCCCTAAGGAGCAGGACTGTGTGAATAACTAATGGCTTGGTTTGGCAACAAAACTGAAAAAATAAAATTGTTCTGGTCAAAGGTAGCATTGTGTTTTATTTGAAGGATTAACTTTAAAAAAATGGAAGTAAAATTCTAAATGGAAAGTAATTTCAAACAAAAATCCATGTTTCATTCTGAAAAGGTGTAAACATTTTAACTTCTTGGGCATTTCTTTTAGCTTAAACACTTGATCGAATTGAACCACACTCCTCCAGCATTTAAAGGATGAGTCTGGATGAGGGGAGGGAGGGTGAGCAGTAAGTTAGTTCATTTGGTTATTAAGGAGTTTTCTCCTGGATGAAGCACCACTGCTCGCTACATATGATCTGAGGCTGTATCCATCCATCAAGCAATGCAATCATCAAATTCTTTGTCGTCCCAAAGAGCAACAGCAGAGAAGGGCATATATGCATTTGCTGCTAGTAAAGGTGTGGAACAAACTGGCTGATGTGCCCGTCATAAACTGCATTAATACTACTGGTCTGGGATGGAGGACAACTACAGTTACTACAACTTCATTGTGCCACATGGTGGAGAATTTCCTCCTAAAGCAGACAAAAGATAACCCCAGAACAGTCAGCGCCCAAAACTAGGCTCAGAGCCTGCTGTAAGAGAACCTGCCTACCCGTTTATGATTCAACAGTATGTTTACAGAAAGGCAAGCTGCAATGAGAGGCTAAGGTGCAATAGGTGTGACAAGTTCTATATTTATGTAACCTAGAAAAAAGATCATTAGCGGCAAAGGTCAACTTTCTGATCTGTTATGCTAGAGCAAATGTGGAGTGACTGCACTGACTTTAATGGTCAGTTGATAGTCACTCCAGAGCAATTGTGGATCAGATGGTTAAATGTAAAAAATTGGATGGACCTCAGTGGGGCCAGGATTTCAGCCAGAGTCTGCCCCATAGGTTTTTAGTGTTTGAAAATACATACATTTTTCTTAAGAAACTCTTTATAACAATAGTAGTTATACAATTTCATTAGTTATGTTGCTGTTTTCTTCTGGCATTCCGTTGGCAATTAATTTGATCAGAATTGAGACCAATAATACTACATAAGTAACCATTGTCTAGTGGGAAGATTTTCTGTTGCTAAGCCTAGCTTGTTCCTATAGCTATGAGTGAGAGCCTGAAACATTATCTGCACTATCTCCTCCAAGGAGAACAGCTTCAACTATCACCTGAGTAACAGATCTGAGGAAGGGAGAGACTGCTGGGAGTGAACAGGCCAATTCAACCCTACCAATAGTATGCAACTGAGAAGAAGCATCCCTGCTGCCACCATCCTGCAAACCGACACCCAGAACCTGTAATGTACAGTGCGCTGATGGAGAGCAGGACCTGCCTGGAGCCCTTTTAATGTCAATGGGGCTCCTGAAGAAGACATGTAAGAGGGAATTGCGGCATGCAGCACATTCTAAGTTGTCAGACTGGGGCCTTGTTTTTGTTTATTTTTTTAGTGGCAAGGTAGGAAATAATCAGAGTTCCTGCAACAACCCTGTTTCTTTAGGATGGTGAGTGTGTCAAGTAATCATTTTATTTTTATGGTCTGTAGAATATTTGGCATTTGTCTCTTCGAGGAAGCAGACCCTCTTCACAAAGAAGATCTTTAATAAAGTAATTTTTTTCATATGAATTACTTAGTATTGTTACAATTCAATTTTAAAAGTTTCAAAATTGTTTTAAGATTAAAACAATGCATGCATTCTTTCTTTTTAAATGTATTTCTCCACTCCTTTGCCATCCTTCACCATGCTGATATTGATAGTATAAGGGCCACATTCTGCTCCCTGTAATAATGTTGAGTAACACTTAACAAGTGGAGCCATTGACTTCAAGGGAGCCTTTCATGGTGTAAGATGTTGCTCTGTGTGAATAAGAGTATTAGCATCTGATCCGAAAAGAGAGGGAGATTTGGAATTAAATAAGAAAAAAAAAAACAACAATCAAAATCTAATCAAAACAGAGGTTTTTCTTTAGTATTCTGTCATTCTGGGGAGTTATGGGTAAGTAGTGAAGAGCTTGAGGATAAGAGAAGTGGGGAAAGTTATTCAATTTATTTTGTTATTTAGTTTTAGCCACATAACTGGATTTCTATCTTCAAAAGGGAGATAAGGTATGTCTAATTTCCTTCTTTCCTTTCCAAACATTCATCTACATTTGAATCAACTGTATGGTGACACAAGGGATTTGACTCTTAATCACTTAATTTGACAATTAATGATAGATTATTTCTTGTTTGCTTGTAGGAATATGTAGGAATACATATTTGGTCTTGTTTTTTGGAGAGAATCCTAAAGCATTATCACATCTGTGCACTAATTTGTTGAGGAGTTCACTCCCTATCACACATGACACCCAGTTCAGTTCATACACTTCACATTGTAAGCCCTTGATATTTCATTTCTCCGTGGAAAGCCATAGAAAAGCAAGCTTCAGATCTCATTTTTATTTAAAGAAATAGACTGTACTGTACATTTGTCAGCTAAACCATATGAGTTAAAGAACTTATGTGATTGAGAATTAAATTTTTAAGCCAATGGGATACATAAGAAGAACACACCATTACTTGGCAGGCATACATATGCACTCCATGGGAACAAACATGTTTTTATTAGACATTTTTCAAGGTTTTACTTTGGGGGGAAAAACACAAGTCCAAATATGCTTCATTTTTCCTTTACTTGCAGCCTTACATGTTACAGCAAAAGTAAATGTGATTCATTCAGGTCAGTTATGGATTCAATGAAGGGGTTTTAAAAATTTATTTTCTATCACAAATATGGCAGACTATTTCAGTGACTAATGTGACCCATAAGTGGCATCACATAGTTGCAGAAAAGTTACGTTTTTCACCATATTTTATTCTAGGAGTTGTGCAAGCCAACCTCTTTCATTCCTCACCACCTTTTATGAAATTAGTTTTTCCTCTCATGTACTCAGCCAGGGGGTCATTTGGTGGCAGTTCGCCCCACCCTACATCTAGGTCCATGCAGCCCATTATGTTTTCCACTCCCCCTCCAACTTTGCAGGATATAATATAGTCACATATAAAATTTTATCTCCTGCCACAACTTTGCTCCCTGCCCCAACTTCTCTGAAATGATCCCCCTGCTGAGTTCAGACTGATGAATTCTACCAGTAATTAAACCTAGACAGCCCCAGGTCAATGAGTAGGCGAGTGGTGCAGCAGAAGTTTAACAGAGGTCAGAATTTGGTTCAATATTCATGAGTAAGGGCTCCTATGAAAATATGAATACATAAATGGTTGCATCACAATAGATATTCCTTAAAATGGAGAGATGTGTCTAATCCAATAGAAACCTACTGCTGAGTAGAAGATAAATCAATAATAGCATGAGTGATACTTTTTCTATCAAAAAATTATCAATTTCCAAACCCCCAAAGTGCTTTACAGAATTATAAACTCTTTACACACAGGGACCACTTCACTCACCACTGAAGGGCAGTTGCCTCTGAGATGGAACACTGTAGACCACGGGTGGCCAACCTGTGGCTCCAGAGCCACATGTGGCTCTTCAGAAGTTAGTATGCGGCTCCTTGTATAGGCACCAACTCCGGGGCTGGAGCTACAGGCACCAACTTTCCAATGTGCCGGAGGGTGCTCACTGCTCAACCCCTGGCTCTGCCACAGGCCGTGCCCCTACTCCACCCCTTCCTGCCCCCTCCCCTGAGTCTGCACTGCCCTTGTTCCTCCCCCCACCCGCCCAAAGCCTTCTGCACACCACAAAACAGCTGATCAGGAGGTGCGGGGAGGGAGGGATAGGCGTTGATCGGTGGGACTGCCGGTGGGCGGGAGGCACTGGGAGCGAGAGGGTGGGGGGAGCTGATGGAGGGCTGTTGACTTATTACTGTGGCTCTTTGGCAATGTACATTGGTAAATTCTGTCTCCTTCTCAGTCTCGGGTTGGCCACCCCTGCTGCAGACAGTAGAATAGAGCCAGCAACTCAAACTACAAAATAGTTTAGAGACAGGGATCAAATAAAATATTTTACTTTTATCCAGTGAAAACAGGCGAATTTAGATGAATTTACTTGATATTTTCGCATAACCCTAGTGGAAATTGCCATGATCAAAACAAGTTAGGACTGCAGTTTAACATCTGAATGAAAAGATGGCATTTCCAGCAGCATACCAAATGTAATACCATGCCGGGATATGGTTCAGAATCCTCAAATGAAACGATGCCACCTACTGATTCACTGACACCACTTCCTCAACTCAGAGTAACATACATACTGAGAGGCACAATGAGTACTCTACCATTAAGGCCCCTCCTTTTCCTGCTGATGAAACCTCTTTCTAAGCACATGCAGACAGAACAGAGTCTTATGGCAGCCTATAGCAGCTGAGATGGTTTCTCCTGTTTCTTACATAGATCAGTTTCGCAGTTGATCCAGACAAAGCAGAGAAATGAGGATTGAAACATGGATGGATTTTAAGGGATAGGCTGCAAATTTTATTAACTTAAACACAGAGGAGAGATGCAAGCCACCCATTACCCATACCCTCATATACCTGGAATTTAAGTAGTTCTAGTGTGGGGGTTTCAGGGCTCCTACCATATAACCCATAACTCTCCTCACAGCCTACCTCCCAGGACCCAGCTTGCTCTGAGTACCACCACCCCTGTAACCCACAAGGGGAAAGAAGGTGCAGAGGGGTGAGGATCTCAGCCCATGAGGGCTACAAGGTCTGACCCTGGTCCATGAGCACAAGACCCATCAGCAAAACCCCAAGTCTTTTACCTCAGGGAACCATTCATTTTGTCCTTTCCACTGCATGGGAGACCAGCCAGAGGAGGTGCCAGAAACAAGAAGGGTCACACTCCTGCCCCCCCAGCCTTTCAGCCATATGACATCCCCAGTCCCCTGTTCACATGTCAATGAACCTCAATTTAAGGTCAGATGAGACAGACTACACAGTTGTAGAAAAGTCAACAGTTACCATTTGGGTTAAAAAACAATGGGCAAACTAATGCCACATACCCTCTTCAACAGGTGGGGGACAAGTAAACAGGATGGGAAGATTATATATGTTTCATGCCCTTGCACTGACCTGAATTTGTCCCTTGACTGAAGACCATTAACAAAATAAAGGAGATATTCTAATACAGTAGACAATAACTAGAGTAACAGGAAGGTTTATAAAGGCACACTGAGAAAGGATTAAAGTGGAGATGTGTGTCTGAAAGGCAGGGTGTGAAGGTTAATTCAGTATGGTGCAATGCAATGAATGACTTGGTATGCAACAATGAGCAGTGGAAGTCAATATCATTTATCTGCTGTTAAGGAGGTGACTGCTTAAGAAGACTGTTCAAAAATGACAGTTTCAACTCAAGTTATTCTCTCCCCTCCAAACAGTCTTTCTGGTAGAGGATAACAGGGGAATTCCTATCCCAAGGGCACTTTTTATGGGAAGTCAGACTGTGGCCTTAAAAATAAATTGAAGAGCCCAAGGAAGAAGTTATGGAGCTAATTGGGAAACTCTAGTGCAATAAATCTTCAGCGCAGGACAGTATTCATCCAAAGAAAATAATGGTGAAGTTGATAAAGGTAAGCAATCCATCCTTAAAAAAAAAGGAGGCAGAATCAAACCTGGTAAACAGACATGATGCAGCTGAAGCCAGTGGAATTGCACCCATTCACACCAGATCTGGATTTCCTTTAGGAACAGCCTCTGGAAAATTACTAATATGGTGTTTGCCCTTACAAATGAAGGCAACGGAAATTCTGAAAGTTACCCAACCCTTCTGAGGGTTGGATGATTTCATTACTTCAAGAAGTATGTGTCAGTATCTAGTTTAGAATCACGACAGGCAGTGTTCATATGGGTAAGTGCAGACTAATCCCCACTCTGTGTTCAGACAGCAATCCTCTGCTCAACCTCCTCAGGCTATTGGCTCCTGCTCATTTACTGCACAGTTTCTTTAGCTCACTGCTTCCAGGCTTTTCTTGCTGAAGCTTTCTTTTTCCCTTCAAGGCCTGCAGGGGACAGGGCAGGTAAGAATACAAGAGGCGTCAGTGAGGGGCTGTGATTTCTTTCCTAGAGCAGCAACCATAATGGGAGAGAAACAAACAGCAGCATAGAACTGTCATCCAGCCGTAGGTGGTACCACGGTCTAGTGGCCCAATTAAAACATTCAAATCCCTTGCTTCATTGTGTTGACTGGTCAGCTGTGAGTGTCTGGAAGGAATCCTTTTCTTCATGTATAGCACTGAAGAGTTAGTAAGCTGCATTGCAGGTGCTTCTTACTTTCCTCTGAAGTATCTGTTATAGCTAACTCCAGGGGCAGGATTCTTTCCAAATGAACAATTCAGTTTTAACCCCTTTCTATTCAAGTTATTTTAAATTCCCAGAGAACAAGAATCTTAAATTGTGGCAGTATTGCAATATTTTAAATACCCATAACTACATATTCTTTCCTGTGCTATACAGCACATATGGGGTGAAATTCTGGCCACATTAAAGTGATAGGAGTTTAGCTATTGACTCTAATGAGGCCAGAATTTCATCATGCTTTGGGCCAGATTCTGCAGCCCAGAAGTAGCCATCTATATGCCCTCCCCATCCTGGGAGAGGTACTGAAGCAGCATGGGGCCTAACTTAGGCCTGGGGTCCTGTGTACATTATGGCAGCCTCCTGGGGCAGCAGCATTATTCAAAATCTCCGCAGTGCTGCAGCCCCTCACCTCTGCATGCCCCTACCATTCCCAGTAGCAAGCCTATTACCAATGGGGTGCTTAAAAGACAGCCTTATAGTTGTCTTTTATAGTGCTTGCACCGCAAGAATTCTCCCCCAACCCCAAAGCCAGGAATTGTAATGCCTCCACTGTGACCATTTTACCCAATATAAAGACAGCTAGAATGAGGGTGAGGCTCTCACCCATAAATCCAGTTGATCCATGTGTATCAGCTAATCATACTATAAATGACACGAGCTAGATATATTTGATGTTATATAGTATGAATTAAAATTTATGATCATATTAAATAAATACATTTTTAAGAACATGGTATTTTAATAGGTTTCATACCATCGTTAGTTAAGTTTAATAATGTTTTAAAACATACCGTACCATATGGTTTATACAAAAACCTTGTTTTTGTTACCTTTCTGTCTTATACACTAATATGGTTACAAATGTAAAGTACAAAGGAAGACAATATACAAAGACTATTACTGAAATAGAAGTGTGCAGCATAGTTCAATAGCAATCCTATTAAGTAATTCTATTTGCTGAAGTACTACAAGGCAAAGCAAGAACACAGTCTCTTGTTTAATACACATATCAAACAAACAGTTATATAATAATATAAATGCTTATGGTTGGAATAGTTCTGTGATGGGCAAACAAAGTAACTATTTCAGTGATTGATCCATTTTTATTGTGACATGATGTATAATGAAATGGTCCGTCAAACATTTTTAAAAAGTAATAGGGGAGAATATTCTGTGTTCTAAGAGACTGCCAGCTGCAGGACATTCATGTGTAATAGAAAGGTAAATATTAAGAAAATTGAAACTATTGCAAAATACTTAAGAAGATTCAGGTACTTCTGGATGTAGGAGTGTCTGCTGACCTAGTGATAGGATTTGTGCTTTCCTAGCTGTTTGATCCTGCTCCCATTGACTTCAGTAGTACAGGATCATGCCCTGTGCTATCACATCTTTGAAGGTGTAATATCATTTCCAACTCTTAGCAATGAATAGTGAAGTTATATGTTGAAATCATGAAGTACAATGGTCTGAGTGAGTACACTTCTGCTATGACAGGGAGCATGCACACAGCTGGAAAATCCAACTTTACACAATAATTAAAGGGAAAGGTCTAAAAAAAGCTTTCAACTGAATATTATGCTACAGTCTGTCCAAATTTAGCCTGGAATGTATCTTAGATACAACGCCTCTGAGGAATGCATACTGCAGAAGCCACTGCTATACCCTGTAAGAGAACATGACATGTGCTTCCCAATCCATTGCACTGGTTCAGCTCGTCCATGACTGCCCTCAAATCACACCATAAAGTTGGTAGCTAGTATCTTGGCTAGGGATAGAGTTCTCCAGTCTGTCACTGAGCACAAGGACTATGACTGGATCTGGGCCCCTGCAGAAGGTTGCAACATGAGTAGGCTCCTTGAGTCTGTTTTCCCACTTGCACAATTGATATTCAAACCTACTTCATGTTATAAGTTGTAGTAGTACCTTCTGGTAAAACACATACAATGTGGTATTTACTGCTTCCAAAGGATAATAAGATAAATGCAGCGATAGTAACCCCCCTGTTGTTAATTAATGGCGTTGTGAAGTTGGTAAGATGAAATATATTGAACACATTCACTTGGACATCCGTGGGAGTTTTGCCTGCAGAAAGACTGTAGTACTGAGTCCTGAAAAGAGTCAGGCCTAGAAGATTTAGCATCAATTTATGCAATATTTTTTTTCACAGTCACATTTCCTTCAACAGCCTGTCTTCATTATTTTGGAATATGAATTTCTGTTCATGTGCATTTAAACAACCATTTTCATTTTTTATTAAAGTCAATACTTGCTTATAATAGAAACTACCACTTCAAAAGGCACAAACACTAGCTGGGAGATAGAAGACTTTCAGACTGCTCCTGAATGTCTTGCTATTCATCCATAAAAAACCCAAACAAAAACAGAACCAGAGAAAGGTAGAACATTGCTCAGGTAGAAGTCTAGAAAAAGAGGTTCCTTTGAATTTTTCAGTGAGATGTTTCAACACCGTAACAGTAGGTTACTCTCGAATATTAATGATCAAGGTATGAAAAATTACATGCCTGAAATCAACATGACAAAACCTTTTTAACAACTTGGAAATTACATTTCTTTAGTTGGCAACGGTCAATTGCCCCTACATGTTAGGTGCTCATACATACTCAGTGAGGAGGGAGTTACAAGAAGTTGTTCTTCCTTGCAAAGCCTGCTAAAAGGTTACTACATTTTCCAGGTATTGGGCCAAATCACAAAACTCTCAGTCTCCAATGGAAGCAGTATTGGACTCATTGTATCATTTTTGATATGACAAATTAGGGCAGACCTTGCCAAATAAGACTATGCAAGTTGATTCTAATGTTTTATAAAAGACTATCCATCAAAGTAGATAGTGTGAGGCATAAAGACACAGGGATATGCACAGGGAGCGTACCACTGAAAAAACAAGACATTCCGCATACAACTTTGAAAATTAATTACATTAATTTCCATAGGCACTAAATCAGGGCCCAGTGTTAATAGTCACTGAACAATCACAAGGACATAGATAATCTGCTAAAGCCAGTCCTGTAGCACATGCTTAATTTTATCTGTGAGAAGTACCATTTAACTCATTCATTGTCATCATCGTCATCATCATAGAATCTGATTTAGTTAAAGACTCAACTTTTCCATTCCATAATAAAATACTGAGGATTGTGTTGGCCTGGAAAGCAACTTTAGTAGGCCTATCAGCATTTCTGCAGAGGCATGGTAGAGAGTATGATGGGTCATGAAAAAGAAAATGTAAACAAGTATTTGTGCAATTTGGCTGGAAGAGAAGAGCTATAATTGAATTATCCTTACTGTAAAAGTTAGCCAGGACTTCGCCTTTTATTTTTTGAAATTGTCTTTAAAAATAGATTCATGTTTTATAAACCCACCAGAACAGCTACGGGGTATGCATTCTTTATAGAAAGCATCTTGGCATATGAAAGAATTAAAGATTAAATCATTTAAATAAATTGTCTCACTGAAATGGCAGAATTTATTCCTTTACCTAGAGTCCTGAGAAACTCAGAGACATATCTAAGAAATATGCTTTGTGATTCTTCTTTGGTGATATGTTTTTGTTTCAAATTCCGTTATTAATTTAATTGACTTCTGTTTCTAAGATCTGAACTTATGTTGTAAAATGCAAGCTTAAGATCCTAGGAAACTCCCTCTATTAAAATCATATAGGTTCGGTGTTGAACTTCCATAAAATATATTGGGATCATAGGAGCTAAGCAGACATAAGGGTCCCCCCCTCCAAAAAAAAAAAAAGTTAGCCATTTTTCAAAACATTTCTATGTTTGTTCTTTTGGTTTTTGAGCAGCTATAGAGCTCAAACTATTGATTTGATGAGGGTCCAAACGGTCTCCACTTGTCAAGTTTTACCCAAGGTAGTGCATGGCAGCCATTATATCTTTGTGGGGATCCAGACTGAGAATGGCATTTAGGAAAATGTACATATTTCCAGTGGGCATGTGCCAGTACAGAAAAAACAGTTAGAGGGTTTCCATTCCCTCCATTTTAGATGCTTTTAAGCTTGACTCTTGTATTTTCAAATCCAAATGGTAAATCAGTAACACACACTTTAAGTATTTTAAAATCCAAATGGTAAATCAGATTGCTTTAAATTTTGGTGTGCCTTATGAGGAGTAGCATAGTGTTAGTAATCCAAATTTGGGATCACTTGACTGATGGGATTCCCAAGTTACAGAACCCTAAAAACTCATTCTCTTATGCTGCATTGTACTGTTAAACTGAGAGGTACAAATGAATGGATGAATCAGACCTCTCTGAAATTGATGGCTGTGAACTCACCCTTCAGTTAACAGAACTAAGGATAAGTTAATGATAAGCTCCCACAAAAGGCAAAAGAAGTTTTTTTTTAATGAGAGGCAGAAGGTTGCTGCAGTTTGAGACTCATGGGTGGCAATTTTACTTGGGGGAGGGGGGGATGTAATCAAAGTCTTTGTAGAAAATTACATTTTAATGCATCCTGAGAGAGGAGGATAGAGTTATTAGGGGGCAGATGAGTGGGGCAAATAGGAGAACAGATGTTTGGGGCTCCAGTGAGGGAAGGGGAAAGAGGTTGGGGGCTCAGAGGAGAGAGGCATGACACCTCCAGCTCTGCCAGTACATCCTAACCCTCTACATTCCCAACTCTTCCCTCTTTCAGCAATGGCCCTACATGGCCCATTAATGTAACTGATGGGGCCTGGCTGATGGGTGTGTGGGGTTGGGGGGCTGGCTGGCTCCTTAAGCAACTTGTGGGATATGATATGTACACTCCCTAAATGACCACTAACTCCCATCAACAACTTTACCCTTTCCTGTTTAAAAAACTAGGAAAATCAATGGCAATAAGTAGGTCAACATAAAATTATGATTGTTTGGTGAACTGTCACCCCCTTGCAGAATGCTGAGTTGAGCAGAACTGAAGCTTCTGAAAACCAAGAAATGCAGAATTAAGGCTGCCCATGCAACCTGAACTCTGACCTCTTTCAGCAATGTCTGAATAACACACCTACACCCACCTTTACTCTGCCAAATACAGTTGCTGAAATGTACAAGTTCTTCACCTCCTTTTTCAACCCATTCTCTCTCACCTATAGGATTCCATCTAACACCATTAAAGGACAAAAAGGAAAACAAAGATTTCCATTGCTACCTGCCTGGAACCTGACCTTTGGCATTATAAGATCCTGTTTACACTCACACTTAGCCAGTTCCCCAGAAAGAATACTATACCAAATGATTACAATTAAAGTCCATTTCACAGCCTTTTACAACTCACTCACACTTCTTCACAGGTTATGGCCTCAACCTACACTTTCATTTAATGATCATTAAGGCATAAGAATCCTCTCATGTTCCACCACACTGCTGACAATATTCTTTGTAATACAAGCCCTGTGCCCTGTTCTCACATTACCTACACAATTCTGCTTAGAAATGATGCATACTTCATCTTCAAAGTATCCATGAAAAAATAGATCTCACTATGTCACAATCACATTGCTGTCGCATACCTGAGAGTAATCGACAGATCTCAGAAACATACGTCTACCAAGCAGAGCTAACTACTGCCTCCACCATTCAGTACTACGCCTGACACCAACCATACTCTAACAGGAGTGCATGCAGATAATAAATGCTTAGACGGCTCTCCTGTCCCAGCTCACTACTGACAATGCCCATTGCCACAAAACCCCTGTGCCATGCTAATTATGTAACACAGAGAATTCTGCAGATAATATATACTGGATCCTTAAGGTACACATGGAGCTCATACACATCAGAATGCACAACACAGATCTCCTCATACATATGTCTCCTGATACAATATTCACACGCACCTCAAAATAATCCACTTTCTCATTTCACACACGCACATTTATTAAGCAAGCCCAAGTTTTCCACCTTTTAGTGTAGGTACAACTAACACCCAACATACTGACTGCGCCTGTAGTGTATGCAAATAATTCCCATGGATAACTGCCAGCTCCACAGGAACAGAGGGAAGGTTGGGTGGGCAACTTCCCTTCCCCTGCCTCCTTTTTTGTCCTTTAATGATAAATGGAATTCTGTGGGTGAAAGTGAGTAGGCAGTAAGAGGAGGTGAAGAGCTTATACTATGGGGTTGGCACAGTAAAGGTAGGTGTGTTAAGGGGTTGTATTGGGACATTGCTGGAAAAGGGCAGAGTTAAGGTTGCATGGGCAAACTTAACTGCATTTTCTGGTTTTCAGAAATCCAAGTTTTGCTCAACTCAGTGTTCTGCAAGGGGATGATGTATCACAAAGCAATCCTAACTCTGTTAACAGTTTTTTTTTTCTTTGAATTAGCTAATATGCTTGATATCAATTGATGTATTTCCAAATATCATTATTTTATAGAGCTTTTCCCCCAAACATCAAGATGCCGAGTAAATTAATAACTAAATGCAATTATTATAAACATAGCAGTCATAATTAAAGGTACTTAACAAAAATCTAAACATTGAAAATAACTAAAATGGAAATAGCATTATATTTGCTTTTTAAAGAACCAAGAGTCAGCTGTAAGAACTTTGCCATAATAGTGAGCATCACAAGCATAACACTCAAGTACCAATGATAGATGGAGAAATATATCAAAAATGGAATATAGAAGTTACAGAAATAAGTACAAGTTATTCATTCTGAAACCTTGACATCCATTGGAGTTTGCACAAATGGGCCCAGAGTCCTGACTATCTGAATGAAGTCCCTACTTCAGGAAAAATAGTTCATCTTATAATATATAAATCCCTCAATGGCAACAGAGATTGTTTAGTATTGTTTAACATTTTCTGGACTATTTCTATTGCCATAATATCTTAAGATTAGGTGAACCAAAATGAATACAGTGCTTCAAATGGGGATATAGCATTTCACTTTAAGTCATCTTGAAAGCAAATAGGCCATGGCTAGCAGCGTGGAGCCTGAATCCACCGTCCTGGTCACTGCATAACATGGAGAGCTGGTTGGGAAATTTTAGTTTCCCCAATGGTGAAAAATTTAGACTAGGATGGAAATTGTTTCATTTTTGTTGAAAGTTTTTTTCAAAGTTTGAGTTTTAATTGCAAAAATGAACACCAAACAAAATATTTTTCCCCACTGGTAAACCAAATGAAGTGCTTTCAACAAACAGAGAGATAGCTTTTCCTCCCACAAAAATCTGTTTTGTCCCCAAAAGGTGTATTAACAGAAAAAACTTCAACTGGTTCTAATAGATAGATAGATATTAATGTCTTAGAACATGTTTGAAATAGGGCTAAATAAAGTGTTTTGTTTATAGGGAAATTTAAAATATATAGTATAGCTCCAGAGGGGGACTGTGAGGGAGCTATTCATTATGGCTTGCATTTAGCACACCAGCAACCACAGTCTGGGAAGTAAGAGAGCAAACTGGGGCAAAGGACACTGACCCGGGGAAAAATAGAAAGAAAACAGTTGGGCCTTTGTTGTAATGGGGGGGAGGGGGAAGTGTCTTTTCCCCTCTATTAGGCAAACTGTTGGACAATTAGAGAAGGCCAATCGTAGGCAGGTTCAGGGCAAGTTACCGCCGTGTATAGAAGGGAAAGCCTTGCTCAGGGGAGTTAAAGATACTTCAGGAAACGTTCTTGTAAGAGACTGTTTCTGTCCTATTACAATGCTGTTCAGATTCTCAGGAGAGTGATTCTGTGCCTGTATATTACTCCCAACCTTCCCTTTAGTTTCGAGTGCCTCACATGCACCATATGGCAGTACTTCTATCATTCCTGTGCTTCTACCATCCTCCACACTACACCCAGTGACTGTAATGACCTTCCTTTCCAAGTGTGGCAAGCACCCACCCTCTCCATTCAAATCTCTCTTCTCAGTGATGCTAACCATGCTGTCAGTAAGCCATCACTACTCCAATTCCCTATTCCACTCCCCTCCCCAAGCCCTAAACTCATCTCTATCCTCTGGGCCTCACAGTCTGTGTTGTCTGATCTTTGTCTCTCTTAGATTGTAAGCTCTTGGGGCAGGGACTGTATCTTTTTTTGTCTAGAGCTGAGCACTCTGTCAGCGCATAACAAATTACATTTAGGAAGAAGAAAGGGTGCCGTGGCAACTATTCCCTTTTCAAATGGAATCATCACCATAGCACAGTGATCCTTTAGCTCCTAGCAGCCACAAATGGAACAGGGAGATGTTAGTGTTCACTGCTACCGATCTCATTATACAGACTACTCAGAGTAGCAGGGAGATACATTTGGAGAGCTTTCATGTGGTTAAAGCATCAGGGGAAATTCATTCTTTGATATCCCCTTGTTCAGAGTATCTACCTCACTTTGTGCCTGCCCCGGAAAGGCAACTCCATAAAAATAGTATAGGACTGTTGAAAAGAGATCAAGAAAATGTAGGGGGGAAGCCTTTAATTAAAAAGAGACAAAAATATATTTGGAAAATGTTTCTCAGTGATTTTAATTAAAAAAAACTAGACCACCTATTTAAACCTCATCATTAAATCAGATTTACTTTTCATACATATAGGTCAATACAATGTTTTCCCCTATAATAATCCTAATGGCTTGTGAAGCACTCAGAATGCAGCAATCATTAATATATCCATGCAATGCTGCCTCTCTCCCCACAGTGGGAAGCACCATCCCCATTTCACAAACAGGTAACAGAACCTCTAAAATTAAGTGACTTGCCCAACAGTAAATGGGCTTTATGGCAGAGCCAAGCACTGAACTCAGACCGCCTGAGTTCCAGGCCATCCTTTAGCACAAAGCCACGCTTCACACGACAAAAACTTGAGCAATGTAGCAACTGACTCAGACTTTACCTGGTAACCAGATAAATATGTTTCAAATAGTAATAGTGATTAACAGTGATTCAGTACTTCTCTGAATAAGACGCTGTGTGACAGACTTCAAACCTCCAGAAAGATCAAAAGAGTTTGGACAATCAAAGAAAGGTAATTTTTCTATATGTCTTCCTCATCAGAAACTACGGGTGCTTGATTCCCTGCACATTTCTGCTTCTGCTCTTTGGAAAATCCAGCTGCAAGTTCTACAGTTCTTCCTATGAAAGGGGATGCATTTATTTCTGCTCCTGGGTCTGACAATAGAAAGGTGTTAATGTGTGGCCACTCTGATGTGGACTCCAAGTTATGAGTGGATATGTGGCTCCCAAAGGAATGTGATTAGTCATTTCTTTTAAATTATTCACTTGGACAGAGACAGTGTGCTATGCAGCATTTAATATAATTAGGCTATTTCCTCAGCTTCCAAGTTAGAGATGAATATTACATTGCAGTCAATAACAAATAAAGGTACTAGCACTTGAAGTAATGCAGGTGGCTCTGTGGTGTTCCCGGTTCCCTTTCAAAATACGTATATAGCCAAATATCAAAAGAAACAGAGATTTATGTGGTGCTTTGTGCAATTTCAGCTACCCATTGTGAAGTCTAATAAAAGATTATACATGGAGGGTTAGTTCTTTAAGAAAAGGGTGGTAATAAAAAAGTTGATTTTTTGAGCGTACACAAACACACAGGTTTCAGAGTAGCAGGCATGTTAGTCTGTATTCGCAAAAAGAAAAGGAGTACTTGTGGAACCTTAGAGACTAACAAATTTATTTGAGCATAAGATTTCATGAGCTACAGCTCAGTGCATCTGATGAAGTGAGCTGTAGCTCACGAAAGCTTATGCTCAAATAAATTTGTTAGTCTCTAAGGTGCCACAAGTACTCCTTTTCTTTTTACAAACATACAGTGTACCTAAAAATTCAGCTAAATAGAAATTATAGCTGTGAGCCACAAATGATAATACAAATACACTTGTTTGAAAATATTGTGATAAAAATTTAATAATGGGCCAGTGTTATACTTTTAATAAATTAGGAATGGATGTAAAGATTTATTTCACAGAACAAAAGCACGTAAGCAGGAGTTTATATTACTGTTATCCTTCAGTGATGGTAACAATGGGACTTCAACCTGCATAACTACAATGATTAATTAAAGGCCTTGTTCAGGATGAGTGAACATCATTATTGTTCTTAAATAGGAAAGGCAGATAACCGTTACTGATTATTCCTCAATTCCCAGTCTCACTTGTTAAAGACTAAAGAATACTAAAGTAGGTTGTGTCATTTCCATGCAGCTATAAAAGCAGTCAAAAATAATGTGATTAGTATGCAAGGCACATAAATTAGAGGGTGAGAGCTGGATTAGTTTAAAGATTAAAGTTACAAAGATGATGACCTCCTGCAGGTGCAAACACTGTGGTCATAGCTATAAGCTGATGAAAGAGAATTGTAGGCTTGTAACACACAATTTGATCAAATGCTTATAATTGTACAGAAATGTTTAATAATTCATACATGCAACAAACAGTTGGCTACCTTTAGAAAAATCTAAACACCTTTGAATCTTGGAAAACTTAGTTTTGTCAGTAAGAATACTGAGCAAGCCTGCCCTAAAATATCAGATGATCAGATACAACGCACACATACGCAGCAAATGACCATCAGTGATGACAGAGTCTTGCACAACGTTAGGTTCAAAATGTCTGGGAAACGTTTTGTTGGGTGGCTTAGCCCAGGGCAACAATAGGTCTATATTCAGATTCCCCAGCAATGGGCAAAACTGGAGCTTTCTGTGAAGATGCTCGCAAGAAGATGTTGGAGGGACCAATGAGCTCTATCATGTTCGTGTCACAAAGAAGCTTTCAATTTGCCCCCTCAGAAGGGAGGACTTTGGGTCCCACAAAAAAGGCAAGGGATGAGACTTCCCAACCCATTCAATTCAATGGCTTAGTGAACTCCTAGTCCTGTGGCAGCTTGGCTTTTTCCTGGTTCTCTCTTACCACTACTAACAGCAAGGCTTCAGAGCCACACTTTCATTGGTCACTTTTTCAGACCTTCTCTCTCAAGCTCAAATTCAACATACTTAGGCATATGCCTAACTTTAAACAAGTCAGTGGTCAATGGGACTTGCTCAATAAGGATGTGAGTAGGTGCATCTGAGAAGACCTAGTTACTTCTGCTTGATGCAGCAGTAGTTCAGATGTGGCTCCAACACCAGATGTGTCAGATAAATATTTTGACTAGTGAACAACTTAAGCCACGTGTGGTCTGAGAAAATGAAATCACAGTAGAGTGACTCTTTATTGTGGGAATTACCTGCAACCTCAAAATCCTTGCAAATGCATTTGTAAACAAAATTTCATCATGTTAACAGGGCTTTCTGGCAAATAAGTTAACCCCTTTGGCTCACAACCAACTTTGTATAGTAAAATATTTTATTTTCTACCCCTCAGCAGCTGAGTTGAAACATACTAACATAAGAGTCTCATGCTTAAGAATGCAAATACAAAAGCAATCAGAAATAAACACAACCTACCAAAAACAGAATTAGATAGAAATATACGTAAGCAAATAAACATAAAGTATTCTTTTCTAGAAAACAGGCACATTACAGTGAAGGACAGATGAAACACCGGAACAATTGGAAAGAGTCCAGCGGAGGGCAACAAAAATGATTAGGGGATTGGAACACATGACTTATGAGGAGAGGCTGAGGGAACTGGGATTGTTTAGTCTGCAGAAGAGAAGAATGAGGGGGGATTTGATAGCTGCTTTCAACTACCTGAAAGGGGGTTCCAAAGAGGATGGATCTAGACTGTTCTCTGTGGTAGCTGATGACAGAACAAGGAGTAATGGTCTCAAGTTGCAGTGATTTTCCAATAAACTGAGCACTCAACAGGTCTCTTAAGCATGTAAGCAAGTTCTGGGGGCAGAGCACTTCCAAGAGTCTGGCCCCAAATGTAATTACAAAGTGACATTTTGGAACCTCCATTTTTGAATTAGCAGTTTTTTTTTTCCAGTTGAGAAGGATTTGTTTCCTTCCATGAACAATGTAGAACAGCCAGCCACCTGGAAAATGTTGGGCCTGTATTCTGTAAAGATTATATACTTGGTTCAAGACAACAGAAGAGAAATAGAAACTCACAGAGACAAAAAATTGTGAAAATGATTTTTCTGTGTAATTTTAAGTACTTTTTTGTTTACAAAGGAGGGGTATTTTGTATTAGCTTTGGCCAGAAACTAAAGGGTTTAATTTTCTTAGTTTTTGCATATGGGGTAAGCTACAGTCCATGTATTCTGCAGTTTTCCTGTTGGCTAGAAAATGCTAGCAGTGGTAACTGATTAACTGGTTTCCATCCTGCCCCTTTGTTTAAATAGTCTGAAAACTATTGAAATGAGAATGGATGGGGAAAGCTGGCTGTAGATGAGAAGATGACTCAGGACAATGTCCTGTGGATGTTTTTGTGGTACCATGCAACATTACAAACCTGCCAAGTAGAACATGAAGTCTGAAAGAGTGATTCATAGAATCATAGAATATCAGGGTTGGAAGGGACCTCAGGAGGTCATCTAGTCCAACCCCCTGTTCAAAGCAGGACCAATCCCCAACTAAATCATCCCAGCCAGGGCTTTGTCAAGCCTGACCTTAAAAATATCTAAAGAAGGAGATTCCACCACCTCCCTAGGTAATGCATTCCAGTGTTTCACCACCCTCCTAGTGAAAAAGTTTGTCCTAATATCCAACCTAAACCTCCCCCACTGCAACTTGAGACCATTACTTCTTGTTCTGTCATCAGCTACCACAGAGAACAGTCTAGATCCATCCTCTTTGGAACCCCCTTTCAGGTAGTTGAAAGCAGCTATCAAATCCCCCCTCATTCTTCTCCTCTGCAGACTAAACAATCCCAGTTCCCTCAGCCTCTCCTCATAAGTCATGTGTTCCAGTCCCCTAATCATTTTTGTTGCCCTCCGCTGGACTCTTTCCAATTTTTCCACATCCTTCTGGGGGTAGGGATAGCTCAGTAGTTTGAGCATTGGCCTGCTAAACCCAAGGTTGTGAGTTCAATCCCTGAGGGGGCCATTTAGGGATCGGGGCAAAAATTGGGGATTGGTCCTGCTTTGACCAGGGGGTTGGACTAGAGGAGTGTGGGGCCCAAAACTGGACACAATACTCCAGATGAGGCCTCACCAATGTCAAATAGAGGGGAATGATCATGTCCCTCGATCTGCTGGCAATGCCCCTACATATATATCCCAAAATGCCATTGGCCTTCTTTGCAACAACGGCACACTGTTGACTCATATCCAGCTTCTCGTCCACTGGAACCCCTAGGTCCTTTTCTGCAGAACTGCTGCCTAGCCATTTGGTCCCTAGTCTGTAGAGGTGCACGGGATTCTTCCGTCCTAAGTGCAGAACTCTGCACTTGTCCTTGTTGAACCTCATCAGATTTCTTTTGACCCAATCCTCTAATTTGTCTAGGGCCCTCTGTATCCTATCCCTACCCTCCAGCGTATCTACCTCTCCTCCCAGTTTAGTGTCATCTGCAAACTTGCTGAGGGTGCAATCCACACCATCCTCCAGGTCATTTATGAAGATATTGAACAAAACCGGCCCGAGGACCGACCCTTGAGGCACTCCACTTGATACCAGCTGCCAACTAGACATGGAGCCACTGATCACTACCCGTTGAGCCCGACAATCTAGCCAACCTTCTATCCACCTTATAGTCCATTCATCCAGCCCATACTTCTTTAACTTGCTGGCAAGAATACTGTGGGAGACCGTGTCAAAAGCTTTGCTTTGCTTTGATTCGACTGTTAAAAAAAAAAAAAAGCCTTGTCACAGAAATGCTTTAAAGTAATCTGTTTTCCTGACTTCTCTTCTAATTTAGATGATCCACATTTAGATTCCTTAGATGATCTCCCAAGATTTATTTTCATGGAACAGGCTTCTAATGCTTTGTGTAAATTTACAATATTTTAACTTTTTTGAGGGGAGGATGTTGGCAGGTATGCATTATGAGTGTTTCAAATCCACTGAAGCCCTCCTACAGACTTTAAAAGGCATTGAATCAGGCCCTATATTTCTGATGTTCATTTTTTTCCAAGTGAATCCTATATAGCCTATGGATTCAGCAAATACTCTGTTGCAATAAAGGAAAATTTCCTTTATAAAAGCTATTCTGTGTCTGTAGAAACATCCATCAAAGTTTTAGGAAACCATATATTGTTTTGTCTAAGATTTGTTCTGTACTAAATTTATTTTTATTTTTTCAACTAATAAGATATACTGGTTGCAGCATTATCTTTCATATTAGAAGTTTGTTATATTTTCCAATAAATGAGACCTACAATAGCACCGAACACTAATGTGCATGTGTATTTACAGATTCCAGGAAATATAAAGAAAAGAAAAAAAGAATAGACAAGTGATTATCTACAGGCCAAAGCCTGAAGCACTTGCATCATTTTTGTTCAAGAAAATCTTCTATTTCTGTCAATAGGAGTTTTGCATGAGTGAAGACTGAATTAGAACTTCAGAGTTTGGCTCTGCATCATGGCAAGAGGTATCCTGCCATGTCAGCTAATTACATTAATCACTGAAAGGTACTTTCCTGCAGCACAAATACGATTTTATTAAATAAAATTACTAACGTAATCAGAGTTTCATGTCCTAATATGAATGGTGAGCCCCAAGTTACCCTTGCCAATTGAAGATTGTTTACCACATTTTCTATGAATGCCTAAGTGTGGCAGAAACTTCTATGCCTTTGATTCTGTGCCATGGGTTTTATAAATTAGGTCACCATTATAATAGAATGGAATGTTTCCTTTATGTCTACATGCAGTGTATGACCTGATCCAAAACCTCTGACTTCAATGGGGAGTCTGTCCATTTGAAGTGACTGGCTTTGGGTCAAGCCCTAGGAGTACAATAGCCTACCTGTTTTGGATGAACACACTCTGATATACAAGTAATTACATTACTCATCTTTCCAGCAGGATTAAGTGCAGATTTCCTATCAGATTCTAGGATGCTGCCTTCCATGCACAAATATCATTTTTAAGATAACACCAGTACCTATATTGAGATTTTTTTTCCATCTATCTTCAAAAGTTTTACATTTTTGTATTAGAAGATTAGGACCTGGAATTTGGGGGATTTTTTTCTATAAAACATCCTGCGTTCTGATAGTTAATCCAATAATCAAGTATGTATGGAAAGAGAAACTAGAATGAAGGGGATCAAATATAAGAAAAGTGTACATTCCAACACTCTTAACCCAGTTACATTTTCTAATGTTAAAATGTAACATGTTTATGCCACACAGAGATATAAAATAATGAGTACTATGAAGTCCTGAGTTAAAACAGGGAAACTGCAGGGGCATGATTCTATGCCTTTATACCAGTTTTACAATAGTGAATCACAGCTAATTTCAATTATTCCCTATTTACATCAGTATAAATCAGAGGAGAATCAGACCTAATATCTGTAAGTATAGCTCTATGAAATAGCTTCAGAACTATGCCTTAGCCAGTTTTGGCAATTTAATGCATGTGTAGCAGGTTCTTCATACTATATAATTGCATATTTTAGCTATGGAAAATGGTTCATGTGGTAGCAGTACCATCTAGAGGCATTCTAAAGGATAGCTGCCTCCCAGAGAACTGAATTGCTATACCAAAATAAATAAATAAATAAATAAATAAATAAATCCCAATGGGCAGAAATTCATAAGACCAACAGTAGTTTCTTTGTTTAACCCCTGTGAAAAATTACCCCCACAAGCTACTGCCAAAACTTGCATATTTGCCCCAAATAAGTATTTAGCCAGTCACCCATTTGAATGCACTATCTGTCTTGTCAATAAAAACTTGAGTTTTCTTGCAGCAACAATGAGTACATGCAAGTACAGACTGAGGGGCTGGTTTTGAAAATGCATCCCTCAGTCAGTACTTCATTGTATTTTTAATTTCGAACAGTATGTTTAACATTCCAACCCTCCTTCAGCATGGGGAAGGGTATGAAAATGAATTAACAAGCTTGATGACGTAATATGCACTGTTTTTAATGATCTTGGGAGAGATTTAGAATGGTATTATCAGAGTGAGGAGCTTAGTTGTCATTTATATATTTGAAAAAAACTTTGCCTAAATGAGTATAATGAGGGATTTTTTGCACTCTTGTTTCAGATGAGGAATTAATTTTAAATTCTGTACATATTTATAATCCTGCAATACTTTAGTTAAGAGTTAAATTTTACCCTAGTCTCTTTGGTCTGTGGTGAGAGACAGCTGATTGTCCCTTTCCGCCCGAGTAGGGTTGTGTACGCCCACCCACCCAGGATACTTTAGGATGACTGGTACTAATGAAAATGTAAAATGTCACCACTGTAGTTAATAGGGATAATCAAATAGATTCTAAAGTCATGGCTTAACAGTAAAGAACTTTTATGGTATACTGCAGAAATGCTTAGAGTCCCCAAAAGGTTCCATACAGACAGGGAGACATGGTCTCTGTCCCAAAGAGCTATGTTTGTGACATAATTTTCACCTGTGAAACCAAGTGTGGTGTTTCACTCAAGGGATTATGGCCAAGTGGGGAACACAAACAGCAGCAGATCAACTCAGTATAGAAAATCATTCCTTTTTCATCTCACTGGGTGGGGAGGGGGACCAAAGGGGTGGCGAAGGCGGAAGACATATCCGGAGTATATGGAACAGGGTAGTGCAGGCTTGTTTTGAATAGGTTGGTCAGCATTTCCTGTGTGCCTTCATCTGCCATTTAAGGACAGAGGGTCTGATTCACCACTGCCTTACACCTTGCATAGTCCTCTACACAGCAGTGAAAGAGAGTGGAGTTTGGGAAAGGAACAAATAAGCCACGTGAGACAGACACTCTGTTTTATGAATGTTTGGAAAACACTCAGAGACCACACTGATGATTGAAATGTAAGAACTTGAACAGCATGAGGTTTGTTCCTATGTGTGGGCCTGGAGAATCTTCCCCAGAGCATACCAGGGTAAGTTTTATGATGCCAGTGATTTCAGGAGAACTGTAGACTACAGCAGCACACACTGTGGAGAAAAGATGCTGGTCTGAAGTAGTTAATGTTTCAGTTTAGACAACGAAATAGTTATAATAAAATCAGGTTCTTTTTTTTTGTTTGTTTGCTTTCAGCAGTAAAGGAAATAAACCAAAGAACTCTAAGCCAAACGTTCCGGCATGCCACTTTCCATGGATACTCCCAAGGACAGCCACTCCCATTTCACACCATGCTGTTCTTTGTGAATTGTTTCTTGTATTTTGGAGTCAGCTGAAGCTAATGGAACAACACCCTCATGCCTACTCAGCCCACCTTGGCCCATACATGCAGCTCTGCGCAGAAATATTTGACACACAATACATCCTAATGGTTACTTTGGAGGTTCCGTTAAACTGCAGTATATAGTAGAGCTGGCACTGTTATAGTGCGCTGGAAGTTAATTGTATATCTCGGGTTTTTTCCTCCCCTGTGATTTTAGTTTCAGCATTTTGTCTTTTATTTGATTTTACTGCTTGTACTTAGATAAGTAGCTAAGTGAATTTCTATTTTTATTTTTATGCTCCCTGTGAGGAAAATCTCATTTCATATAAGTTTTTTTTTTAAAAAAAAAAATACACCATTGTCCCTTGACTTCTCAGGGCTTTTCAAGTTTCAGTCACACCAGAGTTTAAATGCTGCTGCTAGAAATAGTTTGACCTTGCCAGTCACCTCTTTTGCTTTTGGATAATGCAAGGCACCTTCCAACTTCCACTTACAGTGCATCCTTGAAAAGCTCAATAGGGGAGGTTGCCTTAAACTTTTGTTCTCCACCCCTCAAATTCACCATTTAGCATCAAATGTATTTAATGCACTAAGAAAAATATATTTTGGGTGTGGAGTGATGTTTTGTTTACAAGCTTACAGTGATGGCAGGCCTCTAAGCAGTACAGATATGTTATATCTTCACCTGTGCTAGACACTCAGTGCTGCAACTTAATTAATTAATGCTACCATGGGTAAAATGGGCTCTCAGAGCTATCTGAAGAGGCACACTTTTAGTTCACGGAGGGTTGAGAGAAGCTTTTCAGCTGTTTAAGCTCACCTCATTTCACATCCTATGAATTTTACTTTCAAAGAACCTGAAACCCACTTGAAACCTTCAAGTTTCGTTGGTTTTTAAATTAAGCCACCCCACTGAACATCCCTCATCTCACCGGAGCAGGAGTGGATTTCCAGCCCAGTCAAGACTAAATCCCCACAACTACATCCCCAAAGGAGACCTAGGCCCTGCCAGTATTACTATGGGAACTCCTATGCCAATGAGATGTAGTGCTAGTATAGGAGTGACTATGCTAATACCTTTGTTCAGCTCCCCCATCCCCACCCCGCAAGCCTGCCCACTGCAAACAGGAGTTTCTTGAAGCACAAATCAGGCTTACCAGTGTGCTTGTGCATTACCATGCAGTGCTTTGGCTCCAACCGACCCACTACTGGCTGCTTACTAGGTGTTGATGTCCACCCCTCTAGCCTAGTTTTCCTAATGGGACTGGTGCACTTTACACTCCTTTTAGCAGTTCAGAAATCACTAGGTGGCATGCTCTATACTTCTTCACTGGGGGCAGGAGAGTAAACTCTGCCTGCACAATTCTTTTGATGGGGAACTGGCAGCTTGGCTGAAACAGGACCAGAGACCCCTTCATTCCTACTAATAAATCTCCTTCTACAGCACTCTGAAATGAACACTTGGAGCTGACTGAGCTACTGAGTGTATAGGAGGCTGCCGTTTCCAGTGGTCAATGCAAGCATGATCATCCAATACACTTTTATACAGTCTGTCACCACCTAAATATTTGTTCTAAAATTGTGTGTCTGGGGAACAACAACAACAACAACAAAAAATTCCTCAATCCAGTTGGTTCTTAAGTATGTTATTAGCCAGCTACATTTCAAAGTTTAGAATGATGGCTCATACTGAAAAGATGAAAGTAACTGCAAAAGAACACATTACCATTTGCAACCAGAGTACATGGTTTTTTGCTACCTGTGTCAAGAAGCAATCAATAAGTCATAAATATACAGTGAGAATGCTTTAAAATATAAAACATAGAACACTATTATTGTCAGGGTTCTTTCTGTTAGCCCTCACACACAGTTTGGTGCTTTCCCAGTTAAAGGGAGGCCTGCCCCTCTTTGGAGGACTTAAGTCTAAAGAGTGACAAAAAAGGGGGATGAGAATAGGTACAATAAGTAAGGAGGTCAAGGTGGCAATTTTGTTAGCCTTCTACCACCAAGTTGTGGCCAATGTTAAGGTTTTATTATCAGTGAAAAATATAAAAACTGTTCCCAGATTACAACTAGTTAGTAAAAGTCAGTGTCCTTTAGGCATCGTAGAAATGTGGGGTCTTCAGGCAGGAATTTAGTGGGCGGGAAAAAGAGTAGTGGCTTTACTAATGAGCTTGGGAAGGGGATTCCACACAGAGGGAGGAGTGGAAGGAGGCCTGGAGCTGTGTGTGAGAAGCTCATAAAAGCAAAGATCGTCATCACTTTGTATCTACACTGGGTGCAGTGGGAAATTTACACATAAACAAATAGTGACTAAGGGTTTGTCTGCAGAGGTAATTCCCCATGTGACCATACTTATTATGATATAAAATAATGGCTTTTTTCAATTCAATTTAAACGCCTTCCCAAGGGACACAAACTAAGCAAAAAAAGCTACTCATACTGGAGTAAGTTTCCGTACATAGAGGTTATACTAGTGAAACTATATGGTTCAAATTCACACCCTGGGTCACACAAACTTGCTCTCGCTCTTTCCTGTGGAGACAAAACCACTGGTAGACCATGTGGGTGGGCAGAATGAGGGAAGGCCAGACAAGAAGGGGAGGGTAGGTAGGAAGCTCGAACTGGATTCCATGCAGGATAGGGAGTCATTGGAAGGATACCAAGAGGGGTTGTTATAGTTTAAAGGACATGCAAGGAAGGTGATTCCAGGAGCTGTGTTATACCTGGACTGAAGGAGGCAATGCCATTATTGGGGACGCCAGTAAGGAGGTGGTTGTGGAAAATCAGGTTTGAGAGTTTTAGCTGTGGAGCACTATCACAGCCCTTACTCTGCAAAGGGAAGTAAGTGGAAGTGAAACCTTCCCCTTCACTCCCTGAATGGCCCTGTGTGAGCCTGATAATGGGGAGGAGCTCAAGGGCTACTCAGCTGATTTCACCCTCTGTGAGCAAGTAGGTGGACAGGTTATTCCAATGTAAGTGGCTGGGCACACCGAGGGGAGGTTAAGTTGCTCCACAAAGAGAGCTGGAGTAGTTGACTCCCCCCCAGAACAAGGAAGGAACTGTGACTCAGATACAGTTTGTTCTCTGGTCTGTGGCTGAGGCTGTGCAGCTACACACCATGCTGTATACAGGGAGGACGGTACGGTTATCATCTAGCCTTAGATACTATGACGAGGTGTGCCACAAAAAAAAAAAAAATCCAAGACATTTAGTAGTCAAGACTAACACCTGTAACTGACCTAGAATAGACTTGTATAAATGGAACCAAGCATCTGAATAACAAAATGTGCTCCTGAGGTACATTGAAGTGTAAATTACATCATTAAGGTTCAGAAAATACTGCTGTGTATAGTGACCCTGGAATAGCAAGCACTCTGCAAGGGTCCCTAGGGTATTAAGTGGTGGATAAGGACAAGAAAAATAGTAATCATTGGGAACAAAGACAATTGACAGAGATGGATGGCTATTTCTAACTTGGCAGTAGTAAACATTTTCACTTGAAGAAGAGTTCTAGTGAAGACTCTTAAAGGTGAATTGTAATTGCTGCGAAAATAATAGCAGATGTAAAAAAATAAGCTCATTTTGAGTGAAATTATACATCACAATTTAGACCTAAGTATTCAATGTGGTATTTGGTTCATGATGAAGTCAGTCTGTAAACTCTAAATTATAAAACAATTAGATTAAAGCAAGAGATATGCTAGGGAGTCCATACTAATTCTTTTCTACACTTAAGAAGGGGGGAGGAATTCCTTTTCTTCCCAGTTTCTTTAACTGGATTTTTTTCCCGGGAAAAAAAGATAGCTGAAGATAAGAAACCTATCACTAGATTGCTTCAGTCATGTTAAGTTACAATGCAGCACTTGTCTGACAGAGGGAAGGGCAACATTATCAGAAATAGACTCCTAAACTGTGCCTTCAAAATATTTATATCTGGGCACAGACAGGTAGCTGTGAGTAGTCAGGGTTAGATTGCAGCTTGGTCAATGTGCTCATGTAAGAGAGTAAAAGCCTTGTACACAGACTTTCTAGATCTTGGGTCTGGTGTGCAGGAGTGAGTGAGTGTTGTATGCACTTACTCCTTCCTCAGAGCTGAGGCGCAAAAGATGGTTTAGAAGGGGCTGGATATGATTGGAGCCTCGGCTTTTCCCTTCTTCCCCAAAAATTAATTACCAGAGTAGCTGAGCAAGTGCAGTGGGTGCTGCTAGTAATTTGCAGCTGGAATAACCCATCAGCAAGTTAATATCCTCCTGGATCAAAGAGAAAGCAAAAGAAGAATGGTCATCTAGTGGTGTGTCAGTCAACGCCTCCCAGGGTGGTCTAGTTAACTTACCACCCATGGCCCAAGGCCATACCTAATGGCACAATCTAGCTCATCATATACAAACGAAATGCATGAAGAAAATTAATTTGTGCAGCCACCCATTTTGGATTAAACACTATATTTCATACAATTACTAGGAAAATACAGCTACTCGGAAAATACAGCAGTTTCTTTGTTCCTGTGGCACTGCATTACTGGACTGATTTGAAGTTTGGTAAGCATTGCAAAAATTTTTTTGAAACAAGGACACTCTGCTGCGGTAATTTGTATTTATTTGCTGAGTTGTGTACTGTCAGCTTTCCCTCCCCCCCACCCCGGGAAAAGGATCCTACTGAAATACAGAGCTTCACTCTTAACTGTCCAAAGTTTTTTTATGAGGGCATAGCCACATGGCCACCAAAAGCGCATGCGCACCATTTGAAAATGCAGCAATCAGTGGCATTATTAGCTGTCCCAAAAGAATTTTAGTTGTCATTGTTTCCATCATAAACGCTGGTTTGAAGGAGAATTCCTGGCATTAGAGTTAATATATCTGATGTTGACTCTCTCTTGTGACATGATCATCTAGAGCAGTGTTTCCCAAACTTGGGACGCCGCTTGTTCAAGGAAAGCCCATGGCGGGGCGGGCCGGGCCGGTTTGTTTCCTTGCCACGTCCAGAGGTTCGGCCGATCGCAGCGGTTCGCCATTGCAGGCCAATGGGGGCTGTGGGAAGCGGTGGCCGGTACGTCCCTCAGCCTGCGCCGCTTCCCACAGCCCCCATTGGCCTGGAGCAGCGAACTGCTGCCAGTGGGAGCCGCGATCGGCCGAACCTGCAGATGAGGCAGGGAAACAAACCAGCCCGGCCCGCCAGGGGCTTTCCCTGAACAAGCGGCATCCCAAGTTTGGGAAACACTGTTGTAGAAGATACAGGGTTTGACCCAAAGCCCCTTGAAGTCAATAGGTGCCTTTCCATTGACCATTCCATAGCCTTTGGTCTCGGCGCTTTAGTACCAAACTCCCTTATATTCATTTTGTGAGAATGCTATATTAGTGTGTAGACAGTACAAAAGATTGTATAATGAGTGCCTGGTTCTTTACAAGGATATATGGGTTGATTTTTGGTTTTGCACAGTTATTCATGTGTTCTGCATTAATCTACATACCTCCTTTAATGTGCACTACAATCTAGCCAGTAGCAGCTCCAATAGAGTCCAATGTAGAATACCCTACATGACTATAAAGGAATTGTGCTAGCAACGTCTCTAATTTGCACAAAAAGAAATATTCTATAGAGAGATTATAAGGAGGTCTGAGTAATCTAGCAATGTAATGTTTGTTTAATCAAGATATTGCAGAGATATTTTTGTAAAGCCTGATAAATTACACTCAAATCCAATGTGACAATGGATATAAATGATACCCACCTAAATATTCTAATCTTTTTACAAGAGGAAGTGTATATGGGAAATATGTAGACTTGTTTACTTTTTAGAGTCATGAAAAATGCAGTTTAATGCAAAAGAGATGTGCAAACTTCCCAAATGCAAAACTAAAATATTTTATTATTTTGAATATACATTTTTAATCATGGGAAGGAAATGCTTACTCTAGTCTTGCCAGTTAGTTTTGTGACGATATGGAAAACAGAAAAATGCCTATATTCCCTAGAAATGCAACCTCCATAGATCTGAACTAATTTTGCTAGGAACACCAATGACTTAGAAATCTTAATTCTTAACCCTTCCTGGTAACACACAGAGTTGGCACTATTTGCAGAAGAATTAGTTTAAAGCCTCTCCCTGGCCTCCAGAATGTTTCTGATAAACTTACCAGACCTGTGACCATGTATCAAGATCCCCATTCATAAATACATTTTAAAATGTTTATCACTATGGCAGTTCCTGAAGTTTAACTAACTCCTAAATTCAGGACCTAACACCCACATTTTTTTTAAACAGTTAAAGATGTTTCAATTATCTTCTGGAAGTCTCAGTAGATACTAGAAATACACCAGGCTCCTTAGATTCATGTTTGCCAGAGGCTACCTGCCAGGTTTGGCAAAGTGACTCACTTCTCTAGGCTCCTTGATACATGAGCATTCCCATTAGTGTCAATAGGGGTTATCAGGCAAATTGAGATGAGAAAAGACCAACAGGCAGCTTTTAATGCTATATTTATTATAAATGTGGTTGCATGAATAGAATCTTAAAACATCTTTGGGAATCCCAAGGGAAAGCAATTCTACACTTCAGGACAAGCTTCCTAACTTAAGTTTCCTAAATTGAGGTCACACAAATGAGTAAAGGTATGAGAGGGTTTGCCTAAACAAATGCACATGATAGCAGGTAACTGTGTACACATGTATTTGCAAGCAGTATTTAGGGGTTTATGTTTGAACATTTGATCCTTAAAAAGTTATGTTTGAATGCAATCAAAATACATAATCTAAGTATTCAATGTACAGTTACCAGACTGAAAAATATATTTTTTTGTGTTATTGTTGTTTTATGTTTTCGATTTTTAGATGTTTTACATAGACATGGGCAAACTGCATGGGATAAAGTGACAACCAGTCAAAATCCCTGAACTGAACACAAATGTTCAGGGGAGTTGCCAATACTGAGAAATGCTGTTGAGGTAGATCCATCTACATGTGAACAGGAAATTATAGATTTTATAATAGAGCATGTGCTCATGACATTTCGAGCCCAGTTTTTAGAACTTGAGTGTGAGGGAGGGGTTATTTCAGGATGAGGGCCACATGGAGACAGGCTCCCCCAGTTTCCAGTATTTCCTTTTTCTACTAAAGTTGGAAGTATCCAAATCACTTATCCTTAACTGAAACCAAATTGCGGGACCTTTTGAATAGGGATGAGTCCAAATCAATGCTCAAGAGCTAAAGCCTGGATTCAGATCTGGGTTTGGGCCCCAATTCATGGATCAAACCTTTTTAATATTGAACTGAACTTGGACACTGAGTCCATTCTGTGCCAAATGTTGGGCGCTGCAATCTGGGAGTATTGAATCCCAGATCTTGGACACCTTCCCATTTTTCTTAGGAAAGGGAAATTGACTATAAGCCTCCTTGTTCAGGACACAAGTCAAGTGGAGGGGTTCGGAAGTAACATCCTTGATGCAAAATACAGCCAGGTTAGGGAATAGGTGCTGCTGTCCTGGAGTCTTGTTACCATGGTAACTAAAGGATGCTAAGAGTATGAGAAAGCTGAATTTTGAATGGGAGTACACAAATTTATCAGGCAGATTAGGGAAATAAATCTGACAAAAAGCTCTGTATCCACATGGTATGATAGTGAACACCTACCTGTCAATCCTCAAGGGCACAGCCTTTAAGGAACCAAGTTTTTTAAAGCATCCAACATTAATTACTCTCCCCCAAGCAATTTGGCTGGCTGTGTTCTGCTCCACAGAGGTAGGCACTGACCGTTTTTCCAGCATAATTTCCAAATGTAGTGACTTCCTACATACCTATTCCTTTTATTTCAGTGGAAGTAATTGCAAAAGTAAAGTACTACTCAACATGAGTAAGGGGGGGCAGAATCTGCTGTGTAGTAGTTAGGAATAGGGGCATTATTTGCTATGTGGCAAGGGGGAAGTTGTCCTCCTACCCCTTCCCTCCCCCCCCCCCCAAAAAAAAAGACTTTTCACAGATCTACATGCTCCATTATGTCTTCCACTGCCCCCACCCCCTGACTTTGCAGGGTATAATCTAATCACATATTTTCTATATTCTGACATAACTGCCATCCATTTTTTTCTGAAATGAAACCCCTTCTTCAGAAGAACAATTTGAGGCTAAATTGTGACTCTCCTTACTCACATTGAGGTACAGTTGCCATCTGAAGTCAGGGGTACTACTTTAACTGGTCCCCAATGCACACAATGTAGCCTTCAGAAAGATGGTGTTTGTTAAAAAAAACCTGCCCCAGTTAAGGGGCACTGGGCAGTTGTACTGCCCATGGAGAAAACCAGAGACTGCAATCCACACTCTTGCCCTAATACAACAGAAACCTCCCATGGATTTCAGTTTAGTATATCTAAAAGATCTAACTTATGCAGACTTTCAGTTCAATCCAGAGACTGATTTATGAATACACAAACATTAATTAAGAAATCCTACTATAAAATTCTCTTTGCATCTATATCAAATGATGCAGGGTGAAGTGAACAAGCCAGTGGTTGATCTTTAATTAGGAACTGGGGGAGGGGGAACCTTTATTTCATTGTAATCCTTAGAACATGGTGGCTAAGGAGTTTTAGTCTATCAAGTCTAACCAGAGCGAGGATTTGTGGCTCAGGATTAGTGCGGCAAGATCAGTATTCCTAAGAAGAATCTGTTCCAGAACCCATCTTTATCCTTCCCCCAGAATGAAAATCCCTTTCACACCATCTGCCCTAGTGCCTTGCTATGCTCTCCCCTGCTACTGATCTGATTCCTTGCTTCACACCAAGAAGTATAAAGAGGTAAGCCAGGAGCAGAGAATGAAAATAAAAAATGGGTCTGAAATCAGTAAGTCACTCCCTTCCAAGTGGCCATCTGACAGCGGAGACTCCTAAGACATTTTGAGAAGCTAGGGCTTGCAAGGACAGGGGGAAATACCATTCAGCATCCAGCTAAGAGAAGGCAGGGAGAGGATAAAATCTCCTGTCAGTCAGGTTACAGCTCCAAGGATGAATATATTCAGCCTTATAGAACTGTAAGTTTTATAAATTCCAGCCCCCTTATCTGGCATCATATTGAACTACTGTTAGGGAACCAGGCTGGCTAGCATATGGTTTTATACACTCAACTTATCCCTAAATGCTTTGCAAGAGATGAGTCAGACACTTAGTGCAGTCAGCCATTATGTGCTCAGCAATAATTCAGACAGGCCCTGAGAGGTTAGAAAGTAATATTTAAATTGTTTATAACTGTGGGCAAATTTGCTTAGGCCAAAAATCTGTTTGTAAAACAGTATTCTTTTACTACATCTTTTTGATTCAATTTAATAGCAATTCCAGAACACAAGTGCATTTGTATGTTCTTTTAGCCAGGATGTTCAACTTGTTGTTCTCACATACATAAATATTTTGCAAACTCAGGCTAATTTTTATTTTATGGTATCAACAACCCTCTTTGTCTTTGATGAATTTACCTCCCTCTGGACTGACTGACTAGCAACATTCTAGATTTAAACAACAAGATGCTATTCTCTGACTGGATTGTCACAGCCCTACCTACGAGGGAAGTAAGGGGTGTAAGGCCTTCCCTTACTTACCTGCTCAGTTTGCAACTTTTCAGTGGGAAGGAAAGTAGGAGCTATTTGCCCACTTCCCCTGATTGACAGCAAACGGGGTCAGAGGGGAAGGAATTTTGTCCCTGCCCTGCCCTCCACTACACACTTGCTAGAGGAGCTGGCTCAGCACATGCTGGGAGGAATCTGCTCCACAGAAAGAGATGAACTAAGTTTATTCCACTGCAGAGTAAGGGAGGAATTGTGATTCAATGCTAATACAATGTGGCCCCCAACCTGATTTAGGCCTATATGCAGCAATAATATAGAAGTGTTCAAAAAGTGAAAAATAGCAGTATTAGGCAGAGTCTGAAAAGCTTATGTTGGCATTCTTCACAGCAGGAGACAGATGAAGATGGGCAGGCTGGGACACCAGAGAGATGAGGACCAGAAAGAGTTCCAGTTCCACATAGCTAGAAGTTTCCAATTGATATCAGATCCTTCAACATGGAAACTATGGAAGATAAATATGAAGATCCAGCTGGCCCAAGGGCCTGGAGAGATGTATATTACACACCTATGGCTAGCAGTTTGTCCCAATCTGTAAGAAAAGTAAGCTCACCCACAAAGAATTGTCCTACTGTCTGAGGAAGGTAGAAGATCCCTGTTGGGAATTCAATACTCATAAGAATGAAAAGAACATTCTGCAAGACACAAGACAACAACAGGTCAGTGGGCTCTCTTTCTGGAGCCAAGACATGAGACATCACTGTAAGACCAGATAAGCTTCTAAAGTCAACAGGCAAGGTGATTGTTCATATTGGAACTAATGACATTATCATCTGCGAGTTATCCCACAATGCAGATTACTTTCCTGAAGAAGAATGTTCAAGTCATCTTCTGGGAGATCCTGCCTGTCATGTGAAGGAAGTAAGACAGAAGGCAGAAAATTCTAGAAGTGAATACTGGATAGGTAGGAGATGTAAGGTGGAAGGTTTTGGGTTTCTAGAATATTGGTCCAATTTCTATGGGGAGAGGGGCCTAGATAGTTTGGATGGCCTTCAACTCAGTAGAAGGGAAACACGTCTGCTGTGGGACACACTGGCTAGAGTAGTGAGGAGGCTGTTAAGCAAACAAACCAAAAAAAAAAAAAAAAAAAGAGGGGAATATGCATACATTTAGCACACTATCAAATAGCTGAGAACAAAATTAAGCAAAGAACCAAATGACATAAGAAATTCTTTAGTTTCCTATACACCAATGCTAGGAGCCTGGGTAACAAACAGGACTCGGAATTGCTCATTTATGAACAGAAATTCTAACTAGTTTGTATTATGGAAGCCTGGTGGGACAATTTGCACAACTGGAATGTTAAAATTAAAGATTATAACCAATCTGGGAAGGATCGAGTGGGGAAAAAAGGGGAGAGGGAGTGGCAAAAGTGGCACTACCTGTTTGAATCACTGATAACTTGGGGAAAACATTATCTTGAATGCTAATGATCAATGCCCTAACAGATAGGCACCAAGTAGTACCCCATTTGTGCTCTGCCACAGACCATCAAGTCACATTACAGAACAGGACAACTGGCTCCTTATGTACCTATCTATAACAACTCTGTGATCCCGAGGGACTTCGATTTGAGTGACGTATGCTGGAGATCTCACGTTGCGTGTACTAAAACATCCTCAACATTTCTAAATATTATAGATATTTCTTGACACAAAAAGTATTGCAAATGCAGGGGAATTCTATATGTGACAGTCTTGACAGATAAAGAGGAACTCATAACTAAAGAAAAAAAAACAGTGGTAGCTTAGGCAAAGAGAATAAAGTCCAAACTACTACTACTACTCCACCACACACAGAGTGCCTTAAAAGGGCCACAAAGCTGAAAACCATTAACGAGAGAAATCAGCTGAGAGGAAAGTTTAATCAAAAAATGTGAATGCTAATTGGGAATTGTTTAAGAACACTTTACTAGATGCCCAAAACGCTTCAGGCCCACAACGAGGGGAAGAAGGCCACATTGGTTAAAAATAGTTACCTGGTTCAGAGGGGACATGAAGACAGCTATGATATAATAAAGACAAATGGGAAGTTCATAGCAATTGATATAAATCAGAAGCTAGTAAATTTGATAAGGGAAGCCAAGGGACACAAGGAAAAATTGATGGTCAGCAGAGATCAGGACAATAAGAAAAAAGGATATTCAGAACAAAAATAATCCTGATAATGGTATTGGTTCATTACTAGATGGAAATGGTATAATTATCAATACTGCAGAAGAAGCAGATATGTTCAATTAATTTCTGTTCTCTACTTGCGGGGGGAGGGGGATAGATACAGTCTCATTATATGATAATGCTTTCCATTACACAAGTATCTCAGGAGGATGTTAAGCAACAGCTACTTAAGTTAGACAGTTTTAAATCAGCAGATCCAGATAACTTGCATCAAGGAGTATTAAAAGAAAAAACTGAAGATCTCACTGGACTGCTTTTCAATAAGTCTTGGAAAACTGGGGAATTTCAAGAAGGCTGAAAGAAAGTTAATGTTGTACCAATATTGCAACAGGTAAATGAGATGACCTGGGTAATTACGGACCAGCCAGTTTGACATCCATCCCAGGCAAGATAATGGAGCAGCTGACACAGGACTCTATTCATAAAGCATTAAAAGAGGAGCAATAATTAATGTCAATCAAGACACATTTATAGAAAATATATCCTGTCAAGCAAACTTGATTTTTTTTAATTGCTATTACAAGTTTGGTTGATAAAGGTCTACACTAATATAAATCAATCAAGATAGTTTGATAAACTAGATGCACGCAAACAGTGTGCATTTTAATACAGCTAACTGCAAATATATACATCTGGGAACAAAAAATGTAAGCCATACTTAAGGATAGGGGACTCTCTTATGGGAAGCAGTGACTCTGAAAATTGGGAGATCATGATGGATAAGATCCCAGTGCAATGCTGTGGCCGAACGGATTAATTTGATACTTAGATGCATACATAGGGAATCTCAAGAAGGAGTAGAGAGGTTAATGTACCTCTCTACTTAGAACTGTTGTGACTGCTGATGGAATATTGTGTCCAGTTGTCATGTCCATAATTCAAGAAGCTTGTTGATAGTTTGAGAGGGTTCAGAGAAGAGCCATGATAATGATTAAAGCATTAGAAAACATGCCTTATAATGATAAACTAAATAGATTGAGTCTATCACAGCAAATTTAAAGTCTGTAAGTACCTATCTGAGGAACAAATATTTAATAATGGACTTTTCAATCTAGCAGATAATGGCATAACAGTGAACATTGAAGCTACTCAAATTCAGACTGGAAATAAGGTACACATTTTGAACAGTGAAAGTAATTAACCATTGGAACAATTTACCAAGGGTCATGGTGTATTCTCCATCATTGAGAATTTTTAAATCAAGGTTGGATGTTTTTTCTAAAAGATCTGCTCTAGGAATTATTTGGGGGAAGTTCTATGGCCTGTGTTACACAGAAGGTCAGACTACATGATCTCAATGGTCCTCTTTGGCCTTGGAATCTATTAAAAATGAGCACCAAATGTCAGGTTAATGCTTTTCCCCCCATCCCATGTATTGGCGGTAGCAACGGTTAATAGTACAGGGGAGTTGACACCACCTGCTAGTTGCATTCCCACCCATGCACAGCAGTACAGATATAAAAGCAGTACATGAAAGAACTACGATTAATGCAGGGCAATGCCACTAATGTCTGCTAAAAGCCAACTGAAAGTGCCTGAAATGATGGCTTTGAAAATAAATTGCACTACAATCACACAGCTGCAGAGGCTTTCAGTAAAAACATTGCTGAGCTGATATGTGGGCTGATGATGTTTCCATTGGCTGCGGTTTGCAAACCTCCTATTAATTTCCCAGCTGAGGCTGCACAGCCATTCATCTTCAGAAAAGCTATTCTGCAGATTTATGAAAGCATAATGTGAGAATAAGACAAATGTATTATCTCAAAAAGAAAAGGGCATTCACGTCCATAGCATCCACAGTGTAAATCATGGGTCAAAAGGATGCTTACATCACACTCCAACATCTCCTCTATGCTCATGTTCAAACCACTCAGCATCCAGCACTATGAATGTATATAGATATGCAGCTTTATCATGTAGCCCAAGCCAGGTAGATATGTATGGCCAGGACCCAAGAAAGTGCCAGTGATGTTAACAGCACCCAGGGATGTAAAGAAAGAACATAGAATCAAGACAGGCAAGAATACTAAAAAGAACTAGTGATAAAAAATGAATAAATAAATATTCCATCCTATGTATTTTCTTAATTTCTTTGGCCTAAATCCTCATTCCTGCACACAGCCTGAGTGATGGGCTACATGCCGGGGAGTTCCACGAGGGGTTGAATCCTATCTTTCATCAAAGACAACAGCACCATAGAGCTTTTCTGCAGCAACTACTGCATCCTAAGGGCTGCAGTAGATCCCGTGGATGCCTTGCACTCTCTTTAGTGGAATGAGGTGAGGAAGGACAGACAAGTAATGACAATAGATTTTTTAGTTACCGTAATTGGCCCCCATTTCCACCCCCCGCAACCTCCCCCCTCCCACACACACCACAGTTGCACTGGTGCTACTTTTGGCCTTGAAGAACAAATTTTGTAAAAATACATCCCAAAATCTAAGTTAGGGCCAGAGGTGATAGAAGTGCCTTGCAACTGTATAGGCACTTGCACACCAAGTGCATTATATTTTCACACTATCCTAGAAATATCACTTCACCCATGACTGAAATGCAACCAGCTCTGAGGTTAAAGTTGCATTGTTTGAACAGTGTACAGCAACACTACAGAATGGTTTAGGACAGGAAGTTAAGAGTACCATATAACACAAACTGCAGCGGGAAGAAGGCAGCATGTTCCAATGAATAGGGCAGCAAACAGGAAGTCAGGAGTTCATACAAGGCAAGTAATTTACACTCCTGTGCCTCAGTTTCCCCACCTGTAAGAGCAAGGGTAGTGCTTACCCACCTAGGTAAAGTGCTTTAAGATCTATGGAAAGAAGTGCTAAGTATTTTTATTAAGATACAATAGTTACAGTGAAGTTACCCATGGTACCAGGATCAATACCTTTACCTCAAAGTCCAATAGGAACTTTATGGGCAAATAGCCAAAACTTCTTCTCAAATCTAGTCCAAAAGATGACAACTCCAGCTGCCCAGTATTTCCCCAGCATCTTGCAGAGGCATTAGATTAGTGCTGATTAGGAGGGAAGAATGCAACTATACATTTTTCGTAGAGGTCTCTTATCTCAGTACTAGGTACTCTTTCACCTTACTTTGTTTGCTCTGACAAGTTCACAGCCACATTAGCTCTGGCTACTGGACTTATTAGTTTTTGAACATGTTTGGCAATGAACCCAATACGTTGACAACTTTATTTCTGTCTAGGACCACAGTATTCAGACAAGTTATAAGAGGCCTAAAATGTTCACTGAAAATTCTAACATATGGAATAAAATATTAATGAAGCATAATCTTAAAAAGGCATGAAATTAGGTTTCAAAAACACCCACCCCACATCACTGCATCCTCTTACATGCAGTGACATTCTTAAAAAAGAATACTATTTACTTGCTCAATTAAAGTGAAACAAAGTCTTAACCAAATTCACCCCTCCCCCTTATCCCTATGCATGCCTGTCTGCATGTTCATAGGACTGTTTAACATCCAAGCAAAGTGCAAGGCCTCCTGAGTTTTCCATGGGAAAAGCCAGGGAGTTACAGGAATGGCAGTGGCAATGCCAATTCAGTAAGTAGCACTCTCAGGAATAGCCAAGGAGACCAGATTTGTGGTACTTCTAGTCCAGCTTTAGAGGAAGGTTCAAGAAACCCTGCAGTAGGTGATTATGGGATAACTTGCCACCAAGGAAAGTTTCCTTCTAACTGTCCAATTTCTAGAGGTAGGCGTGTGCCTGGAAGCGTTCTTCCCTCCTCAGTTAATGGGAGTTAACTGCACATGGAATTATGACAGTAGTTAGCCTGTAGTGTTTCAGTCAGAGGAATGTTTGTGCCAGAGGAATAATTCTAACAATGAGCAACTTTTATGTTCACACTAGTTCTGTCTGAGCATGTGAGTGGTATTTGCTTGAGCAAGTAAGAGCCAGAAGCTCTTTCTGATTTGCAGATATGATCCTAAGGATTCTGCCAAAGTGGGCTGTGATACTGTAACTCCCAATGAGAACACACAGGTTTTCCATTTCAGGTGGGAACAGCATGACTGAATTTTTAAATTTATGAAAATGCAAAGGTATTGAGGTATTTATAGGATTTTGCTTTCACCGTATTAGCGATAGAAGTTGTATCAAACCTGTGCCAATATGTAGCAAAGGAAGAGCTCCTGAACCTCAGAGTGCAGAGCCACATGTGAATGTTCCCAGAGATCAATGGTGTTTCGATCTAGGGATTGGTTTCAGGCCCCTTTCTGCACAACTATTCCAAAATCTAGAAAAGATTGGGTGGTTAGAGAGAAGCCCTCTCGCACTTGTGCTTTCATCAGGATTTGAACCTCAGACCTTGAGCATTAAACAGATAAGCCTCCACCACTTCAGCTAAAGTAGTACCTCATTCGCTGATAGCAAAAGTAGATTTGTATTCCCTTAAGTGGGCTTCTAGAGGCAGACAACGGCCCAGTTTCCGGTAGCTTGGTTTACACAGAATTAAGCATGCTTTAAAACAAAAACAAAATCTATGTGTACCATTATACTGCCTGTGCACATGCATAAATATTTCTTGCTTTTGAGTAAATTAACTTGCGTTAATCAGGATCTTTTTAGTTCCTGTCTTCACAGCATTCCTCCTTAAATAAGTAGTCTGTTGCACAACAGCAAGTTAGACTCTGGGAGCCCTGATTTTGATCACAGCCAGGGGATATGAACTCCACAGCTAGCAGAAGACAGATTCTTTGCAGAAGTGACACATTCAGTTTTGTGGAAAAAAGTTGCTGACTGTATTGTTCCAAATGGAGCTCCTTATCTGCCTTCCAGATGTTGTAATCGTAACAGCAGCTTAGAGGAAGCTTGAAGAGATGAGGTGAAGAGTTCAGTGAAAAAATCCAACCTGTTCATAAATTCCAGAATAAAGAAACACTTACTGTGATTCATCCAGTGCTTACAGAGTGCGTACATCATATCATTACAATGTTAAATTCAGAAGGACATGAAGGAAATGCTCTTAAATGATTCAATGCTAACTGGAGTGCTAGCCCTTGTATGTGGACATCATGATGCATCTGCTGCAGAACAGCAAGTATGAGGATAAATGTGCTGTTCTGCAGCCTTCTGCATATCAACATATATGCACTTTAACTGACAGTTCTTAACGACTGAACATTTTCAAGACTATGGAATAGAACAATTATATATCTACTAAAAGGAATGCAGAGAAAGGTCTCTTGTGTGCAGTAGGGTGTATTCATGAGTCAGATAATGATCATAACAAAATGACCCAGGGGATCAGACCCCAAAACACAGTTGTGATGCTCTGGGTTGTATAACCCTGTCAAAACCCCTAGGATCTTTTTCTTACACTTCGGAAATTCTTGTATAGATCTGTCCCTGATACAGATGTTTATTTCCATCCCTTTTCCTAATACAGAAGTTACTTCACGACATGTCAGATTTCCACAGATATCGAGCAGTATGCAAAATATCTCAGCAAAATTCACTCTCTCCCACGTCTTTCAAAAACAGTAACAATGAACCTAGGGATGGAGAAACCAACTCTCCCAATTTCCAGCCCATTCAGAAAGATATTTAAGAGTCTGACTCAAACTCAGATTATTAGATTTGTGTTACACTTGGGATTGGAAAAATGTGAGACTAAAAGTGAGTGAAGGGGACCAGAGACAATCCAATGAGAAGTAAGGGCAAGATGGAGTGGAGGCAGTGATGGAAATAATGTGATTGAAACCTTAAAAGGTCACAAAGGTTCATAGATTTCAAAGCCAGAAGGAACCATCATGATCATCTAGTCTGACCTCTTGCATAACATTGGATATAGAACTTCCCCAAAATAATTTCTAGAGCATATCTTTTTAGAAAAATAGCCAATCCATTCAAAAAATTGTCAGTGATGGACTACCATGACACTTGGTAATTTGTTCCAATGTTTAATTACTTGCACTGTTAAAATTTACACTTTATTTCCAGTCTGAATTTGGCTAGCTTCAACTTCCAGCCTGTGGACTGTATTATACCTTTCTCTGCTAGATTGAGGACCCCATTATTAGTTCTCCATGTAGGTACATATCAACTCTAATCAAGTCACCTCTTAACCTTCTTTGTTAAGCTAAGTAGATTGAGCTCCAGAGTTTATCACTATAAAGCATGTTTTTTAATCCTTTAATCATTCTCATGGATCTTCTTTGAACCATCTCCAATTCATCCACATCCTTCTTGAATGATGTACTCCGAACTTCACATAGTATTCCAGTATTCCACAAGTGCTAAATAAAGAGTTAAATAAACCTCTATTCCTACTTGAGATTTCGCTGTTTATGCACCCAAGGATCAAATTAGCCCTTTTGGCCACAGCATTGCACTGGGAGCTCACATTCAGCTGATTATCCACCATGATCTCCAAATCTTTCAGAATCACTGCTTTCCAGGACAGAAACCCCCCATCCTTTAAGTAAGGCTTATGGTTTTTATTCCTAGATGTACACATTAAGCATCTTAATATGGCTAATTGTTTGCTTGTGTCCAGCTTACAGGTGATTCAGATTGCTCCGTATCAGTGACCTATCTTTTTTTAAAACCACTCTCCCAATCTGTGTCATCTGCAAACTTTATCAGTGATGATTTTAGGTTTTCAAGCTCAGACATAAAAAATGTTAAATAGCATAGGGCCAACAGCTAATCCCTGCGGGACCCAACTAAAAACACCCAGTGGTGATGATTTCCTGTTTATAATTAAATTGGGTCCTATCAGTTAGCCAGGTTTTGATTTAATGTGTGACATATTAATTTTATCTTGTTCTAGTTCTTTTTAAATCAAAGTGTCATGTAGTACCAAATCAAATGCCAAAAGTCTGAGTCCATTACATTAATGCTATTACCTTTATCAGCCAATTTTGTAGTCTCAGGTTTAAAAAAAAATGATGATATCAAGTGGAGACTTCAGTGGAGTTACCTCAATTTGGAGCAGTTGAGGGTCTGATCCCATATGTGTAATGGCCCAAATTTTCAGATAACCTACTGATTTGGGGTTTCAAAATGTAGATGTCACCACATTTTCAAAGATGCTGAGCACCTAATTTTAGGGGCTTATCTCTATCAGAAAAATCAGAGATGAGCACCTAAAATTAGTGAGCACTTTTTGAAAGTTTGGCCCAGTATAAGGTACTTTCTCTATAAAGTATATGTACTGTACAGTGCAAACAAACACTGCATTTAGGGCAATTTTTTCAGCCAGACTAGCTTTTAGGGAGAAGAGTGGTAGTTCTGTTACTAATACATAGCATATTCTAGTAAAAAAAGTCCAAGTTCCTAAAAGTAGCAGCAAAGTTGGTAGGATTAGCTCTGCTAGAGAATGGTGGGGACCAGGTTTACTGGGCTATAGCAATGAATGGCAAGTTGGGAAGGATGGCAACAACTGGAGAGCCACTAAGGTAGGAATAAGAAATGGGCACAGTGAGTCTGAGTGAGTGCTATGCTAAGAGGCTGATTCTAGTCAGTTGTATTAATAGTGAGCTGAGTTGCCTGCCAAGGGGAAAAGCAAGAAGCAGTCTGACAGACTTTTACAGGAATGAAACCTACTTATATTTTTTCTATAGTGATTTTTGCTGAAAACTATACTTTCCAGGAAACCTTTCAGTGAATGTGCAGAGTAAAACAATCTGCTCTTTTAAACCTTGTTCCTGCAGACTCCTCCCTGTGAAGAAACTTTATACATGCACCTCATCCCATTGAATTCAGGCAGAATACTTGTGTGGTTGAAGTGATTCACATGCCTGAGTGTTTGCAGAAACAGTATCTAAAATGACTTGGTTAAAGCTGAGACTAAGTGTTACTACAAAAATACAATAACTGAAATACAAATAGACTATTAGTGTTGTGTATAGCATCTTTGTAGTAGCAACCATTCTTCTATTCTATTTGTACTACACTCCTGGATTTCTGAGTGGTAACAAAATAGACCCAGCCCAATCACTCATGTCACCCAGCTAATGGCAATACATTAATAGGCTTAGAGTCAGACATGGAGTATTTTTACCTTCTCAGTTGTCTCTTCAAAAATGTTAGTTATTTGGTGAGACAAACAGGACTAATAGCTTTTAGCTGCAAGGAACAGTTTCCTAATGTATGCTGCCTTAGGCTCATTTATCTGGTTTTCTAACAAGCTGAGTGACAAGATTTGCCAAATTTGTGCTCCCTGGGATCTAATTAAAGTCATGTGAGAGTGCAAACAAGCATCATCAAGGTGTTTTTAATCAAACCAAAATGAAGAGAACTAATTAGAAAGACTAATGGTCTTCATTAAAATTCTTAGAGGTAGCAAACTACGTAGCTTAATTTTCCTGGATGGTCAAGATAGATAGCTTTCAACAGGTGTACACTTTTAAAAGAAATCTTCCAGTCCTTGTATAAACTTTGTAATTGCATTTCTTTCTGTTTTTAACAAGATACTTATGTTCTGGGGTAATCATTTTTATTCTAGGCATATCATTTAGAGATAATCCTATGCTATTTTAATAATCATGAACATTGAGAAAATAATTACAATAATGGTTTCTACAGAAGACAATTTACATTTTGATCAGAGGTTATTGAGGTCAAACATGATATGTCTCCTATCTGCATTTTTCTGACATTCCCAATCTATGAGGATCTCTTGCCTCCCTTGTCTCCTTCCCTTTAATTTGTGATAGCACTCTAGTTTAAGACCCAGACAGTTAAAAAGAAGAGCTCTGCAATTGAGCCGACTTACAATGTGGCTGTTGTAGAGGGTTTTTTTGTTTTATTTTAAGCATGTGGAATACATTTTTCTAGATGCCCTGGGATTTTGGTGCAAAAAAAATTCATAAAAACAGTTCTCTGCATGTATCCAAGCGGATTGGTCAGATGAGTCATTGTTTTTGTTCCCCAGTGCACAGGCAACTTTCTCCATTAACATTCCTGCCAGTGAAATGGCGCCAATTGCAAGTTAATAGAAAGTAAACACAAGAGAAACCAAAGCAGTGTCAAAGCAATACATTGTTCTTACAGCCGCATCTCTGATCTGACCCTTTCATTCATGTGGAGCCCCATTGAACTTGTAGAGGGTGGCTCAACGAAAGCACATGTTAAGAGTTAAGCGTATGCTTACTTTACTAAACTTTGGCCAAATGAATGTGCTAACTACATTTTTCAGGTATTTAGAGGTTTTTCCCCCCTAACTAATTATTTTTAGTTGTAAACATGCATTGAATAGGAGGTCTTTTTAAAGCAAGGTAACATTCTAGAGGGTGAAGGCAGCCCTTGTAAAGGCTTCAGAAGTAGACTTTTCTTGACTTATTTCCTCCATCTTTCAGTGGAACCATACTATTGCTGGGAACTGTGTGCTTAGAATTTGCTGTTTAATAAGGTATCATGTCAGAATTGCAGCATGTGTTCTGCTCTTGTAAGGTCCTAAAAGGAGAATACCTGACCTCTTACTGGCAGTTGGCAAACCAGACTGTAAGTTTACTTATATTTTTTCTCTGTTAAAAATAATTTCATTCTAGTAAAAAAAAGAAGACAAAATAGTTCTGCTATCTCTTACTTAGGCAACCAGTACATCTGTGGATTACAGGGCAAGCCTTGCCAAAATTTATCCAAAACAGTAATTATCCATGAGCATTTTAGTGGTTTTAATATGTATTCTGGATTTACTCTTAAAGAGTCTCTCATTTCAGCCATAAAATGTTGGCATGTATCACCATCTGACCTGGGACAGTCGCAAACTTCTAAGTGTTATCTAAAATGCAAAGGGTTGATGTGCTAAAAGTGAATTGGATGAAAATTAAGCCCTAGTCTACACAGGATGACCATATTTCCCAAAAGGAAAACAGGACACCGTGCGGAGCTGGATGGAGCCCTTCCGTACCACCCCCACACAGGGCTAGGCTGAGACACTTGCCCAAGCCCTCCTCCCACCCACCCCCACCTGGGGGTGGGGGGAGGTGGCCTGAGCTGTGCTTCCCACCCACCGAGGCTGGCATTGCTGCCCCCCACCCGAGCCCTGCGTGGGGCTGACATGGCTGCTCACTACCCCCCCACACACACCCCTGTTCCTCTACACCCCACATTTTTGACATTGCTGTTTTGCCAAAGCTGAGAGCTCAGATCAAATGGACACTAAACTGTTAAAATGACTTTCTGGAGAGGGGAGGGTGGGAATTTTCAGTGAGCTGTATACTGGGGAACAGGCCAACACTGACACAGACTGACACTATGGGAATGTCTGAAGCAGTTGTGGGCCTTCATAAACTTCCAGGAGATGACAGGGATGTGGAAACAAATAAGATCTTTTTTCTCTGAAGTGTTTTGTTCTAAACAAACAATACTTGGCTCTAGGAAGGCTGTCTGGTCATTGGCACCACTGGTAATAGCTCCCAGAGAAGCAGAAATGCAGGTACTGATCTTAACTCAGGCTTACTGAGGTAACAACTTTTAGTACCAGAGGACTGAAGCACAAGGTCTTGTCAAAGTGGAAGAATCACATCCCACCCTGAGAGAGGTGACCTCTCAAGATAGGACAGGGAATGCATTCAAAGAGACTAGTAGGGGCAAGAGGTTCATTTAGAATGATCTTGAATTGCTACCACATGAGACACCATAAAGGTCTACTTACTATTTAGAATAAGAATCCCTTGGGTAAGAGGATTTGCATGTAAATAGTCTTTCCCCTCCTTGTTTTACAGGTTTATTTCTAAGTATATCATACACATTTGGAGTTATAATAAATCTCATCAGTACAAGAGTTTCTTAAAACAGATTTTATATTTGTCTTCATCTTCTGTTTAGAGGGCTTTTTTGTTTGTTTGTTTTTTTAAAGAGTATTTCCTATGGGACTGACTATATTGAAGGAGAACCCATTCCCAAACTTACAGGTAGGGTAACAGTTCCCTAATTAAAATAAATTATTTTTACACCAAGAATTCTTAATAGAATAGCGGAACTGACTGGTTTAAGCATCATCCAAATAAAATGGATATCTCCACAACAGTACTTTCCTCTTAATCCATAAATTTCAGAGTGCTCAAGGGTTCTTAAAATGGACAAGTTATACTGGTGTCTCAGTAGCAATGTATCTTCTTCCATGACAAAAATAAGTGCCTGTTTCACAACAATGTTGAAGTTCTGCTCACACAAGAAATATGCTGATTTTATCATGAAACAGAAAGAATCAGCATCTTTTAGACCGATTACATCTTTTTTGCACATATCACTATTTTTATATAGAGATGCTCAGTCAAGTTAACCATATACTTTCATGCTTTAGCATTTACTTTGTTCTTAAATGTGATGGGTCCACTCACTACTAGTGGAGACTCTTCCTGGCCATGAGCTCTACCTGGCATCGCACCCTCTTCTAGCAGCATCTTCACCCATCCTGTCTTGCCCTGTGGCCCCTCTAACTCCAGGAATTGCAGCCTCTTCATGACTCAGCCCTCTGGCCAGGTCACCATACATGTTCTCCCCTTCCAGAATATAAGAGTCCCTGTTGGCAAATGGGCTCAGGCAATTTTCTCCAGCAGTGCCCTGATGGTGCCATTTCCCTGGTGACCAGTAGGGAATCTGGGCTTAACCACTACTCTGGGTTCCAGTTCAGGGTTTTACTCTCCCTTCCCTGGACTGCTTCCTATTCTTCTGGTTTCACCCTCCTCACCCGTGCCCTTTCTCTGGGTATTCCAGCTCCCTTCTCCCAAAGAGTGACTTCAGCCTTTCCCAGAAACCCCTTCTGTTGCCAGCCTCCTGGCTTTTGTAGAAGCCTGACCTGTCCATTGAAGGTGAGCTTCTCTCTAATTAGCTGTCCCCAGCCTAAAGCTCCCCTGTTCACAACCTAATTAGCTGATTAGCCCTGCAAGAGTTGAATTAGACAGGGTGGGCCCAATGTGGGAAGCACATTACATTACAATAACAAAACAAAAAGCTGAATATTAACTTTCAATCAGTCTATTTTCATTCAAAAATGTACTTCCACAACATGCCCTGATTTGAGAACTTGGCCCAACAACTGCAAACACAGATACAGATAGACACTGCAATACCTAGGGTTGCCAACTTGCTAATTGCAGAAAACTGAACACTCTTGCCCCGCCCCCTTCTCCAAGACCCCGTCCCCTGCTCACTCCATGTCCGTTCCCTCCATCGTGTGCTCTCTTCCACCAGGCTGGGGCAGGGGCCAGAAATGAGAGGTTTGGGGTACAGGAGGGGGCTCCGGGCTGGGGGTGAGGGGTTTGGAGTATGGGAGGGGGCACAGAGTTCTGGAGGGAGTTTGGGTGCAGGACGGGGTTCCGAGTTGGGGCAGAGGGTTGGGGCATGGGAGGGGGTTCAGAGTATGGGCTCTGGGCAGCACTGACCTCAGGCGGCTTCTGGGAAGCGGTAGCATGTTCCTCTGGACTGCTAGATGGAGGGGCAGCGAGGGGCTCCGTGTGCTGCCCCCGCTCACTTGCGGGCGTCTCCCCTGCAGCTCCCATTGGCCAATGGGAGCTGGTGCTTGGGACAGTGCCTGGGCGCGGTGGCAGCGTGTGGAGCCCCCCGATCACCTTTCTGCCTAGGAGCTGGAGGGACATGCCGGCTGCTTCCTGGGAGCCGTGCAGAGCCAGTCACAGAGCCTGCTGGTGCTGCTGCCGATTGGATGTGGTGTAGATGTTCTGGGTCAGACCACAGTCCGAACTCCGGCGCCCTCCCATTTTACAGGAGCCTAGATCCCAGGCCCCAGGCACCTACACTGCAATTAGACAGCCCCATCGGCTGAGTCAGCTGGCCTGGGCCAGCTGTGCTGTCTAATTGCAGTGCAGACATTCCCTAAGGGGCTAATAGCCTCAACTGTGAATGTCATTATTCTGGTCCACTTCAGTCAGATACTTATTATTCTATCAGTGACTTAATATCAGCTTTATATTCAGCAGGGAATCTGAAGTCACCCCAGTATTTGTACTTCAAGAAGAAAACTTTATAAAGTTTATTATCTCTGACATTTAATACATGATGCATAATTCTATCTCCGTTTTCACTACACTCATCTGCATTTATTTAAAAAAAACTATTTGTACCTTTAATTGCATTTTCAGCATTACATTTTGTCTCCCTACTTAAGCATCAAAGTCCTTAATGTTCTCTATAAAGCTAATTTCCACCTACTTATTGGCATAAAGCAGTCATAATACAACTGCGCAGCCAATATGCAAATTCAAAATTGCTTCAGTTCTTTAGGATACAGTTTCTATTTATTTTAGTTCCTTTTTATCAAGTGATATTTTTTTTTTCCTTTGACCATGAATGAAGGGACTTCTGGCAGATGAAATATACTTATACTCAAACTATAAACTCATACATATTTGCCTGGACACTAGATCTTTAATGGCTGAAAAGGAAAAAGTTTTTATATGTCTGATGAGCTGAAGTTGATGTTTAGCTTTAGATGAAGAGCAAATCTAACATCCTTTCAGGCCAGTTTTCTGTCTAACTCTTTAATATGGGAGATCTGCTTTTACCTTCTGCCACACTTTTTGGTATACTGCTCCACAAATTCTCTACCATTTGCATAACTACACTTTGCCTAATTAACCTTTTTCATGACGTTTCTTTATCGTGATGCTTCTTTTTGTACACCATTTCCTAGTTCTGGCATTTAAGATTAGTCAAAGAGCTACTATGCTTTCCATCTTAAATTCAAATTGTGTCCCAGTAACCATCTTTACTCCAGTCCAGCTTTTACCAGCCTGTACACAAGACTTTGTCTGAGAGGTTATTTTTTCAATTTTATCACTTGTCCAGCAGTCATCCCATTTAGATCTTTCTGGAGTTGACAGTTTCCTTTCACATTTGATGGTCCAGTTACCTTACAGATTGCCTACATAATGTATCGGTGCTAAATATTTGTTTATAATTAAAGTGCTTTTCTTTTTCAGTACGCTGTACAAAAGAGATGAATTATCTTACAGGCCTGTTATGTATACCTTTCTGAGTAATCTCAATAGTATCAGAGGGTGCCATCCCAATAGTGATCACTTTGCTCACTTCTTTCTAGCCCAGAAATAGCAACCATTACATGACATCCTAATCCCAGTGTGACCGGGGTCCTAGTGGGGAGCCAGCTGTGGTCACTCAATTAGGGTGAACTGCAAAGAATGGGGCAGACAATCCAATACTTAGATTTACCAAGCCAGCATAAAACAGCTTCTTTATTATCTTACTGTTTACTCAGAAGTCCAAACAGAGTTCCCTTAAAGTGATCCAGCCTCAGGCCTCCATCCAAGTACCTAAATTAAATATGATGATTTCTGAAAATCTTATTTCATCATATAAAAGCAAAAATTCTTCCAATCCCAATGGATAGGACACATTACCTCCCAGGTTACTGAATATTCCAGATCTTACCCAAATACACACTACAGCCAATTCTTATTAACTAAACTAAAATTTATTAAAGAAACAAAAGAGTATGGTTAAAAGATCAATATTCATACATATATGAGTTCAATTCTTAAGATTCAGATTCATAGCAGAGATGATGAGCTTGTAGTTGCACAGAGTTTTTAGAAATCGTTCATAGGTTATAGTCCAATGTCCAAATATTATATTCAGGGCATATCAGCATAACTGGGACCTCAGTTTTCTGACTCAAACGTCCCCTGATTAAGCCTAAGCAGATCTGAGGTGACAGAATCAAGACCGAAGGATCTTTTGTACAATTTCATGTTCTTTTTGACAAGTTGGGAATTCCTCCGGGAACAAAAGGCAATTAGGATGACTTTGAAGGAAGTCCATCACAGGTACTCATCTATAGAATCAACATAAGGCAATTTGCTTGTTCCTCCACCATTCACAGATTATTTGCTATACATTTCAAAGAGAGATGAATACAGAGATATCCTGTGTTTACAATTAATTTAAATGCTAGGATGTTCTTTTGATATCTGAATTATCATAATACAGCATAGACAGGGACTGTGGATTACATTGTGGACCCTACTCATACATATGCAAATACACAAAAACACAGTCTCCCCCCAAGTCTTTGGAGGGTTATTTATTTTGCAGGATGTTTAACCCTTTCTAGCCATGTGTCACACCCAGCCATTAAAAAACATGGTGCTTCCAGTGCCTGGCCATTTGCAGGTGCACTAGATTGAGTTGGGGGAAGCCCTTCTCTGTGTATCTGTATAGCTCCAAGGGGAGCGTTAACATCCACAGCTGCATTCCTAATGGAGTATCCCGAGTTGTGGCAATGGTCTGACCCCTCTTTACACTGACATTCAAGTGGCAGAAGTGCATTCTACATCTTTTTAAAGATATAGCAAGAACTGCTGCTCATGTCACTCCAACATCAGCATACAGGCACTAAGAATGATCCAGACGTCAGTTACACTACAGAGAATGAGCAACTCCACTAGAAACATCTTGAAAATCCAGGAAGCATCCGACTGACTGCTTGGTCACTAAAGATACTATGCCCAGTTTCCTGCCAGCTCCAGCACTCCACTGGCCAGCAGAATCATTTTCCTCATTATGCATTAGTCTACTGAGTTATACAAGTGACTGTTCCATAACAATACAGATAATTGAAAATATCATGGAAAAGAAAATAATTAAGACAGACAGAAGGGCTCAGTGTCATCTAGGTTGTGCTCAGCATTCTTCCCAACATGCAGCCCTGCCCTTGTCACCATTTTAATTGTGATTGGTGTAAGCTATCAGAATCACTAATGGAGGATTATTCTCCTTCTTTAACAAGACATATTGGAGATGGTTCTCTGTTCTCCGTAACAATTCCATTCCACTGCAAGAATGTTTCTCCTTTTAGCAAAAAGAAAAGGAGTACTTGTGGCACCTTAGAGACTAACAAATTTATTTGAGCACAAGCTTTCATGAACTACAGCTCACTTCATCAGATGCATTCAGTGGAAAATACAGTGGGGAGATTTATATACATAAAGAACATGAAACAATGGGTGTTACCATGCACACTGTAACCTGACCAAAAGGACCAATAAGGGGACAAGATACTTTCAAATCTGGGGGTGGAGGGGAGGGAAAGGTTTTATGTCTGTCTTTTGTGTGCTTGCCGGACACAGATCAAGGAAGCAAGCAATCCAACTCCATTAGAATTAGTAAGTACTAGCAAGGGAATGTGCTAGCTTATTTTTGTTTTGGCTTGTGATTTTCTCTGTGCTGAGAGGTTTTCTTTTTGTAACTTTAAAGTTTGGCCCAGAGGGAAATCCTCTGTGTTTTTGAATCTGATTGCCCTGTAAGATTATCTTCCATTCTAATTTTACCAGAGGTGCTTCTTTTACCTTTTTTCTTTCTAATAAAGTTCTGTTTCTTTTAGAATCTGATTGGGTTTTTTTTTGGTGTCCTAAAAAAAAAAGCCCAAGGTTGGTCTGTGCCCATCTTGTTTATTCTCAAGCCTCCCCAGGAAATGGGGTGCGGGGGCTTGGAGAGATATTAGAGGGGAGTAGGAACTCCAAGTGGTCCTTTCCCTGAGTTTGTCTAAATCACTTGGTGGTGGCAGCATTACCTAATTCAAGGTACAAGGGAGAATTTGTTCCTTGGGGGGTTTTTAACCTAAGCTGGTAGAAATAAGCTTAGGGGGTCTTTCATGTGTGTCCCCACGTCTGTACCCAAGAGTTCAGAGTCGGGAGGGAACCCTGACAGTTGCTAAAAATCTAGGCAAATATGTTACCATCTAAAAACCTATGCAAAATATTCTGGAAGTCTTTACTTCCCAGTCAGGGAATATTCACACTGCAAAACCAACTGGCACTGTGGTAAGCTGTGTCAGCAAGGAAAAAAGCCAGCATCACACAACCACCACCAAGGATTGGTCATGGATAGGTAAGGGACGTGATCTATCCTCTGAGCAAGATCTTTACCTTGTGTAAATCACCATGGGTTCAGGGAAGTCAGTGATAGTAAGCCAATTTATACCAGCTGAGAAGCTGGCCCTGTTCCTGCTACAAAACAGACTCTCCACAGAAAGCTTGAATTACATTCACAGGGCAGCATGGAAGAACCTACTTGCCCAAAATGCACCAGTTATTTGGATCAGTAGACTCTACTATCCAGATGAATGCACGCATCCGACGAAGTGGGTATTCACCCACGAAAGCTTATGCTCCAATACGTCTGTTAGTCTATAAGGTGCCACAGGACTCTTTGCTGCTTTTACAGATCCAGACTAACACGGCTACCCTTCTGATACTATCCAGGTTTCTCAATTGTATACCTTTTGAAGGCAATGAATTTACTTTTTTTTTTAAAAAGGCAGAATTTCCCCCCAAAATTATATGAAAAGAGTATTTCTTTGCTGGGCTCAAACTATCTTGTACAGTTTTTTTTTTTTATTGTGAACATGTGAACACTTAAAAAGTAGGAATTTATGACTCAAATGCCGACACTGCTATATCTAGTTTTTGTACTTGTAAGACACTTATCACAGAACTATCTAAGAAGCTTAAAAATAACATGGCAAAAGAGCAATCTAATAGTTCGGATACTACAGAGAGCTCCTACATTTGACTCTTCTGTATGTATCACCTCACTCTCTCGCAGGTAATGGTGATTTCCTTTCAGCATGAGCAGTAGCAGTTCAAGCATTCTGCACACGCGTCCATCAACATGTTTCAAATGTGAGATAAGAGATGCCACCGTTAGTTTGAGAGGGTAGTTTACTGTCCGTGACCATTAAGTTACTAGTCTCTTTAAGGAGACTGCAAATAAGAGTCAATTGATAGTCCGGTTGGTGATTTGGCTATTAGGAACTGGGCTGCGTCTGTCAACTCAATTCAGATACTTCCGCAAAGGATTTGTCACTATAGAACTATTCAAATATGGCCCATGACTAAAGGTGAACGTTTTTATTTACCCCATCCCTTACCTTCTACAAAGCTGTCTGCAGAAGTTTTGACCTTGCAGTTATCCTACAGTCAGTTTCCAAAACTAGTTCACTTTCTTTTCTTATTAAAATGCAAATCAGTTTCCTTTACAAAATTATGTACAGTAAGTCCCTAAAAACACAATAGCTAGCGAGATGGATGCAAATATAAAACAATCATATGCTAAAATCTAAATTCATAGACTTCTGTTAGGATTTATATACAGGCATAAACTATTAACATTACCCTGCCAAGAGCTGTTGCATAAATATCTTCTTGATAAATAAATGACAGTTAATTAAAAAAAAAAAAGAGCTGATCTTGCTACATGCCATTGACAAAGAAAATGAACTGAAAGCCAGGAATCACTTTAATGGGCAAAAATGGAATTGACAACTGTTATGTATTGATTTGTGTTCAATTTGATGTATAAATTTATCACTACACTATGGACTAGACAGTAAAGCCAATGGACAAGTTTGTTTGTTTTGTTTAAGGACTGAAATAGCAACAGTCAGGAAAATAGTCTGGCTGTATGAATGGTTATCTCCTTGGATACTCTCATTAACTTCAACAGAACTGCCCAAGAGTAAGGTACTGCTCAAGGTCAGGAAAGGGATTTGGCCTTCAGCAAAAGGCCACTTATTGTGTACCCAGTCTCATAAATTCCTAAAATGGGATAGGGTTTTGTATACAATTACTATATATTAACTTGCTTATGCCTGGATAGGTACAGACTGTGGAAGGGGACAGTGCTGAATGCACCAGAAGGCATTACCTCTTCGGGGCTTAAGCATACTGCCCTGTTCCTGACCAGCCAGGTCAACTGGCTGAAGCAGAAAGGGAGAAGGACCATTATCCTGGCTCCTTCCCACCCTATTTGGAGGGCTCTCTTTCCCAACAGGGCATGGCCTGAGCACAGAAGGGTGCAGTATCTGCGGGTATGGCAAGCTCCACAAATACTACCAGAAGATTACCATAGAGAGAAGGCTCCTTGCACCTTTGTCCCCCTTCCTGTATACTGGTCAATCACATTCTTGTCCAACATGATCTCATACAGATTTTGTCCTGTTCACATAGCCTTAACAGAAACAACTTCCAGGTTCAATGTTTTTGGGGGCGGGATTAGGTTATTTTTTTATTTTTCCATTTGCTTTTCCAATACTCATACTATAAGGAAAATTATAATAATATATATATATATATATATATATATATATATATATATATATATATATATATATATATATATATATGAGTATCAAATCATCATCTGTTTCCAATAGCTGATTGTTGAAGTTCAGCTATGGAAGGGGACCACAGTTGATTGACTGATGGTAAGTTGGGCAATTCAAGTCCTACACAGCGACCTACAATTAAACACATCTGCTGTGTATATTTATATGTTGTGTACAGAGCAAAAATCTTAAAATAACGTTAAATTCACTGCAGGTGCACTATGCTATCTTCAATTGAGTTATCTCAGGGATGAACCTGGAATGATATATTTAAACAGAGTGATGTAACAAAAAGGAAAGGAAGAGTTAGTCTCAGGCACATTTTACTTCATCAGGGTTTTAGACTGACTCAGTGCCATCTTCTACATCCAGGTTGCCAGCAAGGGGTTTCAGGAATGGAAAGGCCTGTATCTTTAGTAGTTTCTGTATCATCCATTATGGACACATTCAAAGTTATAACCAGGAAAATCAGATATTTAGTCATCCAGGTTGACTAAACTGAAGCTAGATTTGACTAATTTCTAATCAAAAGAGTCTCAAGTCAGTTAAGTCTTAATAAGGCCAGATAAGACGAGTTGTAAGTAACAAAATAAAAATGACAGAAGCAGAAAATTAACAGTTAAATCATTAATGTCTTAAGGATCTTGATAATTTCATGAGATGGACAAGTTGTTTGAGGCTGAATAAATTATTAGGCTTCCCAAAGGTAGTAAAAACCAATAAGTTATTGTAAAGCAATTAAAACTGTTGTTCCCAGCTGAATTACAGCAAATATGCTTGATTTCAGAGCAGGATCAACAGATGCTAAGTCAGTCTTTTCTTTCCTAAAAGGGTTTCTGTACAAAGTGATATCACGGTCTCCTATATTATGACCAGGTCATCATACTCCTGGTCTAATCAAGAGGGGAACAGAAAATAAAGGAAGGAAAGAGGAAGAATAAAGAAGTCTAAGGGAGAAAAGAGGGAGCTTAAGGATTTCTGAGCTGCTGAATAGTGGGAATCTTAGTTCAATAACAGTAGGGCACAGGTAAAGGAAATTGAGGGTGGGGAGGAAGGAGGGAGAGATGAGGGTTTTTCCTGGAGGTTTATGTGATGCTAAGTCCTCAGAATTCACCTAATATATATATGCAAGGAGAAAAAACATAACTTCTGCTGAACTGCCAAAACACCAAAACCTGATACGTCAGCTGCTGCCCATGTTGACAATACTAGGTGACAATGCTACTCATGGCTGACTATTCCCACCCTGGGTGAAATCCTGGGTCCAATGAAGTCTATGGCAAAGTTCCCATTGACTTCAATGGGGTTAGAATGTCACATCTGCTATTTTTCATAGTAGATGGGGGTTGTCTCTTCGATAGGGATATAAAAACAGAAGGGCACAAGACATCTACATTTGTGAGAGACATTTCTGCTAGTAATGATCACAGACCCGTTCTGCAAGTATTTGCCCTGTCATTAAAGAAAGCAAATGATGACTTCCCATTGTCCCAATGGCCTTATTGCAAATTCCATTGGACAATATTTTTTCTTCTTCTCCCCTCACCACTAAATCAGTAACTTAAATTGGTTTAAGGCAGAGTTCAGAAAGAACAAACTTTCTTCTCATTTGTTGCTACTCATTTCTTATTCTCATTCTTCAGCTTCCGAGTTTGGCAGGCTTTCAAAAAGGTCAGCTGGCTTGTCAAGAGCATTCCCTCTGTTCTAATGATCAGATTATTTAACAGAGTTTTTTGTTACCCATCTCCAACGCATTACTGAAGGCTGTTTAAAAATCATCCGTTATCTTGCCATGGCATTACTCTACTGGACACTATTTCTTACCTCAAGATGTGCCTTCTGAAGTTTTCAATGAACTGAACTCTCAAATTTCACAAATAAATTAAAAGAAATATTTAATACAAAATTCTGCAGAGAGCAATCTTCTGTATTAAAATGTTACCACCTTGCTTTCCCAACTCTGCTAACTTATTTACCATCAATAATAAAAAGAAACCTCAAATTTAATTATAAATTAGAGAGTTAACCCTATTTTCCTTCCCATTACCTAGCTGATTCTTTTTAATCTAGTGCAGGTGGTATCCTGTTTTCTGCCCTCACACTCTAAGTCCTATCTGACTCTTTAGACAGAGGTTTGAAATTGCAAAGCTCTAACATCTTCTGTCATGCTTCATTCTCTGTAGAATACTTGCGCTAAACACTTTGTGCTATCTAAATCTTCAATTCCAAGTTTATTTTCCATACAGATCCTTGTTTATTTGGGGCCAGGTTTGCCTTTAGATCTTGTGCAGCATGTGGTGGGAAGGAGCTGTGGGCTCTAAGACATTTCTCTTTCCCAGCCCTACCCTGCACAAGAATAATGGACAATCATAGTCCCAGTTCTTGAGGGCAGCTCTTGTGGGGGTGCATATTGTCCCAAAGGGAATGTTGAGATATCCACCCACAGAGCAGGCCACTCACACTGCACTATTTCATAGTCTGTTACAATATAAAAATCTGGCACCATGCAGAGTCCTACTTCTTACTTTGGTCTGATTGTTTTAAAAGGTTTCTCAGATTTTACCATGAGGGCTTTTGAATGGTTTTGCAGAACTGTTAGAGTGTTGAAGAGTGGATATATTCTGCAACCACTCCCTTGTTGCCTCTTTCTCGGTGCAGAGAGGCAACCTGTGTAAAAGCTCAGTAACTGTATATGACATCAGGATCGTGAGAGATCCCTGGGGGATGATGTGAGCTTATCTCTGAGTTTCCTGAATCAGTCAGAGAAAATTTTAAAATGGCACAGGCTGGAAGCTAGGCCTGAAATCACTGGTATGGAAATCTGGTCTATTCAAAAGGTAAACAAGGGAGCAGAAGATAGGAGTCATATGATCAGAAAGTTCTCTTGCTGCTTAAAAGTAAGATGATGATACAAATGATCCAAACACTTACTGGGGTATCCCCTTGCTAAGCCAGCTTCTCGAAGTCCTTGAGAGGGTTTTGGAGGCAAGGTAGAGGATCAACAGGTTTTAGGAAGAGTACTATTGATGCAATATTTGCAGCAAGACAGAAGTTTGAAAGAATGACAAATGGAAGGCATAGCTGCTATGTAGTATTTATTGATCTTGAGAAAGATATGAGTTGGTTTTGTGGAAAATGGTGTTTGGAGTGTTGAGATGGATGGGAGGGGAACTTCAAAAAGTAGAGATGATAGAGGAGTTGTATCGAGGACCAAGAGCTAGGGTGGTAGCAAAACATGGATTTTAAGAGAGTTTGGAAGTAATCGTGGGATTGAGACAAGGCAATGAGCTGAGTACACTTCTCTTTTCATCCTAGTTATGGAGCTAATTAGTATGAGAACCAAGCCTGTGGAGAAAGAAAACTAATGTCTGCTGATGATCTGGCCCTTTGGGTTGACACCAAAGAGGAATTGGTAAATATACCAGAGTGGGCACCTGTGTCTGAAGAACATGGTTTGAAGGTAAATGCCCTCCCCCCGCCCCAGAAGTTATGTAAGTAGGGAGTGTGGAAGAAAAGATGTTGACTGAAGATTCAGGAGACATGTATAAATGCAAGGTGGTGATCAGGGGAAGGAGGGAGGTTCTCAGAATTCCAAAAGAGGTAAACAACTCCGGAAATACTCTTCTTCAATGAGCAGTGACAAGAACTGGCGTCTTCTATCAGTTCTCTGGGGAGGGTTAATATTTGTCTGTATATTTCTATCCCTCTGCTACTGAATGCAAACAAAGACAAGCAGGGGATCTATTGGAAGCACCTGGCTTGTAATTCAATATCTGAGCTACTTTGCAAGAGTAAGCTTCTCCAGCCTCCTAAATACAGCGTCCCCAAGTTATCAGAATCAGTAGAAAGGAGATGCTTTGCCATCATCATTTGAGTTTTCTGAATCAACTTCCTCATTCTCCTTTGCCTAGGTAAGAACTGAGCATTGAGAGGTAATACACTACTACTATTATGACAAATCAACTTGACAATTCTCTTCCAAAGAGTGTCACGCATTATGCTATGTAAATGGAGGATATTTTGATTGTATGTTCATTATGTATTAATAACCTGTATCATCAGCTTCATTATTATTGTAGGGTGATTAAGAATTAGACGCATGAAAATTATTATTTCTACAGTTCATGCCACCATCTGTATCTAACATACTATTTCCTGCAGCAGGTTGGTTACTTGGTAAAAATTCTCTGTCAAACTGGGGGGAGGTTGACTATTGAAGTGTAAAAACAGCAAGAGACCATTTCTGATTATGGATAAAGGCAGAACTCGATAAAGCTTAATTTTAAAAATATTTATTCCTTTATGGGGAATATATGGCAGGTAGAGTTTTCAAAAGCCATTGTTATGGCATTATCAATATACTCTAGAGCAGGAGTGGCCACACTGTTCCATGAGCCACATGTGGCTCTTTTACCGTTAAAGTTTGGCTTGCAGAACCCTGCCTCCCCCCATTCTCCACTTAGACTGTGGGGAGCTCAGGACCTCTGCCTTGCAGCAGGATGGTGGGGTATGGGCTTCTGCCCAGCGGAGAGGGGGGGTTGCGGGCTTCAGCCCCGTGGGACGTACCTGCCAGGGCTTGGGGCTTCAGCCCCGCTCCTGCTGAAGCCCCGAGCCCCGGCAGCTGCACCCTGGTTCTCAAACTTCTGAAGATTGTCGTATGTAGCTTGGCGGGTCAGTAAGTTTGACCACCCCTGCTCTAGAGTACCAAATTAGAAGGCTGGCTAGTGTTTCCAAAAGGTGGATGTGAGCTTTATATTCAAGAATTATGCTAAGAATTGCAAATACAACAGACCAAAACCTTTGTGGATATTGTTTAGCCAAGTACAAACAGCATGAGTGAAGGAGCGAGTCAGTGTGTTAGTCAGAAGAGTTATGCAATTACTGTTGCCAATGTCCAATGATGAGAAGAAGAACAGATATTCCCTTGGGAAATAGTTCTGTTTCCAAACAAAAATTCAATTTTGATGAACTTTCTGAAAAAGATCAAGAGTATTTTTAACACTATGCTAATGATTATAGCATAGTAGGCTATAATATTTCAAAATACAGCAGAATGGAAGTCCTGCAGGTTGGTATAATGAGAACTATTATTGTCATTTAGAAGATTGAACTCTTTCATTTAAGCAATTCTGAATGCCAAAATGCTGAAAGTAAAGTATCAGTAGATGTTAAGTGTAATGATGTTTAAATCAGGATCATTAACCAGAAAGATTACTGTAGAAACTGGGGATAAAAGATGTAACAATAACGCATTAGTTTATGTATTCTAGATAAAACAAAGAATGTGACCATTAGAGTCAACAATTTATGCTAATGAACACTGACTTCAAACTCAATTATTTTTGCATAAAAACCAAGTTCCAAGTAACATTCTGCATATGTTTAGTTCCAGACTGTGACAGGTCTTCACATACCCATGCGTAGGTGAATGTCTGGGAAGATGTGAGCTATATGCATAAGTGTGGAGGGAAGTGAGCTGTAAGTCACCCAGTGGAAAGAAAATAATATAGATCCATGCCTCTACCTCTGGATTCCATGTTGGCTCCCATAGGGGTCAGCTGGGAGAAAAATGGTTGTGGTTTCCCAGACTCCACCCACAAAATAAGCCTCACTCATGAAGGCACCAACATGAAAAGCTGTACACAATAGATTATATTTTGAAGATCTGCACAATGGTGTTGTAATTTGGCTCCAATAGGCTCGGCTCCCCCTTAGTGGGGCTTGAATATGCTCTGGGGTTTGACTTCTTCTTGGTTGTGGGAAGAAGAGGGGTGTTCTCGCCAAAATGCCCCCTACTTGCAGCACCATTGTGCAGATCTGTGACCCTCCCCCTCCCTTTTGTATATGAGGAATGAACTAGTGAACAATATAGCCAAAGCACCACCATTGGACATTTAAGTTAACACCTTACTGAGACAAATACAGCAGTTTGTACCCCTCAGAGCTGTTGTTCCTAGCCCTCTACAGATTCATCTCATATTGATTATATTCCATTCACACCTATAACACCTAGACACTTCTGTTTCTAATGACATTTGAGATTCTGAAGAATAAGTGCAGTACATGGATGCTTACTGGTTGTATCTGAGCCCTAGTCCCATGTAATAGCAACTCACACTGTGGGGAAATAGATTGCACCATTTAACAGGAGATGGCAGACTGCTCTCTTCCTGACCCACAGAGCTTACAATTTAAGTAAATAGCCATGAGAGTCACACTTGAGCTCATAGGAGAAATGAAAAAGGTAAGTCTGCTATCAACACCATTACATCTAATAAATATGCATGATGTAAGCAGCAAAGTGCATATCAGGTGGCTCAGGGAAGTATTATGCCCTGGAGCCACCATGGTGTTCAGCTTGACATGATTTCTGTAACAAAACCACGTTTTCTCCAAGTTTTCCTAACATTTGTGTTATTCATATTTTGGCAGAAATGCCTGGCAACATTTTGGCATAAACCCAGAAGAATTTCAGAAATGAGCCACCTGTTTTGAACAATAATGTTCTTATGTCTTCCTTCAGTGTATATATTCTAAAATATAGGGAATGTGATGTGTTCCTATAGAGGTACGTAACAGGGTACCTTACCACTCTGGTGCCTCCTAGTGGACCATCTGCGAATTAGCTCACCATATGGTCCAAAGACCCTTCCTACAATTGCTCAGCCCATCACCCCATGTATTCTGTCCACAGTCCTTCTCCTGGTCCTGGAGCTGCAGTGCTTTCCTCTTCATAGCTTAGCCTTCCCACCAAGTCATACTGGAGTTCCCCTTTCCAGGATAGTATCAAAGTCTCCTTCCAAATTGTCCAGGTCATCCCTAAATGGGCTTCCCCTAGAATGCCAGTGGTTTGTAGGGAAGTCCAGGCCCACCCTCTACACTAGGTTGCTGTGACCCACAATCCTGCAGCTTAGGGCTGTATTCTTCCTGCCGTTACTGTTCCTTCCCTGAGCAGCTTCCTACACTACCTATTACAAGCTCATTCTTGTGCTCTCTCTTCCCACCCCTTGTCTCAGAGAGCGTAGCTATAGAATTCCTTAATACAGACCTTTCCCTTCTCTATGCACAGCTCCTTGACTTTATAGAAGCCCCACCTGTTTCTGCCCAGGTGAGCTTCTTCCCCAATTAAGCCTCACTGTGTCCCAGCTCCCTCCCAGGTGCAGCTTATGGCTAATTGGACTGTTTTGCCTATATTAACCTCTCCAGGGGTAATGTGGGGTGAATGCCCAGTCACAAGATGATAATGGGAAACTTAGGGTGAGGAAGGGAAGTAAAAGCTAGTATTAAGAGAAGATAGAAAGGACCATTTTAGATGACTGTGAGAAGTGAGGGTAGAAAGAAGGAAGGAAGTTACAGCTATATTGGCAAAGGGCTTGAAGGGCATAAATAGATATATACAGTTGGCTACTAGCCTCTGTGTGATTTAGAATTATTATGTATTACTTGTATTGCAGTAGCACCTAACATCCACTGTCATAGACTAGGATCCCATGGTGCTAGGCACTGTAAAAACACAGAACAGAAAGATAACCCCTGGTCCACAGAGCTTACAATCTAAGTAAATGGCTATGAGAGTCACCCTTGAACTCAAAGAAGCAATGAAAAAGTCAAGTCTGCTATCAACAGCATTACATCTAATACATATGCATAATGTAATAAGCGGTTCAAACAATGCATGCACTACATTAGATATGAATCCTGTAAGGAGCAGATAGGTGTGCTCTGAGATAAAATTTACTCTGGCCTCTTTAGAATTCAGCTTTTGTTTAAATAATTATATAGATGTAAATCAGAAATTGTTGAATGCACATAGAATCCACAAACAAACATAAGTGCATTTTCGAGAGAGATTTCAATTTCCCTCCTTCTCATTCTAATTGACTACATAGAAGGAGCACAATTTGAGGCATATAAAAGACAAGAAAATTAAGTACAGGCACAATCTGTACCAAATATGTTTCCTCTTTCATTAAAGGAATCAAATATTGTCACTGCCTTTTGTAGTTTTAATTCAGTGTGTTAGTCTAGTGCTTAGCTGAGAAAAGTATGCAAATGACAGATTTCTTTATAAGTCCAATACTAAATAAATATAGAACTGTTACAGTATCATCACAATTGGATTCTGCTGTAAGGGTCTAATGGATTAAGCCATAAATATTATAGGTTTCCTCTTTCCCTACCTAGAGATACTCAACAGAGAACACTCATTAGACACACGATGTTTCCTGAAGAATTAGTTTTTCATAGTGTATATGCAGCCCCCATATTCCAGGAGCCCCCATTGTCCGGGCACAGCCACTGGGAGCCGTGATCGGCGGAACCTACGGATGCGGCAGGTAAACAAACCGGCCCGGCCCACCAGGGCTTTCCCCACACAAGCGGCGGAACAAGTCTGGGAACCACTGCATTATTGTATGAATAAAGGGCAGCAGAACTGTGCTTAACATGCACTGACAGAAGGAGATCACTGAACTTTAACCTCACTCATCAAGGAGAACGGATGTCAAATCCAAGCAAAGGTCAGAGATGTTGGGGATGGGTGTTTCTTCCTGCTGGTATGGACTTTGTTTAAAGAGTCTTAGGTAGCATTTGCCACTCCCTCTTCAGTGATTAAAGAGTGAGATGATCACATTCAATTTAGTCCTTGCTTCTGCTCAGTGATCACTAAAACTGAGATCACTGATAAACTGGTCTACGGTGCTAAACCATACACCTGGTGTGGGGATAGTGCTGCAGTGAAAGAGGATGCAGCAGCAGTAGTGAAGTTCACCAGCAGCAAATGAAATCACTAAGAGTGAAACCACTAAGAAGTGGACTAAATGGTGGAACCTCAGAAAATGGCAACATAGCTAGAGGTAGAGGAAGCAGCAAGAAGTAGCAAAGGTGGCCGTGGCAGCAGTGAACCCTAGCAGAGATGAGTGGTGGCAGCAATGACTGTGGCCAGGGTTCTGTATGGAAGAGACTAGGAGTGTGGCTTTGACTTTACTTTCCAATTTCTTTCTCTGTTTTTCTTGCCAGAAAGTTTTGCCTCCTTATTTTCTTTGTTTGTTGATAGAAAAGATTTGAGAAAATTATCAAACCCGAGAGCTAGTATTACTTAACATATAATAACCTCTTTTGTCCTCTTTACAAGGCAGAGAAGAGCATCTCTTCTTATCCCTAGATTTCTTGTGGACTTGGGTGTGTTGCATTTCAACAAATATTCTCAAAAAACAAAACAACAACAACAAAAAACAACAACACAAGCAGCAGTACTCCAAACAGGAAAACTAATTTTGCAGTAGAACCAAGGTTTGTACTTAACAATGTCAAGGTGAGCTCCATAGTTCTGAACTGTTAAAAGTTGAACATTGATGCATATACCAGACAGTTAACTAAAACCAGTACATTAAAGGCAGAACTTCCAAGTTATGATTTTCAAATGCACTCTGGTAGTAAATCTCCCACTGTTTTTTAAGGACATGGTGTAAACCAGAAATCTTCACTGTTCTACACTATGTAGTACGTTCTGCACGGCAACTGGTTCAGCCCTAGACCCATGCAACATATGGTTATGTGCTACTCCTCAGGACAGGGGCTATTGGTCCACAACTTTGGACCACCCCCAGTCCACTGCCTTCTCCCTTCCCCTCCTCACCAAGAAGCAGAGAGAGGCCTGCAAGGAGTGAGAAGAACTGACAGAAGCTGAGAGGAGATCTTCAGTCTGGAAGGGGTGTGTGTGTCTGTATGGGAGGGAGAGGCGTGAAGCTGATACCATTTTGACAGCACAGCAAAGGGAAGGATAGAACAGAGCTGGCCTTCAGCTACTGTGTTCTTTCTGTTGGTTCCTACTCCCTGTCCTCTTGCAAAAATGGTATTGGCTCTGCCCTGCAGTATGCCCAGTTGCACTAATCCATACAGTGTGAAAACATGATTAAAACAGGCTTTATATTTCACAACCATAATCAGTCAATTATGGTGTGACACAACAAAGCACAGGTGTTCCACATTAGTCATTTATCACACATTTCCATGGCATGAGTCACACACTGGCAGGTTTGACAGTTGAGAAGTATAGTTTAAATATAACTGTACAATTTACACTATCACTTTCCCTTGCTTTTAACTTCAAAATCCCCAAAGAAATGGGGCCTCCCAAAGTAGGGTGGCCTGACCTAACTGCCACTATTGGAAGGACAATATTATCAAGCAATACTGACAAGAGCTGCCTCAAATGATGCTGAAACATAATTCCAAAATAACAAGGAGAGATGAGAAATCCAGTCAATAAGATTAACAGGTAACCATTTAGCACAAATAAGTTCTCCCATTGGCTGCCAGAGCTTGAACTTATTTGCTTTTGGTACTCCCATAAATCACATTCACGGCAGTTAGATGCCCGAAGCTGAATGAATAAGGCAAATTGGACTCTTTGATATTTGGGTTGCCAGTACCCAATTCTCTTAATAGTTAAAATCAGACTAACTTGCAATTGATAGAAAAAGTGGATTATAAAAATGAACGAATAATGCATTTAAATTTTTATATGTAACTTATACATATAAAAAATATACAAATATAGATATAGATTAAAATGCATGGCTTCTACTGAATTGGGTATCGAGTGACATGCATAGTTTATAAATATATTTGTATATGTACACATACCTTCAGATCCATAATGCACAAGAGCAACACAGTCCTCATATTATAGCTCATATTAAGTAAATAGACTATAATCAAACACATATAGGTGAAAATATTAAGTTGACAATCAACCTGTGGATGAAATCTTCAGAGCTTTTCCTGATCTAAAGGCAATAAATCATTCTCAAACCATCAATTTTAGTAGTGTCATTACATGTTTTGATATGTAAAGGGAACTTTCCTATGATTTTCTGCACATATCTGCAAATTTCACACCTTATCTTTAAAGGCAGTTATTATCATTCTGATATAATATACATTATATGCCTACTAAATTAAAACACAGTTGTAGTTTAATTCTAGCTGTGATGAATTGCTGCAGTGAATTCGTGCAAACAGGGAAATTGAAATTAAATTTATTACACTAAAGAAAACCACTTCCTACCCATGTAAATTAGTAGCTTTTCTGCTAAAATCAATTTGTTTTGGTAAATTATGCAAAAATTCTCAAAGGGTTAGGTAGGTAATTTATTATACTTCTGGATGTTTCATAATGTTAGAAAATGAAATTTATTCACATAATATTAGATGAGTGCTTTAGTGACAATGTATTACAATTAATCTAAATTGTCTATGCTGACAGAACTCCCACAATATGTAGAACATAATCTCTATGTGAGGTGCTCACTAACAAACTGTACACAAATGTTCTCCCTGTGGGTATAACAGATCAATTACTTCAGGAGTCTAGGGCAGTTCAATTATTTCAATAATACATAATAAAGGTCAGTATTTTCAGGGGGAAAAAAACAGGATAACTTCTGTTTACATTGTTAGGAGAGCTGAGGAGGTGCCTGTTTGAAGTTACTCACAAATATCTTGTTCAGCACTTCAGGGCCCTGATCCATGGCCCATTGAAGTCAGCAGGAGTCTTTCCATTGACTTCAACAGGACTTGGATTAAGTTCCTGCAGTTCTGCTGTGGTAACATTCTCCAATTATGCCCTCTGGAAATGGGAAAAGCTCAAAGTTCAAAAACTGGCATCCATTAGTTTACCCTGAAAATCCAGATGGTACTTTCACTGGAGTATTTTCAGTATTTCCTAGTTTCAGCAGGGCTAGAAAAATATTGCAAGAACAGCCCTTTCTGCAATAGTGATTCCAGAATAACTCCATGTCTGGACATTCTATTCCAGAAAAAGTGACTTTATTTTGGAATAACTACTCCACTCACAAAGGTTTAATTCCAGAATAGAAAATGTCTGCATAGGGGTATTATTCCAGAAAAGCTAAAATAGACTGGAATAATTAATAACTATACTAGTCAATTTCTCCTATGTAGACCAGGCCCTAGAATAATACTTTTTGCTGTTGAAATTTACCTGATCCTCTTTGCAAAATGTTCATGAGCAGATTATGAAATTTCTGAACTTCTTTATTAATCAGAAATCATTGGTATACCTTGACATTATTTTTCCCTATAAAAATAGCTCACACTTTCTTACAAATATTTGAAATTCCAGGTTTGAAAATCACACTGTTGTTTACTGACATACGTCACATGACATAGCTGTTGTTCCTTACTTCAACTTTTATATAACCAACCAACAGCATCAATTTTGAACATCACAGCCAAAACCTCAGTTTTTCCAGTTGTTCATGGATTTGAGTGAATCAAAAGTATCTGTGCCAGTATAGTGTGACCACTTGAGTGTTCACAGAAAAAAAATGTGAAATATTTGTGAACAAAGTGAAATCAGAGTTATTGTTTCTGATTTAATCTGAATATTTACACACACACACACATTCATTCCATTCTTTGTGAAATATACAAATCAGGATTTAGAATTGTTTTTCTAAGTCATTTTATTATGTACATGATGCTTCTAAAAGGCACAAAAGTATGGGAATTTTATGTCTAAGTATAAGAAGATAGAAAAATACACATCCTTCCATCAGAAGGGGCACTTGCTGCATTTCTGTTTATGACTTTCTTTTCTGGGGAAAAATGAACTAGGGAGATCGAGGATATGTGTTTAATAAGTGTGTTTAAAGTTGTGGTTCCCAGGTGTCACATTACCTAGGGTACAATCTGGAACAATAAACAGCTGTGTTCCCTCAGTTGTCCAGCCTGGATGCGTTTTATACTGTTTGCTGTGAGAGCTCCTACTCCTGGCTCACACACAGCATCCAGCACATAAATCACTCCTAGTTATACTGCAAGAGTCTTACAATCAGCCACCATTGAATTACACTGCAGAGCAACAGCAGCAAATTCTCAGTTCCAGACTTTCTCCAAGAAATGTCTTGTACTTCCCAGCACTCTCCTGGACAATGCAAGTTAATATAAAGTCTGTCATTTTATTAATAGAAAATAATATGCACAAATCCTGTTATCCAAAATGAAGTTTCCCAAACACTTCAATCCAAACACATGGGTCTAGATAAAACAATAAAAACAAGTATTAACTACAGAAAGACAGATTTCAAGTGTTTGCAAGTAATGAAGCATAAAAGTCCAAATTGGATACAAGAAAATAAATCACAACTAATGCCTAACTTAACAAGCTAGAGTAAATTCAAAGCAAAGGTCTCTATCTATATTTTAGCAATCATAGTAGTTAAATCTTTCACTCAGGATCCCTCCCCAAGTCCAAAGCTGTTTCCTTTGTTCTTCATGTTGTGGTTGCCAGGGGTAGAAAGAAAGCAGGAATATTGTGGGGTGTCTTCTCTCTCCTTGTACAGTCCTTTCTTTTCTTCGAGAATCATCTCCCGCTGATGTTCAGGAGACATAAAATCTGTGTGGATGGTAACTCCAACCTGTTTCTTTGTTAAGATGTAGACTTTTGCCCCCCGCATCCTTTTTCCTGCCAAAGAATGGCCACTTAAACAGGTGAGATAGTCCATTTGATTTTGTTGACATCTGGCTGAGGCATTGGGTAACCTTTTGTCTCTTGGGAACTGATTTGTGACTTTCCCCCAGACTCAGAACTTGCCTTTAGTAATATCATACAGTAGAATCCTATAACTTTACATACAGTGATGCGACACATATTTTTCCAGTACAATAATGATCAGTAAATTATGAGTTTTCAAATAATACCTCACAAGGCATACTTTGCATGAAATTTATCATAGTCTTGTAAAAGGGGTGAATATAGGACTACAGTCTACCACACAATGTTTCTTGCATTTTGGAAATGCTTAGTTTTTCTCTCTCCTCTCTTCTCCCCCACAACAGTAAGGTAAAGTTACTATATAACTGGGGTGGGCTATTATAATTTCCCATAATGCATGAATTCAGTGGGGATTGTACAGGAAGACAGCAATGGCTAAGTACATGAGAACATCCAGCAAAGAGAAGCGGGAAATTGCAACATAATGGCACACTGTTGGGCTCCTGGCAGAGCTGGCAGAGTTGTTTCGCCTTGCTGGAGATCAAAATAACAGTAAAGAGTTAAAAAGCCTTCTGAGGAGAAGTGGGGAGGGGGAGCCCATTTGTTAGCAGCTGCCTGAGGAGACAGGCTGCAAAGAAAGAGACATGGGCTCTGAGAGGAAGTTCAAAGAAACTGTGTCTTCACAGATTCAAGGAATGGTAATCCCCAAAGGAAAGCAGGCATTGTGTACAGATGTTTTCTCTTAAATTACTGATTACTACTGTCATTGTCCTGGAGGGAACAGCATTGCAGGGTCTGAGCCTGAGGTAATCACGGTTAGTACCAGGGGATTGCAATGTAGGACCCAGTCGGAGAAAATGAGAGTCACATGGAACCACCCCGAGACATAGGTGATGGCTAGAGGCCTGGGACCTGTGAGGGGGCTGTACTCAGAGAGACCAAGAGGGTCAGCAGGGCAGTTTGCCCAGTAACTATGACACCAGGCATCCCCAGTTCCATATGTGTGCTGCTATTACTATTGCTCAGCCTGGTTCTTTAGAATGTTTGTGTGCAGTTACTTTAGCATGTTGCCAAAAAAATTGCTGAGAATGCAAAGAGAGAAAAATGACAGATTTTAAGAATTTATAACTCAGTTAACCCTGAATGAAATGTCATGGGACCAAAAAAAAAAAAAAAAAAAAAAGAGGAAGATCTCTAGAAAGAGAACTTTCACCCTACCGGATTTCAAAGACCTGCTGCAAATGATGGAGGTGTTAGAGTTTCTTAAGTAGCAAGTCATACGACATTATTTTAACAGAAAGTATTAGGCAAACTTGATGAAGGAGGTCACTACTAAATCCCTCTATTGTATAAGCATTTTAAAAGAAATACCTTTTTCTTAAAAGAAACAAAATAAACTCATTGTATCTTTAAACTTTTGGATCTAATCTGTTTTAAGTATCCACCACAGTTTTGTTTCTAAACATTATAGATGGAAGTATTATGTGTTTTGGTAACATTAAATTACATTTTACAAAAGTGTTTAGAAACAATGTTAAACTTAAATGTATGATCTAACCAACAGCACATTTAAATTTTACTCTGTAACACAAAGTTACTTTATTTTCAGTGAGTCATGTCTGGGCATATTGTTTCCACCCTACTCCAAAAGTAAATTAAATATAATAGCTTCATTTGACCGTTAGCCCTGCTAACTAAGTATGAATTACTATGTCAACAGACTACAAAAAGTTGCAAACTTCAGCATATAATGTTATATACTACTGGGTAAGAAAATGTGATGACCCTGTAAATGACCACATTAAATTGGCCTTTGAATGTTGCACATTTCTTCACCTCCTAATTTACAGAGCATTCCTAAACCCTGAGCTGCAGGGATTTTAGAATGTGGAGACTGTGAAAGATCAGAATTTTGCAACTGCATTTTCTCTATGAGTAGGACTTTATAAATGGACATTTCCCCCTCTTCCCCTGAATATTAGGGTGATATTTTTTCTGAGTGATTGGAGTGTGAGGTCTAATGAGGGTTTTTTTGGTTTTTTTTTTTCACCTGGTTCTCTCTCTCCCTCACAAGAATCCTTCAGATACATTAGCAGACAGTAAAAGTCTAGATTAATTGGAAGAAGTAGGAGGCATCTTTCTAACCCACATCAGTAATTACAGAATTGTGTGACACAATATCAAAGAAGGTGATTTATACCACTTACATTACACATTCCCACCCTAAAACAAACATGAACTGCCCAAATAGAAGAGGTACACCTATGAGAGCTTTATATCACTTAAGATCCAAGAACTCAAAATTGATGCCAGCAATTAAGCCTGGTGTACTTTTCAAGTAAGCATTCTAATTCAGCCTCGGTACAATTTCAAACTACATCTATTAACAGCAGTGATTTGCTCAAATGTGAGTTTTCAGCAGGAGTCTGTCCCTGAACTCCAGTGGGCCTTGGCCAGCCACACTTTCCTTAAAAGTGTTTTGCAAACTTTTTGTTTTATCTAGATATTCACAGACTTTATCAGGCTTCTTATCTAGGTGTTTATTTAAAGTTCAGAGTTGGATGGATTGCATGGGAAAAATCACATGATGGCACTTGCCTGATATTTCTTCTTCGTTCCTGATTGGCTGCATGTATTCAGACCAGCTCAAACAAACAACAAAACAAAACAAAAAAATCAATTGAGTTTGTAAAGGGAGTGTTTTGAGTTTCTCTCTGAAATCTAAATGAAAATGTCAGAATAGGGTGCCCAAATAGCAAGTATTAAAAATTGGGACAGAGTGTGGGAGGTAATAGGCAGCTATATAAGAAAAAGCCCCAAATATTGGGACTGTCCCTATAAAATCGGAACATCTGGTCACCCTATGTCAGAACTTTTGTCCTCTGAGTCCCAGTGCTGGTTTAACTCCACCACACAGTGGTTTGAGTACATTGGAAGTGCCACATAATTCTAGTCCATTATTAGAAGGGCAATTTGTTTCCCTGAAGTAAAAATTCTGCTGTTGTACTAAAACCAAGGCCAAGTTCCCCTTTTGAGTCCCAGTAATGCAGTTCAAAAGGACACAAAGTCGCATAAGCAAGAACTTGCCTATGGATTCATATTGAGATTTGACCATGGAGAAAACATGTTTTCATTGGAATGTGAATCCTTTTCCTGGTTCAGGGCCTGAGAACTGCCTGTCACATACATTTGCAAACTCTTTTTGAACACAGCTTGAAACAGCTTGCAAATGTTTCTACTAGCATCCCTGGGGGAATTTGCATCAAAGCCATATTGAAAATTAACTTTAAGAAGCAGGAAAGTCTTGAGCTTCTCAGGAAGCAATATGGAGACATAATGCTAGAACATCTCCTGCCACATTAAAAATCCTCTCTGGATGAACAGAAATTGGAGGGTATTTAGTTAAACATGTATAACCAGAGAATTCACTCAATTTAATAAAATAACTAGAAATGGTCTGTCAGGGGTCACTCTGTAAAAGGTAATATCCCATTAAATAGAGAGCTCTAATGATTATATTACTGAATAGATTTTTTTTCTTAACAAAAGCTCAGTGTTGTAATGATTATTGTTTTGTCTGTCATATTTATGTGGCTAGGATTTTGTAAACCAGATAAAACTTCTTTAAATACCTAGATTTTTTTTTAAAAAGAGGGTATTATTCTAAGGAAGTACATGGCAAGCTTAACTGGAGCTGGACAACAGGAGCGGATTCCTCAGCCAGGGACCACATAGAGCATCTCCTATGCACAGGGCCAAATTAATGCAGGGGCTTTTGGAGCTGGAGCTCAGGGCCTCGGGGTAAAGGGGGGTCCCCGCAAAAATAAATCCATAATTATATACAATTCAGTGGTCACCAACACATCAATTGCAATTGATTGGTGAATCCTGGAACCTCTGCCAGTCGATCACGATCTCTGGGCCACTAAAAGTCCAGCAGAGCTCAGGCAGGCTGCCTGCATGCCATGGCCCCATGCCGCTCTTGGAAGCAGCCGGCTGTTGGCATGTCTCTGCAGCCCCTGGGGGCAGGCAGCTCCACGAATGGCCCCCACACTCAGCACTGTCACCACAGCTCCCATTGGCCAGGAACCAGCCAATGGGAGTTGCAGGGGTGGCGCTCGCGGGCTCGGGCAGCGCACAGAGACATGCTGTTCCTCTCCCCGTCAGGGGCGTGCAGAAATGTGCCAGCAGCCAGCTGCTTCCAGGAGCAGCGTGGGGCCACAGCATGCAGGCAGGCAGACTGCCTGAGCCCTTCTGTGCCACCGGCAGGGTAAGCGCCTCCCGGCCAGAGCCTGCACCTTGCACCCCCTCCTACACCCCAACCCCCTGCCCCAGGTCAGAATCCCCTCCTTCACCCAAACTCCCTCCCAGAGCCCATTCCCCTCACCCTCTCCTGCACCCCAACACTCTGCCCCAGCCTGGAGCCCCCTCCTGCACCCAAACTCCCTCCCAGAAAGAACTAATATAACAGCTGTTCTAAGGTAAGAACTAGGCTATTTTGAATTAACTTAATTATATTCGATATGTTTTAAGACTGAAATGTAACCACAGAACAGCTTTATGTAAATGTAAAAGGCAAGTTTAGTATAGTATTAATATCCTAGATGCCATAACTGTGATCATTTTGTTTTAAATTAGGAAAAAGACTTGTATACAGGGGCCCCACAAAATCTAATAGCCCCAGGCCCACAGGAGAATTAATCCAGCCCTGCCTAGGCATACCTAGAAGTGCTAGCTTGGTGGGGGACAGGGGTGTTTTCTGGTTTTCTGACTTTCCTAGCTAGTGCAGTAGCAAAGAGAAATGGTAGAGGAGCAACTTTGTGCTACATGCTATCCACAAGATGGCAATAGTGGGATAATTTTGGAAATGTGAAAACAGGTCTGAACCTCTCTTCTTTGTTTTTGATGGGGTTATTTGATAATGGAATTTGGGTCTGAGAGAGGATAAGGAGGTTGCAAGAAAAAGAAAGAAAACAAGAACATTGTTTTACCATTTTTCCATTGTTAGGAAGGAAACATAACTTCACCCACAAGCCTAACAGCTCTTTTTCAAACTTTATTTTTTAATTCTTTAGCTTTAATTAATGTGGCAGAATTTATAGGATTAACTTTATAATTTATAAATAAATAAAAAAATGTATTTCTTTGGGAGCTCCCATAGCTGTTTTCTCCTTCTATCCACTTACTTTTTTATGAAAATACCAATCCCTACAAGATGCTGAGCACTTGCACCTGTCAGTGGGCAATGCCCAAATTTCCAAATTAGTTTGCTTAAAGTTAGGAACCTGACAGTGGCCTAATTTTCAGAGCTGCTAAACAGTTCCCATTGACGTGAATGGAAGTCGAGTACAATAGGGGTTTGCACAGATGAAGATTGAAGGCCAGATTTTCAAAGGTATTGAAATATCTTAAATTGCAGATTGGTGCCTAAACACCTTTGAAAAGCTGTCTCCGAGGGCCCGATCCTGCTAGGTACTGAGCACCCTCAATCTCCGCTCAACTCCTCAGAGAATGAGGTGAAAAATAGAATAACAGATAATTTCTATTTGGTATATTAGAGAATGGCCCAAACTATAAGGCCTGGTCTACACTACAGACCTATGTCGGTATAACGGTGTTGCTTAGGGGTGTGAAAAATCCACCCCCCTGAGTTATGTAGTTATACTGACCTTAACCTCTCACGTAGATAGCGCTAGGTTGACAGGACAGCTTCTCCCGCCGACAGAACTACCGCTTCTCAGGGAGGAGGATGGGAGAACTCTCTTCACTTAGAGCATCTTCACTTACGCACTACAGCTGCACCGATGCAGCGTTTTAAGTGTAGGCCTTTCCTGAAATGCTTGATTGTAACTCTGTAGTCAGCGTCTTTCTCTATAATAAATGTAAACAGGTCTGGATAAAGCCTGCATACACAGGATTGTTCAACTGAAGAGCCCCTCCTCCCTCCATGGGGTTGTAGATCCTGCAGACTGAAAGCCTAGATCTGAATGCCTCCACACTCTCTGAAAATTTGGATCTAGACATAGGAACTTGCTGGCCTCTTTCTGTAAGAGAAGTACAGGTTTATTTTTAAATGGTCAGCAAAAACCCGATCCTGCCAGTGTATCTCTGGGATGATATTGGCCTAGCACCTTTGAATCATATTGATGATATATCAGTAGATCCATTTTCTTACATACTTGGAAAACTTTCCTTCAGCTGTAGGGCTCAACATTTCCTTGTTTTTTAATGATCTCAGTAACTGGTTCATTGTAGATTAGGATATAGAGCAAGACAGAAAACAGAAGCTAGCTTGTGATGGACAGCTCATAAAATCTGATGAGCTGCAATGCAAAAATTCACAATGAGATTAATATTTTGCTCTAACTCCCATTTCCAGGGCTTTTGTAAAGATTGGAATGGTGATTACTATATAAATGCTATTCTCTTTGGTAACTAAAACTGTCCTGTCATTTGTTCCAATATAGGTTATATGCAACATGATATCTCATTCCAATCAACACCTCATAATTAACCAACACTTTGTCTCTCCTTAATGTATGCACAGCTGTCATTAACTCTAAACATTGGTGTTAAGTACAAACATCAAGGGCAAAATATATCCTTTTTATACAGTGCACAGCACTTCCTGAATTTATCCTTGATGGAAGTCAGTAATGAATAGTGTTCATGCCCAGGATTAAACTCACCTTGTTGTTCTCATAAATATATCATAACTCTATACATCATTTTGGGGAAGCAGTCATATGATGAGGACAAACAGATATACTGGCATCAGCAGAATGAAAAAAATTAATTGCTTTGCTCTTTCTAGTTCTGACACTATTTGACATTACTCTTTGAATGATGCTCAAAATTATGGCAAACCAAGTCATTTTTCAACAGGGAACACTGAAAGTCCTCCATCCATCCACAAAACCTTGAGTGAGGGAATTTATTGATCCAGGAAGTTGTTTTTGACAAAATACTCTTTGCATGATGTGACAATTTGGGAACTCTATGTACAATTTATGCATTTTGTTCAAGATTATGAACTCTCCGTACGCTTAAGTCCTTGTGATTTCTGCACTGTTCTGCCTCATGCTCCTTGTACTAAAGAGAAAGGGTTTGGCACCTATGTGTCTGTCTATGAATATATGTTTTTAAAGACAATCAGCACCTGAATAGATCTCGGCAGAACTGTATGCTAGAAAAAAAAACATTTTCTCCAACTTCTCTTTGGCAGGGGAGTTGCACTGCAGTTTGAAGGAATGGAATTTTGCCAGAAACAGGACACAGAAACCAGGTATAAGTGCTAGGATTTTTTAAAAAAAACTTTCCTCTTTCACAGAGACAAAGGAAGCTTGGGCAGTTGAGAGGAACTAAGGAAAATGCTTTTGTAACAGACGGGATCTTTTTTTGCCTGAGGGACTAGCCAGAGAAGAAGGGAATTCCTGGTCTGGAGGAGAAGATCTGTAAAGGAGGGGAATCCTTGAACTGCCGGAAGGACACTGGCCCAAATCTCAAAGAGCACTCAAGTGGTGAGGAAACTGATGCAAGAAATGACATCCAGGTGTTTTATTGTTCTTTACCTATATCTATATATCTCTTGTGCTGTCTAAAGTATAGCATAATTGTGTTAGAAACCTTTGTAAGACCTATGTATATTTGCTTACACTTATCACGTTCCCGAAGAGGTAAATTGTAAACCAGGATGTGCCCAAGGTTGGAGCTCTGGGAAGGAGCATGCTTATGCAGCTGCAGAGTCTGGGGGAGACAGCTCTAGTCTCAGGACCCAGGCAGTTGGAATGTGAGATTTCAGGAGTGGGTCCTAGAAAGAGAATCTGTACACTCCAAGTGTGCTTAGAAGCCCAGGGCCAGAGACAGTCTGGCCTGTGCTGAGACTCAGGATGCTGAAAGCACACAAATCTTGTGTGTTGAGACCAAACACAGAAGCCTGATGATTGTCCAAAAGGAGGTGTTCAACTAGGGCTCTGACACACATAAGCTGGAATCTCCAATAATAGTAAGAGATTGCTCAATAGTAAGAAAGAGCTAGAAATATGTAAGAGACTGGTCTTAGCCTTGCATCAGAAGCAGCAGTGGCTTATTAAAGAGCTTTCAAACAAGCAAAATAGCAAGGCATGACATATCTTAGCTCAAGATTTAGATATTTTTAAAAATACCCACGAAATTATACGTACATATCCTGTATTAACAATTTTTGTGTGTGACGGAGCAATATTCCACTGCAGCTGAGAGCCCAAGGAGGACAGCTATTAATGGGTTAACCCAAAAGGCTATCCTACTTCTATTAAAACCCTTTACCGAAACCTTCGCTGAAGCCCCTAGGGGTATAGAAAATGAGAAACCAACTGCAGGGTGAACAACACAGTGCTGATTTCTTCCTTTCTCCTCTGCTTGTAGTACAAAGGAGACCAGATATAACCTTTTAAGGAGCATTTTTATCATTCTGGATCCAGAACAAGACAGCAGGACTTGTGGCTGAACTTCACATAAGATCATGCACGTGGAATATGGAGTGGTACTGAATTAGTCTCTTAGCACTGCATGGTGGCAGCAATACAACATGACATCTCCCCACTGAAATTAACAGTAACATTGTAAACGCTTAGTCAGTTGTTGTTCGTTTTATTCTCTTATTTTGTGTCTTACATGATTGGTCACAAAACTACTGTGATGGAAGGGGCTGATTGTCATTGGCTGAAACCAAAAGGAAGAAGCGACAGTAAATTAGTATTCAGCACCTAGGGAAGGCAGTCAGCTAAGGCCAGACTTTAATGCAGGCAAGAGCTTAATTCAAGCTAGAGGACGTCACTAAAGATGGACCTTTTAAAGGCATAATAATATTATCTGACTGGATATTACATGAATTTTTGTAAGGCCAATTAATCCACTTTGATTTTTTTTAATTAAAAAGTACCATTATTTATATAGTATGTTATTTCAAACTCATGTTAGCTTGTATTCTCCAGTAAACTGTGCAATAAGTTAAAATGAAAGGGTTACAGACATAGTCTGATCCTGCTGGTCTCATTCATTTTTGGAGCATTAATGTGAGTTATGTCTTTAGAGGATTGGGTCCTTAAAACAAAATCCACATTTTCAGTATTACATATAACTTATTTATTTGTTCATTTTCAATTTTTAACTAAAACATGAGATAAGTATACATAAATATTTATTACCGCCACTGAATGACAGGAACCTGAAAAGTTACACATGAGTCCAGTGCACTGAACTATGATTTTTTTTTTTAATTACCATCTTGGCTTAGAATATAGAAACAATGGATTTGCAGATGAGTAAAGACAATTAACTATTAATCAAACCTCAAGTAAATTCTAATTTGATACTAACTATATTTCTATAATTGATTACTAAATATTAAATTGGGCCTTGTAGATATACTTCTTGTTTGTTCTTTTAAAGACCTGCTGTATATTCATATTTTTCATGTGGTATATAGGAAATCTACAAACAATTCAGCAACAGGATTAGAATCTTGGGAACACCAGTTAATGGAAGAGGATTTCTATAGCGTAACAATTGTACACACGAGCATTTAAAATCCTAAAATGGAAAGACAAATGACAAATTGCTTCCCATTATATCAGGCCTTAACTTTCTGCATTTATGTCAAATAATAGCAAAATATTAAATTAATTCACTAATAATAACTTTCACTTGTTAGGGGAAGAGAGAAAGCAGCTATGCTGTGATTTCAAATTACTTTACAAAGACTCATGGATTAAGTCTCACAACATCCATATGAAGGAGGTAAATATTCTAATTTTACATTTAGGTAAATAGAGGCATGTAGTGGTTAAAGACAAAATGTAACACTGGTCTCTGATTCTGGGTGTCCAACTTTAACCTTTTTGAGCCTGATTGTCAGAGGTTCTGAGCGTTCACAACTCCCACTGGCTTCAGCTGGATTTTCAACACTTCGGAAAATTAGGCCCACAGTTTGTCAATCTGGGCACCCAAAATCAGTGACCACTTGTAAATGTTTTAGTTTGTGTGACATGTCCAATGTCACACAGGAAGTATGTGGCAGAACTGGAAAAAGAATGCAAGTTTTCTCACTCCCAGTCCCAGTGCATTAAAGCAAAAGATGAGCTTTCATTGTAAATGGTTACAGTTGCATTATATTTGAGGATCTTTCCTTAGGAATTGTCTTCAGTGTGTTATGCAGCTGCATATATGCAGAAGGGTATTTGAGTGTATTAAATTATGGAAGTTATTCCATGGAGAAATTGGGTCATCCTGCTCTAATAGTCAGTGGGCAAAGTTTGGGAATGCAGTACCATTTGAGCAGGGAGAGATTGGGGATTCTACCTGGTGGCCTTACCTTGGTCTAGGTTCCCACTTGAGGAGAAAAGCTCCACCAGAGCATTAGGAGTTTATTCCCATGTTTCATAGGAGCCATGGTGGACAGGGCTGCAACTGATTTTGTCAGAGGGGAGCAGACCTGCCTGGGAAGCAGCAACAGAAGCAGGGGATTGGGCCACAGCTGGCAGCTTTGGACCAGAGCTGATCTGTTCAATAGGCAGCAACAGGCTAGATTGGGGCTAATGACACTGGGCCAAAGCAGGTAAGGATGTGCACTGGCAACCCAGTTGGAGCTGATATCAGCATATGTCTCACAATGGACAAGGTGAGAGGAGAATGTACCTACTAATTGTGGCAGGGTTGGACCAGACTTGTGATCGAAATTTGTTTTGATTGGAGCAACAAACCAGCCCACTAATAACAGACGGTGGAGTTTGGGGGGCAAAATTCACCCTTATGCAGAGGGTCATTGCAAGGTCTCAAAATATGATTAAGTGGGGAATAGGCCAGATTTCTGCCCAGGGTTGTGTTTCACCCAACGTGCATAAGAAATATTCTATGCCTGTATCTAACTGTTGGTTCATCTCTTCTATTCTCTTCTCTCCTATCCATATTATCATAACTATAGTGGCTGCAGGATTATGCCCATGCAATTAATAGCAATAGTTCTATTAAAATAATAGCCCTTAGCACATACATAGTGCTTTACATGTTCAGAGCTCCGTACCGACTGAAATGAAGCCAATTCTGTCCACTGTGCTGCCTGACCAGGTGGAAATTAATGACCTGGTGGCACATTTTGAACATTGGAGGGGATATTAAAATAGCCATTTAAACAGCTGCTCCATTTGCTCATCTAGTCACTGCCAGTATTTAAAGGGACACAGTAAAGGTTGACAGTCAAAAATTGTAACCTCAGTTAAATTCTCTGCAAATTAACCTTCTACCAGCCCTCAAAAAATTAGAGACATAAGACAGTTAAAGTCTAAACTCACCATCTGGGTGAAACACAGTCTATGAAATTAAGATTAAATGAGACTGGATCCAATTCAATCAAAGAATCCCCCCTGCCCCAACAGAAATTGAAGTATTCATGACATGTCTAGCTCTCTGCTGCTTTCTAGTCCACACAGTCGATGCCAGCACTCTCTGGAAGTGGATCTTTGTCCCATGGATTCTTGATTCTAAACTTTGTGCCTCCATGACAGAAGAATCCAGATTTGTGAAACTATTGATCCTTCCTTACCCCACCCCTGAACATATAAATCTGTTGCCATTGCCTTAAGATATGTACAATATTTAGCTATGTCATTGAAAAGTAAAACACGAAAAAAGTTTGTAGATTTGAAAACTCTGTAAAAGAGAAGTTTCCCAATATTTTAGGGAATAAATTAAATGACTACTAATCATGACTACTTAACCATCCATTGATGTCTGGTTTGGGCATCTAGTTTATTGTCCTGTCTGGTAATATACCGGATCCAAGCATTGTGTTTTACATAACACCTGTTAATGTGTGCATATGGGAGAGACAGATTGCTGCATCACTCTTAAGTGACCTATTACCTAGCAAATACAAAGTATAGAACACTGAATATGGAATCAAATTCCCCTGCTGATGCCCAGATGGCAAACAGACTCAAATGCCAGTGTTGAATATGAGAACATCTCTCCCTTTCTTAACCCCTGAAATTATACAGCACTCACCTAGAGAAACATATTTTTGCCCCACCACAGACTTTGCTCCAAATATTACTTCATTACTTGATTCTCGGATAGACATGCCAAGTAATAAACTGACATTCACAGAAAACTCAGTGGGTGAGACCAGTGTGGTAGCAGACAGTTCTGTGAAAGCCAGATGACAAACAAAAGCACAGATTGAATTAGTGAGGTAGAACGGCTATCAGAGATGGTAAGGAGAGTCAGGGAGTGCCAGTCATTTTGATAAAGCTTATGCCTTACTCCTAGACATAAAAAAGATAACTTTAAAGTAAATGCATGTAACAGCAGGAATAGATGGTGAATCAATCCTGTTTGTATAAAATATTCTTCAAAGTTCATATTTGTACTTGTTCACACTATCAAAGTCAAGAACAAGTTGATATGGTTTTGCTTAATGAGCCAATTATATTCAGACAAGATAACAATCATGCAGTGTTGTGCTTAGCTAAATTGCTCTGTTAATAGCTAGTAGTTTTATATGCTTCTTGTGTTGCTGACACAATACAGTGTAGAATCTGCATCACTTGTCGGCTTCAATTTGTGAACTTTCTTTTTTGCCTTCAACTCTCACAAGTGTTTTTCACCTGTAATGAAAAAATACCAATGCTGAAATGCAGCCAATTCCTCTGCTTTTGATTTTGGGATTATTCAGTTAATGGAATGTACAGAGATCAAATGGGGCTTAAAAGCATGAAAAAACAACTAGTTTCTCTGAGAGCTCAATCCTTTCAATGAAAGCGGAGAACGCTGGGTTATAAAAAAGTAGCGTCCTTCAAACCAAAATGCTGCATCCCTTACTCGTGGGCTTGGTATGTTTCCTAGATCCACGCACTTGGGTGACTCTCTGTGAGGGAGAACACCGCTCTGTGGCTATCCTACGCTGTCAGTAGCCCTGCAGAGAACAGCAGATTTGAATCTAGACTGCCCCACAGTCTGGCTCGCCCATTTCATGTGAGGGGTTACGGGGAAAGCTGTCTATGGCAACATAGTCTTGTTTTCTGCATAGAGAGCAAAGGAGCTTCATACTCTCTCCCCCCTCTATTTTGATTCTCTGTGGGGTCCATGCCTTTTTAATAGCGCTACATGTGCTGAGGACTGAAATGGTTACTGAGCATGGAGGCCCATTTAAGCCTTTCCAGCAGCATTGGGCTGATCTTTGTTGGGTTACACTGATCAGCATGTTGAGGTTCAGGAAGGAGTGCCCCTCTGTAGCAAACTGGCAGGTTGGTCACTCCGTTTCAGGTGACGCGAGGACCATTTAGTCACTGTTACCCGCTGAGTTGAGCATGTCTTTATTGGCAGAGAGAATAATGTTGCAGCTTTGGTGGTAGAGTCTCTGATGGTCTTGCCTTCACCATGCTCTCTTCCCTATGTCCCAGATTCCAGGCCTGATTATTAGAAAGAGTATAATATCAATGTTAGTACTATTTTTATTTTTTCCCTGTTGAAGTACATACATCTGCAGTTTAATGCAATATAACTAAATAATTAAGACAATCTTAAACATAGTAAAAATAATTTGCAGTATCTACTCATGTCATGAGACATAGTTTTGCTGAATGGAGGAGATTTTTCTAAAAATATTTTATAATACAAAACAAAGTCAGGATTATAAGAAAGGGCAACATACAACCATGCTATCAAGTCTCTTTTATGTTTTCTAGCAGGAAAAGGCACTCCTAGCAAACAAGAACTGACAGAAAGAAAATTGACAATGAAATGGAAAACATAATTTAGTGGAAAATATGATAAATAGATGGTGTTTCATCTGCTGTTAGTGAGTTATACTGTGATTATACTAGAGCTGATAAAATCAATCAAAACAATACAAGGTATAGAATAGGGAAAATGCTATTCTTCCACCATTAGATATTTTCATATCCTTTAACTGTTAGTATGTTATAGTTTATATTTTGAACGTGTTATTTGTGTTCTAACCCTTCTGGTAACTTTGTTAAGTCAATTAGTTTTCTTTAACCAGGGAGTTTTTAGAAGCTTGCCAAATAAAGCACATTTCAGTATCACAAAATTTACTGTATAACAGTGCAATGCAATACCCACTCATGGTTGTCTTACCCTAAAGCAATTTTACAGAGTAGTAGATAACATTTAAATAAATAATTAAAGACTCAATCTAAATCCTACTGCATTTTCATCTCTTTCAAAGCAGCTCTCTGAAGTTGATGTCTGACCATGCTTTTCTTTTCCTTTCACTTTCGTTATGATGGCCCCCATATTGTGAAGTAGCACTTACAAAAATACAGCAGTGTTCCACAGTAACAATACAGGCCAAAATACTCCAGGCTGACCTTGCAGATTCAAAATGCCCCAGGCAATATATTTGGACCCAATAGAGGCTGATCCTGGAAGATGCTAAGTATAAGTGGGGGAATGGTCCCGCTATTGTGGGGAACATTCCTACTACCCTGGTGGAATGGGCTGGCGAAAGGATCTGAGTCTTCGCTGCCACTTCCTTTACCCAGAGTCCTGCCTGACCTTGAGGGCTCCCCTTCTACTCTCCTGTGTGGCAGAGTCCTCGTAACACCAACAAGGCTGGGCCCAGGATTCCTGGGGGTCTCAACCCCCAACCTTGTCATGGTCACTTAGGGCAGGGGCTAGGGTGTCCCCACTCCAGGGTGCTCTCTCTGCACTATATGCTTCCCTGACCTACTAATCATTGCATATAGTTCAAAGCAAATACAGTTTATTAAACAGCAATCAATTTTTTTAAAAAAAGGAAAAAATGAGAAATGTTAAAGGAAAACATGTCACCCCGCTCTGTGGCATGGGGACATCACAACCAGCGTCTCTGGAATGTCAGGGAAGTTCACAGTCTGTTCCTCACACATCCCAGGCCTCTTTCTCAGACCATGGCTGTGCTTCAGGGATCCTGCAGGTCAGCCACTTGCTCTGGCAGCGGCCACATGCCCTCAGGCCTTAGGTGGCAGGACCATTCTTCCCAGCATCGCCCCTACCCCATCGGGGTTACGATCCCCCTCCAAGCCTGGCCTGCAAGGCCTCTTGGCTGGGGCTGTTTCCTTGCACTGGGCCTGCTGCTGGGCCCCCTCACTCTCCCCAGCTGTTCACCGCACCTGGCTCCAGACTGCTCCAGCCCTAGCTCCAGCTCCACTCTGCCTCAGCACGGCTGCTTCTCTGCCTCCAGCTCCCTGGGCTGCTTCTGTGGCCCCTCTAGCCCTGGTTGCTGCAGCTCTCCTCCCAGCACAGGTCTGCTCTGTGGCTGCTTCTGTGACTCTGCTCCCAGCACTGACTTGCTTCCTGGGCTGCTTCTCTGGCCCATCTGGGTAGCACAGCTCTGCTCCCCAGCCCAGCTTGGGTCCCTGCTCTCTCCTTATCTCAGCCCCACTCTGTCTGACCCAGGCAATTTCAGGTCACATGGAGGACAGGGCCCACCCTGACCTCCTGACTCCCTCATTAGCCTGCCCACCCTGTCAATCAGGCTGACCTGGAGCTTTGGCCTCTCTCCATTGCCCCTGGGGACAGTCCCCGTCTCAGGGTCCTGATTTCCCATTGACCCTTCCTCTTCCTTTTGGTACTGGGAGCTAGCCAACCAAAAACCAGTCCCCTTACGTTTGCGGTACCTGCAAGGTACTTACAATGCTTCAAAGTCATTGAGAGAGATTATCAGCTGGTGAAAAATGACACAGCTCCATTGACATCAATGACATAACACTGGGTCGCACTACCCAAGGATCTGATCCAGTGAGACTTGAGGGAGCATCCTCAGCACTTCATAGAACCAGTCTCATAAGAAGAAATATTCAAAGAGTGAGTAAAGGAAAGTAAAATGTAAAGGGGCCCAAGATGTAAGCAGAGGGAAGGGATCAGTCCTAGCAAATTGGTGTGCAACTATCTACTATTTGCAGGATTGTGTTGCATTTTCCAAAGACACAGCACAACAGAATGCTCCTCAGAATATATTTATATTCCAGGTTTGCCTTTTCCCCTCTTGCTTCCCCAAAATCCAGTATTTTCTCCTCACAAAAAATAAAATAAAAATCAACAAACAAACCTCCTCTCCTTTCCCCCTCCCCCAGCTGATATCAACATCAATTTAATCTTGAATTCCACTATTCTCTTCTCCTCTGAACTTGGGGCCCCAACTTCTCAACCCCAAAATTCCACTTACCTGACCTGAGAAAGGCTCATACATTGGACAGCCTTCCAGTTCCTCACTGAGGTGCTATACTGCCCCTATAGTCAGTGCCTCCATGTTTCTCCTGCTGTGTGGTGCAGGGACTTCTGGCAGGCAGCCAGAAATAGATGTTGGCATCATAGGACTCGTTGGAGCTACTGTATTATGCAGCAAAGGACTTTGTCCAGCACAGCTTGAAAATTAGAGCAGAAAATGGGAATATTTTTTTTCTGCAGAAACTTGCCTTTTTGGCAAAATCCGAAATATTTTCGCCAAAGCTGAAATAGTTTGATTTTAAAAAAAGACCTTCTTGGTGCTTCATTGGAGTTGTCATTTATATGCCTCATTTTCCTCTACAGGCTGGGATCACTGGTTGGACTATATCTCCCATCATTCAATACGGTCTGGGTGAAGAGAAGCAGTGAACCATGGGAGATGAATTTCAGCTAGGGAGCCCAGGAAAATGGGGAGATGAAATGACTGAATTACAAATCCCATGAGCCACCACAGAAGCATATCTGAATAGAAATTTTCAGATTTTGGCCAACATTTTCCAGTTTTCTGCCACCAAATGAAAACTTTTGGGGGTTGAGGTGTTCAGTTTTCCAATAAAATAAAAATGTTTAATGGAAAGCAGACACTTTTTGTGAAAAATAGCATTTAGTTGAGAACCCAGTTTTCCACTGAAACAATTTTGAAGGAAAACTGTCAAACAGTCCTACCAAAAACAGTGGCTAGAGGCACTTGGACTAGGAATGCATCAGTCTTCTAGTTAGCATGTGGCATTGGCCTAGTGAGCGAATGGCCAGTGGTCCAGCCTGGGCTTGAAGAAACTACAATTTTACATAACATTTGGAACAACTTAGTATAAAATCCTATGGACTTTAAAGGATGTGTGTGTGTCTATATGTATACACACATGCACATTTGTGAAAGGAAAAGACTTTAAATGTAAATGGGTCCTTTTCTCTTACTGAACCATTGGTTCAGATTAAATAATACGGATGTTTCCTCTCTCTGGCACCAAAAAGGCCCTATTTCCCTCCCTTCCTCCTGTATTTTAGACATCCACTGAAGATGAATCACCCATAGTCAGCTGAGGAACATTGTTCTGACAGCTTCAGGAATAAAGCTGAGACTCGATTTTCCTGCTGTGGCATAACAAATGCCTGTGGACATGTAAATATAGAGATGCTTAATTATTTACAGTTCAAGTTAATTTTCAAACCAAACCTCATTAATTTTTGTAATGCTGGAACTCAATGTGTCATTGCAGCGAAGATATTAAATTAAAATATCAGATTTTGGTAATTATATGTGATTCTCATGAGGCAGCTGGAGTGTAACTAAATATTGTTATTTACTTTGGAAAATCATAATTATACCTATTACAGTTATGATCCTGAGATGTGATTAGGGAAAAATCTTTTACTACTGGAGGTCTACCAATAGGGCACTTTTCAGGGAGCTAAGAGTAAATTAAATATAAAAAAGGAAATTAACTGCAAACTACTTTGTTTAAGAAATGTTAAGATTATTACTGAACTGACAGAAGCAAGGAATATCAAAGGGAAGAACTGAAAATGTTTTTAACTCACTACCATTAAGTCCTTTTTTAAAATCCTCCTTAAAATGTTGTGTGAGAAAGATAGATCATAAAAGGCACCTGATCGATAGCACTGAAGACTAAACTTCTCTCTTTATCTATAGAGCAGGTATACACAGCACACATAGCAGTATTAACTTCCCCACACTATTATGTGCTGACTTGAAGTGGCCATTTCTAGGGTTGGCTTCAAACTTCACATCCATTCAGTCCTTTGCCTTTGTCAAAGAAGTTTGCAGCCTCGAGATTCTACTGGACCTTTGTCTCCACTGAGATTTTTCAGCAGATATGGCCAAGAGTTTTTTTTCATGAGTATATAACCAGGAAATTATGATCTTTTCTTCAGAATGTGTACCTCACCATATTTATACATGGTATTGTCACTTTTAGGTCCGGGCTTCTCTAATGTTCTCTTTGGGCCTATCCCTGAAGACCACCTTGAAATGTCAGCTACTTCACAATGTGTCATCCCACCCATGCTCCATATTCTGGCTTCCAGGTTGGTTTTAAGTGATATTAAAGTTATTGATTTTAAATTAATAGCAACAATTGATATTTTATACTTTTCCCATATATAATACCTTCCATCCAAAGATATTTAAGCACTTTGCACTTAAGCCTCAAAACTTGCCATGTAAGGAAGGTATTAATTTACACCGTTTTACAGATGAGGAAACTAAAGCACAGAGACACTAAGGTCCTGGTTTTCTAATTTGTGCAAATGAAAAAATACATGTGCAAAATATGTGCATAGAATTCTGTGCCTAATTTACAGGTTCTAGTAATACAATCTTGTGTGCACAAATTTGCTTTATGTGTATGCTGCTGGCCAATCAAAAGTGTAAATGGCTATTTGTGTGTACTGTTACCTGGCTCGTTCACACAGTTGTGGTAAGTGCATGCACAACCTGGGAGGCCAATAGCACTTGCATTTTAGAAAATTGGGCCCAGAGTGATCTCACTGTATCAGTATAAGGCAGAGTGAGGAATAGAGTATCTGACCCCCTTCTCCTGCCAGAGCATACAATAAACTTGTTTAACCAGAGAATGTGGCTCCACCTTTCCTGATAATCAGGTCTGTGCTTTGAATCTTGGCTGACTTAGGGCTTGGTTCAAAGCCCACTGAAGTCAAAGGAAGTCTCTAAAGGGCTTTGGATCAGGCCCACTGAGATCCCCTCCTGGTATTTACTGATATCAGTGCTCAGGTCTGAACACTGGGGGAATGGGAACAAGTTGGTCTTGGTGGATGTCAGCCTGCAGAAAGCTTGCTGACCTTCCCCACATGGTTGGAGACCAATTTGTTTGCTTAGGCTTTGGATCATGGTGGGTGGGCATATGTGGGTTTGTCTCGTTTAAATGCCAGGTTAGGTATAGGCTAGGTTAGGTATAAAGCTGTTTCTTGAGATTAGAGTTTTTTGTGGTATTATCCTACTTGGCAATACAGTTTTAGACTGTTTGACACTGTTTATAATGTAAATAGTATATTACATTTTTATATTATTTTTATAATTTATGCAAATTCACCCACCAATCTGGGGAATGGGGACCAGTTTTTATAAATATAAATACTCTGCATGCAGCAGTTATTGCAGTATCACAGGGCACTTTGGAGAGACAGGTCCAGATTCTGGTTTCAGTGACACATGTGAAGCTAATGGGGTTACTGCAGATTTACACTGGCATTTCTCTGAGCTGAATCTGCACCAAATTATCACTGTGTTAGAGGGAGAGTTTCACAGTTCTGCTGTTAGTTTACATAACCAGCAGAGTGTTACACAAATAGCTGAGGGCTGATTCTGATGTAACTTACACTAGTGTAAGTCAAGAAAAATCCAAAGTAAAGGCAGGGGGTATGATGTCCTGGGTCTTGAACCCTGGTCTGGGAGTCCCCAGACTCCACCCAATGTCTATTGAAGCCTGCTGGGTTGAGAAGCTAATAGGGCTATAGCCTCAGCCAAGGCAGTGACCACAGGAGCCCTGACTGGAAAATCACCCGTCTCCACTGATCGCTCCGATTACAGTACTTAAGGCAGAAGGAGGCACAGGACGTGGGTTTGTGATTTCCTGTTGTGGCTGTGTTGGATGCTTTTGTGCCCACACCCAGCTCTGTTTCTTATTCCTGGCTTCTGCCACACCCCTGTCTTTGCTCCTGTTTCAACTGTGCTCCTGCTCTGTGCTTGATCCTTGCCTCTCCTCCAGCTCCTGATCTTATGCCTTACTTCCAAATGTTGATTACCAGTTGTGGCTCCGATCCCTTACTCTTGCTTGACTCTTGGCTCTGGCATTTGGTATCTGACCTTGGCTCTTGACCCCCAGATATGATTCCTGGTTCTGACTCTGGCTTGATTCTTGACTCTGGGTCCTGACCTTTGGCTTCATTCCCCAACCTGGATGCCTGCTGTGCCCACTAGACCTGACTCATGCTCTGACTCTAGGCCAGACTGCCTACATCCCAGTTCATAACACCGAGTTAGAGTCTCAGCTACACCAAGCTCATGCTTGGCACAGCTTTGGGCTAGGTGAAATGTGATCGGAATCTATCTTTACTCCTTTCTTGATCCCAGACATATCCTGGACAGAACAAATTAGAGTAGCTAGCCTGGCTGCACTGGCCCCCTCAGGATTGTTCCACCCTTCAATTTACGATGTCTGGAGTGTGTCAGACCCCTTCCGTGCCCCTCCTTGTCCCAGAATGCCCTCTACACCAAAAGGATTCAGAAGGCATGTAAATCAGCTTTTTATTTAAGGCTACTTTAAATTCTCTTTGAGTCACTGGAGTAGAGAAGAGGGGACAAACCTAGGATCCAGGAACTGGCCCAACAGAATTATACTGCTGTAAGAAGATCAGAAACAGATTGGCAGTGTGAGAGGACATGCAATGTTTGTTGGGCTGACATATCCAGAAGCATATCTTTCACAGCTATGATCAGTCTGTGAGAAATATGACTGAATATATATGTCCAGCACCCTTTTTATTTTAAATGTGGTAGAAACAAATGCTGACTCTTAAAGATGAAATGTTGTAAAATGCCCTTAAGATAAAATTTTGAACTTAATACATCAGCAGGATATACTTTTCCCACAGTTATCAAACCAAGACATTATTCATCCATGCTACAATCTTCGCAGGGATGATAAAAGCTAATCCAAAAGCAACAGGTTTTGGTGTTACCTGAATCTTTCTAAATGCATCAAAATTTCCTGTTTTGCTCTTACATCTCAAGTCTATCTTTTTCCAAGATTTTTTTTTCTTTTTGTTTCAGATTTGTTTCTGCATAGCATATTTTTCGTTCACTTTGTCCCTGGCATCACCACATCCCAATCTGCTGGAAATAGATTTTATTCTATGTTACAGATTATCACTTGCTCCCCAAATCCCAGAAAGATAGCCTTCTCAGATATAGCATAGGAGGTCTGCTATTGCAAATCATACTACCTGCAAAAGGACAGCTGCACTGAATCTCAAGACAGTGCTAGCCTTCCTCCATGTGAGAGCAGGACCCTCCAATTAATTTCATTGCTGGTACCTTTGTGTGATTGTTAACACAATCTCACACTGCTGCTACAGTGTGACCTGGCAGCCAAAGCAGAATCCTATGTCTTGGCAAGTATGAAAACATGTACATTGAACAGAAGTATGTGGGTAATAGACACGCATATTGATGCCCTGAATCACAGGAAAACACATATGTTGAAAGCTGAAATATCTCAGAAGCAAACTTTCTGTTAGAGCTGGAAGAAAAATGGAATGGGAAAAAGATTCACAAAAAATAAATTAGTGGGGGGAAAACTGATCAAACTTGAAAATAAAATTTAAAATGTCTAGCACAACTTTCTATTTATAGTAATAACAATAATATTCATGTTAACGGCCAAAGTAAAACTCAGAGGTGTTTGTTTGCCAGTTTCGGTTAAATGTATATGACATAATGTGCAACAATTCTCATATGAGGTTAATTTAATTGGCCAGAATCTCAGCTGGTGTAACCCAGCATAGCTCCTTTGACCTCAATGGAATTATATCAATGTATGCCATTTGATGATCTGGACCAGTATTGATTGCTTGGGCATCAGATATTTGCAAATGATAGAAGGAAATACTTGCACCACACGTCATTACCTGAACCAACATGCCTTGAGACCAAAGACAGCATCACAGTATTTTCAAATCTACCTGATAAAAAGAGGGAATACATTTTGAGACTTCCCTAAAACTAAGACTTCTTATAATTGCAGATATAAATATTCTAGAAGTGACATTCTGATCTGCTAAACTTTTATTTTTGTTTAATTAGTGCTTGTGAAGGGGCTGAATTTACAGTTCTGGAGAATTAAGTGGAAAGCTGTAGAGAATTTAAGAGTGTTAACTTTTTAATATGATTATTTTGATCCCCTTATATAGTTGAAAATGATATCTCTGCTCTAGGATGCTACAAAAAACCCTTAAAAATCATATTCTATAGTTTTTTTTTTTTTTGAAGAGTAACTGCTAAAGAAACTTATATGTCGATAGATTTATCCCAAAAGTATAGTGGATGTTTCCATAAAGGGTGTATAAGCCTACCCTGGACATGATTCTTTCTCCACATACACTGGTTTAAATCAGGATCTGTGTAAAGCTGCTGTGAGTGAGATCAGAATCAGGGATGCTGTGTGTAAGAGACATGAGTGAAGATGATGCACCCCTTTCTTTGAAAGTAATTGTGCATCTAATCTCCACCACTGTAATGGGGAATTTCTGTATCATCTCCCCTTGGTGGTCTATTATTACATTGTCAGTAACTGTCTCTAACCTATTAGTGTGTGAGTGGCACTTGTGGTAGTAATTACTTGTCGTTTCAAGGGCAATGTCACATGTGGTTAGTGTCTTTATCTTTGGTGGTATTTTCATCCGGTAAAGTTAAATGGGTTCTTACTCCAGAGGATAACAAACTGAAATCTCAATCTCTCTTGCTGACTGACTTCTCCCACGTTCTTAAATGAGAACAATGACAAGCAGCAGTAAAAACAACCTTACATGTGGTGGGTGAAGAGACAGAAAAATTAAAGCACGATGGCAAGTGAAAAATCTGTGCCACTGAAAAAGCTTCAAATGGGGTCTATACCAGAGACCCCTAATAAGAACAATTTTCTAAAAGTTAAATTTAATTAGTTGTTGTTTTAAAGCAATGTGTGTCTGCATGGCATTTTCAATCAGATGTTCCAAAATATTTGAAGTGTCAATACACCTAAGATGTTTCTTATAATAATCAGAGATGAAGTTGCTGTCCTGTCTCCAACTGGAGGTTTAGGGTTTTTTAATACTCCAAACCTTTGCTTCTTCCTTACGATTGCACATGTTGAGGGATTATTGTAAAAGACTCCATTTGAAGCTAAATAAGGTTATCAATTAACATGGCTTGTGAATTTTGAATACGATTATTATTATTTTTTTTTTGCAATTGGTTGTAGCTTAATGAGATCTTTAACTTGGGCCCTCACTGGATGCCTGATCCAAAACTCATTGAAGGCAATGGGAGTTTTCTACTGACTTCAAGGAGACTTGTGTCTGGCCCTAAGCAAGGTACTTAAGCATGTTGCCTAACTTTAAACATGTGATTGAGTCATCTTAATGGCTAGCTGGGACTCTTAGGGTTTGTCTTCATTACTATGTTACATTAGCACCGCCGCATTGATGCAGCAGTGCCGTAGCACGTCTTCACCAATCAACATAATCACTCCTGTCAACATAATTACTCCATCTCAATGAGAGGTGGAAGCTATGTTAGCAGGAGAGTATCTCCTGCCGACATAGTGTGGTGTAGAGACCGCTTTAAGTCAATGTAACTTATGTTACTCAAGGGAGTGGTTTTTTTCAAAGAGGTGGACTAGAAGTAATTGGCTTAGTTTGCAACAAGAGAGATTTAGGTTGGATATTAGGAAAAACTCTCTATAAGGATATATAAATGATGGAACAAGTTACCTACGGAGGTTGTGGAATGGATGTTTTTAAGAACAGGGTGGGCCATCATCTATCAGGGATGGTCTAGGTATACTTAATCCTGACTCTGTGCAGGTTATGGTCTAGAAATGATTCTTAAGGTCCCTTCCAACCCTACATTTCTATGATATCTTATACTCCAGTATGAAAAAAAAGTCTCCACTGTAATGAATGGTCATGTTACAAAGGAGACCAACAAGACAATGAAAACAGACATCTTTATAACAACAGAAGCTTGATTTGTGCCCTATAGCAGTAGCAAAAGCAATCAAGACTTCCATAAAACTGCAGCAAACATGTCTTGAGCACAATTAGGTAAGCAAAATCCTTCCAAAGTGTTACTGTACTTCTCCAGGCTGGAGATTGATGCCAAATACAGAACATTTTATTTAAAAGGAGCTCTTTGCTCTGTAGTAGCCAGGTACATTAAGGTGAACTAGTGCTTTAGAATCCGAGGGTCCTTTGTTTTATAGGAGGAAAGCATTATTTTTTTATTTGTTCAAATCAAGCAGAGAGTTTCTTCACTTAAAGAAAAGGCATTTATCAGATCAAGTGGAATGACTGCAATGTTTCTGTGGTAATGTGATCACCCTAGTGTCCTGAAAAGAGGACTTGTAATATAACATGAGAAGTGGATAGCATTTGAAAACACAAATCCAGGGCATCCCAAGACTATTGGGCAAGCTGAGGGGAAACCACCAATTTTTGCTCTGCAAAGACATATGTGTTTTTGTAAGTGTTTGTTTATTTCATTCTGTGTGGCTTAAAAGAAAGAAACAAAAAACCTTCACCTTGCAAACACTTTTTCATGCCAAAACCCCATCCACATCATGAATGTGAACAATAACATGAATTTGTCCCATCGTCATAATTTGCCTTATTCCTTTTAAAAAACCTCAAGACTCACCCAGCTTTAGCAGAAAATGTATGATATTCCACCTTCAAACACTTCTTGTTTTTTTTAATAAAAATAAGATAATCGAAAAAAAGATTAGCTTTTGTTGTGTATTTTCATGTTTGTTAATGATAAATAAAGTTTGTGAAGTTTCTCTGTGCTTGAGATGCATGGATTGCATGGGGCAAAGGAGAGAGTACCGGCACATATTATAGCTCATACATCTCATAGGCATAGTCTTATCATCTGTAGAAGTAAATTATTGTATTCCTGATGGGTGCAGCTAAAATGATCTAATAATGCCTTTTAGGTGAATGAAGGCAAGCGTAAGGAAGAACCAGGTGTGTGTTTCTTCAAGGTTGAATTGTTGTAGTGTTCTTGTCACTGTCAGTTTGCCTCTGTGAACACTCCCTCAGGTGATGACTTTGATGTTATTTCAAACCTCACCCACTTCAGTAAATGTTGTCAGTGTGGGGCTCCTTTCATAAGGGTTAAGGGAGAGTGATAAACAGTGTTTGCTTCAAGCATGTGCGAGATAGAAAGTCCCATTTTTGTGGGATCAGTGCAGACACATTTTCATCTCCTGCCCCACATTTAATCTCGGTTTCATCTTCATGTGGATTGTAGGCTCTCCAGACAAGGGAGAGTGTTTGTACTTCGCCTCACACAATGAGGCTCTGATCAGGTTTCAGGGTACTAATATAGTAGATTTGCTATGAATAATAAAGAGTGCTAGTGTAATAATGAGTAGTGTCCCTTTTTCCCTCCTGCAAATCCATATCCATTGTGGACATCAGTTCTCAGAATAATTTTGCAGTACATTATAGTTACTTGGAACTTCAGGCCAGTGATACACGATGTTACTCAGTCTGTTCCAAAGGCACAGGCCCCTATCTGTTGAGCTAAAGGATAATCTCTTAGGTGTAAGCAGTATTGCATCTGTGACATTCAGGTGAGAAGTTCTGATTCCATCCACTACAATGGCAGGATATTATGTTTGGAGGAAATACTACCCACTTCATTATAGTATGTTCTCCCATTGCATCAACACAGCTAGAAAGTTCTGAACTTTGACATTTCACAGCTTGTTTACAGATACTGGTGTATTTCATTAGGCCATATCCTCTCACTGACAAGAATGCAAAACTCTCACTAACATCGTGACAGAGTGCTGGGAATCAACAGCTGAGCCAACACTCTGGTCACTTAAACACCAATGAATTTGAATTCCTCCCAGGATAGACTTGACAGGGCCTAATTAGTGGATTAAAATTGGCTGGGGGAGAACTAATGAGCAGGTTGTCCTTTTAACACAGAGAGTATAAGAAGGCACAGGAAGGAAGTACAGGGAGAGGGAGAGGCAAGCTAGCATGGCCAGAGTCAGCAAGGATCTCTAGGTAGTAGGTAGAGAGATCTCCTCTTCTCTCCTTGGCAGAGAACTGGGAAGCAACAAACTAAATAGTATCATATACGGACCAGTCAGGTGCTGTGAAGAACAAATGTAAACAAACTTCCCAGGAGTGTTTAACAACTGAAGGTCTCAGAGTCTCAGTCGACAGAGCAGAAGACAGGTGAGGGATGTTGCCCCTGTTTCATATGTCAACAAACTCAGGTAGAACAAGGGTGAGATGTGGAGGCCAGTTATATATAAGCAGGGGTGGATTAAGGTTTCCTGGGGCTCTGGGCTAGAGCAAGTGGCGGGGGGGGCCCGAAACCCTTCTGCATGTGGCCCTGCCCACAGTCTCACCCCTTTCTGCCCCTTCTTGGGGCCACCCTTGTTCCACCCAGGGTCATCCCCATTCTGCATGCCCACTGCAGCCCCACAACTCCTTTTGCTTCTTTCTTCCCCCCACCACCACTGTGGCCCCAAAACTGGAGAAGCTCTGTCCCCACGCGACGGCTCGTGGATGCAGCAGGGAGCGAGAGCTCCTCCAGTCCCAGGGCCCTAGCAGGGGTCTGGGTGCTGGGGCTTCCCCTGCCACCCCCCGCACTTCTGCGGGGGACCAGAGTTGGGGCACTGGGCCTTCTCCCTCCCCACCCAGATGGCACTTCTGTCAGAGAGTGGTATTGTGCGTGGGAGTTTCCCCTACCACCTTGCGGCTTCTGCCATGGATGGGCGGGGGCGCTAAGGCTTCTGCCAGGGATGGGGTTAGGGGCTTCTGAGGGGAGCTGGGTTGGGTTGAAGGGGCTTCCCCTACACCACTTGCCTGGCATTGTGCCAGGGAGCGGGGCTGGGGCATGGGGGCTTCCCCTGCCTCCCCTGCCCAGCGGTTGGGGCTCTGGGCTTCCACCGCGTGGTGGCAGATTTTTTCCCTAGTTGGCTGGGGCCCCTGTCAGCCCAGTGGCTAATCCACCACTGATCACAAGTGATGATAAAGTTTTAGTCACATTATTTACTGTGTGATGGTTTACCAGAGTATGACCACTTGACAAAACTGGACAACATTTTCATTTTGTTTAAAGTTCACATTTCCCAAAACAATGAGTATCACCACAGACTTTTCACTCTGATACTTCAGCAAATGAATGCAGCCTCTGCAACACCTTGGAACCTGATAGGGATAGGAAGATATATGGCCAGTTCAATGCTCCTTGCCTAAGAAAATCTCCCAAATGGCTAATTTTCTTGAATTATAAATTGTTGAAAGAGGGGAATCTTGAGTAGGATTAGAGAGGTTATGTTACTTCTGTATTTAGCACTAGCACAACTGCTGCTAGAATACTGTCCAGTTACAGTTCAAGAAGGATGTAGACAAATTGGCTAGGGTTCAGAGAAGAGCTATGGGAATGATTAAATGATTAGAAAATGTGCCTTATAGTGATAAGCTATGTAGACTGAGCTCGTTCAGCCTAACAAAGAGAAGGTGAAGGGGTGACTTGATTACAATCTGTTGGTACCTACATGGGGAACAATATTTAATAATGGGCTCTTCAATCTACCAGAAAACACAATCCACTGGCTGGAAGTTGAAGCTAGTCAAAGTCAGAATGGACATAAGGTGTACATTTTTTAACACTGAGTGTAATTAACCACTGGAATGATTGACCAAGGGTTGTGGTAAATTCTCTATCACTGACAATTTTAAAATCAAGATGGGATTTATTTTATTTTATTTTATTTTATTTTATTTTTTTGGTGAAAGATACGCACTAGGAATTATGTTGGGAAAGTTCCCTAGTCAGGAAAGGGGGATTATGTTGGGGAAGGTCAAACTAGATCATCACAGTGATCCCTTCTGGTCTTGAAATTTGTGAATCTATTAAGTTCAAAACTGGGTCCCTAGGTCTGTATCTTTAAGCACAGAATTATTTCATGATTGCTTTTCCACGACTTTCAAATACATCAACAGCAATCTAATTGCATAAAATGAATAATCAGCATCTCCAAAAACCGTTTTTTCCCCTCCCTGTTAAAATGAGTTTATTACTTTTTGCTGCCTATCAAGCAGATGTCGCTCACTCTCTGAGGAATTTTCAGCTTTTTCCCGTCACTTTGGCTTGGTGAGTTGCCAGATGTTCAGTTTCTCTGCAGCTTTTGACACAAGTGCCAGGGATATGAGAGGCCCTGTCTAAGGAACAGGAGCATAAACAAAGTTTTTGCGGAAAAGAGGGATGACTGTTGCTTCAAATAGGAAAACATGAAGAGACATATGGGACAAGAATGCAATGTACAGGGACTGACACAGACCTCCTCCTCTCCCAGAGGGCCAAAATTATATAGTACCAATGTCTCATAGGTTTCTAGACCTCAAACTTATGCTGTCAAGAGTTCAGGAACTCAGATCAGCTGTTTTGGAAATCTAAATAATAACTGAAAAATGAACTGGCCGAAGTTAGACTAATGACAGACTCATTAGTTTTCAGCAATCAATGTCACTCATAGGAAAAAAGAGAAGAAATAGAAGAGGGAAAGATATATATGGATGATAATTTTAAAAGATCAAGTACAATTATCTCAATTTGTCAATTCTCCAAAACTTCTAGTTTGCCATAAAATATTAATTACAGTTTCACTAAAGAACGTTATGGGTCATGGCAATGATATAAAAACAAAATATGTTTATTTAGTGTGAAGAAACCTCTCAAATAACATAAGACTTTAATCATTAGGGCTATGGTATGCAAATAAACTCAATCAATTGTACCATGATTGCCTGAATTATGAGGTCATAATCCTGCATGTTGTCTTGAAATCAGAACAAAAATAGAAACAGAAGTACATAAAGAAATGATGATTGAACAATGCTACCCTAACAATAATCACATCGTTCATACAACTGTAGTCAGCATGTATGATCACTGTCAAATTAAAAGACAAATAAAGTCTTATTTTGTCTTTCAATTTACAGCTGCCAGTTTTAGATTAATGAGAGATTAGGTATTTGGCAACAGTCAGAATTATTGAGTATATGAGTGGCATGCTTTAAACTGAAGAAAATACATATTGAAATTTGTTGACTTTATGAAAAATTAAATTGCTCTTAATTTCCTCCTTTCTTAAAGTTATTTTATTCTTAAATACATTAGACTGTAAAGTGCTTTGAGATCTGTCTTCCAAAGCAAGTCCTCTTTTTCTCAACTTAGTCATAGTAAGAGAACTCACAGGAGATAGAGGAAATTCTACAAGGACACTCTGGAAGTATATCTTAAGAAGGGAGGCATTGACCATACGAATTGGGAAGAGCTGATGGGCAATAGACTGCAATGGTGTCACATCATACATCAAGCTTCAGTCCATTTTGAAGAGAATCACCTTGCTCAAGAGGCTGAGAAACGACGGAGGAGGAAGGAACGTGTACATCATCCCGGCCAGAAGTTGTGCTTTCCCCAAGCAACTACCTGTCACATATGTGGAAAAACCTGCAGAGCATGGATTGGATTTAAGCCATCTTAAGTCTCATCAATGACTTGTTTCCTCTATGAGACATCATCCTCATATTGAGGAATAGCTTCTGGAGGTGGCAGCTTTGAAAGTCAGTGATGAAAAGCTCTATAAGCATTTGCATAAGGTATTATTGATTATCATTAATACATATACATAACATATTCTCAGAAAAGTTTTATGTATACATATGTGGGACCTGTCTCCTAAATTTGAAATAATTCTTAGTGTTTCTTAAATATTTAAACTAGCAATGTGAGGCTGGCATTGAGGTTTTACATCTCAGACTCACTGTTGCTGTATTAAAAACCATAGAATATGCACGTAGATATCCCTTCCTGTACAATCTTTATAGGTATTTACTGAATTTAAACAGACCAAATACTGTGAAGTCAATGAGACTTTGTGTGTTTAGCTGATGCCACATTTGGCCCAATGTACACCACTGGGGGAAGATGGGTTATTTTTTTAAGAATTTCATTATTCCTTGTATTAATACAAATTTCTTCCTAGATAAGCCAGCTGACTTTTACAAGGCTAAGACAAATAATAAAATCTGACTTCTGCCATAGAGAATCAAATCCCCTACTTGCAATGTAAATGTTGCCAGGTGCACAGATCCCTTGTCCTAATAAAAAATTAGAAAACATGATTAATAAGAGGCCTAGATGTCTAGTGATTCAGAGTGTTTTTTATAAGAAAGGAAATATGTTCACATTGAGAGGAGAATGTTAGGTTTGCATTGCTGATGCTGGCTTTTCAAGGGGGACTAGGAAAGAATGATATTCACTCCTTGTGAAATTCATACTGTAGGCATACAGGAATTATATGTCGGGGAAAGAAAAAGAAATGAAGACAGATTAAAGATAGAGCAAAGTAATTCCATTTATGTTCTTCTCATGCACAGAGACTGATCAAAACTGAAATGGGAATAAGAAGTTTTGTGGGCCTGTCCTTCCCACATACATATCCTAAGGGCCAGTCCTAAGGTATACTTGGAAATGTCAATTAGTCATTACTAAAGGAGGGATTCTTTACGACTGCTGAGCAATAACCTGTTTGTAGCACAATTCAGATACAGGCCTTGCTATTAACCGGGGATAAAATGAAAAGTTCTTAAACATAACCCATCAGCTTGATATACATATGTAAATTCTGATAGTCATTTTCACCATATCTTTCAAAACCATATAAAACTCTGTGCATCCCACCTGTACTTTAACATGCTACTATTTTGTAGACAGCAGGTTACAGAATTAATCAACTGACATGAAAAAAGTTCAAGTGACTGAGCAGTTTTTATCCTTCAGGCAATATTAGTTAAATAAAGAAAAATATTTTATTAAGTAATTTTTTGTATTGAGAAAAGTTAATGGCAATAGTTATAAATACTCCTACAAAAGAATACACAGTGGTTGACTTCCATTTTACTAGACCAGTGTAATAGTTACAAGACGTATCCCAAATAATATTACCCGTGGAAGGGAGTGAAGGTGGTGATTTTCAGATGATTGTTAGTGTAAATAGTGTAGCTCTGTAGGAATGTGTTAAAAGGTGAGCAATGAATTCCCACACAGATTATCAAATAGCAAAAAGAAAATTCTTGAAACTCACAAGGTCTGTAATGATCCCCAATTTAGGTATGCTATTCATTACAAACCTAAAAGCCCTCACTACTGACATGCATCCACAAAAATGGCAGAATATATAAATAACTCAAAAAAGCAGGAGCCAAAGGCTCTGTTAAAATATGCAGAAATTGACAGCCTGTGGTGAAATAGTCAACTTACTGACAAATTCTTAAAGTTGAAACGTGTAATGTATGTAGGTTCTTCTGAGGCTATATACTTTATTTACTTAATTTTGTGTAATTCTGGTTTAGAACACTTTTTCTATTATGAAAGTTTCGGAAGAAAAATAAATGTTTGGGAAAAAACAAACAAAAATATTCAGAATGTGTCACACTCATTGTGATTTCATTTTTTTTCTAAATGTAGTTGAAATGCTGGTCCCAGTTATGCTCCCAGGTGTTACACCAAATAGTTAGTTTTCCTCTTTGTTCACATCCTTCATACATTTGTAGACTGTAATGTCCTCCCTTTTAACTGTCCCTTGGCCAATTATCATAGGGTGGGCTGTCTCTTTGAGGGCAATGCTAGGACCAGACCATTCCTGATCCAAGTTCTGTTCTTTTAAAGGACAGGCATTATAATCTACAACAAGGCCTGCTGGGGAAAAGGGCCAGACTGCTAAAGCACTGCTTGTTGGTCAGTAGAGAGGTAGATATGGAGATTGTCTTCATGGTGACTCAGGAAGAAGCCTGGAACGAGGCTCTGGACAGAAGCTGGGGAAAGGTCCAGGGAAAGGCCTGGAGGAACCCTGGAACCAGAAAAAAGGACTGGGGAGAAGGCCTAGGTAGAAAATGGGTCTTGGAAAAATGCAATCGTGGCAGGAATGAAGAGCCACTGCATGGTTAGGGTGCCTGAGCTGGAGCCTGGTGTAGAGAGGGAATGGTGCCATGTGGTGAAGCCTTGTGACACAGAGACAGGAACTGTTTAGTTGAGGGAAGGCAGAAGGAGCTATTTTATTTGCTTTCCATTTGAATTTTACATCAAAGAGGAAAGACACTTACTGGTTTGGCTGGAGGGCTAACCCCAAATCACCAGTGCTTCAAGTCAACGTCTACAGGAGAGCAAGGGAAAACTGAGGGGCCAAGGGAAACTGACAAACTTCAACCTGGGGCTGGGATGACGTAGAGAACCCCTATTACATCAACCTTTACATATTTCACTTTTTTATCTTTCATTGTAAGAGGTTGTTCTAACAATTTCTATTTATACAAAGTACCCAGAAGACTAATAAAAGAATAGTGAAAAGTGGAAGCTGGTATTAGTCTGTTTTGTGCACACAGTAATTCGTTGTGGTTCATCCTGAGCAGAGATAAATGTTTCTTCAGACTCTGAGGAGACCGAGAAAGAGGGAATGGATTCTGTGCCTGAACCCGGCTTGGGTTCTCAGGCAAAACCACGGATCACGGTGAAGGGGAGGAATGATTCCCATTCTACAAAGTGCCCTTGTGGACAATCTGGTTGTAGTTGAAAACAAAAGAAAAGCCTGAAAAGCACAGGGGGGCAAAACGTGAGGAATAAATGTGACAGTTACTGTACAAGTAATCAGTACTGCCAACATAGATCACAAAGAAAAGGAGTAGTTGTGGCACCTTAGAGACTAACCAATTTATTTGAGCATGAGCTTTCGTGAGCTACAGCTCACTTCATCGGATGCAGATCAGTATGTCTCACTGAACTCTTAAAAAGGACTTACAGTTCCTTATCACCCACATTTGAAGAATTCAACAATAGCAATGTATAGCTTAAAAAGCAAGTTGCTAGAGTGACACCTAGATTTTTGTGTCCTGGAGAGAACGGATGGTGATTACAGTGAGGAATTGCTATTTGAGTCTAGGCATAGGAATGCTGAACTGTGGCACCCAAAATCTACAGGTACAAGGTAAGTAAATTAGCAGAAGGAAAAACCACAGATATATTATGGAATAGCATTAAAACTCTAAAACTCCCTGGTAAATAAGGCCTTGTTTCAGCAAGACACTTAAGCACATGGTTATTTTCTACCTTTAACTATGTGTGTATTCCTAGTGACTTAAATGGTTCCATCTAAGTCATGATTTGTTGGTGACTACCCAAACCATTATGTGGCAAAAAATAAAATAAAAATAAAAATAAAAAAAATCAAGATTTGCTTTCGATGATCAAATGGAATGGCAGGACACAGGATGTCATAAGCAGCTGATGAATCAAATTGGATTAAAACTGAACATAAACCATCACTAGGTCTCTCTCTACAACCCACATTCCTTAAAAGCATGGCTTTAGTGGTCTACTGCATCATGAGGGCAAAATTAACTTCTCCAACATGCACTGCAGGTCTCAACTGCCTATAAGCATGTATTTAACTAGCACAGTTTCCATCAATATCAATGGAAGTTGTGTATGGAATGACTACAGAATGTGTAAGATGCACAGTAAGGATCAGAGGGAAGAATTTTGGGTTATATACACATTGAAAAGACAGGAAACAATTGGATTCTGCATGTCAATCTTCCCTCACTGTCAAACATTGCTTAGGACACGAACAAGGCTCTGCCGTCCCTGTCTATCATGGGCCACTCCTTGCATGTCCTATATTATTAAATTCCATAAGCTTTCTTTCTCTGAGTAGTGTTGGATGGAGGGATATTTTCATTCAGGCACTTACGCATGTTTTTCCAGCTGACCAGTAGCATGCCACCATGGCAGACTCTTTGGGTTCATTCTTAACATGAATTGGGATAAAAGTTGAAAAATATAGTAGCTAGTCTGCTATGGGTTTCTCAAGGATACAAGATCTCAAAGAGAAATGTAGGGTCAGATCCTTAAGGCCAGCTAACATGCAATTTCAGTATATTGTATAGCCCAGAGATAGCCTAGGATCTATTGTCTGTATAACTTGTGTTGTTTTACAGGTACAAGAATTATTCTTTTCCTCCACCAAACATTTTATAAATATTCACACATAGACATTCACCTAGGGTGTTTCTAAAGCAAAGTTAATAGAACAAAGCTTAACTACTTAAGAGAATGTAAACAGCTGAATTTATTCTAATGTGGAAATCAGTGGCAGATTCAGAAAAAAACCCACAACATACTGGACCTGTTCCACAGTCCATTGACATCAATGGAAAGACTTCATGGAAACGTTTGGATTAGGACTGCTGACAACAGGTGCCTTTCCCAGCCTTCCCTAAAATGAATTTTGTTTGTCCCAATAACAAGCCCGTAGTCACTTCTGACATCAACACTGTGGCATCCAGCAGTGATCTTGTTCAGAACCTACTAATGGCAATATGAGCAAGCTATTTGTGGGTGAAGCCACCATATGATGTCCATTTCAGTTTGTTTTTCCTTGTTTGGAAATAGTGTATCCCCAATGCAAAGACTGCATAGGATGCAGGGTTCACCAAAACGTTTCCATAACAGAAGGCATTTTTGTATGGACAGGCTATGAGCCTCATTTACAACACCCTACCAGGAATACCAGTGGACTGCCTTTAGTTTGGTTCCTACCCTTTGACCTGTCTGGCTTGGGTGACCCTACTAGGAGTTCTTCTCTCAGGAATTTAACTAAAGAAGATAATATCAGGCCAGGCAGAGAGTGTGCATGATACTAGAAAAATAGATTCAGCAGTGAAGGTACATTTCAAGCTTCAACTTAGCAATAGATGTGACATGTAAGACACTGATGGATGACCTTGAGAAACAATGGCTGTTTTACAATTAAACAAGTGTGGATGCAGCTGGAACTACCACAGGGTGAGAAGATCCAAGAAAGAAGAATGGCTCCAACCAAATACATAGAGGCTTGTTGATGACAGGAGAGAAATAAAGAAGAGATGTCAACAAGAACAAAACATCAGTAAAAGAGCTATTCTGCAACAAGTGTATGCACTAGCACACATTGAAAGATGTAAAGAAGTCTCTTCATATCTGTATCACTAGAAGTAATTGCCATTGAGGAAGTAACCAAGGCCATAAACCAAATGACAAGTGGTAAATCATCAAGCTATAATAAGATAGATGCTGAAATTTTAAAAACTGGAGAGGAAGTGATAGTGAGTTACATGTGCAGGTCGTACAGAATGATCTAGCAAAGGAGAAATGTCCTAAACACTGGAGAAGTTGTATTATCTTTACCATTCCTAAAATGGGGGACCAGCTTATTTGTGATAACTCGAGAGGGGTGACGCTTCTGTCGGTATCTGAAAAAAGCATTTTATATTATCTTTGTGAATAGGGTGAAAACCACTGTTGATAAAGCAGTCATTGAAAACAGGCTGGATTTTGCTCTGGAAGACATGTTCAGATGAGATTTTCACCTTGAGAAAACCTGTTGACAAAGGCTTAGAATATCAGCCATACAAGGTTTTAATTTCCTTGATTTTACAAAAGTGCTTGATAGAGTCCACAAAGAAGCCCTCTGGAATATCCTGAGACACTGTGGAATTCTAGCAAAAAGATTGTTAATTTCATTAAAACGTTGTATGATGAGTCTGCATGCTGTGTCAGGATACAGAGAGGAGACATGGAATGGTTTCAGATTGTTACTGGTGTAAGACAAGGTTGTGTGCTATCTACACTTCCCTTCTGCATTGTCACGAGAATGAGAAATACAACGGCTGCTGCCAAGGACACTGGTAGAGTTTGGGTAAGATATAAACTGTGAGACACAGATTTTGCAGATTATATAGTCATACTAAGTATCAACTTGAATGGAATGAAAAGACTCTTTTTGAGCAGAAAAGCAGAAGACCAAGACTATGGAGATAGGAGAGAATGCTTTCAACGTTGGTACATGTGTGATTGATGGAAAGGCGTATGAAAGAGCTGATGACAACTTCACCTATCTTATAAGTACAATATATGTTAATGGCCAGTGAAGATAAGAATTGGTAAAGTCAGTTGATTATTTTCCTATTTGTCAAACATCTGGAACAGTAAGAAGATACAGCTACACACTAAATTGAAATTGTACAATGCTGTTGTCCCCCCAACACTACTGTATGCCTCAGAAACAAGGTGGATTGTGGAAGCTGAATGCATTTCACCACCATTGTTGAGCAAGTATCTTGGGAATTAATTGGAGCTATAGTGTAACCAATGTGGAAGTGTTGTGCCATGTGGGTCAGCAGACTGCTGAATCAATAATTAGACAGAGATGGATACAGTGATTTGGCCATATCAGGCTGCCCCATGGCAGAAGCACAAGGTATGTCTTAGGTTGGATTTCATCTGGAGGGAAGAGAAGGCATGGAGGATAAAGAATGACCTATTGCAAGATGATCAAAAAGAATTCTTCCAATATGGAGACAACTTACAAAGTGTCAAACATCTTTTTCTGGACAGACAGTGGGAAGAATTGGTTGCCTTGAGTGTCACAAGCCACATCAGATTCTAAGTAAATAAGTAAAATCAAGTTTGTGCAAAAACTAGAGTTAAGAATCACCCCTTTCTGGGTCTGGCTCTATTAACATTGGGATGGATTCTGCCACCATACTTTTAAATAGTACCTTACTCCATAAGTATGTCTATTGACTTCAGTGAGATTACTCATTGAGTGAGTAAAAGTGTCAGAACATGGCCTGAAGGAATTAAAGTTCAGCTCAAGCCATCTCACAAGATTTGGCTGCTCTAAGGATTCCTATCAGAACTTCAGTTCAAACACTCCCTCCCTCTAGCTATATATCCACCCTTCCTCCCTGTCTTTTTCTAAGGAGTTACTCTCACCTTCCTTATATCTGGGTGGGATAAAGAGCCACCTGTTTCAGTGAGTCAGCAAAAAACTACTTAAGATTCTCCAGCAAGAGCTACATGAATGAATAGAATGGCATGCTTCAGGCAAACACGGGCAGCCTGTTACACATACCTTATGAGAGAAAAAATCATGTCTTTATCCACAGCTGAAAGTAAAATGAACAAAGTTGAAGAGAAGAGAATTTGTCTGGTCCTTCTGCAATAATTAAAATTAAGTATAAGATTTTCTCTAAGCATGATTCATAATACATTTCTAAATGTGTTTCTAAATCACAGAGTCTGATGACTTCTAAATAGCAATTCCATGACTGGAAGTTTTTAACTTTCTTAATCCTGGGTAAATGACAGGGGCATATCATTATTCTTAACCATCCTATTGTTGGAGCCAAATCATTAAAGATCTGTGACATCTCCCTTGCCGAACTGATAACATATTAAAATGAAGTTATTGAGTGAACGAGAAACATCAGGACTAGAAATAGCTTGTACTTGTCTTGTGTAACTGCATGTCACAAAGTGGGGAGAAAGGAGGCAAAGAAAAGGTGACGGCGGCTGGAAGGTGGAATACACAAGCAAAATTATCAAAGACAAATTCTGACACCACCTCTCACACTGAGTAGAACCTTATTCCATGAGTAGCTCCATTAAATGAGTAGGCTATCTTGGGAAATAAGGTACTACTCACTGTGAGTAAGGGGTTTTGGAGTCTGGCCATGAATTCTAACACACAAATTAGACAATTATGTAAAATCTGTTTAGAACCTAACAATAACAGTGAGAAGAAGACAAATTGTTAGAAACATACACTTTGACTCTCATCAACACCTGAAGTACATGTTCAGTGGGACTACTCCATGTGAGTCAGAGTGGCAGAATCCTGCTCATCATTGTTGAAAGACAATTTAAAATGTCAAATTGGCAAATTATGTAACAAGTGGTCTGCCTGACTTTGCGGGCTGGTGGATGATAAACATCAGTTATAAAAAATAAAATTGTCCAAAGTCAACCTAAGGGCAAGGTATTCAATCTTAGCAAAGTAACCAGAAGTGATCAGAGAAACAAATCAAAAGGACTTAACAATAAATGGCATTTCATTGCCATGGTCATATGATGTAGCCTCTTTTAAGAAAAAAAAAAGTTAAGCTATTAAAAGTGGCTTGTTAGATGGAATGAAAGTCAAGCCAGCCTTGTATCAATTTTCTGTAGGTCATAGTAAGTTCAAATGATGGACACAAAACCCTTTGAAAGTCCAGAGGACTTTGGGGACTGTGTGTAAGAGAGAATGTTTTCTAGTGATAGTGTTCTTTCGGCAAAACATCTCTGGACTAGTAAACTACATTTGCTTACTGTATCTTTCTGCTTGTCTCAAGATGAACAACCCAATTCCTCTCCCCCCCTCCCACCCATTGTTGAATTCTCTGTCTCTTCTTACAAGAGCAAATTTTATGGCCCTGACATGCACTGATCCCTTGACTGAGAGCAGAAAATCCATCTTTTAAATCAAATGCCTATAATATCCCTAATGCCTATAATATCCCTACCAGGCTTCACACGGGATAGATTTTGTGATTAGCACCTTGTACATACATAAGCTACTGAAGTGTAGAGCTCAAGGGGAAAAAAAAGTAGGAGCAGAGTTATAGAAGAGCTTTCATGCTGTCCCATTTGTAAAGTTTGGGAGTTCACTTTTCTATATAAGCCTTGTATAATTTTTGGTATAAGGAGAAGTTGTTCAGAACAGATTATTTTCTTCTGTTCATTCATTTGTCCAAAACCTAATTAATGCAAAATACCACCAATGGCTAAACATTCCTACAATGTAAGAAGCTTGCTAGACACCCCCACGGCTGGAATTTGATGCCAGCAATAATCATAGAAAAAGTCAGAATATAAGTGATAAGAAGTCTGGTCACTTGTTTTCTCTAATTTACCATGAGTCACATTACTGTTTTCATCCAGCACTAGTGATCCCAAATACCAATTCACTTGGAGCTAAAAAAGAGAGGCCAGTAGTGTTCTGCTTAACTGAGCCTCTGTAAAAGCAATCAATAAACTTTCATCTCCTCCAAGAGGCCCACACATTTACATAATTATACCTACTCGCCTCCCTGTATCTGATCCTCTCTCTTTTCCTAAAGGTTAAGATACAGGGCAGATGTCTATATGTTCACTGCTGTTATTAGCGTGCTTCGGCCATCTCATCTCTCAGTGGCTTTTATTGTGCTCATCTGTTCAGGAAGACTAGGTTTTCCAAGGCTCATTTGCTGGTTAATTGCATTCTCAGATCCTCTAAGATGTCTGTAGCACCTGCTCTCCACTTCACAGACTCTTTTGATCTCTCTAGAAATATCCAACTTTGATTATGTGAAAATCTTTCCTAACTGTACTACGTGCCTAGAAAGCAAATTAAAAATTGCCATTGTGACTACTGTGGCCTATGTTAGGATTGAAAATATAATTCTAAAATATAGAAGCATAAAATGCACTGTGAACCTATTTGTTATTCTGTTTGTGTGCTTCTCTACTTATTTTACCTTTGACACATATGGTATATGTGTCTCTTATGTACAACATAGTTGTACTTTGAAGAGAAAACTGCAGAAATGCAGTATGCAATGTGTAGCTATAAAAAGTGTATAGCACAGGCCAGAGTATTAGCCATTGGCACAGATTTCGCACTTATAAATATGCTCAGATGTCTTTGCTCATGCACAACTTATTTTTGTACCTACCAACAGATATTTGCCTATGTAAATCAGGTAATTTTCTCGTCTGTTTATGCAAATATCCTTTTGTATGACAAAATTTGGGTTGTGTGTGTCTAAAGTAGCTTGCAGGCAAAATTTGTAAGCAATTTGACAGACACTGGCTTCAAATCTGATCTTTTAGGGACTACAGAATGGAAAATTTGGGATTTAATCTTATCTCTGCCACCTGTTGCAAGATTCCAAGTATGCCATTCTTCTACTGTCAGCAAATATCTGTGAAACCCACTGGTGAAGTATGTCTCTCATCCCCCTCTAGCGTTGGTCCACATAGAGGATGACAACCTATTATTGCCATTGGTTACTCCGTTAGCTCATGATCATCTACTGTTTTTGCCACAGGACCCTTGGCACATTCAGTGTATAGGATGGACAGTGCTCTGGGGCTTAATCAGGATTGTGTAGTAAAGGAGTCTGTTGTCAGTTGGATTCCTGCTTCGCGTGTTGCAGCAGTTGTATACTGATTGTTATTACTGGGAGATGACAGGCCCCACCCACCCCCTCAACTGAGGGGGGAGGAGCCATTGAACCCAGGCCACTATTGCAGAAGTCATGTAGCGAATGAGGCAGGGGATAGTGGGGAAAAAAAGGAGAGTCTCATGCTTAATGCAGTAGAATGCTGCCATAGAGAACTGGATTCGATCTGAATCTGTGTGAGTGGGGACAGACCCCCCACCTAGCAATGAGAGTCTGTGGCAGCAGTCCTACCTAGTGGTAAGGGCTAAGGGATCCCATGCCCTCCCACTTCACTGGGTTCCAACGCAGGGGTCCTCTTGGATGCCATTAGGAAAGCATCCACTACCTGCAGTCCAGCTAACACCCTCCCTGGGTCTCTTGGTATCTCTTTATCCTCCTCAGGTCACATCATGGCTTGCAATTGTCCCTTGAAATATGGCCCATGGGCCTCTGTAGACTGGGGAGTCACAGCTTCATTCAGTAGTCCTCCTACTAGGGACACTCTCCTGACATAACCTCTCTGTAGCAGGGAGCACAGGTCCATCTCTGTCTGCTCACCACCCTGCTGTGCTGAAGAGACTCCCTTGTAAGGCTTTCCCCCATCTGGAGGATGCCCAGAGACCTGCTGGGGTCGGCTTCCTAGGCCCACAGTTGTTCCTGCACCCCTATCTCTCCAGTGTGGTGTTTGTGCACCCTATCAGACTTTGCCACAGTGTTTCTAGCAAATGAATAATACCAAACTTTTGACATGTGGTCACTAATTGTCTGTTCCTCAATTTTTGGTTGTCCAATTTGAGACTCAGGAGCCTGATTTGCAGAATTGTTGAGCACTCACAGCTGCAAGAGAACTCAGTGGAAGCTGTGCTTGAATATATAAAGTGCAATATAATGCTAAGTACTCTGAAAAATCAGGTCATAGGCATTTCAGATTGGGCACCCAATCTTAGTAGATGCTTCTGATCTTAACCTCTCAGTGCATCAGCTCCCCATCTATAAAAGTATGATAAGAGCACCCCTCAACTCACAGGGGTTTTGTGAAGATAAATTACTGTTTGTAAAGCACTCAGATATGACAGTGATGAGCACCATGGAAAATCCCATGGGGAAATTAATCATTCCCTCTTCAGAGATGGATTTGAATAGTGAGCAGTAAATAAGGCCTAGGGTCAAACAATGAAAAATAGGGAGAAAACAAACTATTGAATATATACTCATTAAGTGAGCATTGCCCATCTTGTGCACTGAATGAGGCAGGAATCTTGTGGGAAAATAGTATGTGATTATATAAAATAGTATGTGAATATATTTAAAGGCTGTATCATAACTGCATATGCACTAGAGGGACAAATTAAGGTTGCATGGCTAGCCTTTATTTTGGCACTTCCTAATTTTTGATAGGTTGGGATTATAACCTTAATAATATTATTTTAATATTGTTTTTTGTGTGTCATCTTTATAGCTTTCCCCAGTATTCTAGTGGTAAATATAAATATTAAATAACTCAGCCTCTCTATACTATGTTACTCATGCTGCAAAGCCTACTTTAATATGACTAGAAGTGGGCTAATTGTGTTGGTGAAATTTGCAAAAAGCAATAAATTTGCTAGGATTACAAAGTGTGAATATTGTGGGTCTTGCATAAAACTCTAAACGTGATCTCCTTCCTGTTATAAATGAAGGTCAAACACTGGCTCTGTCACTCTTCATGAAATGGCTGCTCTGTGTGATTACTAATCTTTAAACTTGCTAAGGTGCATACTCACGGAAGATGTATTTGCAATTGTGCTGCATTTGCTCCAGCAAAGAAAAAAAAAAAACTTAGACACACATGATGCACTACTCCAGAATTCAAATGGAAATGCTAACGATACTTTACTGCAAGACTTACAGCATGCTCCTGAAAGCACTAAGTACCAGAGATTTATATTTGATGCCATTCTATTCTCTTCCCTTCCAAAGATGAAAACTGATTTTGGGAACCTACCAGTAATTCAAGCTCTGATGAGCAAGCCCTTCAAGCTCACTTACAAAAACCTTGCAAACTTCCTGAGGTTCACAATGAAGAAAGAATTTATATATAAAAAAAAATCCCGCCAGATGCCACTGAGCCACTAAGCTGTCAGAAAACTTAAACTGATTGAGCCTGGATATTATTAAGCCTGCTAATACCATAAGCTTCCCGGCACTTTGGTTCTTGAGGGCTGCAATGATCACCCAAGACATGATTTTGCAAAACTGTCATGTTTTGGAGTTCAACTGAGATCAGTGAGAGGTTATCAACAGTTGTCCTATAATCCTGAGTGCCTTAAGATGCTCTGCTACTGTAGCTCCCTGTCTGGATGCTCTTAGCCAGCATACAAGTGTGCACTGAATTTCTGTGAATTAAGCAGCCCTGGTTCAGAAACTCTGACTTCAGCAGCCAGACTCTGACTCCAGCAGCCAGCATTGGTTACTACTAGCCAAGTGACCCCCCAACACACCCCAGTCTTCAATTTCCTCAGAACCATCTGCCCTGAAATGTCCAGCCCTTTCCTGGAACATTTAGAGAACTAATAAGGTTTGTCATTCCTTTAAAGAGACAAAAGCACTGCAGCTTGTTGCTTTGACTGGAGTTAATAGTCACTTCAAGTCAAACACACTACTAGGTTGATTTAGAATTAAAATAAAACAGGTTTTAAGTGAGTTCAAGTGTAAGGGATAAAATCAGAAATGGTTACAAACAAATAAAAGTGAAAAAACATTTTCTGGTGTCCAAGACTTGACAAAATTACAGTCTTGGTTTAAGGTGAGATTCTTATCACAACTCCTTCTTAAGACGCCAACCGCCTCCTTGGACAGGATCTCCCACAAAGTCCAAAGGGCTTGGTTCCTTTGTCTCCTTCGGTGAAAGATAAAGTGGGGTCCTTTGTTCCTCTTTTGTCCAGTGACTCTCTGAAATGTATTCTTCTGAAAGGTATCCCCAGACAAAGTTCATGCTGAGTAAAGGAGTCTTGACGTCTGGAAGATAAGGTTCCCTGCTGTTTCCTTCCCTACTGGTAGTTGCTACTTTGCAAATGATCTCTTCCTGCTGCAACCACTGATACAAATGAATAGGCCACTGAATTTGGGCCACCCATGGTTTGAAGTGTCAGGCTCTTTCCTTTGTCTGGAGAAAACCTGTTAATCACCTTTACCGAAGATAGGCTGTCTTTATCTTAAATATGTTCCAGTAACATTATATAGAGGGACTTCACATGTAAGGTTAACACATGCATTTTACAATGATATTAATGACCTATGTGTTAGCTTTTATATGATACCTCACAAGTCATATGGTGTACAAATGTTATTGCAGTAGTGTGAAGGGGGTGCACTAGTAGGTGTATTCCCAGCATAGAACAGTGCTATTCAAACCTGTCTGAGATAGAAGGCAAAGATTAAATAGCTTATTCTTGTTGAAAGCAATTATTTTAATTAACAGAAATTTGGCAGCTGTTTCTAGATACTCTTCACTTTCTTGATTCTTTTTCCCATTTACATGGGGTTGGAGATGCCCACAATTCTTTGCCATTTCTTCTAGTCTATGGGACAGGTTTATCGGTCTCGGAGTTCCAGCTCTTTTCTCATCAAACTTCTCTTGACAGAGTTTGTTCATCATTTTTAGATACATATGGCAAAAAATATTGAGATGGCTCATATAATGCAGACCTCCATTCCACTTAACTCCCTCCTCTTTTTCCCTCTCCTCTCCCATCCCCCCCCCCCCCCGCCTTCTCTCCTCTCCTGTTTAATTACTGTTACTCCCAGTTTTCTCTTTGTAGTATTGTCTGATTTTGTGTCCTCTGGTTGTGCACATTTGACAAGTTGTAAGATTGCAGGACTGCATAATTCTATTGGAACTGAGACACATGCCGTAGTTAGAAACATATACAAGCTACAAGTAATTTATCTTTTTGTATTTTTCATTGTCTGTTTCTTTAGCAATAAAAACAAATCACAAAAAAGGTAGGTGTATGCCAAGTGTGTGCAGGATCAGGTCCTAAATGGTTATTTAGTTCAGACGTGATTGCCAAGAGCATGCTCAGAGAAAGTGGCTTGAAACTCTATCATTGTATTGCTTTATTAATCATTTTACTGAGACACAGCTGGTCTGATGTGCAAAAAGTCAGTTTAAAGATGCACTCCTGAGTCACACGCTGCTACAAACATTGTAAATTTTTATTTACCAGGCCAGAGACCAAAGTCTTTTTTTTTTTTTTATAAATAATGGATAAGCTAAGTTAAATAGCATGAATTTTTCAGGCCAGAGGCACTACCTTTCTGTGTCGAGTAGTAGAGAGCGTATGATCCTTAGCACTTAAATATCCAAGAAAGAAAATCCATTTTAGTTTCGTATTTGCTGGAAGGGCTAGCAAATAATTAATTGCAGAAAAATTACCTGACATTTAACTATTTCTTATACATGAGCAGATTGTGATTCACTCAAACGTAAAATTATTCAGCAATATTATATGCATAATTAATTAGAGCATTAATGTGACACTGAGAAGGAGGATCTGAAGCTTTGCATTAGTGTATAAGCTATTTAGAAGAAAGAGAGCGAAAAAGGAATAGGGAATTCTGTGATTTTTTTCCTTTAAGATGCGTGGGCTTTGGCTGAGGCATAATTAGGCTACTGTGGTATTTATTGGCTGGGCGTATCGATTAATTTTAATTCTCCTGTTACATACTGGGCAGAGGATGGGTGGAGGAGAGAAACAATTCCATGTGCCTGAGAAGTCCTACTTACAAAGGGTACAGATGGATCCTTGCCTTATTTCTCCAGTTGCTTCTATTTCAGGATGGTGGGGAGGGTTTTTTCCAAACTCTGTCTCCCTGATGGAACAAATATTATTTCACCCCATATAAAGTAACATACAGAGAATTTCATGTACTGGTCTATAATTTTCCATCTCCTCCACTGTCACTGACACCCAGTAATTGTGTTTAGGTGTGCTAAAGAGGGTGTAGCCAGGTTTATCTGGCTCATTTAACCATCTCTGTACTCTGCAGAACTTTTGGGGGAACAATAATGTCCCCCTCCCATGATAAGTAATTTCCCATACAGAATGTGTTAAGTGTCTTTGCTGGTCAACAATGCTCAACAATGAGAAGCAGCAGAGGATGGAGACATTAGAGATCTGTCCTATGTTACCTAGGTTGATTATTCGCCTCAGGAAATGTTGTTCAAAGTGAAACTGCACCAGATGAAAGAAGGGAGCAGAGATAAGGGAGTCAAAAAATTAGATTTAAGTACTATTAAAGAGAATGGTTAAAATTCTGGCCCAATTGAAGTCAATGGGTGTTTTGCACTGATTTTAGTGGGGCCAGGATTTATCCTGCAGTCAGAGTGACAAATGAAGGTTGACTGACTCATAGAACACACAGAGGAATTGGAAGAAACTTCCAGGATCAAATTTAGCATATATTTCATGAGTAGGCCCTACCTGCCTCGGGGAAACAGGGGCATGAGAATGACAAAGGCATTAAGCTCTTGGTCCAGTGCCAATTGAGGTAAATGAAAAATCTTTCTTTCAGTGGATACTGGTGTCTACACTACCGTTTAAGTCAATGTAACTTACGTCTCTCAGGAATGTGAAAAAAACATCCCTGTGAGTGGTGTAAGTTACATCAACTTAGAGTGGTATTTACACCATGCTATGTCGGGGGGGGGGGGAAGTGGAGGCACTGTCTTGCTGACATAGCTTCCGCCTCTCATTGAGGTGGAGTAATTACATCAACAGGAGAGAGCTCCCCCATTGACGTAGCGCATCTTCCCCAGACGCACTACATAGATGCAGTGGTGCCGATGTAGCGTGGTAGTGAGGACAAGCCCTAAGACACAAAGAGCAGCTTCCTTGAATGGAGGCACCTGTATTGCTCCCCACCCCTTCCAAAAAAATGTGTAACTTTCCTATTTGGATTGCAAATCCTCCCAGATAGTAGAGCTGGTCAACATCTTTCATATGTTGAAATTGACAAAAATTTGAAATTAAAAAACAGCAGGGAAATCATGACAATTCTCATAGAATGCCTCATATTTGTCAACTAACTATAGAGAAGGACAAAAGCTGGAAAATATTGATGGGGGGGGGGGAGTAATGAATTTTTCCTTTTTCCTCCCCAACAATTCTTTCAGAGTGAGATTTTTTTTGACTGTTCTTCACGCTTAAGGAAAATCAGTTTGGCGTAAAAGCATGATTCTGAATCTCCTTTCTATTTAGCATGCTACATGTATAAACAAAATACTAATTTTCTTAAAGACGTAGAAGAACAAGTTATCAAGTTATAAAATGGCCAGTGTCAGTCACACAACATTGTAACTGAGAGCACAGCCAGAGTTCTGCCTCTGCCGTAGAAAACCTGCTGCACAAAGTGTTGTCATTAAAGATTGTGAAGTGCTTTGAAATAGGTATTATTAATTATTATTTTATTAGTCATTAAAAATTAGGTCTCCTATGGGAAATAAGAACAAACTATAAGGTAGAATATCCTTAAAAATCAGATATCAGAGAGGTAGCTGTGTTAGTCTATATCCACAAAAACAACGAGGGGTCCGGTGGCACCTTAAAGACTAACCGATTTATTTGGGCATAAGTAAAAAACCCAAATGCCCAAATAAATCTGTTAGTCATTAAGATGCCACCGGACTCCTTGTTGTTTCTTAGAAATTGGGGAGAAATACTAAATTGTACTAAGGAAAACTTCAGTCTTGAGATCCTAACAAATGTAGAAATCTTAAAACATTTAAAAATTGTGTTTTCCTGGTTAAAGAAGCTGATGAGCTTTTCATGGTTGGTGGTGGAGGGGAGGGAGAAGAGGGAATAGTAACAGATTTGACAATGCCATAAAAGCACTGATTTCGGGAATAGTCAAGAATCAAGACCAGACACTTGCTGTAATGTAGCAGCTGTTGTTCATACATATTAAAGGGCCAGAATAGATTTCTAATAATAACTAAAAGAAACCCTTATGCTGTTGCTGCTGCAGCACTGGGACAGTTTTCCTCTGAAGTCAGGTTACTTCCCTCAGTACTTTACTCTTCCCCTCTCCACCCTGATACATTTATATACCCCACTTACACATCCTTGGAGGAGGCAATTTTTCAGATATGCAAATATGAAAATAATTACTTTAAAGATACAGAATGCAGCTAATGACAATACTGCAATTAATCGGGCTCTCTAATGTTCACAAAGGGGCCATGTCTGGTGCAGCATTAGCATCTGCAGCAACATGTGCAGCTCTTAGAAAAGAGATTCATGCTTGTGCATTATAATGTAACTGTACCATGCTTTGTGCTAGAGATACAGGATACGTGTCCTGCTGTGCACAGACACTCGCTCATATTTGTACTTTGATCCTTCCTGAGCTAGCTCGCTACGTCTGAAAGATTTGGGGTTATGCTGAACTGGGTGTCTTTGGTCAGACCGATCAAGAGTATTTCTGCGACACAGAGAACGGCTGGCTGGGCTTCCTTAATTAAGGGGGTTGTGAAGGTTTTCCCGTGTCAAGAATTCAGGCTGGGTGGAATTTAGTGCAGCTTATTGCCACCCAGCAGGTATTTCACTGACATGGCCAATCTCTAAACATGAACTCCAGTTGCTTGTAAAGGCAATTTACAAGAGAAGTAGAAACAGTACTACTACTTCATACTGTTATGCTTATAGGTACTGGTGACTGCACTGCTCACAAATCTCTTTTAGATTGAGTGTGAATGCACCCTTCATCTAGGTGTCAAGGTGAGTTACTTAGAAGTCGTCCACCTAAAACAAAAGGGGATTATAAATCTACCCAGGAGTTTAGACTGAGTGGATAGAGGGGTTTTGGTGACTATTGTTTGTGTGTTGGATTTGTGTGGGGGGGTGTGTGAAATGTGGAACACACAGAAACTCAGAACAGATAGGACAGAGCAAAAGAAAGAGGCAATAAAACCAAGCAAAGAGATGAACACACCTAGAAAAAGCTAGAGAGAGAGAGCTTTTCAGTCTGTTGACTAGAGGCTTGGGGTTGTAAGCTAAGAAACTGCTCCTTTTGCTCTTGGTTCCTCCTGAATTTGGAGAAGCAGGATTTTGTGTATTTCTTGTAAATGAACAAGATTGTATCCAAGAAAATACCAGACTCCATCAGGTTCTACTTCGAAATGAAACAACTCCAGCTTTGACTAGGTGCTTGGGTTAAAGAGAAACAACAGTACATTTCTTCTCTGTTCACTGCTGAGTCCTGTGTCCTCTTATATAATGACATTTTACAATCAAAAATAGATTTTTCTCTCTAAAGAACAAAAACTTATGTAGTTCAGATATATATTTAAATACAAAACCATAGTTCCAGTCTTTGCTTCACCCACTTCAATTATCTTTTTTAATAAAATTATTATTTTCTTTGCTATATTAGCTTTATATTGTTTAACAGAATTCAGTTTTTATCACGAAAACTAATTTATAAATAGTTTATTTTGACTGTATTGTAAGATGCAAAAGCAATGCAATACATCATTTCTACATTTTAAATTGGTTGCATTGCAAAAGGGAGAGGATGCAATTCATAGACTTTTTTGTGTGTGTAAATCACAAAACTATCCTACAGCCCCAGTGAAACCTTGTCTATGTTCTCTATAATGGATGGCAGTGGTGGAATCAAAGTAATAAAGCAAGCACAACAAAATGTTTATAATTTATTATTTGCAGCACCTTTGGGTTCCACTGTACTAGATGCTGTACATGCACACAGAGGGAGAAAGGCCCTTCTTCAAGAAAAAATAAAAGGAGTACTTGTGGCACCTTAGAGACTAACCATCGATGAAGGGAGCTGTAGCTCACGAAAGCTTATGCTCAAATAAATTGGTTAGTCTCTAAGGTGCCACAAGTACTCCTTTTCTTTTTGCGAATACAGACTAACATGGCTGTTACTCTGAAACCTTCCTCAAGAAGTTTGCAATCTAAATAAATAAGGCAGACACGGAAGTATTATCCCCATTTTGCAGATGGGAACTGAGGCACAGAATGATTAAGGGGCAGATTTTTAAAGGCATTTAGGTGGGCTTTTTTAAAAGCACCTAAGTGTGGGCCATTTGAAAATTCCACTAAACCCCTACATACCTTTAAAAGTCTGGCACATAGTGTATATCTACACAGCATGGAGCAGTGAGCCTCCCAGCCTACAGGGGCTTATGCTAGGACTCGAAAAATTGCATGCTTTGAAGTTGCAGCTGGGACTTCCTTGGCTTCAGAGCCCCAAGCTATAGCCCAAGCTGCAACTTCAAAGCACTGTTAATACAGATTGCGGTAGCACAAGCCCCATTAACCCAAGTCTGTTCACCAAAGGCTATGTAGAAATAACCTAAGTGACTTGCCTAAGGGCACACAGGCAGTCTGTGACAAACCTGGCAAGTTTTGCTGAGCCCAACACCTTGATCACAAGACCATCTTTTTCTGCTTGAGAATCCAAGGAACTTGAACTAGTTATAGCTAGTTATAGCTAGTGTTTCCTGTTGAAATCCAAATATATCGTTATAATCAGTGGTGACATAATTGTGTAAACTTTGTTTTTCCTCAGCCAGAAAATCATTAAGATCAATGCTACAATTATTTTGCAGGAAGGATAGTTGTTAACGAAAGTCAATGGAGAAAGACCCCAAGGGATATCAGGTTTATGACCTATTTGGTTTCATAATGTCAAGGAAACCCCCATAAAAGATGGGCTTTCCACACACACAAAAAAGTCCCAGCTCAGAAAGTGTAGTAGCTACAGATGTAACATTCAGTTCTTTAAGAAGTTCCAAAAAGGAATCCAGCTAACTCATATTATATCCCCAATGGCTTGTGCTATTAGCTAGCATACAAGTTGAGTACACTATTTTTCAGGCTCTTAGGTTGCATGTGGGAACCGTGGTTTTAATATCCATTTGTCAGAAGTAGGAAAACATCCATATTACTGACAATCTACACTCAGAAGAATAATTGCTAATGTGCCTTAATTATGTAAGCCAGAAAGAGATGCATGGAAGGTTGTCACAGTGCCTACTTACACTGTACCTGGCTCAAGTCTCTGCCTTTAGCTCCTCAAATTCACAAGCACTAAATTTGTGCCAAACGTTTAAAGATATTTTGCTCTTGAATCATCTCAACATTTCAAATGATTTGCATTTAAGTAGTGGCTGAGATGAGTGCTTAATGCACTCATGCTGATCACTTCAAAATGTTAATTTCCAGTCTCACAAAAAAGAAAAGAAATAACATAAGAATGGTCATACTGGTCCAGACCCATGGGCCCTCTAGCCCAGTATCCTGTCTTCTGACAATGGCCAGTGAACAGAACAGGGCAATAATGATCCAGTCCCAGCGTCTGGGAGTCAGAGGCTTAGGGACACCCAGAGCATGAGGTTGCATCTCTGAATAACTTGATTTAAAGCCTTTGATGGACCTATCCTCCAGTAGCAGTGAATGCTGTACTAAGAAACTGATATATGGATGGCAAGGGCTCTTGTTTTCACTACCTGATTTTAAATAACAATTATACCTAGCTCTTATCAGTAAATCTCAAAGTAGATATCATTATCCCCATTTTACAGATAGGGAAACCAAGACACATAGGTAAAGTGACTTGCCCAGGTCACTCAGGAAGCCAATGGCAAAGGCAGGATTAGAACAGAGGTCTCCTGAATCCCAGTCCAGGGTGCTGGACACTAGGCCATTTTGCCTAAATAACCTCAGACAAAAGTTGTATGTCCATGCTGTAGTCTGCAGACCTCTGTGCTTGGAACTTGTTTGTTTATGGAATAGCTTTAGGTGCGAATAAAGTTGACGGTTTATGCAATACCCTGAATCTATAGCTCCCAATGTATTGACTGTTATAGAAGCTGACTTCTATAAAGTGAATGTATCTCCTATAAATCCCTTTGGCCACTGGGGGACACTGTTACCTTGTATTTTAGTCAAATGAAGAACATTTCAAAAACAGTTAAAGAGAAATTTGTCTTGTTCATGCTTTAAAATGAAATGAAATAAAATAAAATAAATCCATGCATATCTCATTTATAAATAATCTGGACAAAATAAATGGTAATATATGTTTTTTAAAAGTTTAATGAGTGGCAATCTTACAGGCATGAAAGCTATATTTAAGACATTATTTAGCGAGCAGTTGAAGCTGGTCCGTGATATTACAGGTTTTGAATAGCAATGATAATGGATCTTTTTTTTTTTTTTTTGCATTTCCCTCTCATTAAAAACTGTGTCAGAATGATGGATTAATTTCTGGGCATTTTCTGTCTTTGGTATAATGTTTGTCAAAGGAATGAAGTATTGGAATTATAATGCCTTTTGTTTTGTATGAAGTATGAGGGCTTGCTCCAGAACTTTGACTTTTTTCTTGGTTTTTGCATTGTGATTAGATAGCTGGCTGTTACTCTCTTTGCATGTTAGTAACACCAAGTGAAAGGCTCTATGTAAGAGCAGCAGCTAAGTTGAGAATGATAAACTAATAAAAATGACAACACTTTAATGGTGTAGTCTGACAAAAGAGTTTGATGCACTGCCCATTAGCATATTAAATCTCACAAGTATATAATTATTGGTTTTTCTTTTTTTTGACAGCAGAACTGAACAAACAATGCACCCATGCAAGGGGATAGGAGTCTCTCTTGCATCCTGACACGGGCTGGTATAGGCTGGAGGCAAATTACTCTTCCAGACCAAGGAAGAAGTGAAAGAGTCACAATTCCTCCCATGGTGGAGCTCCTTCCACCCCTCACTCAGGGTTTTTGCTTAAAGACACAGTCTTGTCAATGGTGAATAATTTAGTCAACAAAATTAGTCTTTTATGTTGGTTAGTTGTCCACAAGCATTTTATAGTTTTCTCAAATATATCTGTTAGTTGAAATTATTTGATAAATAATATGGATGAGTGACTCTCGGTCCATAGATTGTTAGTAAACAATTTAGTAGGAAATAGACATTTGAGTTGTTTTAGTTGGATGTGATCTGAACAAATAGGACATTGGGTGTGCTTCTGTTTCCTGACTGATTCCTGAGCATAATCCTTAGAGTATAGATTTTAACCTCAGTACTCACGTTTCAGTTCAAAATGTTCTTTTCTGCAAATAGTTTATCAAATTCACTAAAAATTTACTGTTTCTATGAACATTTCTGCCAGGAAGGACGGTCTTATGCTTAAGGCAATGGACTGAGATTTAGATATGTGTTCAATTCCTTGCTCTATCACAGGATCTCTGTCATGCGCTACATCGGTTCTAACACATCTCTGTCCTCTGACTTCATTTGGACTACCCATGGAATAAGGTAGTATTCAGTGTCAGTAAGGGTATCAGAATCTTAGCCCTTAGATTGGAAGCTCTTTGGGCTAAGAAACTAGCTCTTACTATAGACCAGAGGTCTTCTATCCTTACGCATGTGGAGTAGCACCTTACTCCGCAAAAAGTCCCAATGGGACTACTCACGGAGCAAGGTGTTAGCACAAGGTGGGGGCACTCCTTGTTTGAACAATGAGGGTGCTACTGTGATATAAACAGGTACAGTGAGCTTGTTCTCTAGAATATTTATGAAAAAGTGAACAAAAATGCACAAAGTGAAGTGAATCCAATTCTTTACTCACTGAACATTCACCAACATTTTGTAGATCTTTGCTTTTATCTTTCTTTCCCATGTATTAAGACAACTCATCTCTCACTGGTACCATGCTTCTCTGTATCACTTTACCCTTTTTTTCTTTCCTCTTTTCTCTTTACTTTTTTCTTTGCTTCCTTCTCTAGTTAGATAACTTCCAATTTCTAGTGCTTCACAATCTGCCGTAGTTACTAGATCTATCAACTTAAAAAAAACAATAGTTTCTTTTTTTGTAAGAGACACAGAGGATGTGTGATCAGAACCACAGATACACTCATCTTAAGTCCTGATAATAATGACATTGTAAACTTACATATTTGGTGTATTTTTTTAAGCTTTTGCAGAGTTGTGGGCCTGATCCAAAGTATGCTGAAGTTAATGGACAAGCTTCCATTTGATTAATTTGGGTCTGGACCAGATCCTGTAAAGCACAACACCAAATATGGCTCACACCGAAAATATAGACTTATTCTCCTGCCTTTCTACATTGTTTATCTTTTCTAATCTTTTGGAGACTGCAGTCTAAATATCTATCTTCCTAAGCCTCCAGCTGACTGTCATACGAAGGTGTCAGTGTTCAAACAGTTAATTCACCTCTTTCCATAACTTCAGATGCTTGTTTTTTTTTTCTTTTTCCAGTTATGTTAAACCTCAACCAGAAATGCAGGAAGCTATCATGACTCTGAGTTTTTTCTCAGTGTTGCTTTACTTGATCAATTTAAACTGGGTGATAGGTATTAGTTTCTCAATAGCTGCTATGAACTACTTCCATAACCACAAGCACAACTTCTAAAGGTTTGATAGTGGTAAAAGGGCTTTATTCTCATAACTTGTATGGATTACCCCATTTCCAATAAAACCATTAAAATTCTAATAGTTTGAAACAGATACTCCCCTCCTCATTGAGGCTGTCAGAACATTCAGTCTAAAAATAGAAATGTTGGGCAAAACCCTCGTCCCACTGAAGTCAATGGCAAAACTCACATTGACTTCCGTGAAGCTAGTAGAGTGCTACTCCTTTGTTCTTAAAAACAAAAACAAAAAAAGCCCACCACACTACTGATGATCAGTGGCGCTGGAACAATTTGTATAGGGGGATGCTGAGAGCCATTGAACCAAACTGTAAACCCTGTATTTGATGGAAACCACTTCAAACCAGGGGGTGCAGCCGCACCCCCAGCACCCGCAGTTCCAACACGTATGCTGGTGATCAGTATCCAAGAATAATAAGAAACATGGTACAATAAGTAAAATATACAGGGGGAACAAGTCCACATTTCCTCCATTAAAAACCTAAAGATATGGAATGCTTTTTGAGATATGGTATTTTCAGGGATATGGAAAACGTGTCAACACCCATCAATGGACTTTTGTAGTGGTGTGGATACTATATCCCTAGCTAAAGGTTACATATACAAAAAGGCTCCCTGGTTGGTAGTTTAAACAGTTCTTCTTGGTCGCATCCCTAGATGTTAATCAGAAGTGCACAATATTTTCCCTTTTCCTCTTTCACTTCCTAATATACAGCTGATTTCATGGCTCCCATATGCTTTAACAGCCTTTTACCTAATGTGCATCTTATCAAGCTGGCTCCCTTTCCTTCAACTGACTTCTGAAAATGGGCTTCCTTCATAAAGTTTGCCATATAAAATCATCCTACCGTTGTTACATAATTGCATTGTAGCTTTTGGTGGCCTTGAGCCCCCATCTAGGGGCTCTCTCAGGGCTTCTTTTTACAGGGCAACAATCTTAAAATCAGTTCATTTCTTGGGTTCACTCTCACTGTGCATTCCTTGGTTTTCTTTACCCACTTTAAGAAATGTACCGGATGAAAAGTTTCCTAAGTGGCTTGTACACTGTGCCTCCACCAAAGGAAAAGTTTCCACACCTGTGGTTTCTGCTGAGAGAAGTGAATGAGGCCTGGATCAGCAGATAATTTGGTCACATGTATTTAGATTGCAAACTGTTTATGTTGGATATCTTAATTCTTGTTTAGTAGCATTTACAATACATAAACTATGTCTCTGATTAGAATGCTATATAGATGTTGACAGTGCTGATACTTGCTTGTGTGAAAGATGTGTCAAATGAGAAATGTGAAGTAGAAATGGGGGGGAGGTGAGAGACAATTTTCTTAATCACCATTATGGAAACAGGACTACTAGATAACTTGAAAGAGAATACAGCCGGATTATAGATACTGGAGTTTTAAGATGTATTTATTTATTTAGACTAATGTACAGAAGACAAGCATTGTTCAGTTAATGATGATGGAAAGAATCACAGGTCTTCAAAAATAATAGTGGATGTGGGTGATATAGTTCTTCTAAGAGATAAACATTTCAAAATGTGATTTGCTCATGTGTCCGAAAACAAAGAGGAATAAGAAAATGAAATACAGTAGTTCATGATGAGTTTTCATAATGGCTTCAATTCAGGCTTTTATTTTTGCAAGTGGGCTTATTTATTTATTCAGTGTCACTGGCATTCCTAACTGGTAGAATGCATAAGCCTCATATCTGTACTATTTTCCCTCAGTTTTAATGTGCAATATAAATGTTATATTCTAGATATATGAAAATACACAAAAGTGATAGAAATAGAAGGAATGTTTTGAATCTGTGAATCATATTTCAATCAGAATATAAGAAGATTTTGGTTGCAACAGCTTTTATGGTAGAACCAGAAATAAGGGTATTACCACCTATTAAAAGGCTAGAAAGGAGGCTATCATATAAATGGCTGTAAATGAACATCACAGTACATAAGATATAAAAAGGAAACCCTTTATGAGTTTTGATTTTGATGAGCTAGATAACTTTAGAATAATCAAGCCACATCCTCAGTTGGTATAAATCAGCATTATTCCATTTAGTCTACACTGCAGTATGTACCTCTGAATTCAATGGAGATATGATGATCTACATCCTTTGCATTTTGCTATGGAATCTAACAGAAAAAAATCTGTGAGGTGTGAGACAGAGATAACTGGAATGAAGAATGTTTCAAGATGCAAAAAGGCTTATTTAAATATTAATAAATGACAAAGATCTTTTAATGCAGACACAGGTAAGTGTGGAATACTGAAGACTTTGATGGGTCTGTAAAACAGCTCTATGTATCATAAAATATGAAGAATAAAGAAATATAAAAGACAACTCTCTGTATGTCATTAATGAATGATGAGGAAAAGGAAGACAAAAGAGAAACCCTGATACATGGAATAATGATGTCTTTCGGTCTCTAGCATACTTGTCTTCAGGCTTCCAGAAATATGAGGAACAATAAATAGTAAAAAAAAAAGTAAGAAAGACTATGAAGGTTTCATAAAATATTAGGAGACCTGCAACTGGTAATTTTACCAAAAGGAAAAAAAAAATAGCCAGCTAGTTGAAACATCAAAGAAACATATTGTAGATAATTATAAATAAATCTAAATGAAAGAGAAACTTTGTAGCAGAAAAGCAAATAACACTCTGCAGCAGCAAAGGTACCTTAGCTGCAAGTCACATAGAAGTTAAGATACTAGCAAATAATTTGCCTTCTTATAGATTCCAGCCAGTATGGACATGTTTTAAAAGAACTGAAGGTCTTATTGGACAGAGAGAGGATCTACTGTGGTTATGAGTGTGATTTTTAGCAAAATATATTCATTTAGTTTTCTCTGCCTGCAGAAAGCTGTCATTTAAAATCATTCCCTTCCCCTTGCTTCCCTCACAAAACCTACACAGCCTTTTTTCACCCATCTTAAATAAAACATAATACAACTCCACACTTATAATCAATGTCTTGACTGAGTATCTCAAAACATTTTAGAAACACATAAATGAATAAAGTCACAAAGCAGGCATGTGAGATAAAGGATCACTTCATTCAACTCAAAAATGCAGCTACCTCTGGAGTTGGTATAATAGTTTAAGGGTCCAATCCAGCATGCACAACTTTATATTGCACTGACTTCAGTGGGACCTCTCATGTCCTTAAAACTGAACACGTTTTAAGTTAAGAGCTGACTCAAGACCTAACTCAGAAAGTGAAGAATGTCATATCCAGCCAAAACTACAGAGAGTATATAGGAAGGGCAGAATGTAATTACCTGAGTTAATACCACAGTCTTACAAAAAATGACCTCGGATCTTTAGGGCTAGATTTTTCAAAAGTTGTGACATTCACCCTTCACATTCTAAAATAAGTGTGTGCTCATGTGTCTAATTAGTATCCAGAGCTGCACATGTAAATGGGATATTTGGGCATGCAAATCACAGCTGGACGTCCATTTGGGTATTTGCATGGTCACCTACCTGATTTGTGACCAGAAACATTGTAACTGCATACACAAATTAGGCATTCAATTAGATTTGCATTTTTTGGCTCTGGCACACTTAGAATCTCTTATGTGTCCCATACACAACAGCACTTCAGAATGTCATTGTTATGTCTAACAACGCTTTTTCATTTTAAAATGTTTAATAATCATGTTCACGGAAGTTTCTTAATAACTCAAAAGGTGGCTGATGGTGTACGAGCCCATTCTTTGCTATATCAGCTGATTTGTGACTGATTCACCACAGATCAAACACATGTGATGTGCCAGTGGAGCAGGTGTGTTGAATATTATTGCTGAGGTACAGATTTAATCACCTGAATGGTTTATTCCTGTGTGTACAGTGTGCCTTTTGTGGTTACTACTTCTCATGGGTCTGTTCTCAATCAACTGTTGGTAACCCTTTCAGATAACCATGATTGTAGCAGGTTTGTTGTTTTTTTTCTCTCGTTTGCAAACACTGCATCTCTTACTTGTTCAGACACAAGGCGGGAGAAGTAATGCTCTAAAGATATTGACACAGATGACTGGAAAATTATAGCTGCTGATCAAACTAATTGGAGGTGAACATGTTTTAGTAGATGCTGCTGCTACTTGTGTATCTCACTCTCAGGGACAAATTACAGTAATATGATTGCTGTGATGTTATAGCTATATCATTTAACAATTAAAATAAGCCAGAATTCTTTATGAATACTATCTTCTGTTCCTAGTTTATGAGTTCTCAACTACTCCATATTAACAGCCTTACAAATGCCTCCCACTCTGAGTGTATGTATATCTACATTTTCAGGATCTTGCTGAGTCTTTTTCTACTGTAATATTTTGAAACCAAGGTCATGGCTCTATGTGCTACCTTTAGAGACTTGAAACTATAAGGATGAGAAATTAAGCATTCATTAGTCAGGAAAATATTTAAAGTTCTACCTTAATGCTGTCATCTTCTTGTGCCTTAAACTATGGTTTCTCTCTACAGGTCTAATCAAAAGACCATCAAGTTAATCAAAAGATCCCCATTGACTTCTGTGACTTACGATCAGGTTCTGTAATTATAGCCAATAGTTTCAAACATGCATGCCAAAGGCTAACCTCCTACATCCATATTCAGGCACCAAAATGAAAATGACCTGACTTTCAGAGGCACTAAACCTTCATAGCTCCAATTGATGTCAATGGGTGTTTTGCTAGACTGAGGATGAGAAAACTTGGCCCTATCAAATTATAGCACATCATTTTTTTCCTTGCATCAGTTTCATTACAAATTAAATATAGTATAAAACCTCTCCAATGTATGTGTTCCTTTTTTTGGAGTGCAGGGGACAGCACGTTACAAAACAAAAGCTTTTCAAGTAGTCTATATTATATTCAGAGAAAAGAAACCTTGTAAAAGATGAAATAGCTTGTGAAAGCTTTGCCATATACAGACGATATGGAGAAAGTTGTAAGAAGCTTGATTTAAAGTAGTCTATTAATTATTATTAATTATTTAAAATGTTATAAATCTCCCGATATACTCCCACTGAGATGTTCAGCATGCTGAACAAGCAATTAAAATACAATACAGCTAACCATAAAACAGAGAGAGCAAAACTAAATAAAATATTAAATAGCCAAACAAAGTGGCATTGTTAACAAATCTCTTCCAACTGTGAAAATGCTGGATGATATAGGAATGAGCTGCCCGGTAATGTAACCAACTGCTCATTTATAGCAGATTTCTCTTCCCACACACTGGGCTCCAGTCTCTTCCAAAAAATGTACTTTCAGTGGGGTAAGATGGCAGATGTCTGTCTTTTTAGATGTGTTGAAGCCCCTTACTCTTATAGCTGGTCAGTTTGTGTCTGGCAGAGAGAGGAGCACTCCAAATTAGGTTTGAGTTAAAAATACTAACGATGGCCTCAGTGCTGCAAAATCCTCTGTGTGATGAGCTGAAGTGATTCTTGGTGAAACTATATGAAAAAAAGTAATGAAGAAAAATGTTGTAATTGTTAAAGGAAAGAGCACACTGAATGTTTGCTTGAATTTGGGATAATAATATAATATTATCCAAACTTATCCCAAATAATGAGGCATGAACATACTATGGTCTAAAAATGAGCCAAAGTAACATAAATAAATAAACAAAATCTTCCAATCCCCCATGTTATCTGTGTATGGTCTAACCATCTGATAATCTTTGATATCACTTCATTCTGCACCACCTCTAGAAAACTTCACATCATGGCATCGGCTGAGTGACAAATATTTTCAGAGGCTATAATGCAGTGATCCTCAGCCACCAGTGTGTCTTTGAAGCACCACATTCAATCTAATCTTTTTTATTCCTCAGAGTATGTATTCTGTGCCCACCAGTATGGTGTCTGATTACAAAGCATCCAGGCACCATTGTAGTGGAGTTTACATCTTAAGGCCATCTTCTTTCCCTGTAAGCAACCAATGGCTGAAGTAGGGCAGAAAAAGAGAGTGAACCCAACATTTCCTCTCAAAAGCACAAAAATGGATGAAGATAGTGTCAAATGGCGTCTCAGAGAGAGACACAAAACAGTCTTAGCATAATTTCTTGGGGCCAGAGCCTCAATCACTATAAGCTGGTGTAGCTTTATTGACTGAGGATTTGACACGCCAATGCTTGCTTCATAACACTGCATCAACACATGTTGATATGTTGCTTTTGAAGGTGTAATGGCATGACCTAATCACCACAATGGACAGCCATGAAGTCACTCTGCCGCTTGGTGGCTCTTGTGACTCCACTCAGTCATGGCTCCGTCAGGTAGAGGATCACTATTTTTACGCTATGTCAGCAATGACCGCTTTTGTAAATTAGCACATTCCAGCATATACAGGTTTGGGCCACATGCATTTGATTGTCCCATTTCTATTTGAATCCAGTATCAATAAGCAGTATTAGAATGTCACTTTTAAACCAGTACCACACCCCAAGAAGTGTAAGCAGTTATATATATAGAAAAACATGTGTGACACTCACAGCAACCACTGCCATACAGAGAATCACACAGCACAAAGATCATGCATGAACGCTTGTACTATAGAACCTACTTAAGTATTAACAAATTACAGTATAATTAACTAGACCACTGTATGCCTGATCTGAGAAGTTAAGCAGGATCATTCCCAGCAAAAAGATAGGGTACAGTAAAACCCTTTAATTTTCTATTTTTAATCCCACCAAGTAAATCACTGTGACAGGAACTGCAGTTTACACATTGTAGGGCACTGAAAAAAATTAGAACTTTTTTCTAGTTCCACTAGAAACTAAGTTTCATAATATATGTTCTCCAAAGGCCTGATCTAATGCCCTTTGAAGTCCATGGGATATTTCAGTTGACTTCAGTGGCCCTGCTTTAGGCCCTAGAAGCCATATTTAAAGCTCATTAAAATCACTTAAAGATTCCCGTTGAATTCAGTGAGCTTTGTATCAATCCCTATGCAGGTTCCACTGCACATACTTGTCTAAAAGTGTAACTCTCCCTGTAACTAAAGGTCTTCCTAAAATGCACAAATTTAATGCAAGACATATGTAATCTCTCCACTGAGTTGTTAGAGGCCTTAAAAGAAAACTGAAACCCCCTGTCTCTTATGGTTATTAAACATGTCAACCTGCTTTTCACAACAGTTTTTGAGTACTGTAGGTTATATATGTCATTACATTGTGTTACCCATTACAAATATGATACATACATTTCATATATCAGAAATAGAAGGGAAGACTGCTTAGCTTACGGTGGGTCCCCAGCTATCACCAAAAAAAATAAAACAACCCTGTCCAAATGGTCAGCACTCCACTGAAGTCAATGACAAATTTCCCATTTATTTCTACGGGTCAAGGATTTCATCCTCCAAGTTTGTCGGGTCTTTGAGTTGGTTGGTCTGCATCCCATGGGGCATATACAGAATCTAATTCCTGCCCTCCTTTCCAACTCAGTGACTTTGATTGTCATTGACTTTTGTGTGAAATGTGAAAAGGGATACAGACTCCTTTGGCCTTCTCTCACCTGCACAAAGGTCAATCAGAATCTATCCCTTCATGTTTAAACAGTTCTTTTGACAATTAAAACAAAATGAGGGCTGGATATTGGTAATGTAGCACTTATTGAATCAGAAAGTGACTTCTGCTAAACTCTGTTCACTTGGTTATCTCTGATTCCCAAACTACTCACTCCCTGTTTGTCTGTTGCAGTCTGACAGCTTGTCTATCAGCTCTCTGGAACACGGACTGTGTTTTTTATTTATCTATAAAATGCCTAGCACAGTGAGGCCCTGCTCTTTGATTGGTGTCCCAAGAGTTACTGTAATACAAATAGTCAATAATAATCAGAGTGGCCAACTCTCATGATAGAATCACAAAACTCATGATACTAAGTAATTTTTTCATATACAAAGTGTATTTTCCTAAAGCCCCAGCTCCTGAATTCATTTGAATATGAGACAATCTCAGCTTTCATTATAAAAGAAATATGTTTCTCATGATTTCATCAAAAAGTTTTAAAATGTGTACCTTTGTAGCTTAAAACCCAAAAGACAAATAAAAAGAACCCCAAACTTATTAATATTTGAAATCTCATGATTTCTGAGCTAATCTAGGTATTTTGGGATGCCTTGACTCTTGAGTTTTGTATACTTGGCAATGGGAATACTGAATATGTATTAACCCATCCTCACTCAGTTACATTTGAAACATATAGCAAGACCACAGCATGAAATGGCAGGCCTAGAGATATCGCCTTCAGTCCTGCAAACACTTTGGTATGAGTTTAACTTTATACAAATTAATACTCTTGATTCAATGGGATTAATGGTGTCTGTAAAATTAAGCAGATGTATAAACTTGCGGGATCAGGTCCATTGATAACATACTATTTTTCTATTGCTTTCAATATTTATCTTTAAACCATATATGTAATTATAGTATAGAGCAGTGGTTCCCAAAATTGTTCCGCCGCTTGTGCAGGGAAAGCCTCTGCTGGGCCGGACCAGTTTGTTTACCTGCTGCGTCTGCAGGTTTGGCCGATCGCGGTTCCCAGTGGCCGCGGTTCGCTACTCCAGGCCAATGGGAGCTGCGGGAAGCGGCGGCCAGTATGTCCCTCAGCCCGCACCGCTTCCAGCAGCTCCCATTGGCCTGGAGCAGCAAACTGCGGCCACTGGGAGCCGCGATTGGCCAAACCTGCGGACGCAGCAGGTAAACAAACTGGCCCGGCCCAGCAGAGGCTTTCCCTGCACAAGCGGTGGAACAAGTTTGGGAACCACTGGTATAGAGCTACTGCTTAGTTAGTTTTCCTTTAAAACTATTTTTAGGAAAGTATTTTATATAAATATATACTACTGTTGATAAGAGTTCTGACTGACCTTTCTTTGTTCTTCTTCTTCATTCTTAGATGAGCAGTTACATAAAATTCCCATTGGGTTAAAATTACAAAGAAAAAACACATCCAAAACGTTTAGTTATTCCTTAACTGCTTCACTGAGGATAGAAGTTATTATTGTTAAACACAATCAAACTACACTCTATATTTATAAGACTTACAGTTCTTTTAAAAATATAATTTGGGGTTTTATTAATTAATAGTCCAAACATATTTTAAAAATTGTACTTTTAAGCCAGAAGTTTAAAAAAAAAATACTGGTGGAACAAAATTTTCAATAGCAAAATAACTCCCTAGGTAACATCTAATTTCACCTGCAGAGAGAGTGAGCATTTGGCATCCTCAAGCAATTTTTACCTTTCTTTGTGATTTTTTTGTACTATTTGGGGGGGGGGGGTCATAATTGTAAAACAGCTTATACATAGTATACCTATATTTTTGAAGGCTTAATTTGATGGCTATGTATATGAAGTATAATTAGAATAAAATATACTTGGTCTTACAAATTTGGGAGTGAGTCAAGTAAACCAAGACAGATAAATAGAATAATAAATAAATAGATAAAAATAAATAGAACAGGTAGAAGATAATTACGTTTTTGATGACAGATTGATAGGAGTATAAGCATTACCTGTTTTTGTCATACAAATACTATCGACTTCCATAACAAAAGCTTCAATTCTGTATCACTTAAGCACATCTGAAACTTCACTCACATCAATAGTCCTGCTGAAGCCAATGAGACAAATCGTAGTTAAAGTTATGCACATACTTCATTGTTTGCATGATCCGGGGCCTTAGGGTGAGTCCTCTATGCTCTTCTATTGACATGCACATACATAAATTCCATTAGTAGATAGAAATTATGTGTGTGGGTTGCTATTTCTTTCTGTTCTGCCTGGCTACACAGGAACCGAAAGTAATAAATAATGATTAGTAAATTTATAGGATTAGCAGCAAATTAACACCCCACCCCACCCAACCCTGTAGCAAAGAGGAAGCAGGGTAGGAATTTTGCCTCCAAGGAGTCTCTGCATCAGCCTGGGTGAGGCAATTTATGCACCAACCCTTGTTCAGGGCTAGGCCTGAAGTTACAGTCATAGCCCTTTGTTTTACTATTTTGGATATGTATGTACTATCAGCTTCAAAGTGCTCAAAGATCAAGGAGTGAAGAATTATATACACATAAAAATCAGAGAATATGTATGTTACACCTATATTTAGGGCTATCTCTAGCTATCTCATTGTGGTGACAATGTTCCTGGTTCTCACATTAGAGCAGAAAGGAAAAGAACACTGGAAGTAGAAAAAAGACTTGGAAGAAAATGAGTTAGTCTTGAGGAGAGGCAGCCATGACAGAAAAATCACACTGGAAGGATCACTTGACCTAACCAAGGAGGTGGATTAGCCAATATGTGTATAGTTTTCCATCTCACAAGATATAAAGTAACCTAATCAATTTTCAAGGTAGCAAATTGATTTAATTTCTTCTGCACATATTTTATTTTTTGTGTGAACTATTATTTTTTGTGTGAACTACTTCTAAAAATCCAGATTATGTCTCTAGTTAGAATTTAAGGTTTTCCCCATTCCTAAATAGCAGAATAAATGTATATAAATAAAAACCATTCATATGACGTGTTATGATCTCTAAAGGGGAAATTAGTTAGAGACATACATTTGCTCATTTTCAGTAATAACACACATGAAAGGGTCCCTGTATTCAAAGCCTAAATTAACAGCATATATCTGTAAATTTTAATGGTCCCTTTAAACATTCACTAATTTTACTTAATTAATTTGGAAATTTGCCTGATTGATCACTAATTACACATGAACTACCCTATTAGATTAGTGATGGTGTTTCTTGGACAAAGAAAATTGAATTCTCAAGGTTAGTTTTCTTACAGTAAGCCAAATATTCCCTGGCGTTCTGCAGCACCATTTGCATTTTAATTAAGTTTGTGGCACTGTGCCATTAGTTACTGTATCTTTCCTTCTGTCTATTCACCCATTGACTAAATATATATATTCATTTTTATTCTGCAAGCTGATTTCCTACATGTGACTTTTTATTATCTGTATGGTACAAAAGCAGATGTCATAATTTTAGCTCTAATTCTGACTGATCCCCCCCACCCCAATATTTTAACAGAGAGTTTACATTTGGAAACCCTGAGCACATAATACAACCTTGAGTGAAAAAATGTTTTATTTGTACTACTTAGACAAAGAAAGCTAATTATAGAACTGACTTTCACAGTTTAGGGCAATGACACCAGTATTCCCCTTCATGGTCCACCAAGAGCACCAGTTCCTGGGCTTCCAACTCCCAAGTCATAAACTCTCTTTGGCAGAGACACATCTCTCTTCCTCCGGACTGGGGTTTTTCCAGGCTTCACAGTTCCCTGTCTACACTGTGAATTCCCCAGCAAGTGAATTCACCTAAGCAGGCCTGATTTGCCTTCTCCTCAAAGGCTACAAACAGCATCCCTGCCCACAGCTAAGTTACCACGCAGCTCTTTCTAAGTGAGCACATTTATTCTTAAGGTGAAAGCATTACAGAGAAAACATATTAAAAGAATAGGAGAATCCACACACATGCTAATAAGCTAAGCAGAGATCACCCCCACTCCAACAAGGGCTCTGGCAGGGGAACCATTCTTCAAACCGCACCAAGTGGTTCTTTTGTAGTTACAAGTTCGTAATTGCTCTGGTTTGGAGCAAACACCCCCATAAATCTTAAACTCCTTTTGTACGATTTGGGTCTTTGATCTGTCCTCATGTAACAGGTGATCAGCAGACAAGAGTCCCCTTCTCATGGCAAAGCTCCAAAGAGCTGAGGTCTTGCAAAATCTGAGTTCTTGCCCTAGAGATTTCCTGGGAAACCCCCTTAATTTTAAAAGTTCATATTGTTTCAAAGACTCATAAAACTTCCCAGTATTTACATTAGTCATGTCTCCCCTGAGAGATGTTACATACAATCCCAGAATAATACATATACATTAGGGCTGTCAGCGATTAAAAAAATTAATAGTGCGATTAATCGCACAGTTAAACAATAATAGAATACCATTTATTTAAATACTTTTGGATGATTTCTGCATTTTCAAATATATTATTTCAATTACAACACAGAATGCAAAGTGTTAAGTGCTCACTTTATATTTATTTTTGATTACAAGTATTTGCCCTGTAAAAAAAACAAAAGAAATAGTATTTTTCAATTCACCTAATACAAGTACTGTAGTGAAATCTCTTCATCATGAAAGTTGAACTTACAAATGTAGAATTATGTACAAAAAAACTGCATTCAACAATAAAAGAATGTAAAACTTTAGAGCCTATAAGTCCACCCAGTCCTACTTCTTGTTCAGCCAATTGCTCAGACAAACAAGTTTGTTTACATTTACAGGAGATAATGCTGCCTGCTTCTTGTTTAAAATGTCATCTGAAAGTGAGAACAGGTGTTCACATGACACTGTTGTAGATGTCTTCCAAGATATTTATGTGCCAGGTACGCTAAAGATTCATATGTCCCTTCGTGCTTCAACCACCCTTGCAGGGGACATACGTCCATGCTGATGACAGGTTCTGCTCGATAACAATCCAAAGCAGAGCGGACCAACACATGTTCATTTCCATTATCTGAGTCAGATGCCACCAGCAGAAGGTTGATTTTTCTTTTTTGGTCGTTTGGGTTCTGTAGTTTCCGCTTTGGATTGTTGCCCTTTTAAGACTTCTGAAAGCATGCTCCACACCTCGTCCCTCTCAGATTTTGGAAGGCACTTCAGATTTTTAAACCTTGGGTCGAGTGCTGTAGCTATCTTTAAAAATCTCACACTGGTACCTTCTTTGTGTATTGTCAAATCTGTTCTTAAAATGAATAACCTGTGCTGGGTCATCAACTGAGATTGCTATAACATGAAATATATGGTGGAATGCAGGTAAAACAGAGCACTCTCCCCCGAGGAGTTCAGTCACAAATTTAATTAACACATTTAATTTTTTAACAAGCGTCATCAGCATGTAAGCATGTCCTCTGGAATGGTGGCCAAAGGATGAAGGGGCATACGAATATTTAGCATATCTGGCACATAAATACCTTGCAATGTCAGCTACAAAAGTGCCACTCAAATGCCTGTTCTCACTTTCTGGTGACATTGTAAATAAGAAGAGGGCAGCATTATCTCCTATAAATGTAAACAAACTTTTTTGTCTTAGCGATTGGCTGAATAAAAGGTAGGACTAAGTGGACTAGTAGGCACTCAAGTTTTACATTGTTTTGTTTTTGAGTGCAGTTATGTAACAAAAAAAAATCTACATTTGTAAGTTGCACTTTCACAAGAAAGAGATTGCACTACAGTAGTTGTATGAAGTGAATTGAAAAATACTATTTTTTTTGTTTATCATTTTTACAGTGCAAATATTTGTAATAAAAAATAAGATACACTTTGATTTCAATTACAACACAGAATACAATATATATGAAAATGTAGAAAAACATCCAAAATATTCAATACATTTCAATTAGTATTCTATTGTGTAACAGTGTGATTAAAACTGCGATTAATCGTGATTAATTTTTTTTAATCACGATTAATTTTTTTAGGTTAATCGCGTGAGTTAACTGTGATTAATTGACAGCCCTAATATACATTTTAAATTTTAATACAATGAACTTCTAAGATACTTAAATTTTATTGAATAAGGTTTCAATTCATTCAGCAAGGTTTGTCCCATATATTGCAGGAGATTACCGTACCTCATATGGACAACTTCACTAAAGATTCCACTAATCTGAAATTCCAAGGGTTCAAGTTCTACCTGAGGAGCCTAATTCCAATTTGCACCTTCCACCACCCATTGCAATGGTATGTTGAGACCCAGAATTCTCTTGTTTGGTTGAATCCTCTCCCTTTAGCAACAGCCTTATTCTGATGAAAACTGTAAATTCAGAGGGTCATATAGTACCATTAATCTTTAATCAGAACTTCCCAACAATGGTATAACATGGCCCAATGTGTCTAATAACATAGTTATGGCACGGAAAGGATAAACACATAAGAATGGCCATATTGAGTCAGACTAATTGTCCATCTATCCCAGCATCCTGTTTTCAAACAGTGACCAGTGCCAGATGCTTCAGAGGGAATGAAGAGAACAGGGCAATTATTGAGTGATCCATGTTCAGAGCTGATTAGCAGTATCATTAGATCAATCTGGGAGAACCTTATAGAAATTCTTAAAAAACAAAAGAGAATACCAGAGGATTTACTTCTCATAAGGGATGGCATGCTACATGCAGAGTAACTGTGTGATTACCTTTTTAAAAAAATAAATAAATGCAATATATAGAATTTGCTTCGCCTTCACAGGCAAACCTCTCTGTCAGTTAAATCGAGTTGTTAAAAATTAATTCTACAGCTGTGTTGACAACCAATTTTAGAGACACACAAATCAGGCTTGATTAGGTGGTGAAGGCCTCATTTGTATGCAGGCTATGCCCTTGTTGTCAACCAGGATGTCTAAAGATTGAATGCTTCCAGGTCCTCTCCAGTTTTGAAATGAATAATATGGCAGGTGTTAACTCAAGATCTGCAATCTAGTGTAGAAAATTGGGGATCTCTGACAAACGCAAAAGCAAGCGAACAGAATTATCATCCTCTAAAATTCATCGTTATTAGGATGAATGAATATGTAATGCTGTATTATATGCCTTTCGATATGACACTGTATGTCAGGAGTGGGGGGCTGTCACCTGTCACCTAAGACAATAGGGAGGAAATAAATGCATTCAAATTATCATTGTACAGATTAGGCAGTGTCAAAGACAATGCCATTATTCTATTGTTAGTAATAAGAGCACATGAAAGACAAGTCCAAAGAGACATTTTGTACAGAGTACTCAAAACTGACTGTAGAAGAGCATGAGAGAGTTTGGTGTCAGCATGTTTTAGTTCTAATATCAAACATTTTCTCATCCCTAGCTCTACCCTATAAGTGTTTAGCAATTTCTGCAGTCCTATATTAATGTTTTCTTTCTATGATTGTGTTTTTCCAATTGTGTCTGTATTGTGTTAAATGTGTGTGTGCGTGGGGGGGGGGTGCATGTGTGTGTGTGGTGGTTGATTAATTTGAAACGATAGGCTGCTTTCAGTACTACTTAAGCTACAGTCCCACTACCTCAGGCTTTGTTCTTGTCAAATTTCAGGCTAAGAAAGCTGAGCCAAATCACTTCTTGGATAGCTGCTGCAGCTAAATGGTAGTGGGGACTCAGTAAGCAGGATACTTCTCTAAAGTCAGAATTCAACAATTTTCTCAGCGTAGTGTTAGCACGCAATGCGCTGCTAAAGATGTTGACTTTCAGATGGCAAATAAAACCATGTCCACCTGCTATCACTAAAAATACAGGGTTGTGGCTGTTACTGGGTTTTATCTTTGTTTTGTTTTTGATGAGAGCATGGTGTTCGTCCCACTTTGTAATTGTTTATTTACTGGTTTGTTTTATGTTGCCATCACCTCAATGGAGTGCTGCTGCGTAACGATTTACGGCATCGAACATTACATGGCAACAACAGGCAGGATAAATATTCCCAGCTTTGGCATCATCTGAAGCAACAATAATAAATAATTAAGTACAGCTAAAGCATCAAGCAAATTCTTGACCAAGAAGCGGTGTCTTGCCCTGCTTTTTGAATGTGAGCAAACTCAGCCTGTGGTGAACAACTGTAGTGAGCAAATTAAATAGCAGGGAGTACAGCATTGAAAATACCCCACTTCTACTCTCAATATATATATCAATAATAAAAAGCCTGATTTTGCCTCCCACCTTGCATATATGGAATATGGATCAGCAGTAGGACAGTATCCTCCACATAGAAATCCTGTACATTTGCATGCGCTGTGCAGGAGAGGGCTCAGGGATGGGGCAGGAGGGAGTGCGGGGTGCTGGCTCCAGGAGGGAGCTCAGGGCTCAGGCAGTGGGTTGAGGTGTGGGTTCTGGGAGGGGGTTGGGGTGCAGGATGGGGTGCGAGAGAGGGCTCAGGGCTGGGGCCAGGGGTTGGGGTGCAGGAAGGGGTACAGGGCTGGGGCAGGGGGTTGGGGTATGGGCTCTGGAAGGGGGTTGGGGTGCGGGATGGGGTGTGGGAGGGGGCTCAGGGCTGGGGCCAGGGGTTGGGCTGCAGGAGGGGGTGCCGGGCTGGGGCAGTGGGTTGGGGTGTGGGAGAGGTTCAGGGTGTGGGCTCCAGGTGGGTGTTCTTACCTCAGGTGGCTCCCAGAAAGCAACGCAGTGGGGCTAAGGCAGGCTCTGTTCTTAGCCCTGCTGCGCCACTGGACTGTTAGTGGCTGATCTCCCAGTTTTGCTGCAGAAGGGTTGGCAACCCTATTGTGATCGAGTGACTGAGGTTGAGATCCACTGTCAGAGACTCCACAATCAAGCAGTCGATCGCGATCCACCAGTTGGTGACCACTGCTTTAATAATTCAGTCACTGGCTATACAGAGTGTTACTTTGAGGAATGGTGAAGAATGTTACCTGTTAGGTGCATACAGTAAAGCTGCAGAGCCTGTAATGTGCTTACAATACATTTTAAAAATGACAGCTGCTTCTGAGATTTTAATTTGCTTGCTAAAGTAGATCACTTCAATTATAATGTGAATATTCTATTACCAAGATTAAAGCTAGACTAATGTCCTTAAATCTTTTTCAATTTTAAGTTGTTTTCACAAGGGGATTTAGTACCTGAAGCTTCCTACTTTGATCTGTCTGACTCAGATACCATAGTCTCTGGTGCACGCATACCTTGGTAATGGTGACATGTATGAACCTTGATGGACAAACTGTGCCGATATAAGACCAGACCCTCTGCTATCATAAGCTTGCATAGTTTCACTGAAGTCAATGGAACTATGTGGATTTTCACCTACTATGGATATGGCTCGGAGCTAATTTATTTTTTGGCTGTTCTTTGTCATCTGCTTTTTGTTCATTTGATTTCTAAAGCCAATGGATATATGAGATTCTGGGATGGGTGAATTTAGGATGCATTTAAAACATACACAAATTCTGGGCAAACACAATGTTTAGTATTTCCACAGGAGGTCAATGCATGTGCAGATATGAAAGGAGTCCATGCTTTCCATAAATATTCAGTAGACTCTAGAAAAATATAGAAAGCCCTGAGGAATTTACATCAAAAACTGAATTCTGCAGTGAATCCAGCATCTACGCCTGCTTCAGGGGTAATTCTGCACAGTGTGTTCTCTCAGTGTGTTTTTCTGTAGCTTCCAGTGCACCTTAGGGGGAAAACTCCAGGGACCTATCTTGTGCATGCTACTACAATGTAACCAAGAACAGGAAGTACAATTTTCTGAAAACAGAAATACTGTTGCAACAGGCCTCAGAGTTTTACAGGCTTAGACCTTGATTCTGCCAGGAGCTCCATGTGGGCCAACCTCTGCTTCCACACAGAACCCCATTGACTTTTATGATACCAACTGACTTCAATTGGTTCCACAGGCATGGCACTCCTTGTAGAACTGGGACTCTACGTGCAACTGCTAGATCCTCTTTGAGTTTCTTTTCTGTGATACACTAAATAGAGCTTAAGTTGAACTTCAGTGGGTCATAGCTCTTGTTCTGACCCTCCACACAGGTGAATTTCAGCCTTTAACAGTATGTGTTTGAAGTGCCTATCTCTTGGATAGTGGGTTGTTATTGGAGGAATACCATCATGATCACTAACCAATCTTAAAAACGAAAAAGATTGTGGAAACTTTTATTTTGTATCTAGTACGGTGCATGAGAGTATGGATTTGGGCTTTATTTATTAGTTGTTACACTTTCTAAAATGTATCTTATGGTGTTGATTTTTATTTTGTTATACTTTTAAGATTTTCAAATGCTATTTTGACAGATAGGGCCTAAAGAGGTTTTCATCCAGTAAGAGTATCTGTAAAAATATATTAGGAAAAAAGGAGCCCAGCACTTTCCTCGTATCTCTAAAACTGTCAATTACATATATATTCAAAAACATATCTAGCTATCTATCCAGATATTTAGGGCCAATCACCCTACCACTAGGGAATTATTGCCTTTTTGAGCATGTTAAGCAATCAGAATACTAGGAGCACAGCATCTGAAACCTACAATCTTTTCTAATAAAATCTGTATTTTATGCTATGAAGAAAATCATCTATGTTCTGTACACGCTTTGTTCTTTATCTACAATGCATATAAACAAGTCATTGCAGAGGCATTGTGTGTGGTAAACAAGGAGATGGCTTTACTGTATTCAGTGAATTTTGGATTGTGCTTGCAATGTAAAATATAATAGCCTATACCTGACTCTTACTTTCATTGTTAAATTCAGGATATCTGAATTTTGTTCACTGCATTAGTAATTAAACATATGCACTCCACATTTTATCGTTAAGTTATGTACAGTGTGTTGAAACATACTAACAAACAGATTTTCAGAGACATCTATTTTAAATGTTCAGGTAGTGTGATGGGGCAAGGCCAGATGTCTATAGTAAAGTAACAGGAGACAGATATATTAGCCACAGGCTAAACAAATCCCTGTTACCGGAATAAGCAAATGGCAGCTGTTCCAGGTCGAGTAAGACACCTGGGGCCAATTAAGATCTTTCCAGAAGGCAGGGAGGACAGCTAGGTTGATTGGGACACCTGAAGCCAATCAGGGACTGGCTGAAACCAGTTAAAAGCCTCCCAGTTAGGTGGGTGTGCATGTCAGGAGCTGTAGGAGGAAGTTGTGCTGTTGGAGAGACTGAGCAGTACACACCATATCAGGCACAAGGAAGGAGGTCCTGAGGTAAGGGTGCAGTGGATCTTGAGGAAGTGGGGGATGCTGTGAGGAAGTAGCCCAGGGAATTGTACATGTTCTGTTTCTAAAAAGTCAGCTACCATAGCTGATACTATTAGGGTCCCTGGGCTGGAGTCGAGGGTGGGCCCAGGCTCGCCCCTTTGCCCCCATGATTAATCACTGAGATTGGGAGACCACAGAGACTGTGCAAGGGAGGATAACTTCTCCTCACCTCCCTTGCTGATTTATAATGAAAATGGCTCAGTAGGCTGTGACCCTTGCCTCTAGAGAGAGAAGGGCTATGTGGAGGGTCACAGTGAGCCTCTGAAGCTAGTGAAATCTGCCAGGAAATGTGGGACCCACGGAGCCAAGGACAGAGCTTTGTCACAGTAGGCATAGGCAAATTTATTCAGATAGAGACCCAACCCAAACCCTTGCTCCAAAATCAAACCATAGCTTTTTGCATAGTCATGCACTTTCTGCTTCTGATTAACTGTATGTCTAAATGCTAAATTACAGCAGGATGTTTCTGTCCCATACAGAAAAAGAAAAAACTGAAATCTTCTAAGCAACCCAACTCTTATGAAAGTTTCAAACCAATTTTGCACATGAGGTTTGACTAGTTTAGATAAGGTTTGACTAAGTCCTCATCTGGAAATCATTATCTACAAATATGGCTCAGCATAAACAAAACATACCCAAACTGCAGGGTAGCACTCCAACTTGCGGCGTTTACCTGTTTTTACTGATTGTCATCTCTCTGAAGTTTTATGTGGTAATCTGAGCCTTTTTGATTTATTATTGTTTCCATAAACTATTCCTTTGGATATTACTGAAAGGAGCCAATATTGTCTGTAAATATAGTTTTCTGTAAATATTTTTGGCAAAGTATCTTAATTACAGATACCTGTGTGGGCACTGATAGCTCATGTAATTAATAAAATATATCGGGCATACTTGCTACATATTCTGTCAATGTCACAATTCTGCTCCACATTCTCCCATGTGTTCTGGCAGCTCTGCAATGTGGTTCTGGGAGAAAGTGGCCCTGATGTTAGTCTAGCCAGTGGAAGATCCCATGAGAGACAAGAAGTGGCTCCTACAACATCCCAGCCAGTACCATGGGAGACATAGTGGGGAAAAGGGAGTGTGGGTGGAGCATCATGGTGCCCCAGCCATCCTTGGCTGCCATAAAGGCCCATTTTAATGGGTCTGGTGAATTGGGTTCTGGGTTCCAGGTGGTAGGCCTGGGGGGTTGTATCTGTGGTCGCAAACAGGCACCAAGGGTCAAAACCATTCATAGAGTCAGGACCAGGCCGAGTGCAGCACTGAAACAAGGTCTGGGGACGGGCTGTGCAGAAGAACCAAGGACAGAGTCTGTAGAGAAGCCAAACCAGGACTGTAGTCGGAGTGCAGATGAAGGCCATAGGCTGGAGTAGGTTTGAGGATCTGGGAGTCAGGAAATGGGTGCAGGGCTTGATCTCGTCAGTAACAGGACTGGAACAAAGTTGGAGAAGGGAATGGACAGGGATGAAGCAGGCTGGAACAAGGCTGGGGCAGGAACAGGAACCAGATAAAGGGTAGGCTGGAGACCTAGAGACTCTGTAACCCTGCAAATCCAGAAAAGTCCCTGAACAACTTGCCAAAAACTTACTGTAGATCAAGCAGAGGCTTGAGCTATTTTTGGAACTATAATGTATTAAAGAAGATACTGGAACTATGGCAGTTGTCTGTACACCAGAATGTTGGGAAATACAAGACTGATAAAGCTAATTTTTTGTTCATCACTTTCATCCATTGTTGGCCTATTGCCAATTTGGTTGTCATCCATCATCTCTCTGACATGGTTATTCTGCAAGTCAGAACTAATAAGTTTAAATTATTTGCTGCCGTGTGTCTGATATCTGCATGCATGTCATGCTTGAACACATGCAAAGTTAATTTGAAACCAAAGGATATACTGATGCCAGCTGCTAACTGTGGACTGCCAAATAAGTTAAATGTCTCCTAGCAATTAACCCACATGGTGTCAAACTTTGTGACTCACACCTTAATTGTAGAATTAAAATCAAACATGTATCCCATGCAAGCAATGTGGCAAATCACAAACTGGATCTTGTAATAGTGTGCTTTGGAGGCCCAGTTATAATTTCCCTCTTTATCCTCTTTTCTACTTCCACTGGAAAATTAAGTGATAGATGTAATCACTTAAGTGACATACCTGAAATGAAGGTGCCCATGAAACTGCAAAAGAAACTAAGACAATTGCAGGTGTTTCCGTAGCAGCACCCATAATGTCACCAGCAAGAAAAAAGCCATTAGAGCTAATTTCCAATTATTAATGTAGTGCAGCAAATGGAAAACCATCCTTTTGTTATACAAGGTTAGGTGAACACTACTGAGCCATTCTTTACACAGGCAAAATTCCTAGAAATGGATGTAATGGTGAAATTTGCCTGAGTAAGAACAACCCTGTATCTGCATCTATAGGCTTTGTCCATGTAACACTTTTGTAAAGGCATCCATCTCTGGTATGTAGATGCCACAGCAAACATTTCTTCAAAACCGAAGATCTGCGGCTACCTTGAAAGAAAATTCAAGGGGAAGATAGATAAGGATAGAGTTCAAGTCACACGTTTATAGATTGTATATGTAAGATTAAAAAAAATATTTGTAAAAGTTCACCATGGAATTATAATGCAAACCATAGAATTTAGATACGGAAGCATAAATGCTAACATACATAAGGCACAATATGAGATTAAGACTCCATGACACTTTAAACTTCAAGTAAGATCTTTAGTAAATATAGACTGTAAGAAAAGCACTATTTTTACAAAACTAAGCAGTGTGAGTAAATGTGTAAGCTACAGATTTTCTTCTTTGCAAAAAACCCCAACTCTATAGATAGAAAAATGAACATAAAAGTACGTACATTTTCCATGTAAATGATCTGATATAACAACGTAGTGAGCAATTAGGTAGATGTAGCTGGCTATCTGACAGAGCTGTATCCAGCACTGCAAATACTGTAATATGACATGAAGAGTATTTTATTTTTATTCTTGGGTTGTAGAGGTTTCCAAATTGTCAATTGAGTATCTATATTTCATTCAAAAATGTGCAAAACACCTTTTAAATACTACTACAGTAGTTACTACATGAACAGTTTACTCTCAACAAATGAAAGATTTGAAAGCCAATGGTCTAAGAAGCTAAATGGTCAATGTATCTAGATTTAGCTCTTCATTTACTTTCTCATTGATTTCACACACAGGGAGTGATTGAAACATTTGTTCAAGAGCTAATTCTACAACATTCAAAAATATTTTCCCCCCAGGTTTTTTTTTTCTCTTAAATTAAAGAAAGAGGACACAAGAAATGGTACTTCACCTTAAATGACTATATATGTGCATCTGTATTCAGTATTCAAGGTGTCAGAATGTGTAGTTTTTTTTTATTTTTGATAGGATTCAATACAGCAATACAACAATTTCAAGATGGACAGGAGACATTATTCATTGGGTAGAGGAGCAACTCTTCAGAGTTTAAAGTGGCATCCAAGAAATACTGAATCCATTACTGACTGACAGTGGAATTTCAATGGTTTAGAAGAAAGTTCTAGGGGTTGGACAATTTTAAATGTCCCCTTTCAACAGACCTGCCTCTGATTCACATATCTGTTTTGTTTTGATTGGGTCTGAGCAGGCCAAAGTGCAACCAGAAATATTCAACTAGACAAGGAATTTGCTTACAAAATTCAACATGTAAAATAATTTGGGGTGTGTGTGTGTATTTATTTTATGGTAGTACTTTGCATCTATTTATTTCTACAGGACAAGTATTTATCACAAAGAATACTTTCTAAGCAATTTTCCACATTTGATCAATTTATTCAAATGATGATTTTCCAAATGACAAAAGGGTTCATGGTTTTGTTTATCTTGCTTAACGTATATAATTTAGAAGCAGACCACTCTTTATTCTGTATTCCACTTTTCAGACCAAGTCAAATTGCTATTCCCAAATTATTATAATCCCTTAAAAACACTGGAAATACTGCACTAATTTAGTGTTAGTTTACATAATACAGAAAAGTCTTGTTAGATTTATTTTTCCTTTTCTTTCTTCTGAAAAGCTTATTACTAATAGATCCATCCTAGCAATTTCTCCCCTCTACTTTGTGGTTAGTACATGAATATTGGTTCTTTTATATGCAATTTTTTCCTCTTTCTAGTGTAGTTTCCCTTTGTACCATTTATTGTTTCTCTAAGGGAAACTCTGTAGGATACCTAATTGATCTTTCTAAAGGGACTTCTCTAAAATTAACCACTTTGTGCGACGGGAAAAAATTAAATAAACCCCAAATTAAATCACAGGTACTCAAGAGGCTCAACAGACATTTTGTTTGTAGAACTAGTCACTTCTAAACAATGTTTTCTTCCTTTTGATATCTAACAGTATGGTTATTTTTTTAAAAACATGTCCTTAGTCACATCAGATCATGCCGCTTTGTAGTGAATCTGGACAACTGCCCCCCAATGCCTGCAATCCCTCTTTGCCTTGTAATGTACCTTGGAGGGGCAAAATAAGACAAGTAAAAGCCATTAATGATATATTAAGCATAGCAGATGTGTTCAGTTCTAGGTAGAGATATTTGACAAAATGAAAATGGAATTTGGATAACATATTTTTTGACTAAACTTTGATTTTCTTGCACTACTTTTACCATCTTTTACTATTCTCTGCAAAACATCCTTGAACCAATAAATAGCATGGCATAATATTTCTAAGAGAATGCTTGCCAATGGAAAAGCTGGAGGGGATTCCATTGTTTCGCTGCACAATTCAGAATGTTATATGCAGGACAATAATTATAAGTTTTGGTAATATTTTGAAAGGGGAAGTTCCTGGTTACAAACATTGGAAACAGTGCTTGGAGCCAGGTATCAGATTGAGTGGTATACAAATTTCTAAAATATCTCATAAGAAAGTTCAGTTGAACTCTGCCAAAGGCATCTGAAAAAAAAAAAAAGCTGGCAAATCATCATAGTTTAGTGTTTAATTATTGACAGTATGGGCAGAATTATACAACATGCAGAAAATGATATGATCCCTGCCCTGAAGAACTTATAGCCTTAAAATCTAAGAGTCAGATTTTCCCCTTGGTCTTAACTAGACCTCTTATTCTGCATTGGTAATTTTGTCACTTGAACATATTATAGCACACACAAATCAGGTACTGAGCTATCCCATTGTTTCACTTTTAGTAAGCAAACAGCATTCAATGGCTAAAATTAGGAAAGTAATTGTTTTTAATCCCATCTTGAAATTGGCAAAGTTTGCCAGTTTCACATCACATGTCAGTGTTTGCTTCCATCTGGCAGCATTTCATTTTTGTTTCACTTCAGTTACAGTTTAATGTTCAGAGATGGCATTAATAGTTCTTTAGACATGCTGTACAGTGAGTAATTTGTTACCTAGTAGGTATTGTGGGGTTTTTTTTGTTTTGTTTTAAATCAGCTTAAACCTGAAGTAAACAGGATTCTAGAGAAATGGAAATTCAGATTATCAGCTGATGTAAATTGGCTTAGCTTCATTGACTTCAGAGATGTGATGTAATGAATTATACCAGTGGAGGATCTGGACCTGATCCTCCAAAAAACAAAATCTACTACAGAATGCTTCACCTTGCAATGCTCTCAGGGATATTGACCCATAACTATCCATCTTGAGGCCAGGAATATCATCTTGATGGTCTCTGGACATGACAGCCTGTCAGTCCCCAACATAAGGCACTTCAGAAAGGTGTTAGGTAAGGGCTCAATAACAAACATGTCTGCTGGTGCTGTAGGAAGTCCTGCCCACTCCTCTTGCCCTAGTGTGGAGCAGCAGACAAATATGGTTCCCTTCTGCCCACCTCAGGAAGAGGTGTCAAGACTTCTTTCAATCACTGCATTTGCAAGGACCATTTCACAGCTTCTTTCCTCTTCAGAAGAAGGTCAGTATTGGGTGGGGGGGGGAACACTGCTTCTTTTTTTCTCTTTTTCACTTCTGTGTCTACAGATAGATCTAGCTGCAGGACTCCTCTTCAAATAGGGAGTAAGAAGGAGAGGGAGTAAGAAGCATTTTAGCACTGGCCTGCAGTCACGTTAGAGATGCTGCTACTGCATAGAGTCCTCTTCACTGTAATATGGAGAGCCAGAGACTCCTTCCAGCATGAGTTAGTGACAGTTTATCTTCTCTTCCTCTTCTTCATCTGATCTGTCTCCAGGGAGATGCTACTCCACTTGGAATGAAGAACTTCATATCTGCCAGGTACTGATCACTGCAGCTGCATTTCAAGACAATTATGATGGAGTGGGACTTCATTTCAAAGGTCCATCTACACTGGGAAAACATGTTAACATTTTTCACGGATGTAAACTATAGCAGGCCTTCATGCATAGGTGGTTTTACCACCTATGCCTAGCCTATACTATAGTTTACAGCATTGATAGCATGGATGCTGAAGTTCTAGGGCTAAAAAACAAACACAAATATTCTTAGGGTAGACAAATCTTAAGAGGAGACAAGTCTCACAATACAAGCCTTTTATTCCCCTTGCCTATCATCAGTTCCACTATTTCAATCAGTTTTGTTCTGTTATTATAAAATTCTCCCATTTATTATTTGGGCAATTCAGAGAATTCCTTACCTACTTGACATCACCCGAACAATGCATGAAAGCTCTACAGAAAGGCAGGGGAGTCAGATATAGAGGAGCTAGAGATACTAATTGACAATACATATTTGATGAAGTGACAAAAGGAAAACATACTGAAACTCTATTAAAAAAAAATCCCAACAACTGCAGCATTTTTTGAAGATACTGTATCAGAGTAAATACGATTATTTAGAATCTTTTGGCGAAGCGAATACAAGTTTGTCATTGTTCTTGGCTGGTAAATTACCCTTGAAAAATGAAAAGATGAGAAGGATGCTCCTAGCAAATCACTAATGCTGTTACAGTATTGTTCTATCCCAAAGGAAAGAAACAGTGACACTGTTATGGTTTCTTTAAGCATACCTTTGAAACAATTATCAGAAACATTTGATTACTGGATCCAAAAGGTGATCGGGTTACATATTATGATGTAATATTTGATCATTTATTACTTTTGTGCGGTGTTAAAATCTAGCAACCAGACCCAGTAGAGCCATCTTTTTGTCTGATCTTTCTGTTGTGATGGGCACTGGGTTTGCTTTCTGAATTTCTTCTTTTCGGCTCTGGAAAAAGTACACCCCAGCATTTGTGTGAATTGCACAATTGACAATACATTGTGAGACTGTAATTGTTTACCCTTGGGACAGAAATAACAGGATTGCTAAGGAATGTAATAGTTTTTAAAAGTAATGTGGATTAAAGTCAGTTTACCTCTGCAATAATCTGCTGTTTCATGGATTTATTATGCAACCTTTACTCAGCTGGTGAACAGCTATTTCTGTGAGTTCAGCTACTTCTGTGAGGGACTTCAGCAAGATTACTTTTCTGAGTAACTGCTCACCAATGTAAGTAAAGAGTCAGGCCATTAATCCCTGCATCTTAAATAGTAACCTGGTGATACATACTCAGTAGTTAACCACAAAATGATACATTTCAAAAAAGATTTTCCAAGTGATTTAGCATTACAGTGTAGTCTTTGAAACAAAAATCTCAGACTATTGATGGTGGGCTATATTTCTTTCCTTTGATTAGCATACACAACTCCTGTCAAACACAAGGGAAGATACGCATGTATGTCTGAAGTCAGAATTCAACATTATAGTGTTGCCTAATTGATAGGTTGGTGCACTGATTATTGGTACTGATTAATCTCTTAGACCACAGTGGGATCGATAATGGGTTCCCAGAGCAGCTCCAGTATCAAAGATTATTTCCAGTATCATTAGAATGAGAGACCCCAGCAGCACAGAAGAAACAACTGCAATTTATCACAAGTCCCTTTATTAACAAATCTTCTAGGCAGATAAACAATCCCACAGACACAGAAATAAAACAGCAGATATGGAGATAGGACTAAACATTTTGTGCTATGGCTGGCATCACTCACACCTCCTGCTAGGGAACCTCAGAGTGTCAGTCATTATCTTCCTCATCATCATCACGGTTACCATAATCACCAGTAGGTGTCGTCCTGGTGTCTTCGAAGTCATGCCGGCTGGGATACAGCTTTCATAATGTGTTGTGCTGAGGCCCATTTCCTTATCTATACTTCCACATCCCACTAAATTTGGGGTGCCCCATTTTCACAGGCTAACTTATTAGTTCCCCTTATATTCATTAACATGTACATCACTCAATCACCATAACTTGCAGTTATCACATTGCTGACACCCTATATCTGCAAAAATCCCCCAAATACTCTAACCAGCCTTAGAGTAACATGTCAGCAGTTAACACATCTATTAGTTTAATTGTTTCTTCTTGTGACAGAGGGTCACTCATCCCGTGGTTACTCATGTCAGCCTAGCTCTAGGCCTGAGGCTTTGTTTGGCTAAGCTAAATGTCTTACAGGCCTCAGACCTGCAGGCCTTGCGATACAGCATTAATCAATGCTTATATCAGACGTCTCTATCTTGACTATACCTTTGGCTACAACAGGGGGGAATATGAAGGAAAGTGCAGTCTAATGGTAAGGGCACAGGACTAGGAGCTAGGATTCCAAATTCTATTCCTGGTTCTGCCAGTGACTTGCTCCATGGGCTGGGGCCAATAATCTAACTTCCCTGTCTCTTATTTCAGCTATCTGTGAAGAGTGGAGCTAATGCTTCTTATTAAACCCTATCTCTCAGGATGTTTTGAGGCTGAATTAATGCTTATTAATTGTTAAGATACTGTAATCTAGTCACTCAGTAGTATTTTACTGAGTACAGTAATTCCCGCATTTCAAGCAGGAAATCTGCGGTTAAGCTGTACAGTAGGCTTGAGCGTAAATATTAAAATGTTACCACATTTAAAAAAAAATTAAGTCAGATTTCCTTGTGGATAAACCATCCCTGAACACATTCCTTTTGCAATATACATATCCGCAATTTAATAAAACTTTTCTAAAGATGCTGATACCACTCTTACCTCAATTACATATTTTAAAATAAAAATATCATATTTTAACCATGAAGCATCTAGAAATGCATGGAGCAGATGGGCAATAAGACTAGATTTGAATGAATATTTAAATATGATTGTTTGAGACAGTTTTCTTGAAAGAAACATGTGACCTGTTTTGAATAGCGTGAAGCCCCATGCTGACTATCAGCGCTGGAGTGTCAGTCTATTTAACTAGGCTCCCCGCCCCTACAATCTCTAGATTATAGCCCAGAGTTCTACCCAAAGGCATACAGCATTAAAATGTATATACATGTGGCTTAGCTGACCTATACTTTAAAAAAGTGTGTGCAGATAGAAGGACAAATTCTACCCTCACATCTTTTCAACTTCATTGAAGATAATAGGATAGTACTGATGCAATGAAGAGGTCCAAAGTGTGGAAAGTTGTAATTTTCACTTTTCCATCCTTTAAATTAAATATTGTCGTGATCATCCTCATGATCATCAAAAGCAACTGTCTTTATATCAGCCTCTAATATAACTAATAAGCTCTCAAAATCCAATGGTAAAATCCTGACCCTACTGAAGTCAATGAGGGTTATGTTATTGACTTCAATGCAACCAGAATTTTCACCCTCCAATTCTGTACCTGCTTATGAATGTTAAAGTTCCCATGGCACATTTCTGAAGATTATGGCTACCCCAAAACTTGTCTGCTTAATTGTGGCAGGGATCTTATCTGCTTAATTGTGCTATGTAGATGCTTTACAGACACCTTAAATCCTCCATAAATAAATATAATTTATTTGCAGTACTCCTTGCTCTTTATGGCCACCATGGGAGTCTAACTCAACCCAGAAAACTTAAAAAGTGGCTTAGGAGCTCTAAGGTACAGCAGCATCCTGTTCTCCAATAGAGATACTGTATCTCAAATGTAGCTTCATCATAAATTTCTAACACAGGATGAAAACAGTAGGGAAATACAGTGTGGGATCTATGCGGTCCTACAGTCCAGTTCATAGCTACACCGCCTTTCTCAGTTCATGATGGGTGAACTGAATATCTGACTGGAAAGAGCTGAACTAACAAAAGTCTAAACATCATCCCGTCCAGCCTCAGGTACACAAATGAAGTTGGGCTGTGGTGCCTTAATTAAAAATGGTTTATGAACCTAGCTATAACAACCATCTCCAATACATCACAACCTATTAAACAAGGACCGTCTATAACTACAAAGTAAGACTAGGCGTCCTTTTTCTAGAACATGCAACAACGTTAATCACCTGCGGAGGGCATCTGTGAGTAAACACATGACCGCAAATATCCACAGGTTTCAGAGTGGTAGCCGTGTTAGTCTGTACCTGCAAAAACAATGAGGAGTCCTTGTGGCACCTTAGAGACTAACAAATTTATTTGGACATAAGCTTTCATAAGGATTCTTAGCACAGCTGATATATATATATATATTTTTTACTGAAAGGCTGAATTTGGACCAGTTGTATACCTATCCAGATCCCATTGTGTTGTGTGCATTTAAGATAAAAGTTTGGCCTCCATAATGCAAAATATTTGAAATACAAAAACACTGATAACTTTGAGAGCCATTTCTCCTAGCTATCATATTTGTTTTCTGAAAGGTCTAATGGTAAAAAACAAAGTCTACAGTTTAGACTACTGCACTAATAGTAAATTAATGTAACACCCTTTTAATTATTACTAATGCTATTCTGAAAATGCAGGAAAGACCCATTTTAAATGTGTACCTGTTTCAAATGCGTCTGGATAAGATTACATTTGCCAGAGCCAGAAGTCTCCGTAGACTGAAACATTTTCAGTAGAGGGAGCTCCTGCCACATCTATATAAAAGGGTGGTTTTTTACCTTAAGTGGACAGGCCACATTGCATTTGTAATGACAAAGCAGTGCTTGTGATGTGCTCTGCAACTGCTAAGCAGCGTATCTGAAGCAAACTACTAAATACCAATAAACAAATGTGTTAATACCCATCTTTCTTATAGCCTATTTGTACGTGATGAATGCATTACCAATTAGACACTGTCCAATGTTACCTACCTAACCCTTCTCCTCATTTGGCCCTCATACTGAATCTTTTCAGTCACCTCAACTGTCAAGCAAAGATTTTAAAAAAAAATCAATACTTAAAATATTTGGTGTGACATTGTAAAACTTAATTTGTCCAGATGATGGGAAGGGAGAACAAAATAACCCTCTTTGAAGATCCCCTGTCCTCCTGATCAATACTGTATTTGATTTCCTGGTCTGAAAGCCTAATAATACCTAGTTTCCAGTGTTCCTAAAAATCTTGAGGGTGTCATTTACTGATCTTCTCCCCTGGCTTTTCCAATAACGAAGAAAGCAGCTTGATGAGATCAAGAGCCAGTGACCTTCTCTGTAGGAGTCCCTCTGAAACATCTCTCATGTGGGCAGATTACTATGACAGAAAGAAATTCATGGTCACTGTTAATAATGACAACTAGCAATAGCATATGAAAAAGCCTCTGGCATTGCTGACAAAGGTCAGATAGCACATGCTGCATTACTGCAGCAATCTTTATAGCCATTTTCTATTACTTTTGTCTTGCATGTCTGAGAGAGATATGAGTAAACATTGCAAACCATTACTATAGCATTGTGGCAGTGGCTCTATAGTTACAAATGAAGAGGCACGTTCAGTGCAGGCCTTAATTGTTCGAGCCCATATCTTCCCAACAAAATTACGCTTGGCCTACAATTTCATCATGTTAGTTTCTCTGCCCAAAGATGAATACTCTGAAACAGTTTTGTGAGTATCCATTTTGAAAGTTTTGGGGCCAACCTTTAAAAATGCAGTGGTTTTGAGTTTTAAAAGCGGCTTAAAAGAATTCACAGCATTTAAAGTAATGGAATCTTAGATTTTTATTTTTATGCTGATATAATTGGAAAAACTGAATGACTTAGACATCAGACTTGTCATGGGCACAGGCGCAGGTAGGTAAAGGTATTTAGATGTTGTTCATTGAGAGTTGCAGGGCCCCAAACTTTTAATTGGGAGTTAGGCAATTAAGTGCTTTTGAAAATCTGGCCGTAAGCGATTTAGATGGCTACGTCCTTTTTTTAGAAGTGACTTAGGCTCTGATTTTTAAAGGTATTTAGATGTTGCTGCCTTAAGCCTTGCTACACCTAACTGATTTTAGGAGCCTCAATTTCATTTTCAAAGGTGATTAAGTTACTTAGCAGTCTAAATCCCATTGACCGTTAATGGGATTTAAGTGCCTAAATCACCTTTGAAAATGAAATTGAGGCTCCTACATCAGTTATGAGTTGCAAGGCTGAGGGCAGCAACACCTAAATAGCTTTAAAAATCTGGGCTGTAGGCACTTAGGAGCCTATTTGTCAGTAAATGGGACTTACACATCTAAGCTATTTAGGCTCAAAATTTCAATCTACCCCTCAGCGAAGCTCACAATTAAAAGGCTTTTGACTGACCATTCACAGTCCTCAAAGTGAACTTTTGCCACCAACACAGAGTAAAAGAAAGCAACAGGGAACTGAAGTGATATCAGAGCCTCCCCATCTCCGAACTAGAAGCATTAGAATGTAGTAAATAGATGCATTAGAGTAGTGGTTCTCAAACTTTTGTACTGGTGACCCCTTTCACATAGCAAGCCTCTCAGTGCGACCCCCCCCTTTATAAATTAAACACTTTTTTATATATTTAACACCATTATAAATGTTGGAGGCATAGCGGGGTTTGGGGTGGAGGCTGACAGCTCGCAACCCCCCATGTAATAACCTCACAACCTCCTGAGGGGACCCAATCCCGAGTTTGAGAACCCCTGCATTAGAATGCAGTAAATAGAGCTGGGCAAACTTTTTCAGATGCATAGTGTATTCACAAAACCCCCTCCGTTTTGGTTGACTTGAAAATATTTGTGAATATTGCACAATTTTGCCAACTAATTTTGGCTACAAATAATTTTTCAGGACACGGGCAGCATTTGTAAACTGAGGAAACGAGGAGCTGGTGATGCCTTCCTTAACCTTTAGCCCAGTGACTAGGGCACTCCCTGTGGATCTGGGAGACACAAACTTCAGATCAAGCCCTAAATCAAGATAACTTCTTTATATTATACAGAAAGCAAAGCCTCCGAATAAAGCACAACACAATCTCTCAGAAATCTGCAATGCAAACCAAAGATCTGTGTCCTTGTAAAATTGGATGGTGAAGATAATTGATTAACCATAGAGTCTGAAAATATTCAATGATTATCATGCAACATTCCAAACAAATGGAACTTTAAGAATAAATTATAACAAATGTTTAGGGCTTGTCACATGATGCCTACAAAGTTGATAGTTTGAAGTGTTAAACTACCAACTAATCCACAGCAGTAAACATAGTGTACTCACTGGTGGTACAGATGATCCGCTACCCACATCTTGAAAAAGCCTAAGAAGTATGATTGTTTTTAGGTGGCTGTATTCAATGCATACAACACATTACATAGGACCCACATTACATTACAGATGGACCCAGCTCAATACAGAGTAAAAAAATGCATACGTTTGGACATGCAATTTTGTTTTCAGAAAGAAAAGAAAATTGATAATTATGTTTAGATAATGGGTATCTTGCTGCTTTCTGCAGATATATGATGGTAATTTGCTAACCTGAGACATTTTATTCCATTCTTGAGAAGTCTTTCATATTTTATCAAGGCTTTTCCGAGGACCAGCCTTAAACGCTATCAAGAAAAATGACTGCTTGAGGTTCTGATTTAGCCTTCGCAACTAACTACCCAATTTCCTTCATCTCCCTGCCCATGATGCTGGCAATAGAGTGGAAGGCCCCATATGTCTGGAATCCTGAGGAGCTTCCCTGTGTAATCCTTCTGCCAGTGGAGATGGAAGCAACAGTGGCTGGGTTCCTCTTAACAATACAAAGCAGAACCAGCTGGAGCTCTCACCTAGTAATCTGGGAAAATTAGCCACCACCCCACAGCTCCTCTAAGAAGCAATATTTCCCCACTCCCAAGCACTGAGTCTGTGTATAACAAAAGAAAACTTTTATGACAAGGCAGAGGCAACCAGGCATGAGTTTGGGAAAACAACTTATTTGAGAATAGTATTGCAAAGACCCATTCATGCAGACCCTCTGTTAAACTAGGCAGGGGTCCATGGAAACCTCACAGTCTTGTCACAGGATTCCACCTCTCTATATGTGCTCTGACTTTAGCTTGTTTAACAAATGCCTAAAAAGCACTGTATTTTCCATGACTTCAATGCAAAACCATACATCAGCTCAGCTTCACTGGAGCTTCAACAAAAGCCCCTATCCTTCAGGGAGCATAGCAACCAGATTAACTGTGCCTGGTTTCAGCTTTTAATCTATTTTATTTTATTTATGCAAAGTTCTAGTTGTATACTCACCCAAACATACTGGTGAGCACTGAAAACTACCTTTTTTGTTTTGTTTTTCCTGGGAATACACTCTGCAGACAATTGTGTGTGTAATTTGTACACACATCACTGTTCCTTTTGGATAAAACCAGAAGCGCATAACTGTGTTTACAACAAAGGCTGTGATTCTACAAGTTATAACTCACAGGCATACCTCTGAGACCACTCAGAGCCCCATAAAAGTCCACGAGGCTCAGCCAAGGTAATAGTGTGCCCAGGCAGATCCAGTTACAAGATCTAGCCTTAAAAGTAGTTCTCAAGTGATGCAAGAGATGATCTGAACCTGGAAGATCTGGGATGGATCCCTGTTGATACTATGAAATTCTAAGTAGATATGGTATGCAGCTGTGAAGTGACAACCATGATGTGTTGTCATGGATTTGTTACAATATGATTAAAGTTTTTTGAATAGTGTACAAATTGTGATTAATCCATCAGCCAGACCTGAAGAAGAGTTCTGTTTTGAGCTTGTCTCTCTCACCTATAGAAGTTGGTCCAATAAAAGCTGTTACCTCACCCACTTTAATATCCTGGTACTAACACAGCTACAAAACTGCATAAAAGATGTTCCTTTCATGCGAACACTGTAAAACTAAAGGACAGTGGCTGGTGTTGGACTTGTAACACATTAGATTCCTACTATATTTTTTTTTTATCTGAATGTCTCCCAAGTAATCTGCTTTTGTTCACGGATAAGGTCATTTATAAGTGAAACACCTTTGTGAATTGCCTAGGACTACAAACGTTCTCAGATTTGTTAATCTCAGAAATGTAGCAATCTCATCCATGTGTACTGCATACTTTCAATTACTGGAATCCCATGCAAAACCCTATATTAGATCATCACAATAAAAATCCAAAGCTAATGAACATTGCATCCAAATACTACCTGTCCAAAGCATCAAGAAAACTATCCCATGCACTGTGAACACTAACAAGTGCACTAGCTTTCATCATCTTTATATTTATCAGTCTATATATATTACTAAGTATGGTTCTTCATACCATATGTTCTCTGAGTAGAAAATAATGCCTTCTGGCTAAAATCTCACTGATTCCTTTTCATCAAGAATGATGGATGCATCCGATGAAGTGAGCTGTAGCTCACTAAAGCTTATGCTCAAATAAATTGGTTAGTCTCTAAGGTGCCACAAGTACTCCTGTTCTTTTTGCGAATACAGACTAACACGGCTGCTACTCTGAAACCTATCAAGAATTCTGTAACTGGTTAGCAGCAGCCTCCTCTGAATCTGCCAGCTACTAGGTTCTGATCTTGCTGGGAAATGCTAAGTGAGTCCTGGTGACTTATTAACTTCACCTTGATCCTCAGAAATAAGATGATTTAGGTGTAACAGATGCAGGGAAGAACTCCAGAAGTCTTCTGTGTAGTTCTTCAGGATCTGATGCCTTTTGGTCTACTCTTCAGTGGCATCCAGGAGTCCAACACCCGTAACAGCAGAGCACGTCACCCGTTATGGTTCCACTTCTCTGCAAAATCTTACAGGGGTATCAGTGGGAGCAAGTAGTGCTTGTCACAGAGGGGGGTGGATGTAGGGAAGCTACTAAATAGGTATCAAGAAATACCCTGGGCTCCTGAGTAATTGCACAATGGAGAAAAACCATATAATTCCTTGCCTTTATGAGTGATCTCGACACTGTCTCTGGCTACCATGTTAGGGAATATGGAGCATTTGTTCTACTAGTTTAGTACAATATGGCAGTAGGGCTGGAGTTTTTCCTTCCTTAGTTGCCTATTTAGAAGGCAGGCACATGTCCCCTTAAAACTTGTAAATGGGGAGTGAGCAGCCCAGGAAAGATCCTAACTGAGGAAACATCAACTCAGTACCACCCAACAACCCTCTGAGAAACAGAGAAGACATTCAACCCCAGGTGTATAGACTTGCCTCCTGAAGGCACTTGAAGGTGAAGTGGTAAGGGCAGGAGTGGAGGGACTGTGTTGGAGACAGGTAAGAGGGAATTTTTCATCTGTGTGAAACTCTAACTTGAGGGAACTGGCTGACAGCCAGTTGCTGTGAGCAAAGCCATCACCCCTCTCGTTCATATGAACTGAACTCTCTGGGGATTGATTGCACAACCCAAGTGGGATCACATGCAAACTAAAACAAAAGTCGAAGGATTTACAGGAAATGGCTTAAACAAAACACACACACAAATTTGCATATCTCTACAAAGGAAAGAATATTTGTGAAGTCTATAAATATACTAGATTAGAGTCTTAGCCCATGCTCTGGATAATCAGTGAGCTGGGAACTCTCCCAGGTGTTGGTGGAAGAGAGAGAGAGGCGTTGGTTCTATGCCATAATTACTTCCTGTGCCACTACAGAGGGTATGGCTAGAGCTCTACTCTAATGATCTCTTATGAGATCTAATTAACTCGCAGTTTTGGACCATAATTAGGTCTGAAGCCACAGACAACTCTCAAATGGCTCCTTCTCTAAGGTGCACCCAGTACTTAATGGGAACAGGTGGGTGCAATGATTTGGGTAATGTATGCACAGTGTATGAATTCTCGTAGATAGCGGGGGGCTCGGTCTCTGTCAGACTGCAAACTCCATTTTGAAAGTGGAGCGTGTGTACCTAGCTTACTGTCTTTCGTCTGAAAGAAAACCCACAGAAGGTGACAGGAGAAATTCTTGCACCTGGCACAGGGCTAACAATAGAGGGTTGTTAAAGTCTGATCATCCACTCAGCTGGAGCACGCTTGGACAAAAGTTGCCTACCGCCAAAAGTAAACCAGTCTTTCAAGTGTGAACTCTGGGAAGGGGGGACAGAATCCAGGGAAGGATTTAGGTGTTGCAATGCTGACTCTCACAGAGCCTAAGTTTTAGGCACCTAGAAAATCACAGGAAGAACAGTGTAATCTACAAAGCTGAGTGAAGCACGCAGGCTCCCTTTGCAATGAATGAGGAGAGAGAGGTGCCTTAGAATGCATTCCCCAAAAGCTAGCCTGAAAGCGTGGCACCACCTCTGCTAACCAATGAGAGATGCAAACAAGAGAGGTGTGGGCTAAATCCTGCCCCTTTCATGGAAATAGGTGCCTAAGGCCAGCTGGCAGGCAAGCATTTATCACAGCTTGTGATCCAAGAACAGGAACCCAGTGCCTGGAGTCAGGTGGCATAGCCCTGTAAGTCACTTCTTGAGGGAATGAGCAAGTTACCTGCCTCCCTCCACCCAAACAGCCATAGGGGGGGTAGAAAGGATTTGAACAGAGGTCTTCCACCTCTCAGGAGCGTGCCCTAACCACTGAGCTGGGGGATATTCTGTTGTGGGGGCTCCCACTCTCCCCTATTGAAGCTGTTTCATTGTTGATAACTAATGAAAGTATGATTGGAGCAGGGGGCATGGAGCCACTTCCCATTAGGATGCCCTAATCACTAGACTACAGAATCATTCTCACACTGGCCCAGTGACTACTTAACTATTTATCCAGTCACTGGACTAGCGTGAGAATGATTCTGTAGTGTCATGGTTTAGGCACCCACCTCTGGGGGAAACTTTACTCATCTCATGAGGCTGATCGGGGGCTAACCCACAAAGAGAACTGGAGGCTATGAAAGAGTGGGTCTTGCCATTTTTAGAGGGAGATTATGGAAGGGCACTGACTACAGGGGTGAGAGGGAGAAGTCTATGACCTCAGTCGAAGGAACTCCGAAGAGTAATGAGGAAAGTGAGGCAAGGAAATGCAGATAGATGCATTATTGTTTTCTCTAGATCTGTATATTTCTTGTGTTGGCTAAGGAAAGTGTGATTTTTTTTTCTTTAACTCTTTCATAGCCTCTGTTTGCTTTCATGATCATGTGTCCCTAAAGAAGGGAACTGTAATCCAGAGTCCCCAGGAGGTTGGAGCTCCAGGAAAGGGTGTGATTAAGATTCTGGGGAGTTAGCGCTGGCCGTGGAGGCCTAGGGCAGCTGCGCTCTGGGGTCCCAGCTCCATTAAGGAGTCGCAGACAGAGCCTGTACTCAGGAAGTATGCCTGAGAGGCCAAGGAAAGAGACAGTGCTGCAGCCTACTCAGACCAAGGGAAACTTAAGAGCATTTGAGTCTAGCATATTGGGCCCCAAACACAGCAGCTTGGTGAGTGTCCAGGTAGAGGAGCTCTACAAGGGTTGCATGGCACCCACTGCTAATTGGGAAGCAATGGAAATCTGGGCTGGTTTGTGCAAATAAGAAACAATACTGAGACAGAGTTTTACTTTCTTTTGGACTTTGCTGCATGTAGTGTTTGTAGAATAAAGTTGCTTCTTGAAACAATCCATGCCAGCTAGTATCACTTCTCTAAATGCAACACTACCAGATTTTAATAACTGATGGTTAAACCAGCAGTTATCCATTTAATGTAATCTTTGCCACTGGTAATTGTTAGTATGTATTGCTTAGCAAGCTTTGAACTAGAATTAGTCATAGCAAGCTTTCAAAGAAAATATGTAAAAAGCTTCATTTTGAAGCCCAATTAGAACTAAGGTCAATCTTCTTTAATCTGTCTCATTAGTGCACCCTGCCAGCAAGGAATTATTTAAAGTCTCCAAATGTTTTGTGGGTGAATATTTATTTTGAATGCATAAGCAAGCTAGGATACATAGTCAAAATATATAAATATATACAGCAACCTTAATTAAATGTTACCACACACAGTGTACATGTGCATGCCAGATTTTTTTCCCCACATAAACAGGCTCCGTTTTGCAAGAAGCTGATCATCTCATGAGAAGTATTAAGTATTCTCAATTCTCTTGACTTTAATGGAAGTTGATGGCTCTGAGCACTGCACAAAATTAGGCCCTATAACTATTTCCAGAATGGATATTAAACAGATTCCAAAGGTAGAACTTCTGAGAGTGACTTTGTCTATGGCTAGATAATACAGCATGTCATTGCCCTTGTTCACTTCCTGAATTCATCCATGCATTTCTGTATTCATCTGTAACTGAAGCCTTCTGACAGGGCTTTGGAGCTGTGCCCCGGCTCTGCTCCAGCTCCAGGCAAAAACCTGCAGCTCCACTGCTCCAGAGCTGCTCCGCAGGCTCCGCTCCAACGCCCTGCCTTCTGAAACCTTCTAATAGAGTTACTAGAGTGGTAATCCAAATTTGCTGAATGCTCCACATTTCTCACGGATGCACAGTGTGGCCTAATTTTCCAAAGTGACTGTCATAAATATAAAGGGAAGTGTACCACTGTTCTGTATACAGTGCTATAATATCCCTCCTGGCCAGAGGCAAGACCCTTTCACCTGTAAAGAGTTAAGAAGCTAAGGTAACCTGGCTGGCACCTTACCCAAAATGACCAATGAGGGGACAAGATACTTTCAAATCTGGAGGGAGGGGGGAACAAAGGGGTCTGTCTGTCTGTGTGATGTTTTTGCCGGGAACAGATCAGAAATGCAAGCCTTCCAACTCCTGTTAAGTTAGTAAGTAATCTAGCTAGAAAATGCGTTAGATTTTCTTTTGTTTAATGGCTGGTAAAATAAGATGTGCTGGAGGGAATGTATATTCCTGTTTTTGAGTCTTTTTGTAACTTAAGGTTTTGCCTAGAGGGATTCTCTATGTTTTGAATCTGATTACCCTGTAAGGTATTTACCATCCTGATTTTACAGAGGTGATTCTTTTATCTTTTCTTGAATTAAAATTCTTCTTTTAAGAACCTGATTGATTTTTCATTTTTCTTAAGATCCAAGGGTTTGGGTCTGTGTTCACCTGTACAAATTGGTGAGGATTTTTGTCAAGCCTTCCCCAGGAAAGGGGGTGTAGGGCTTGGGGGGATATTTTGGGGGAAGACGTCTCCAAGTGGGCTCTTTCCATGTTCTTTGTTTAACACACTTGGTGGTGGCAGCATAGGGTTCAAGGACAAGGCAAAGTTTGTACCTTGGGGAAGTTTTTAACCTAAGCTGGTAAGAATAAGCTTAGGGGTCTTTCATGCAGGTCACCACATCTGTACCCTAGAGTTCAGAGTGGGGAAGGAACCTTGACAGTGACTGTGCCCACAAAAGTGTGTAATGATATGTGTAGTGAGGTGAGCAAATACCTGATTCCTCCCCCTATAGGGATGCTTCCGTATCCAAAATGGAGTTAAGAAGCTCCAAGATGACACAGAGAGTCAGCAGGGCTCAATTAGCATTTCTCTGCAGGGTTTTGCAGCCTGCTGACGGGAAGGGTCCACAAAATAATCCAGTCATAATATCAAAGAAGCAGTTCTCATCTTGTTGACTATGAAGGTTTTGGTTCCAAAGTCTGTTTTTGAAAGGGGTAGACACAGCTGTCGGGAGAGCTTGGAGTTATGTTCTGGGAGGAGCTGTTGAAAGAACATAGCTCCCACAGGCTGACCTGTGTAGCTGTACTGTGTGTACTGAACTAGATAGCCGGCTTGGCCCTGCTTTTGGAAAATAATTTTGCATAAAAGTTACAGGCTTTCAAATCTTGTGTTCTATCTTTACATCTTACTTTATTGTCAGATTTCTATTTCCAATCCCTGTGCATGCCAAATTATTATTTGTAAGGTGTAGGGGTGATGTAATTATTTCCAAGTTAAATTCAATTTCTCAAGCAAGTCTTTACTTGAATTTCTTATCTTCCTCTTATTTCCTTTCTTATCCCCTTTACTTGCAAGACTGACTTGCTGTAGACTTCTGATGGAGGAAACTGCCCACAGCAATTTCTATCTTAAGGTCATAGCGGAGGATATATATAGAAAACCTTTATTCATACACTTACCTAATTTCCTTTTGTACCTGTAGAAGAAAAATGATAGAGAATAGACTAGTGGATATTAAAAAAGAAAATACAATGAACCCCAGATATCTAATTTAAGTGTCCTAGATTTGAAAGCTGGATATGTATGAAAAGCGAAGGGAATGCTTGAAGGTTGCACACATTTTATTCCTGTGATGCTCAGATACATTGATATGTCTTAAAGAAATTAATACTACATAGTTAAAAGAGCCTCTGGAGAAAGCAGTGTGTATCTTTAAAGGGAAAAAAAAGGCATTTTTTGCTCAACATGGACATTCTTGATTAAAACTTAGTCTAGATACACCTGAAGTGAAATAAAAAATTCTGCTTTTCTAAAGATCAGACTGTTTCATAGCAATAAACCAGCATGGCAAATAGTGGATCAGGACTATAATAATAGGATGGATGTGCTTTATTGAAGTGGGGAAAGACTGGGGAAAATGGTGAGTCATTGAAATGTAAGCTTAGCTGGAAAGAAGAAGAGTCTAAACTGAAACAAAGTTCACAGTATTGTGGCCAAGGTCTAAACACTAAAAGTAATTGCTAATTAAGTAGTGTCTAAGCATGATTGCTTGAAATTGATCTTTAGGAATTGTTGGCAAGTCTTAAAGAAAAGAAAGTGATTTAAAATTAAAATATTGAGTGTCTTATAAAAGGAGAAACTTGCCTATCACCCTTTACTCTACTACAAAAATAATATCTAGCTCTAATGTTTCTGTATGAAAAGCAGAAATTATAAATATTCAGGGTTAGATGGTGACTTGGACAACTGATATATGCAGGGGAGTAAGAACCTCTTCTCTCCCTACCCAGGGTATCCAGACCTTGGGTCCTGTTGTACAGGAGTAGGCAGCTGCTGTGCATCTGTTCATTGCCTTACAAGAGCCAGTGGGCAGGAAGTGGTGGGGAATAGATGCAGAATGGGCTTAGCCTTGGCACCACTCCATCTACAGAAGGTCCCCGGTATACATCTCCCCCTTATCCATTGTTTCGGATATCCATCACTCATCAAAAGGGGAACATGTTCCGATTTACATTGGTCCTGATCTGCATATCCGTCGTTTGCACGGATCAGAATCGACGTAAAGGAGTTTTGGAAGTCCTACAACATCTTGAATGGCGTGGAAAACACTGATGCATCATGGGAAAAGGGCACTTCACAATGTATGAACGGCGTTTGGCACCGCGCATAGCCAGATGCTGTCCACAGCTTCATGGGATTTGATGCTGTTCCTGCTCTCGAGCAAGAAATTGTCAAGTTGGCAAGGGATGTCAGCTTTGAGGAGGTGGAGGAGGATTTACAGGAGTTGTTGGTGTCTCACGCTGAGCAACTGACAAATGAGGAACTGATTGAGCTGGACTAACAATGGATATCCGAAGAAAGCAAGGATGATGATGACGATGAAGGGTAGGAAGCCAGGAGTCTGATGACTAAGAATCTCTCCTGTTTCTTTGGATTGCTGGATGAGATGACGGAAATCATACAGAGCGGTGATCCTTTTGGTGAACAGTCTGCCAAAGTCTCCAGGGCTTTCAATGATGCAGGGGCTTGCTACAGGGAGATCTATCATCCAAAGATTCATGCAGGAGAACAGATGTTGATAAAATACTTTATCAACAAAAAAGCCAGCCATGGAAAAGCCAGCCCAAGAAAACCCAGCCACCACCCCTACCTACATTAAGCGTAATTGACACTGTTTTATATTACTGTATTAAAATGTTCTATGTGTTTGAATGGTGTTAATAGAGTTCTACATTATTTTATTCAATGTTTTATGTGTAAAATGTGTGCTGTATAGCCTGTCATAAAAAGGTACACTGTTTAGGCAAAAAGAGTATTATAGGCGAGTGTGATGAAGTTGTGAACGCATCTCCCCCTTATTACATTATTTCTTATGGGGAAAAATCTCCCGGTATGTGTTGTTTCAGTATCCATTGCCCTTTTCAAGAATGCAACCCCAATGTATACAGGAGACCCCCTGTACTCATTGGCCAGTGCAGCTAAGCTGCCATGGGGGCATATCACAATTTGCTGTTGATATGTGCCAGCAGCAAATTACTACACATCTGGGAGCAATGGAGGAATTATATCTCAAAAGCTGTCTATTATCTTTAACGCTACAAACAAGTTTTTACAAAAGTCCTGTTGTTTTATCTGTCACTGAAAATAGTTAAAGAGGCCTACACAATTATGTTTAGGTCTGTAGTTGAATCCAAATGTTATAAAATCAGAGGATGTTCAAATTGGTTTGGACTTGTTTGTGGAAACAGTTCAGCTTATTTTAAATGGGAAAAAAAATTAACCTTCTATTGAGCCAATTAAAAGCCAGTCACAACGACGTAAGGCAGATATTCACCACAAACATAAAAGCATATCTGTAGGATGATTATACAGTGAATACACACACACACATAGTCCATCCTGAATCAAACACATTAATTTTTAAAATATTTAGGAGATATCATCATGTGAAAAGCTACACCTGAAAGGAGCTGAGAGAGCATTAGAAGATTTGTTCAATCTCAGTTGGAGTGCAGAGCATTATAGAAATCTTATAAAGTACTGTACTAGGATTTGAATTCTTTTAAAGTACATAACACTATATCTTTCTGTCTGTTCATAACCTTAAAAAGGCAGTTATATATTTAAAGCTTGCTTGTCAAGTTGGGTTTTCCAAGCTCTATTCATAAAAATCAATTTCTGTGAAATCATTGGTCTGGATATGAGCTCAATGCCAGCTTCAGAGATTTATGACTTCATTAAAAATCAAAGGGCAATTTTACTTTAAGAAATGTTCAAGTAAATTTTTTGTTTAGTTTTTTTCAATATCCAACAGGTTCTTTTCCTACAACTACAGACGCTAATTTACACCAAAGTTACAGGATAGTTTAGTGTACAAACTTTATAAATATTTAATTCGATTTTATGTGCTATATTATTTCCTTACCCAATCCAAGCTCACTGAGCTACAAATGAATGTATCTGCAAATATAAGAGTTTAAAAATGAGTAAACTCTTAATGTTTTCAGTAAGGGATAGCTGTCTTTGTGTATGCAAATAAAAAAAAGATGAATAGACATAGTAAAAGCCTGAAAATCTGGACTCTGGTTTTAGTCTCACTGCTGTGTTTGACTGGATGTATTTAAGGAATTGAGCAAAACATTTAACCTCTCTGTGTCTCTGTTTCCCCATCTGCATAACAGAAATAATATTTGCCCCCTTTTTTAAAGTGCTTTTAGATTCTCAGCTGAAGTATGTTAGACAAGTGCAAAGAAATCTTTTTAAGGTTAAGTTGTTAAACTATGAAGTGTATGATAACATGATACATTCATTTTACAATGAAAAGACACCCATATGAATGGCTGTCAATTTAAATTTAGTACTGGTGCACAAAACACATGAATAATGAGCCTTTTTGAGCTACAATGCAAAAGACTGCAAAATAGCAATGTGTGGAAAAAGGGGAAACATTTTAGCATAAATATCTTCTTGTGACTATCTATGAGGCATTTCCTGTGTCCTTGAACATAACAAAGTTCTTTCAAGGACTCCTCCTCTATTCTATACCATGTCAAGATCAATTAAGTTGACTGTGCATGCAAAACACGACCTCCCCTATTCTTTGACTAATCTCTCCCAGCATGCCCTAGCCAAGTCATCACTATGGTAACTAACCATTCCCAAATCCATCAATACTACAGTGACATGAATGATCCATCTTATGTTGTTGTTTATAATTGATCCCCATGGAAATATTAGTTGGAAAAATGCAGATACCTTTGAAATTGAATGTGAGGATATCACCAGAGATGTAGCTTCTGTTATCTAATAATGGTACCATTTCAACAACGCTTCTAACTTTACAAAAGCAATATGAACAAGAGTGTGGTAAAAATTAGCATCTTGAATTGCATGCAGACAGAAAGTGGAGGTCAGTATGAACTATGGAGCACCAGGTGTAATTTGTTCCCTACAGGAAACACCACTGAGCAAGTGCACAGCTGCATTCTTCACTAGCTGAAATTTGCTAAGTGATTGTCAGATGATCTTTAGTACCTATTTACTATAGTCTTTGGTTATTTATAAAGAGTTATACCCCCCTGCCCCCCCAGTAGATTGTCTCATATGGTAAAGTCTGAAGACGACAAAGGCATAAACGAAAGGAATGAGGTTCACATTTCAATATCCTCCTCTCACCTAGATGAGAAAGCATCCTGGAATAAAACAGCTGAGAACCTCTAGATTTTGCCATTTATTATTAAAAAGCTGACAAATCCCCACTATCAAAGGGGTCAATAACAATTCCACCATCTCTCCTGAATGGTCCCTCTAATTAACTAGTATTAATCTCTCTGACTTCTATAGACTGCTTTAAGATAGCTGGCTAGTCCTCCTCCTGTACAGCTGCAAAGTACTTGTTCTTAAAAGCTACCCTGAAGCTTCAGCTGATGCAGAATGTGGCAGTCTGCCGCTTAGCGGGACATGCAAATGTTAGTATATTATAGATGTGTTCTGTGAATTGCAAGCTGAAGTAGAGAAGCTATTGCAAGTATCGAAAAACTTTTTAAAAATGGGGGATTGTGGTCTTTTAACTCATGCAACTGAAATTTAGTTCCTGCTTCTGTTATCCGTTATGGCCTCGCTATGTGATTCTGTATATCACTCACCTCTGTGTGTCAGTTTTTCAATCTGTAGAATGGGAATTATAATAATTACCTGCTGAATAGATATAATGTGAGATTGAATATGTTAATATCTGTAAACCACTTTAAGAACCTGGGACAAATGTGCTGAAGAAGTGCAAAATATTTTTAAATAATGTAGTTTTAGCTCTAATGTAAACACTGTGTGGTTAGGGCAGTTAGGAGCCTTCTCTCTCAATTTGTAGTACTGTGACAGCTAAGATTAGCTCAGGCATGCTTACCAACAGTCCCCAGATGTACACATGTGGTAGAGGGAGTGGAGGTATACCGCTATAGAGCTCAGCCTCTCTGGCAATCTGCCAGAGCCTGCAGGGTTTTTTTTAACCTTCAGGATATATCCTTTTGTTTAAGCATTTGCATCTCTTTTCTGGTTGTTGCTGTAGTTATATGGGGATCCAGAAAGATAGCAGGTGGCTGTCTGTCTGTTGTGAGCATTGTGTGACAAGGATGGTGAGGTAATGTCTTCTATTGAACCAACTCTCGTTGGTGAGAAACAAGCTTTCCAGTTTACACAGAACTCTCCTTCAGGTCTGGAAAATGTACTCAGACTGTCACAGGGAAATACAGGGTGGAACAGATTGTTTAACTAGTTGACACATTTCAATGGATCATTCAAGATGAACTGTCCTGTTAACACCACTCCAGTCATGGAGGGTGGGCAGAGATGCCAAGCTGGAGTGCGGTGGTGTTTAGTGGGTTATAGATTACTGTAATCAGACATAAATCCAGTGTCTCTATTTAGTCCATGGTTTTCAGTGTCTAACAGAATTACGAATCTAAGCTCCCAGGCTCACCATTGGAAGGTATTATGCAGGTTTCTTTTGAGGATGAGGACAGAGAGGTCAGATACAGTGTCATCACTTTGTGAAGTGTTTGCCCACAGGTGATAGGGTGTTTTTTTATCTTTTATCTTTTTTCTGTATTAGTGATGCAAGAGCATAGTGATTGTCTTGTTTCGCCCACATAGTTGTTGTTGGGACATTTAGTGCACTAGATGAGGGCCCCTTCTGACTGCATAACCTTAGTTGTCACCTCCCACTGGAATCATGGTATCCTCAAACAATTACAACCCATGCTCTATGGGAACCACATCCTGAAATAAATCTTTCCTAAACCCCCTCTTCTGGCCATCAAACTGCCCCCCAACCTCTCCAAGTTCATCACAGAAATGAGCTCCTCACAGGCCAAGACACATCAACTCAAAGCAGCATCAGACCCTGCCAATATAACAGATACAAAACCTGTAGATATCTCTCCTGCTACAATGATCAATACCTTCCACAACAGAACTTTCTAGATGCATGTGTCCTATAAGTGCCTATCACAATATGTATTAACTACTTATGCTAAACCAGCTGTTCTCCCTTGTATTTACCTGTGACACTTTGAATACATTTCCCATACTTGAAGAAGAATTCTGTGTAAACTCGAGATATCTAATATCCTGGGAGCAACACAGCTACAATACTCCAAACATCATTGTGTGTAATTTATGTCATGAATCCAAACACCATAGAAATGGTGACACAAAAATAATAAACAAATGAAAAACAGACCCCAGGATGCAATGGGAACTGCAGCTTGAGTAAAAGACATGCTGGTCATTCAGTAATAAAAGCATATAGAATGTACAATTGCATTATCATCTATGGAGACTCGGACAACATTAGAAACATCAGAGTGGCAATCCCAATAAAAGTGGGAAAGGAAGAAACAGCACAAGAGCAGGTCTATGAATCAAAGACAAGCATTTAAATCTGCTAGGAAACAAATTTGCAACTGCAGCAAGCTTTAAGCTTGATGTTGTGAACCTGCTGGCTACTGTAGATTGTTTACCCACTGCAAGGAATATATGGTTATGAGTACTCGCCAGTTTACGACAGTCAGTGCAAAAATGGTTGTGAGCCTCCCTTTCTCACAGAAAGAAGAAATTTGCAACTGCAGCAAGCTTTAAGGACCCTTGGTGTTCTATGAACAGCATCTTATCTTTGCCATTGTTTAATTTCCAGTTTGTTTCCCCTCATTTGTACACCTGGCCAAACAAGTCATTTTCCAACCACTCCCATACATTTGAATGACCCCCCTCTAATTTCAATTCCTGAGAAAGCCCCCACTAGCATCCACTGATTTAACTCCTTGCACTATAAAGTGAAAAGTTAAACTGTTAGAATAAAATATACATAACTCCTTCATTCTTCACATGTGATAAACAGTAGGCAGTAACATATTCAATAATCAATTAAATTTTAATTAAGTGGCTACAAGGTATTTGGCTCTATACAATGCATACACAGAGGCAGTGCCTGCCCTGAGGAGCTAGACCCAAGATAACATACTGGGAGACCATAGGAAGTTGCTGAATTATATTGACAAGAGGAAATCATTATGCGACTCAAGGAGGCTTGAGAGGAGGTTTCAGTAATGAAGGCAGAAAGTAACCAAATAATAGTAGCCTTTATATAGTGCTTCAGAGGACCTAATCCATTGGAGGTGGATCAAATCCTAAGTGTTCAGAATAATATACATTAATTCATCAATGAATTAGGGTTCAGTCTCTGGGACAGAAGAGAAAGGACAAATTTACGGATGCTTTTATAGTTCAAGAAGCAGTAAGAGCTGGTAAATAAGCTGGAGGTGTGGGAAGAAAGAAGGAGAAAAGTCAAAGATGTAAACCGTAGGAAGTGGAATGCTAGTAGTGTTGCCCATAGGCTAAAATAGCAAAGTTTTGGAGGAAAATAAGGAGCTCTGTATTGGTCACTGGAGCTGGTGAGAGAACTGAAATTTGGATGGAAAATGCAAATGGATTTTGCAATGCCCCCCCCCCCATTTATTTTCAGACCCATTCTGTTGGCCCTACTGAATTGTGCTTAATAAATCACTTCCTACCGGACAATCTCAGTACAATAACTTACTGGGGGGAGGGGAAAGGGGGGATTGTCTACAAATTCAGCTGGGTTAAGTCCTTGTATGTGTATCTTAACCTTTTAGGAATCTCTTAACTTTCATCCCTCTCACTTCCTCATTCAGTCCTTTGTCCCTTCTAACCCACTTAGGGTATGTCTACACTGGCAGAGTTACAGCACCGGCAGTTACAGCGCCGCTCCGAGAGCTCTGAAGGGAAAACGCTGTTGTGTGTTCACACTGTCAGCTGCCTGCACAATAGCGAGTTCACACTTGCGGCACTTGCAGTGGTATTTGGAGCGGTGCACTCTGGGCTGCTATCCCACAGAGCATCTCTTCCTCTTCTGCCACTAAAAGTTGTGGGAAGGCAGCGGGGGTCATGGGGCATCCTGGGTCCTGTCCCAGTGCCCCAGGATGTATTGCTTCACATCCCAGAAATCCCTGTGCTTCCATCCACATTTGGTGACAAATTGTTGAAAGATGTGTACTGCACACTGTGCCTTTTCAGTCTGCAGGAATGGATCCCACACTGTTAACTAGTATGCTGCTCGCTCTGAATAACATGTCACGAGTAGCAGTGGAGTTATCCCTTAAGCCCCATGGCGCTGTGCCCCCAGAGCAGAAAGCTGTACACCTCTCATCGGGGTGGTTTTTTACAGCGCACCAACTGCGCAGTTTCTGCACGCTAAGTGGCTTGTCAGTGTGTACACCTGGGAAGTTAAAATGCAGAAAGCTGCTTTACTGCGCAGAAACTTGCCAGTATAGACAGGGACTTAGACTCCTTACTTCTATCCTGACTTTACTCTCCTCTCCTCCTTCACAGTACAGTTTACTTTCTGGCTGATCCAACTTCAATCTTAGGTGTGATAACATTTGTTCTCCATCTGCCTTGTCCTCCTCTTCCTCCTATCCCATCCTCACCTATTGTCTTTTAAACCAAGCATCCATTCTGGCATTCCAAATACAGTACATCTTTGGGACTCAGCAGGTCTGTCAGTCTCTTCTGGATACATTTTAATTTTCATAGCGCTCTCACGCTGGGTCTTCCACTTATCTGAAGTGTATAGTACATCTTGGGTACTGCTGTAATCCATGGAAACCCAGGAGCACATGTGTTTTGAAGATTGCAACTGATCCAGCCATTATTACCTGATTTGCTAAGTTTACATAGTATTGTAGGATAACAGCAAAGCAAAAATAGGGAAGAGGTAGCCAGAATTGGACAGAACAGATACTGGATTAAATGTGTACAAATTTGAACCTTCAAAATGGGTTAGTCTGCATATTTTCTAGACTGTTCCATTGTTTTGTTCAACCATCTCTGCAATAGCTCATTGGTACATGCACTTAATGGCTATACTTTTCAATTATTTCCTTGAGGTCTCCCCAATTCCTTCCATCCTTCCCTGCTGTCAGTTTTAATATAAATGTCCTTTCTGGGTACTTAGCTGATCAGATTAATAATGACAAAGGAAGATTTTTGAACACTGGATATAAAATCAGATACCCTAAATTTGGTTTTGTAATTGGAGCATGATATAACTTTATTCTTTTAAAAAAAATTCTTTAGCTGTATCTGGTCTTAACATTCAGTGCTTTAAAATGTGATTGTAGTGTGCTCTCCTTGTTTCATAGTAACTGTGTTTTTTGCTATTCTTTGATTAAGCCTGCATTTAAACATATTTGTAATGTTTAATGTTTTATGGATTTAATTATTTCAGTAAGCTTACTAAAGTTTGATAAATGCGAGGTAGTTTACCACTAGATATTCAAGCAAACTTAAAACTTAGTCACAGCATAGCATTGATCATTATTAAACAAGGTACAATAACTGACATTTATGTTTTAGGTAACTGATCATCACATGTTGCTCCATGTTTATGATATATTTTAACTTTGCTTAGGGATTTTCTGTATGTACAGTGAAAAGGCAGTATTCAGACTACAAATCTGGGGGGGGGGGGAACAAATGTCAAACTGATTTTAGTGAGTTGGGGCCAATTCTGCAAACACTGAAACTATTTGTACATATGTTCTACTGGAATAGTCTGATGTAAGTCTCCCTCAGTTCATCCTATTGAAGTTGCTTTACTCTAAATAATTGAATAATTTTCAATATTAATTGGCCCAGAGAAAGTGAATCTATAGCCCATGGTTAGGGTACTCACATGAAAAGTGGCAGATTCCTGTTCAAATTGCTTCTCATTAGGAAGGGGAGTGCAGACTTGAACCAGGTGTCCCCCATGTCCTAACCACTGGGATAAAGGTTATAATGGAGGACCCCCCTCCTTTTCTCTCTCCCCCACCTTCACCCCCCACACACAGATTTTCTGTGTATAATTAGGCAGCCTCTAAGTATGCCTACTGGATTGAGTGGAGGAGCATCTCTCCCCCTCCTCCTGGTCGTGGATCACTCTGGGGCTTAGGCAGGAGATAGGCACTAAGACATCTAGAGTGAGGCAGCAGTGCACATGCACAGCGACAGAAACTTAGGGGTCTAGGGAACTTTTATTGCAAAAACTTAGGTGCCAAGTGATTTTTAGGCACCTACAGGCAGCAGAGCAGGGATTTTTTGTAACACAGTAACACCTAAAAATGGGATTTTAGATGCCTAAATCTAGGGGTTAGGTGGGCTCTTCACAGGTGGTCACTAACTATGTGTTCTTTTTCTGGGTGCCTGAGTTGAGACCCTAGGATGTGATTTCAGAAGTGCCTAGCGCTCATAACTACAACTGAAGTTAATAGGCACTATGCTTTGAATGTATACAATGCTAAATACTAAATACTCTAAAAATTCAGATTCTAGGTATCTCATATTGGACTAGGTGAATATTATACAGGAAGATCTGGATAATCCTGAAGACTGGGATGCAATGAAATGGGATGAAATTAATTGGTACAAAGTTCAGGTCATGCACTTAGAGTTATAAGAATTGCTGATATAAGCTGGGGCTCACGAGTTGGAGGAGAGAGACCTGGGTGTATGGGTTGGTCATAGGCTGACTATGAGCCACCAATGTGATGTGGCTGTGAAAAAAGCAAATGTGATCCTATGATGAATTAGGCGATGCATTTCCAGTAAAGAGACAAGCATTAATGTCATTGTACAATGCACTGGTAAGAATGCATTTTGAATACTATATATAATTCTGATCACCCATGTTCAAGAAAGATTAATTTAAACTGGAACAAATGCAGAGAAGAGCTACTAGGATGACCAGGGGAATGAAGGACCTACCTTATGAGAGGAGACTGAACAGCATGGCTTGTTTAGACTAACTAAAAGATCTATAGGGGATCTAATTGCTCTCTATAAATACATTTCAGGCATAATAAATACCAGGGAAGGTGAAGAGCTGTTTAAGCCAAAGGACATAATTGGCTCAAGAACAAATGGATATAAGCTGGCAATGAACAAATACAGGCTGGAAATTATAAGGTTTCTAACCATCATACGGATGAGGTTCTGGAACAGCCTCCCAGTGGGAGCAAACGACTTAATTCATTTTAAGAGAGATCTGGAGTGGAATTTGAGTGCCGCTGTATGATGGGGTTACTTGTGTGGGTAGGGGGCACACAAGGTAGGGCTCCTTGGGGCTCACTTCCGGTTTATGTCTTATGTTCCTAAAGCTCATTATTCAGAGTTTCATCTGACCACCAGTAAGGATCAGGAAGGGATTTCCCCCATCCCAATGTATTCTATGAGGTTCTTTTTATCTCCTCCCTCAGAAGCATTAGGCATGGACACAGCAGCACATGGGATATTGGCTGGGGTGGGCCAGGCCTCTGAGGTGGCACTGAACATTCTCTCTCTTAGGTTCTTGTCTGGCTTGTTGTTGCTCATGTGCTTAGGGTCTAACTGATCATTATATATGAGGATGGGAAGGAACTTTCCCTCAGGTCAGATTGGAAGTGACTGTGTGGGGGAAGGGGTTCGCCTTCCTCTGCAGCATGTGGATGTGGGTCACTTGCTGGAACTAGCTGGGTATATATCATTTAATCATTTCCCTGTGATAGTAAGGACCTTGAGCAATGGTGCACCTCAGTTCCTCCGATTATCTTCTTATGGCACATAATAGTCTCATCTCCCGTGCGTTGTAGTTTTGCCTCCTGTGGGTTTGGTCTCATTTCAGTAGTTGGGCATGGTGTTGGTGATCTGCGATTGTACAGGAGGTCTCTTCTGGCCTTAAACTCTATGACCTTAATCACTGTGTGCCTTACTTCCCGAGCTGTAAAACTAGCACAGTGGTTCCCAAACTTGTTCCGCTGCTTGTGCAGGAAAAGCCCCTGGCCGGCCACGCCAGTTTGTTTACCTGCCACGTCCGCAGGTTCGGCCGATCGCGGCTCCCAATGGCCGTGGTTCACTGCTCCAGGCCAAAGGGAGCCGCTGGAAGCAGCAGCCAGTACGTCCCATACTACAGGGATGAGTACCACAGAAAAGCTTATGAGGAAACTTTAATAGTTTTGTTCTCAGAGCAAGGTTTTTGAATAGTGTGCACTAAATAAGGTAGGTGCCCCATATTGAATGATGAGGGGAAAACATTGTATAGCTATTCATTAAGTGCACTTCTTGTGCACTGAATAAGGTAGAGGTTCTGTGGAAAAAACAGCGTGTGATCCAGTAATTTAAAAACTATCATAATGCATATACCCCAAAAGATACATCCTTCACACAAAAACCACCCCCTGACAAATTTCAAGTTCCTGCTCCAAAACATGGGGGTGCCACTCCCAGGGTGGATTGATTTTAATCAAAGCATTTTAAATCACCAATTTTAATAATGATTTAAATCAGCAAGGAAGAAACTGTAATTCCTATAATCAATTTTAATCTTGTCTTGCATTTGTATTTATTTTCTTAGAGAGAGGTTGATTTTCATTGATTTGTCAACTATTAAAAACATGTTGGTGGGCAACTAAATATAACCTTTACACTAAAATTGGTGCTTCTTTTTGCCAACCCGGAATATTCAGCATCAATATATATTTATTTAAACAGTAATATAGCTTAATTTAAGCTTATTCAAATTCTTATTTTTTATTAAGTCGGAAAACAGAACAATTATGAATTTTTTATTTACTCGATTAATTTTTTTTCCTTTTTCATTTATGTCAAGTACTAATTAGCTGGAAATTCAAATTCAATTAAAATGCATGCAAACCTTTTATTTTTTTATTAGTTAAATGTGCTGTATACATAAAAATATTATCAAACATGTTTTTCATTTAAAACTAACTGAATTATTAAACAAAGTATTATCTGTAGCTAGGGAATTGAACTGATTGTTTCTGGTCCATTGCCCTTCAAGAATTTAGAACTAGTAGATCTCATCCTCTCACATCTATTTTTATTCATAGATTGGAAAAGAAAAACAAGCTTTCAGTGAACTAGTCATTGAATTGAACTGATTGATTAAATGGAAATGGATAAAATATTCTCTCTGCACCTACAGAAGAGACTACTGCTGTCAAAAAACAGTTTAGCACTTCTACGAACTGGTGTCACAGGCGCTTAGATAGTGACTTGTACCAGTTCAATGGTTTATCTTTCTTTAAAACTTAAACAGCAAATATGTACTACTTAATGTTGTTTTTTTATTTATATGATTTTAATATATTATAGTAAATTTAGGCCTTTAATTTTAAATGGTTTACTTTTATAAAGAATAAACCTGTATTTAATTTACATTTTAAAAAATTAAATAACATCTATTTATTTAATTATTTTGTGCATCGCTGGCTGTTGTTCAAAGAAAAGGTTGCCAGAATATTTTCACAAGGGATGTGGGAGGGACAACGTATGTTCCCCTACTTGCATTCTCTGACATGGCTGGACCATTTTGGCAGACACTTTCCAAGCCAATTCAACCTGAGACAGATACCAGGTAAGGAATATTTCAGTTCAGATAGAAAACATTTGACAAACTTATAAGCAACTGAAAACTAGGTTGTATAATAAGATTGCCCAACTCTTTTCAATAGATCACTGGACCAACATATAACAATGAGCAAAATCACCTTACTTAGACAAAAATCCCATTGAATGTCCCAAGAATGTGACCTCAATTGGATTATTGGCTGTATAGGCTCAGGTCCATGGATTGTAAAGTCTAATTAGGACAACGTGTGTGTCATTCTCTCTTTAATACCAAAGAAAATGATATATTTGTTTGTCTCATCTTAAAAATCAGTAGAATTTACTTAACTACTTAAGTCAAAAGGATTTTGTCTGTATTAGGATATCAGTAACAGGCTCACAATCTTCAAATATATCAAACTACATAAAATTACATAGATGTAGCTGTTCAAGAAATAACTGGAACTTTAATCAGGTGTCTTATATCGATGATATGACTTTCAGGTCATAATAATAATAATAATTAATAAAGTGCTTTCAAAGATTCCCTGATTTCTGTTAAGAAACAACCATCATAAGCATGGCTTTAACATTTAAGAGATTTTAAATATCCCAAAGAAATGTGCAATCCGGGAGACTCAGCTATGAGTTTATGAAACAAGAGCAGGATATGATTATACTGCAAAAGTTTTATGTTCTTAAATTACAATTTGGGTTATGCATTTCAAAAGGGAAGTTGTCCAACAAGAAGAAAATGGATTGTCTTTGATCTCATGATTATATAGGTCTCTGATTTAATAAATAATGGCTAAAGAAATGGAGAGCCTTCCTGTGTTTGTTGAGGTGAAAAAAGAAATGGACTGATTTTATTATAGAGGACAAGTGATAGTGATCTGAAATAAATAACCTAGTCTTTGATGTTGATTAGCATACCAAAGTAAGGATGCAGATGATGCTTCAGACTTCTGTTGTAATTGAATCAGTGTGTCCTATTCTGCTAAAACTTGTTTAACTGATAATCAGTCAGGGCACATTTATTTAGGAACACAATGGTAGGCACTCAGGATTGAAAATGTTGGTCTTCTGTTTTTTAGTGTGTCCGTATAAATCAATACCTGTGTCCCCCTCATTATTGCTGTTATTTTTCCAAGTTACCTCTGATCTGTTCTTTACAGAGAATGCTTCATATATGAATAGATGCACCTGTAAAATGTGCAGGTGTATTAATGGGAGCCCGCTGAGAATATGGCTGTCAGTGCCAGGTAAAACCAGCCATCAACTTCCCCAACCCCTCCCCAATCAATAATCTAACTAGGTCAAAAGTATGCAGACTTCTAGTGAAAGAGAAACAAATGTTTGTGGGCATCCCTTGAGCCTTTAAAGATTTGTTTCCAACTTTTCACATTGTTTAACTAAACTATTTCTGGTAGAGAGGTCTCTTTTAGTTTATACATCTACTTTTTTTTTCAAGATCTGAATGAATTTAAAGATTAAATTTTGATTTAACAAACTAAACAAATGTATAAGACTTTTTTTCTCTTTCCCTCCCTGGTCTTTAAATCTTGGCAAAAAATCAGTATATTTTAGAAAATGATGCAGTAGGAATGTTAATGAGTGTATTATCTATTACTCACAATAATTACTATTATTCTTTCTCTCTTTTTAACTTCAAAATACTTTACATCAATTGTAATTAATTCAAAAGGCCTTACAATTCATCTTTACAAAGGCCACAATATAAGATCCTGTTTTGCTTCTATCTCGATGTAGTTAATTACTAACTATATATGAAATATAATAGATTTTTGAAGAACACAGCTATGTTTTAGCCTTTTTATAGAGATGCACCAACTGAAAACAGCTATTGGGAAAAGTTTATTGGGAAGGTGGAGGGGAAGAAACTCTGATATCTGGAATCTACAGATTTCTTTCAGGCTGGTCATTCTGGTTTCAGGCCTGAGTAAGAGATTACAACAGTCTTTTGGTCTCCCACTAGCGATGAACAAAGGTCAGGTGCCAAGGCACTTCTTTTAAATCAGCTGCCTTTGGTGCTATTGCCCATGAGGTTTTGTCAACTCAAATGTAGACCCTGGCAGGGGCAAATGGGATTGTTCATTCTTTTCCATTGGAGAGATACCAAATAGCCATGGTGGAAACTTATTTATCTGCTGCAGAGGGCTCTTACTTTCAGAAAGCTGTGTTGTCACCCCTCTTGTTCCATGTATATCTGAGACAGCTGGAGGAGATAATTAGATGCCTTGACCTGGAATACCAGCAGAATGCTCATGATACACATTGGACCTAACAGTGCTATGATGACCAGTCTGTTCCAATGCCTGGCTTAAATGAACTTTGGGTAAATGTGAGCTGATGCTTAATGCAGGTAAAACAGAGGATGCTGGTTGGTTTAGGAAAACAACCTGTAAGTATAACTGAAGTAGTGCCTGCTCTTATTCTTGAGGACACTTGTCTAGCCTTTCAGGAGGTTTGTAATTTAAAGGTACTTTTGAGTCCCCAGTTTTGCTCCTGGAGTCCCAGGTTACCAAAAATATGTATTTCCCTTTGTGCTGAGTGCGGTGACCACAGCAATTTTCTCCAAAATGCCATCCTTGGCACAGTTATCCAAGCCTTCATGGCTTCAGGTTGGGTCACTGTAATGCATCCTACCTGTTTACCCTTAAAGACCAGATAGCAGATCCAGTGGGTACAGAATGCAGTGGCCAGACTTCTCAGTGGGGTTGGCCAGAGGAAGCTTTTTGAAAAATAATCTATTTCCGTGTGCAGTTGATATGTTGTCAGTAAAAGTCCATAGATAGCAGTCCCAGATGTTCAAATCTAGGGACTCCCAGCAGGACATCTATATTTGATGTTTCAGATGCTGATATAATGCTGGTATGATGCATGAACTGGGGGCAGGAGAGGCACAAGAGGTTCTCAGGGGTGGTGGGGGGTGCCAGGAACCTGGGACCCCATGGTAGTGATCAGCAGTTTTAGATGTGAGACTTGTTTTTGATTCATGCCCTTGTTATCTGCTCTAGCTTCCTGGGGCTTCAAGGCACCCAAAGACTGCTGTGCTTTATTAGTGCTCTGGTGAAGTTAAAGGAATATTAGAATGTTCATGGCATATCTAGTTATATTGCAGATGTGTTCTGTCCAAATATACATTCTATATTATGTGTCCATTAATAGTTTAAGTTATAATAAATAAGTCATTCTGATTTCTAATAAGGCAAACCTTACTTGTCAAAGACTTCTTTGGGGAAGCCAGGTTGATAAAAATACCGAATCAGTACTTGGGTAGTTCCCAGTTTGGTTGAGTGTTTCATTTCTTACCATTTTCTAGGTACAGCCTTTGGCACTTACTCTTCAAAAGATTAAAAATCCTTTTGCACATTCTTCTGAAATTCTGTTATCTGTCCTTCCTATACTCCCCATCCTCCATCTAATTTGACTGCAAAGTAGACCGAAAGATCTGGGAGCAGTTCATTCTCTAGTCATTCCATTAGTTGATGTCTAGAGGGCAGGTGATATAGCCTAATGAGCCTGAATCTAGTGAGCTGTACAAAATGCTGATTTTCAAATGCATTTTATCTAAGCATTTTAACATTCATTCCTTGAAAATTGGCTTAATCATACAGAATCTCCAAGTCTCTAATATATGGTAAAACCTACTTCAGATGTTTCATTGCACAGGAGAGGGCAAAAAGCTGTAAGATGGGACTGGTGTGTGTGACAGTTGTAGCTACTGAATTTAATACAGAATATTGTTCAAAAAGAACATGGAAAATATGTTAATTGCAAACGTATCTTAGGAGTAAGCCCTAATGGGCAAATAGCCATGGATAATTTTGTCTTTTTGAAATAAAAATCAAACTATTAGCATCTTCAGCAATGATGCACAAACTGTGGGAGAGAGTGGGGGGCACAAGAGGTTCTTGGGGTGGGGGGAGTGCCAAGAAACTGGGACCCCATGGATCCCACAGCACCTGCTGCCATAAAAGAAGGAGCGGATAAAAAAAGAATGGGTATGGGGGGGCCGGGAGTGGGATTTGAAAAGTAGTCCTCCTGCGCTGCAATCACCAGGGACACCCCAGCAAGCAGCTGCTGGTCTTCAGCCGCTCAGCTCTCAAGAGACACTGCCGCCAGCAGCAGCGCAGAAGTAAGGATGACAATGCGGTGCGACTGGAGGGGGGAAGCGGGGGCACAACTGAAAAAGTTTGTGCACCACTGATCTACAGTATTATGTTAGTTCAGCAAACATAATTGGCTCATTAAAATGATGTATTTTTATATTTGTTTACAACTATGTAAAGAACAGTTAGTACTTGAGAGTAATATTACTTGAGAGTAATATTTCTTTGTGTGAATGCAGTTTACAGCTGACATCTTCCTCTTTGTATGAAACCTTTCACATGCCAAAAATGATTTTTTATCTTTCTACAATCCGCTGTATCGTTCAGCACATGAGATGATAGTACTGGATACCTTTTATGTCATTATTACTCACCATTTCTACTTTGTGCTGTTTTTATACTAATACAGTAATATTTCTGTAATGGAATAACTGCTGCGTGAGCCATAATGGAAAAACCAAAGTATAATAGGAATGTAGGACTGGAAGGGCTTCCAGAAATCTAGTCCAGTCCTCTGCACTGAGGCAGGACCAAGTGTTATCTAGACCATCCCTGACAAGTGTTGGTTAAACCTGTTCTTAAAAACCTCCAATGATGGAGATTCCAAAGCCTAACTAGGTAATTTGTTCCAGTACTTAACTACCCTTACAGTTAGGAAGTTTTTCTTAATGTCTAACCTAAATCTCCATTGCTGCAATTTTGAGTCTATTACATTTTGTCCTGTCCTCAGTCATTAAAGAGAAGAATTCATCACTCTTTTCTTTATAACAACCTTTTACATACTTTAAGACTGTTATTATATCCCCCCAACCCCACAAGTCTTCTCTTCTCCAGACTAAACTACCCCAATTTTTTCAATGTTTCATTGTAGGTCATGTTCTCTTGACCTTTAATCATTTTTTTGTTGCTCTTCTCTGGACTTTCTCCAATTTCTCCACATCTTTGCTAAAGTGTATTGCTCAGAAAAAGACACAGTGCTCCATCTGAGGCCTTATCAGAACTGAGTAGAGGGGAAGAATTATTTCTCTGTCTTCTTTACAAGATTTGTGCGAATACATCCCAGAATGTTGTTCACCTTTTTTTTTTTAACAGTATTACATCACTGACTCATATTTAGTTTGTGATCTACTATAACTCCCAGATCCTTTTCTGCAGTACTCCTTCCAAGGCAGTCATTTCTCATTTTGTATTTATATAATTGATTATTCCTTCCTAAGTGTAGTAGTTTGCATTTGTCCTTATTGAATTTCTCCCTGTTTATTTCAAACCATTTCTCCAGTTTGTCTACATCATTTTGAATTCTAATTCTGTCATCCAAAACATTTTCAACCCCTCCCAGCTTGGTATCGCCCACAAACTTTATACATGTACTATAATATGATAGATGATACCACCACACTATCTATTAAAACTATTCCTTCAGAAATATCCCTCAGATTCTATCATAGGAAGAAAGGAACAGCTATTCATTTGTTTAAACAGAAACTGCATTGTTCTGAATCCAAACTTCTATTTGTGCAATATTTTTATGTGAAAATTGAGGCATTTTTGGAGGAGGGGAGATTGCTTCAGCTGAGCAACTGTATTTTCTTCAGAACAAATGTGCACAGAGCTTTTTGGAACTATTCAGTGAAAAAGATGAATTACAGGGAAACAAATACCAGTGTGTGGGGAGAGGAGAAAATCATTTTCTATTCCTTCAAAAGCAGAGTGCTGTGTTTTGGGTTAATATGTATATTAATGCATCGCCAGTATTGTTGATGATATGCTCTAAATCTAATTTTATATTCCACACAAAAGATTACCTTTAATAAATGATGGTTGAGAAAGTGAGAATGTAGAACTCAAGAAATGGGCATCTAAGAGTAATCAATCTGTACTCCACCCCCTTGTTATTATGCCTTAATGTGATCTAGTTGTAAGGCTGTCTAAAGAGGAAGGTGACGATCTACACTAATATGGTCATCACTGTTACTTTGTACAAGCTTTATCACAATTTGGCATGCCTTATGAGGTATCATTGGAAAAGTTATAACCTGATGAATACTCTTATATCAAAATGTATGTAACAACACTGTATATGAAGTTATGAAATTTGCTATGTGTTCGTATCTGAGACATGTGAGCTTGAGAAACACTCACAAGTTAGCTCTTCAAAAATAAGAAAGGACATGTAAATAAGGGTGTCTGCACACTGTCCTCAAAGACATCCCAGGGGGCAGGTAGGCAAAGGTGCAAGCTAGAATCTGCATTTGGATGAAGGATGGATGGCAGAGTACTTATGCCATGAAGTTGCCTGACATGTAACGCAATCAGGATTTTTCCAGAAAAACGGGGTCAAGATATAAAAGGAGTGAACAAAAGCCCCTATCAAAAGCGCACCTTTTTCCTATCTTATCTCTGGACTCGTGAACTGTAAGAGGAGGAAATTTTGAACGAAAGGATTGAGATCTCTAAACCTCTTGGCAAAAGAGAGACTCATAGAAAACTAGCAGATTTAACATCCCTGCTATTCTTTTGAACAATCTGTTCTGATCAAACTGTAATTTTTATATGCATTAATCATTTAATAACTCATTACTTTTTTTTAGTTAATAAAACTTTACTAAGGATTGACTACAGCATTATTTTTGGTGTGTGATCTGAAGTATCCATTGACCTGGGTAAGTGACTAGCTTCCAGGGGTTGAAAGAACCTAATGCATAGTGAATTTCATTTTAATAACTATTTATCATAAAGTCCAGTTTGTCTGGGTTCTAAAGAGGACCTAGAATGCCTAAGGGGTCTGTGGCTTCATGGTAAAACTAGTACAGTTTTCTCAGAGTCCACATTTGTTGCTGGTTTACTGAAATCTAATGATCAAATATACCACCAGTTTGGGGTGTCTGCCCTATTTTCTGACAGTCTGTTGTAAGTTTGGCATTCTTAAGTGTGAGCCACTCCAGGCACCGTGACACTAGTTACATCATTAGAAGTTGTCAATTAATATAATACAATGCAAACATCTGTTTAATCTCTATATAGCAAGTTGCTGTATTGTACTTGTAATTTTCAAAATTGGCATAATTAAGTCTTAATAATATATAGAAAACTAACCAAGTTTAAAAAAATGTTTTACTCCATGCATTCCCCCTACCTCTTAGGCCCAAATAGCTCGGATTTGCTGACTTTCAGGCAACGTTGAACTTACTTATTAGGGCTTTTTTCTTTATCTTTAAGGAATGTTAAATCTAGTTTTCCTTGGGTTTATTGGAGGACTTGCTGATTTTTAGAGATGGTCTTAATCTAAGTTGATCAAAATAGTAGGTAGAGCTAACCAATTTTTGTTTACTGTCATCACAGACTCTGATATCATGTGATGTGGCATTATGTCATTGTGTGGTAATACTTTTCATATACCCTGTAATTTCAACAGTAGGGATATTTTCCAGGAGAAGGCAATGGGCACAAGTGAAGGAAAGTAGTTGAAAATAGTATGCCTCCTCAAACAGGACCATAGCCAGCCATGCAGAGTTCTACATTCATCTTTGTTCTGCCCCAGTTCCAATTCTGCACTCCACTCCTGCCTTCCCTGATTCCTGGTAATCTAGTTCCAGCCCTCAGCTCTGATTCCTGACTTCAACTCTATCTCAACCCTGGGCTCTGGCATTTGGCCCTTCTTTCTGCTCTGGTATTCAGACTCCGACCACTAGGACCGACTCCCGGTCTGACCACTAGGCATTACCACCAATAACCTGTCTTCTGACAGGAGAAGAGTGTCAGCCAATGGAACACAGAACTTGTTTAGAGTAGAAAAGGTGGATAGAGAACTCCTAGATGGGGGAACGCATCTTCTTCTCTCATGAAATACTGCTGCTGCTCAACTAATGGAGCCTCAGAAACTTCCCAGGCAAGCACCAGTGACTCACGCTGCTTGCACTTCAGTCTATTCTATTGCCTGGTGAGTCCTCACTTCACCAGCCAGCCTGGAGATGAAACAACACATCCCTAAACAAGGAGATGATCTCTTAGTAAAGGACGGGGACTTGTGGGAGTCCCTGCACTTTAGCCTGTTTTGTGAGCTATTGTATCCTAATTGAAGTGTGAGAGTGTTGAAAGTTCTTGAGCATGAAAGCTGAATGACAGAGAGAGGAAGAGATTATAAAGAGTGTTGATAATTCTTTATTCAATTGTTTTTGTAAATAGCTGTTTAACTACAATGCCTAATGAACATTATTACTTGAAAAGATCTTTTAAGATGTTTCAATGTGAAAAGTCATCCATTAAAACTTCCTTATATTTATATGAATATAAAATCATTGTCACAGAATAAGACGAGATTCCAGGCTACTTTTTTAGCTTGTGTCCATTTTCTCATCGCAAACATTTCAACAGATTGCTAAATCCGTCAGCCTAGCCAATTAATGTCCCCATTTTGCATAGCCTCACAGGGATAACTTTTGATATAAAATGAATTTTTGAATGTTCAGTTCTCCTCTTAAACTCAAACTGCAGGTCAAATTGAAAAAGTTGCTCTTGAAGTTGATAAAGTTACAGTATAACTCAAATGTAAATATTTCCTAAAATCCTTCATTGAGGCTCAGAGAGCCATCGCCTCTGCTATTGCTGAAGCTAAATCTCACCCTCCAGAATTTTCCTTAGTTAATTCATATTACCCTAGCATCACCCCAGAAGCTGGCTCTGAATAAAGTGAAGAGAAGGTAACAATAGTTTTTTCAGACATCAACCTTAGGGAAAAGTATTTATTAATAAAAGTATTTATTGCCTATTCAACTAAGAGGCCAAATCTTACTCTCTGATGGACATTATGCTTCTATTGACTTCCACAGGAGCTGCATGTGTTTGGAGGTCCCTGAAGTGTTCTAAATTGGATTAGCCCATTGTTAAATAGAACATTATTTGGTTCCATGCTCTTACCTAACACGACATGTAAAACATGTGCATTCATTATGGAACATATTTCTCAAATAAATCAAGCCCATATAGTGATCATAATGATGTTAGCTAAGTAGTCATTACAATTAGCTTTGAAAATTATTGCAGGTGTGATTTTTAATAGTATTGATTAGATGAAAGTGCATTAGAACATTCATGAAACCTTAATGAAACCATCCAATTCCAAGACAAATTTCATGAAAAAATAAATGCATATGGATCTTCCAATTTCTGTATTCAGGTATTTTAAAAATTTTCATTAAAAAGAAAAAAACTTGAAACTTTTGTTTATTACTGCATAATGAGAAGACATGCATGTTCCTCTCATGGCAGATGCTTTGCAGATGGACATAGCTTCTATTTTTCTTTTAATATAGCCAAATGCCACATTATATTTGTAAAGATATGAATACTTATGCTAATACAAAGAGTAGGCAGGTGCAGGAAGAAAAATTTAATATCATTTACTCAGAAAAAAACTACATAAAACCTCTAAAGCATTACCTTTATAGCATTTTAAACACTTGTGTTTAAGGTTTCTGAATAACACCTGCTGTAGGCAGAAAATAAATTTGCTCTTACAGCTCTAAGTAGAATATTTTAAGTGGGAATAGTGGTTGAAATCCCTACTCCAGCACTAATAAAGTAACCAGTAAAATACTTTGTTTTAACTGAGGTTGGAATGGGAGCTGCAGTTCATTTGCACTGAAGGGGACAGATGCAGCCAAAAGCAGGCACTTGGACAGAAGGATGGCATGCACTTGCTACTAGAAAATCAAGGGTAACTTCTTTGGCACAAAAGGCTGTTTGCTACCCCAGGAAACATGAGGGTACCCAAGGAATTTTTTTTCCTTCTGGCTCTGAGGTGTGCATGACCTATTTGCCTGCTAGCAAGTTACATTGTATGGAATTATTTTCTTATATACATAAAAAATATAAATCATGCAGCATCTGCATCACATGGTGCTACATTCAGTGGTTACCAAACTTTCCTCTGATATATTCAGTTAATTGTTGCTTCAAGCAACTTTCATCTAAGCCAATGTTTCTATAAATTTCAGAACACTACACCATTAGCATTCATTGAATTCACACTGATAATTTTTTTTATCAGTGCCATAAGCAATACAAGGATGGAATTCTAGTTGTGATTTACAATGTGTAATAAAACATTCCCTAACAACTGAAATGAAAGAGCAATTCTATTTGTGGCAAGTATGTAGTATCTAGTTTCAATCTAAAATATGATTACAGAAGGAACCAACAATGTGAGGCACTTGCTTTCCTTCTTTCTCCATGCTAATTGGCTTGGACTAGATTTTGACTTTAGACATAGAATCATAGGACTGGAAGGTATCTCGAGGTCTTCTAGTTCAGACCCCTGCACTCAAGGCACTGCCTGAGGAATATTCTCTAAATTGCAGTCTTTCCTCCTTGTTCCTCGTAGATGATAATCTGCTGTTAACTCCTCAGCTATTCTGCCAGGGAATGGGGTAAAGCCAAGGCTCTTCCATTTCCTGTCCACCATAAACATGTAACCCTGAGCACTTATTCCTTGGCTCTTGGACCCAATGTCCAGGAGTTTACATGAGAGCTTACCTTGAAAGAGATGGGAAGATAATTCCCGTGTGTGGATAGATTGTCCAAACATCACGCTAGCCATTTATTAAACTTTTATATTGTGCCAAAAATTTGAAGAAATAGTTAAGTAATTGCACAACAGGAATTTTTCTGCTGATGTTAAATAAATATGTAGCGCCCCTCTCTACCCGGTTACGTTTTTTTATGCCAATCTGCTTACAGGTTTTGATGGACAGGTCTGGGTTTTTTTGGATTTTGCCACCCACTCAGTGGGGTGTATCTTCTTTATTTTTTTTTTTCTATGAATTTATTTGGCCGTGCCTTCACCTCCCTCGCTCCTTCCTGGCAGGGTCACCGGGGCAGCTTGGGAGGAAAACTCTAACCACAGGGTAATTCCCACTTACTTGCCAGACAGTTGGAGACTTCCAAAAAATAACACAAACACAATATATTTAACACAATAAAACAGCAGACAAATATACACAACAGGGTAAAACACTATTTTTAGGGTCACCGGTGCCCACACTGATAATATCTGTGACTTTCCCCAGCCACGGGACCTGAGGTAGCAAATGTAAGATTAGTGTCCCTTTGGTACGGGTACTTTCTTGCGGGCCTTGATGGCCAAAATACCAGCTTAGATAGAACCAAATTGTTTTGTTTCTTTGTTTTTGAAGCATTGTTTCTGCTAAGGTCTAGTTTTACAGAAGAAACCTAAGGAAAAATATTACAGAACTTATTTTTAATGCATTTTCGAACATAATAGCTAAAAAGAATGTATATTTGGATAAAGCCATCACTGCCTTAATAGTTAACTTTTGTGTTCCTCCTAAGAGTGTCTGCATCTGTCATGGGCTGGCTGGCCCTTTAAAAGGAGTTGGGCTCTGCCTTACCTGTGATGGGTCAGCTCCCACCCCACCCACCATACTGATCATGATTGGCTGGAGAGCAGATGACTTGGGTCAATTATAAGGCTCAGATGAGAAGATGTAGGAGTATGATTAACGATACTACCTGGGGAGAACCAGACAGGAGACGGACTCCAGGGAAGAAGCCCTGAGGATGAGTGCTTTTGGAAGAAGCTAGGCCTCTAAGGAGAAAGTCTGGAGGGTCAGCACATGACAAGAGTGTGGTGGAAGGTTAATCCCAGGGGCAGAAGACCCTGAGTTTTGTGTTTTCTTTGGACTACACAGCTATTTGAGAGTTCCTTCATGAAAAAGGTTATCTTGGGAAATAGGAAGGAAATAGTCACTGCTGAATCAGGCCAGAGGGGGGCACAGGGAGGGACAGCATCATGACATTTAAATAGCTGAAAAAATGGTCCTTTTACACTGTTTACAAGATGGTTACACTAATTTTAAAATCCTAGATGATGCAAAGTCTTGGTACAGATGTCTAGATAATGGAAGGTACTTGTTTCAGAAGTTCTAATCACTTTTTTCCACTTTCCTTACCCCGTCCCACTCCCATGCCCCCAAAATGTCATGAGTTCTATTTCTTATACCACATGTATGTGGCTAGTTGATGACTGTGCGACATTCAGCTCCCCATCGTCTCCCTCGCTGCAGACTCTGTTGTGTGCAGATCTTCATTTCTGGCAATAGATGGGCAGCATTGTACAGTAACTTCTCTGCTGGGCTTTTCCATAAGAGTTCTCTTCTTAGTGATGCTTCACCCTGGGACTTCCTGACACTTTAATCTCAGAATGCATTTTGCATTGCATTACAGAAAATTAACAACTACCATTATCTGTCATTTCAGAAGCGTTCAATGCATTCTGAGGTGGAACTATGGGGAAAACGGACTACAAAGCATAATGAGAGGTGTTGCAGAAGGCCAGCAAATAAACTAAGGTCTTCCTGTGACATAGTTGCTAAAATTGAATTGGAGAGATGGGAGGTGGGCAGCCTTTCTCTTTACTTTAAGCTGGTCCTGCCACCAGTAGTAAGAGAAACTGTAGGGTTTTGCTCAGCAAAAGACAAACGGACAAAGGAGGACAAAAGGAGACTTCCCAAACCTTTCTCAAACTTGTGGGGGATGGGAGAGGAAGAATACGTTTGGATTTTTCTTTGGAAGATTCCTCACCTATCCATTCACAATACTGTGTGAGGCCTTTGGGTGATATAAAAGGACTTGATCGCTAGATAGAGTGGGGCTGAAATAATAGGGCAGTGGCAGCACAAAGAATTGTATGTGACAGATCCCAATCGGATTTACTGTTTATCTGGGAATTAGATTTCAGCTGTGTATGAAACCTGACATATTTTCTTTTATAGATTATGAAAAGCAAGCTTTTTGGTTTCCAGCCAAATTTTATCACCAATTCGAGAATGTGTGTTGTGTATCGTAATAGATCAATGGGACAAAAATGGAAGATTAATGCTTAGTTAAGAGTAAAAATGAACACTAGTTTGTTTTGAAAATACATCTACTTTTCAATATTCACATTGCTATATCTCAGAGTTACATTGGTTTGTCACGAAAAGGGTTCAGTGCTGATTGATAAGGAATGAAAACTAAGATCAGTGTCATGAATAATGTATAATTCATGGGAATTTGTATCCTTCAGATAATAACAGGCTTACCTTGTTCAATGGATTCTAAATCTATGAAAAAATATCATTATTTTTACTAAAATACAAGCAAGATAAAGATGTATAATCCACACTTCACAGCCACTCTTTTTTGCACACTGAAGCATTACATGCTATGAAGTTTTTTCTTCTGTTTTACAGATTTATAAAACTGGATCAGGACAATTTGAGATTTTAGGTCATCTTCTAATAATCACACTGAGAGAAGATTTAATAGCAATAATTAACTTCCTTCTCCCTATTTTTTTTTTTTACGGTGGGTACTTTTGTCATTCCTTTGCAGTGAATGAACATTTTTTCCAGTTTATAATGTTTGTTTTTTTAACAAAATCAGAATAACACAAAAATAGTAATACTTTGCATTTCTGTACTTTGCAAACGGTTTTAATCTCCTATGAAGAAAGGGACTAATTACATCTCACATTTACAAAATCTATTTGAGGTAGGTAAGGAGCATAAAATGGAACCTGTTTTAAACCACCACCCAAGGGAGCAGCAATCACAACTTGTCTGCTAAAAGTGGTCTTTAATTTGAGTTTGAACAAAATTATACTACGTATGTTGTAGGGATACATAATCATGATCATTCCTTTAAGGCAGGTGTTTGTCTTCCGTTGGTAATCATTAATCTAGGTTCCACTCTACAGAGATACTTTCAAACATTACTGATATGCAACCATGTCTGGGGTGCAAAAAATGTGCTTGGTTGTACTACAATAATACCTTTAAGCCCCAAACAGCAATCAGTGGCCTTCTTTTTTAGGCACCGTACAAACATGTAGTAAAAGACAACCACATTGTAGAATGCCAGAACTGAGGGTGTTCTTTTACAGTGTATATGAACTTTATGACTACCTGATTACAATGTAAATGTACTCCCATATTGGAACAAATTCCATGCTGAATTCCATGGAGAACATGTCTCCTAGTGTGTTACCCTTATGATAAATTACACAGCCAACATGAATTTCACTCATTCACACCAGAGCTTTCTTAACTGGTGTTCACATATAGTAGCTCAATTAAATAACAAAAGGAGTAGGCAAATACAGCAGACCGGTATATGATCAGTATTTCATTATATAGATTTTCTAAAATTACTTTTTTTAGGTAAATTTTCCATATTTTTATCACTCACCCTTTCTGTTTTTAAATTATTTGTAAGTTGATACACTTGTTTTCTATTATAAATGTGGTATCTTTGCTGCTGTTTACATGTCACTTTTTGAAGACAATCTTGCAATTGTCTGTTGAAAGAATTGATTTGGTGCTAAATTGTACTTTATCTGTGAAAGGGAGGAATTGATCTCCATCTCTTTCGGCTGCTTTTTGTATCTCTGTTGACCTTCAGTTGTACCATTCCATATATTTCCTATCAGTTTTGTTTACAAAGGATTTCTCCAGTTACTATCACTGTTTTGACTTTTCAAATGTCTTTCCTTCCACCTTATTTAGTATCACACAATAGTGCGATAAACTCTAATAGTTTGACAGGTTTCAGAGTAGCAGCTGTGTTAGTCTGTATCCGCAAAAAGAAAAGGAGTACTTGTGACACCTTAGAGACTAACAAATTTATTTGAGCATAAGCTTTTGTGAGCTACAGCTCACTTCATTGGATGCATTCAGTGGAAAATACAGTGGGGAGATTTTTTATACACAGAGAACATGAAACAATGGGTGTTACCTGATCACTCTCCTTAGTGTGTAGGGTAAGGTGAGCTATTCCAGCAGGAGAGGGGAAAAAAAAAACAAAAAACCTTTTGTAGTGATAATCAAGGTGGGCCATTTCCAGCAGTTGACAAGAATGTGTGAGGAATAGTAGGGGGTGGAAATAAACATGGGGAAATAGTTTTACTTTGTGTAATGACACATCCACTCCCAGTCTTTATTCATAACTGGGAGTGGATGTGTCATTACACAAAGTAAAACTATTTCCCCATGTTTATTTCCCCCCGCCCCCCCCGCACTGTTCCTCACAGGTTTTTGTCAGCTGCTGGAAATGGCAGCTTGTTTTGCTTTCGGGAGATTTCCAGAAGTTACCAACTTTAAAATGACAGGTTTCAGAGTAGCAGCTGTGTTAGTCTGTATTCGCAAAAAGAAAAGGAGTACTTGTGGCACCTTAGAGACTAACCAATTTATTTGAGCGTAAGCTTTCGTGAGCTCCAGCTCACTTCATCGAATCCAGGGATCATTTTGCAATACATCAGGAACAAGACCTGGTTTCCTTATACTCACTACTGCTGTTAATGTTCCTTCAATAAAAGTAACAATTACATTTAAGTTATTTGTATCATGAAAATACTTTCTAACAATCAAAATAACCACTTGATAAAATAAAATCATAACCACCCCTCCAACCTCACATTATCTCCTCTCTGTTAGTACATATATTTTGAGTGCCCTCCTGCCTTATGTAACAAACATTTCCTTTTAACAGCCTTAGTTATATAATCTCTGCTTTTAGGGGTCGGAAGTATATTTTAGTGATAAACTCCTTTTAGCCAGTATATATTCAATTAAATACTTAACCATATGTTATCAGGACACCTCCCAGGATACCAGCCCTTATTTTATTTCAGTCACTAGGGTCATTGCATTTCCATTTCCAATCTCGCTTTTATTCTATTTCTATTGATGGTTCACATTTAAAACCATGGCTTTAATTTGTTCCAGTACTAAGGCTCCTATAACCATTACTCATGTATGTATTCCCATTGATTTCAATAAAGCCTACATTGGGGAATCTTTAAATAAATAACAATACTACCACTGATTCGTCTTCCTTACTACCAGTTTATCAGGTTTAATTGAAATACTGGTAAAAACAATCTGCAGGATCCTCATGTACATGAGAGATACCATGAGTTCAGCTCTCGTCCCTTGGTGAAATCATGACAATGGCCATTTCAAGAAGCAGCTCTCAGTGGTGGAAGTGACTGGCTGGGAGCAAGGATGTGTTTCTCCACTTATTGGTGCTCTTGCTCAGCTCCTCTCCTTACTGTGTGACAGAAGAACCAAAATGTGTGCTCAGACTTGCACCATTAAAGTCAAGGGGACTGTCATTAGTGATTTCAATGAACACAGACTCAAGCCCTCAGCATTCCTAGCAGGAAGGTTGTAGGTATCTTTAAGCTACCCCCCACCCCACCACTCTTCCTTTGCTGTGCTCAGCAGCCATGTTTCCAGCCAGAATGCACTCATCTACCCTTTATGCCATCTTGCAAGGCCTCTGGAACTTATCACATAGATTGGAGAACACTGCTTAAAGGAAAGTGTCAGTTTCACACAATACTGTCACTGACAAACAATGGATAAGGTGGTGGGGGGGGTGCCTCCTTTCTTTTGTGGGGGCACAACCCCATGCAAACAGCCCTGGGAATGGGGTTCAACCTGAGTACAGCACATTTGTTCCATCTGCATCTAGTATATAGTTCAGTAGAGAGAACCCAATTAAATGTAAACTTCTTAAATTCATTCCAATTTATGAAAGCAAATGGAGAGCCTTCTCACTTAGCCTCTTATTGCAGCTTAGGCACTAGCTGATGTCTGGAGGAATTTTCGTCCAGATGTTAGACAATATCCTGGAGTAAAACAAACTCTGGATCACTTTCTCTTGCCAGGTTGGGCTGTTTTTTATGGTTTGGGGAACAGCTTGAGTATGTTTTGTACAAGTACAATGGTACCTAAATGGCTGCCTCATCGTGATTTAGTGGTTTTAAAAATATCCCTATTGTTAATTCATCATAAAACTTCATAGTGACATTTTAACATGCAATTTCTGTATTATGTTGGCTTTCATGAAACTTTTCCTGTCTCCTTTGGGAGATTCCAATTGCACTTATAAAAGGGTGGGAAAATCCTTTAAATCCTACTTCCAGAGGTGGATTATTGGGAAAAGTAAAATGATATCTTTTCAGCAGGATTCTAAGCCCAGAGACTAACATTTGAACTTAGTCCAAACATAAAGACTGATTACTAATGTAATTCTACATTAAATCTAAAAATCTATAGGAAGGTCACTTTGCTTTATAGTAAAAATGCAAAATATTCTTGTTGGCTAAAATTCTGGCTTGCTGAGGCTTAATATACAGCAATATTATCCAGACTGTTTTTTCTTCTGAAGAACAGAAACAGCTATCTATGTAAGATCCTGATCCTGCAAAAGTGCTGAGCTCCCCCTGAGAGATGCTGAGATCCCCTACTCCCATGGATTTCAGTGGTTGGAGCAGAGGGCTCTCAGAGCCTCTAAAGATGATTCACAGCTTATAGGATTGTGTCCTCAGACATCTGGTGAAATACAAGACTGTCAAGCAGTAAGGAAGTTGTACAATGCATGAATCTCAGCCTAATTACACTTTTCTTTTGCTTAATGAGCTTATGCAATGCAGAATGTTAAACAGGTTCTAAAATAAAATTATTCACTCATTTTAAAAAAAAGCTTTCAACTATTTAATTATATCAATTACCAAACTGTATAGGGCCATCATTATTTGTCTTATGGTAGCATTTAGAGCTTCTACCAGGTTGGGGCTTCATTGTGCTAACTACTGTAGAAATATACAGTTGCTGGCATTTTATAAAAAATATTATTTGAATTACCTATTTTGTTAGCTGACTTGGTACAATTATAACTTGTACCTAAGTGCTGTATTTTAAACATTTCAGGCTAAGAAAACCCTAACCCCTGACAGTTCTAGAAACTATTTCCCTACAGTTCTATAAACTATTTCATATTCCTATTTTTCTCTGTTCATGAGTAACGTACAAATTCAACAATGCTGAAATTTTAATTTATATTATTAAAATTGGGACCAAACTGAGAGCAACCCACACAGACTTGCTGTAATAATACTTTGAATTATTCTTTGTATCACAGTAGTGTCCAAATTCCCAACTCAGCACTAATACCCCATTATGCTAAAACTGTACAAATGCACAGTAGATGCAGTGCCTTCCCCCTCTTTTACACGTATAATTTTCCCAGAAAGGATTTCACCTCCCCGTGGAAAACTGATAGTTCCATCGAAGCTTTGGGTCAGGGTTGAGGGAGAAATAGATCTGTTTCTGGAGATTCTAATTGCACTGTTGAGCAAATGTCTATTGTTCTTCTATTCTATAGAGTCAATTAATCCCAAACTCTCATACATCACAAACACATCAGTATTTATCACTGTGCATCTTTGTGTAAAAAGGGCAGGATTAAGGGAGAGATTTGTTCAGATAATGGCAGTTCTGAGCCTTCTGTGCTCTGTATGGTAAATCTTGCACAACTGCAACAGGGGCCCTTCGTATATGGAGCAACCTGGTGACATCTTTGCCATCTCTGAGAATAATTTGAGATCTTTATTTCTGCCCTTTTCTGTAAATGAGCATATGCAGCATTGAATAATGATAGATTGGCTGTACTACTTAAAAGGTTTTGAACTAACTATTTGTCCTATTTCTGCTGTTGAAGAAACAGACACTTTCAATAGGGATGATCGATCATGCCTGCCTGCTTTAGACTCGGAAAACTGTTGAAATTGATCAGGTTTAAACTCTTCCAGTGACTAGTATTTCAATCTTTAAAACAATATTCTCTGATAAGGAAGACAATTCGTTAAACTGCTTAATTTCCAGAATATAGTATTTCTCAGAATTTAAGTTAATCAGATGGGTAGAATCCTGCATGAATAATGTATTGTACTGTGATTCTGGGAGTGTTGTCAGACCTAACTGGTAGCATGATGAGGTCCTCTATATCCAACAGGAGTAGAGATGCTCCTAAGGTTCTTCAGAAAAGGAACAAGATATGTTCCTCTGGCAGAGCTGAAAGGTGGGGTGATATGCCTGGAAATTCTGTTTAGGTCCACTCAGGGAATAAAGTAGTAGTAAAAGCTTCTTGACTTCCCCTTTCTACAGGAGAATTTGCCTCTGAGCTGCATACGGAACACTTTGGAGCCTGACTGCCCCTGAGGAGAAAGTATAAAAAAAAAATAGGAAAGATTTGGCAAACTTTCTAATTGAAGAGGTGCCCATTAATACAAGGAAATATGAGCAATGACTTTATGATATTAGCTGTCAAACACATAATTTTGCTGAAAATCTTACTTTTGAGTATAACACTAACAAAATCACAGGTCATGCATTTGGATAATCCTATTGCTGTGATTTGTGCAGAAAAGTTATACTTCTAAAGACTAAATATGAATTAATACTGCATATTCAAAAATGCTATATTTAAACACTTATATTTATTTGTGATCAGCTTTAAAAAATGTAGGAATATTACCTTAATTCTTATTCACTCTTTAAGTCTGAAACCGAAAATACCAAACCCAAATCCCACAGTATTAGTGAAAATGCCAGTGAAAGTCTGCCAAAAGGAGGACCTTTGCTGAATACACAGAGTTCAGATCACAGCAGCACTAGTTATTTATATGAGTTAAGTGGTGTGGCTATTTGCTTTCAAATACAAAATCTCTTTACAACGCTGTATTTTGGGATATGAAATACCAGCTATTAGCATAGTCCTGAAATAGTGACTCTAGATCTGTCAAGCAAAAGACCCCCCACAGGAGTATTGCTACCTATTAAAGATGAAACATAATGAGGAAATATAGGGTGTTAATGTAACTACATAAAACTTTGGAATCTAGTCCTCTTGAGTTATGGTCCACTTGTTATGGTATCGCCAATAAACAATATTTTGGTGCAGAATGTTTTGCATTCAAAGATTTTCAGCCACATTTAATAACTTTTTTAAAACATGAAAACAAATTCTGGCAAACTATTCTGTGACAAGGAGTGGGCAGTAGTGACACTTCTTGGAAATGGGTTGAGACTCACAGCAGACTTCCTGGCCAATAAAATGCTCCTGGCTCCCATCTCTACATCTCTTTCACAAACTCAGTCAGCCTCATCAGAAAGATGTCACAATGCCTGCATGAGATTAGTATTGGGATGAAGAACAGCTGGTTAAAATGTACTCAAGTAAGACTGAAGTGATGCTGGTTAGAAAGGGAATTCTTATAGGAGCTAGCCAAAACACAGATACCTCTCCTTCCTTTTTAAACCATCTACTCTCTTTTTGTTAAGGTAGCACAAAGTATCTGGGTCTTACTAGACTCATTCTTGATACCCAGATAATAAGAATGGTGAGAAATGCCATCTTTTGCCTTAAGCTTGCCAGGAAACTACATCCCTGATTCTCAATAAGGACCTAGCCACAGTGAACCATGTGTTCATAAATTCAATGACCTCAAAGCATCAGTCTACCCTCTTAGCAAGAAAAAATACCAAGAACACATCACAACACTGCTCTTCGTCTTGCACTGGCTCCCAGTTCACTTCCGGTGTCACTTTAAAGCCCTCAAAATATTTGGGCCAGGTTATATCAGACACTGTCTCTGGCCAATGAGACAGTTGTGCTCTTATAGACAATGCAATACACAGAATAAGCTTTCAAGAACTGGACATCAAAGGTCCTTAAGTTGTGGAGCAATTTACCAGAGAAGATAAGAATGAGCTTGACTCCTGAATATATTGCAAATCTCTTCTGTTTTCCAAAAGCCTTTCTACAATAACTGAGAAATAAAGGAATGACAACAACAGCCAAGACACATTGATACACAAAACCACAGTAAGTGAAAGCTGCTGAAACTCATACTATACGCACAAAGAGTGAAATACTGCCTTCACTGAAGTCAATGGCAAAACTATCATTAACTTCGATAGGGCCGAGACTTCATCAAAAAAAACCCTGAATAAATATTGGACTTGATGGCAGTTGAGAGTACTGTTGACCATTAGGCCAAAGGGTAGATGGCTAACCAAAGACCTACTGTCAAGTGAATCAAACCCCAGCAAGCTTTAAGAATTGTGTGTCATAATAAAGTTAAGTTACATAAGCTTTATTCAAATTTTAGCTAGTGAGAATGGAAAGCTTAATTGCCTCATGTTTAGCACAGTATCCTGTTTATCAGAACAAGTGTTCTAACTGAAAAATGTACTAACCACATTAGTATGAGACATTTGAATATTGCAATATGTTTGGAAGTTTACAATATGTACTAGACAAAGGGGATATGCATAACTGTCATATGTATGGGGAAAAGGAAATTTATAGACTGTCAACAAATAGATTGTCAAAAGATTTCTATAAAAGAATAAAGGTTTGAATTATTGATCAGACCAGACAGAGAGGGATCAGACCGTCATCAGCTGCAAGCTTGATTCCCCAAGGATTGGGTATTGTTTCTCTCTTGTTATGTGTTATTCTTAAATAATAAAGACAACTTTTATTAATAAAGCAATCTAGCTCAACTACTCCTTTCTCACTATTTTATTGTTACCAGCTAAGACCAGACTGCTAATGTTTTTTTTTAAATGTATGTATTGTATTTGTTTATTGATTTATATAACCAGCGCTCAGCCTTACAGGAGGTAATCAGCATTTCATAGGATTTATTTGATATTAATGAACAAATAAGCTACCCATGATGTTGGGAGTATTATGCTGCAAAGGTGCTGTGTTCCAGATAAGGGGAAACAAGTTCTTAATTGCAAGTTGTGGTCATTAAAGTATTTCTCACAGTATTAAGAATGTAAAATTTGAAATTCTAACCTGTCCTAATTTACGTAATTACATTCTACCAGAGGGCCTACATGCTACAGTCCTTTAAATAGGATAGGTAGTCTTCATTTCTTATTGGAAACTTTTTAATACTTCTGTGCTTTTTGAAATAGGCATCAGAAGTATCTCCATGTTAGTGACAGCTGAAGTGAGACCTGAGTATAATTTATATGTCCGTGTGCTATACTTGTAAACAGAATTGTTTTAAACATAGCAGCTTAATTTTCCAGGTGTTTGTGTGAACAGTTTCTTCAGTTATAGTCTGCGTTGGGTCAGTCCCTGAATTATGTTTTGACTCAGATTTGAAACTCATATCTGAAAATGAAACTCAGCCAGTCCAATAAGGTCTAGATTTGTGAACTTTCGCACAAACCTGGCCTGTGTTTCAAGTTTGTAACAAAATCTAAAGCCTAGTTACTTTCAAAATATGTATGCACCACACTATATAAAGTCCTTTTAGAATGAACGGTGCTATTGAATATAAATGAAAAATGTTATTACTAATATAACTAACTGATAATGGCACAAAGGGCAATTATTTAAAAATTCAGATTCTGACTGATTTGTCATGTTTTAATAATATCACAAAAGGATGGTATGTCATTTTGAGTATTTAATGTTATTTGTAATAATGGAAATCCACATAATCAAGACCCCTTGCATCACAACCATTTTCCAAAAAAAAAATGTTGTCAATAAGAATAAAAGAAAACAAAGATGATTGAGCACAATGACTCTGAGCACCCTTTTAACAGAAATGAAATAATCTCATTAACCTGCAAGGGAGACAAAAATTACCCCTTAGTAATTATGCATATTGAGCCTTTATCTTTAATAACTACTCCTTCAGCTGTATCCGAATTAATAACCAGAGGTGTTTTGTTATTCTTCTGATAAGAATGACTTGATATAATTAATAAATTTCTTAGGATTTTTTTCCCTATGGTTTCCATTACTTTCAGTTTTAAAAAATTAGCTGGAGTCAACTAAGGCCCCAATTTGGGAAAGCACTTAGGTTCTTGAGTCCTGTTGGTTCCTAAGGTTAAGCACATGCTTAAGTATTCTGAATTGAGGCCTAAAATAGTGATTAAGGTCTCTACTTGATTTCTCTGAGTTACCCATTGGTAAATACCAGAGCTGAGGGAAAATCAAAATGTATGTCCCATGGGAAACTCTGATATTTCAACATCTGTTTTTGTCCCAAATTCAGATGAAAAGTTGAAACACTGAAACTGTTTTGTAGAACCAGAAGTTCAAATCTGGAAATATTGAAATGTTTTGCTTCAATCTGTTGAGTCAAACCAATATGTTTTGGTTGAGTCAGTTCAATATTAAAATGTGTTTCTCTATTCCCTCGTGTAGTTTTAGTTTATCCCTATTCTCTCCTATGAGCCAGGCCCCCTGACTATACTACATCTTCCATGATGCACTTGAAGTTGTGTGATTCCGAACATGCACCATACAGCTCATTCAGAGGGGAGAGTGAAAAATTTAGATTTTTTTTTTGTAGAAACTGCATTTTCCATCCAAAAATCTTTTTGATGAAGAACTATTGATGTGCTCTGTTAACTACAGTAACACAATATGGCTTTTTCATTTTTTCTGGACTTGCATATATAATAATACATACTGCACATTCATCTATGTATGAACTGAATGTTTTGTTTTTTTTTTAAATTGTGGGACTGGCAACTCTGGAAATCTAAATCCTTTACAGTAAAGTCAGCTCAATTCCATTTTTTCCCCAAACACCTGTGGTCAGCAAAAGTGACCTGGAAAACATATGAGAACAGGCTTCTCCACATTTTCTGCTTGTGGCTGCACCTGACCTAAGAAGAGCAAAGGAACGTAAGACCCAAGTTTATAGGACAAAAAAAAACATTTTTTTCCCTAGAATCTCAGAAAAGGCTTAGGATTCTGCTGAAATTTTGAGCAAATTTGAGAAATTTTCAGGTCATTTCTTTTAACAAAACTCATATTCACATTCCTGAGGTATTTCTTTGACTTTAAGTCCATAAAAAAGATTACTTGAGACTAATGAATATGCCACTGAAGGCATTCAGGAGAGACAAAATACAGTTCATATATAGTTTATCATGCTGCCTAAAATCTCATTCATTTCTCTTGTCTATTCTATGTTTGGTTTCCTCTGTATTTTGCCTTTTGACAAGAATATGGAGGCATTTTTGCAACCTTAAAAATCATAATTTCTATCAACAAGATAGCACTGCAACATTCTAAAACTGTCATGTTTTATATACTTCCCAACATCAAACACTAATTATTATTCCCTAAGAAAAAGCATCCCAATCACATTTGTATAATCTGGTTCTGCTCCAACAAATGGAATCTCGTTATATTTTCTCTATTGCTTTGCAAAAAATCAGCTATTTATAAAAGGCTGAAAGATGGTTTCATTTTTAATTTAAATGGAGTCTTCCATGACCCCTCTTTGACGGAATCTGAACCTGCAAGTAATCAAAATGATTTTACTATCGCAAATCAGCATTACCTGAATCTTTAAACATCTAACCTTTGTGACATGCCTGGAGATGTTAAAGTAGCCATATGGTGCCATTTTTTTTTCATAATCAACTCAGAGCAGATTGAAATAGTGTCCAACCGTTTCACTTGCTACACTTGAATCATTTAGCAGAAACTTCAAGCAGTTCCAGAGTCCTAGATATTTTTAATCAACAAAGTGTGAGAAACAGAATGTTTTAATGGGAAACTGAATACAATGCCTGAATTTTAGGCAGCTGTGAATGTAGTGGTGTAAAGAAGTCCATGGAAAAAGGAAGCATAATTACTAGATATAGCCAATTGCTGGACTACTGTTACAGTTCAATATTAAAAATATTCGAAAGTCAGTTTATTAGTCCAAAGACAAAGTGGCACAGCATGAAAAGGACACCTACATATTAACTTTACCGGGAAGCAATCTCTTAGCATTCACTTTATATAGATCTGCATCAAAAATATACAGTGAAAAGACTGCCTGTATTTATAGCATAATAGTTTACAGATTAGAGAGCATACTATAAATCACCCACCAGCCTGTACCTCTTTTTTTTCTGTCCTGTCCTCTCCTGTACCTTCCTTATCTTTCTTTTGAATGCCATCTTCCAGGTGTCAGTGGGCTGTGAAGACGCCTCCTAACTGTACCAGGCCATACCATTCATACATCTTGCTTTTGACAGGCTTTTTATTTGTCTCGCTGTGCCAAACTCTTGCAAAATGTTATGGGATATATCTTAGCATGAGTGAACAGGAATGCATGGCATTCTGAGGAAAATATAATACCAATTCACAGCACACAACTTGTCATAACTACCTGACATTCATATATGTTAGAGAGCTTATTCCTTCACTGTCCCACTTCTCTGGTCCTTCTCGCATGAACAGAGAGCAACAATACCCGAAGCCCGAGGGGGCAAACAATTTGATGTTTATTGGGGTGAACTTCCAGCAAGCTTCAATCCAAGTTCCTTTTTCCTTATTTTCGAATCCCAATTTACTTCCTGTTTGTCCCTAATTTATATAGTAATATTCTTAGCTGTACCTTAACCAATCATTCTACTGAAATTTACCTAACCAATCCTAACATACTGTAACATGATTAGCTAACCAATTATATCCCACCACCCTAATTAGTTTACACCCAGCAAAATTAATTATACAGCAGACAGAAACAATCACAGAACCAGACAGAGACCATGCAAATAAACAATAGCAAAGTGAGCAAAACAATACAGAAGTGAGGATTTCACAACTACATCTATGAAGACATAAGGATTTCCCAGCTGTGTCTATTGATAAGTGAGTTCTTACCCGACAGAAAACTATCAACCTAAATTTCCTTTTACATCTTCTAGGCTCTACCCTTTCTCTGGAGGTGATAGATCGGATCACCTTCCTAACAGCCCCATATTGACTAGTTTGGAATGTGAGGATGTGACCATACGCTTCCCATCTTATGGCTGCCTCTGCTGCTTAGCCAAAGGCATTGGCCTAAGAACAGGGCCTCAGACTGTCACAGTGAGAGAAGGCCCTTACACAGATTCTTTCTTGTATACCTCTATTACTAGCTAAATGATAAACATATACCTACATTCTTAAAGTATAGGCCTTTACAGGCAGGCCTGAATATCTATATCCTAACAATATATAGTATAAAAAATGTGATGTGAAATACTCATAATTTTTGTTGGCTAACAGGAAGGTATCTTGGCTACCTAAGCAACCTTCAAAACAGTGGTCCCTGCTATTATATATTATTTGGTAAAATATAAAATAGTAAAGTCTCCAAAAGTGCTTGATGAGCTGATTGCCCAACATTGGACAATGACTAACATTAATACAGTGACATCCATTCATTTGTTCACAACCACTGTACAAACGTAAATAACAGGCATTATGTCCATGTAGCTAAGCATTTTAATTCTACAGTACAATGTTTTGAGGATAAAGCCATGACAGGTGTTCATCCTAAGAGGGTGTTAATGGGGTAGTGGGTAAACTCGCATAGGGAGCACTGAGGGTGAATTCTGAAATTTTATCAATGAAATGATAAGTACAGAGCTTAGCATTTGTAATCTGACAGCCATGAGAATAGACCCTATAGTGCCAAATTCTATCAAATTATGACAATTTGATACTGCATAGTGTTCTTAAATGATGGATGGAAGTTGTTAGAATTGCAGTTAAGTCATTTTCGTCTCTTAAAATATTATGTATATCGTATCGCCTCCTCCTATAGTAGATTATTTAAATAAACACTTCACATAAGATGAGTAAGGAACTATGACTTCATGATTGTTTTCCTCTTTATTAGGTGTTGATTGCTAGTTGTTCTGGTACCTATCTAAACTAAAGCACCTCCCCCTGTATTCTTCCATTTTGTGATAAATGACGTACATGCCTTCCACATAAAGGAAAAGACCTCGTCTGTACAGAGAGATAGCAAAAGAACATCTGCTTGTGTCTGTAGGTATTTCCCATTGAAATGCATATTTGCCATAATTCCAAAGTTGAGTGAACTGTAAAATATGCACCTATAGCAGCTGCTTATTTTGTTTGCAATCAAAGACCATAGCGTGAAGACTCTTCTCTTCCAAAACAAGTGTGTTAAATGAGTTGCAGCCATTTTCCTATATTAAGTATTTGGTGGAGAAGAATACGAGTAAAAATGTACCCATTTAAAAATAATATATTGGAACCATTCCAATACTAATTGCTTCCTACCAGCACTACCACATCTATAATGACTGATCTGACCTAATTGGATACCACAACAATAAAACAAGTAATTCCAATCATATACAGCTGGCAATAGTTTTGAGGTTAGTTTCTGCAAGCTGATCAATAAAACGTTCACATCACATAATCCACATTGAATGTATTCCTGTAATATATCTTAACTTCAAATGTAGCTGCGGTTAATTGCTAATCCATACTCATTGAACAGAACAAATGAGTGTAGCAAGAGTAGATACTTCATGTACCACCTCATCAAATATGTGAACTTATCCAGAGCATTTATGTTTTCCTGGTTTGGTTTCCATCCACAACTTTAAAAAACCCTTTTTGAGTTTATCACAAAATGTGCATGTGTCAGGTAAGAAGGGAGTGGTTTCAGTGATGAAGGTGATATAAATTCAAATCATTACTACTATATACTTTGATGCTAATTGGATATCTTCTGTTGAATATCTTATTTTTGGTTGTGTGATGTTATTGATCATCATTTTTTTAATTGTTACTAATCATACTTCAGTAATGACTTTTGTAGAGTGCCCTCTCTAAACCTGTATTTCTTCTGTAATATGCCACCCAGTTAAACTTCCAATGTACAAATTGATGCTTGTGCATTGTTCTGGCATGGCATAGCAAAATCCAGAATTGTCTTTGTCACGTACTCTTGATAGCACCACCTGATATGTCTAAAATAGAGCTTTTTTAGGTCCTGATCCAATACCCATTGAATTTAATAGATTCTCATTGATTTCAGTGGGATATGATCAGATCCTTTGTCCTCCATTCTGATTGTATATTGTTCACAGCTCGATCCTGGCTTATATAAATATTTTTACTATGTGCAAATATTTGCCAACTAGTTCATGTGTTTCAGTAAATGTGTTGTTTGCCAGCTATCAATAGTGACTAGTCACTATTTTCTGTTTTGTTCTTTGTGATGTGTGATATATCACCAGGTCATAGGGGGATGATTCAAACTTTTTGAAACAGGAGAATAGCAAATGGCAAAGAACACACAATGAATAGCCAGTTTGCTTATTTATGTGCAAATACTTTTTGTTTGCAGCAAACACATATACTTAAATGAAGAACTTCCATTTCCAACATTTGTCGACCAAATCCATTCATGTGAATGTATGAATAGCAAATAAAAATATTGGCAAACAATTATTTTTTTTCAATATTCAACCAGCTCCCATCTTTAATACTAATTTGATTCTAAAGAACATAACATAAATCAGTACTCACCTCAATGTAATGCACAATTCTTGAACTCCTGTGAGAAATCTACAAGGAAGAAATAATTTGAAAATAAAATTAAATGAGCATTTGAACAAAAAAATGAACAAGAGCAGTTTTGATATAATCAGATCGGTCATTCTGTTTTCTTCTATGTGTGGAGGAGAATGTCAGGAGTATTTAAAGCAGGAGAGAGCCCCAAGAAGAACCGTACCAGCCCTTTAGATTTAAGAGAAGATATTTCTATGTAGAAATGTTGTCATATAGACTCATAGACATTAAGGTCAGAAGGGACCATTATGATCATCTAGTCTGACCTCCTGCACAATGCAAGCCACAGAATCTCACCCACACACTCCTGCAATAAACCTCTCACCTATGTCTGAGCTATTGAAGTCCTCAAATCATTTAAAGACTTGAAGGTGCAGAGAATCCTCCAGCAAGTGACCTGTGCCCCATGCTACAGAGGAAGGTGAAAAACCCCCAGGGCCTCTTCCAATCTGCCCTGGAGGAAAATTCCTTCCCGACCCCAAACATAGCGATCAGCTGAACCCTGAGCATGTGGGCAAGATTCACCAGCCAGATACCCAGGAAAGAATTAGCTGTAGTAACTCAGATCCCACCCCATCTAGCATCCCATCACAGGCCATTGGGCCTATTTACCATGAATTGTTAAAGATCAATTAATTGCCAAAATTAGACTATCCCATCATACCATCTCCTCCATAAACTTATCGAGCTTTGTCTTGAAGCCAGATATGTCTTTTGCCCCCACTGCTTCCCTTGGAAGACTGTTCCAGAACTTCACTCCTCTGATGGTTAGAAACCTTCGTCTAAGTTCAAGTCTAAATCTCCTGATGGCCAGTTTACATCCACCTGTTCTTGTGTCCACACTGGCACCGAGCTTAGATAATTCCTCTCCCTCCCTGGTATTTATCCCTCTGATATATTTATAAAGAGCAATCATATCTCCCCTCAGCCTTCTTTTGGTTAGGCTAAACACGCCAAGCTCCTTGAATCTCCTTTCATAAGACAGGTTTTCCATTCCTCGGATCATCCTAGTAGCCCTTCTCTGTACCTGTTCCAGTTTGAATTCATCCTTCTTAAACATGGGAGACCAGAACTGCACACAGTATTCCAGGTGAGGTCTCATCAGTGCCTTGTATAACAGTACTAAGACCTCCTTATCTCTACTGGAAATACTTCGCCTGATGCATCCCAAGACTGCATTAGCTTTTTTCACGGCCATATCATATTGGTGGCTCATAGTCATCCTATGATCAACCAATACTCCAAGGTCCTTCTCCTTCTCCATTACTTCCAATTGATGCGTCCCCAGCCTATAACTAAAATTCTTGTTATTAGTCCCTAAATGCATGACCTTATACTTCTCACTATTAAATTTCATCCTATTACTATTACTCCAGTTTACAAGGTCATCCAGATCTTCCTGTATGATATCCCGGTCCTTCTCTGAATTGGCAATACCTCCCAGCTTTGTGTCATCCGCAAACTTTATTAGCATACTCCCACTTTCTGTGCCGAGGTCACTAATAAAAAGATTAAATAAGATTGGTCCCAAAACCGATCCCTGAGGAACTCCACTGGTAACCTCCCTCCAGCCTGACAGTTCACCTTTCAATATGACCCATTGTAGTCTCCCTGTTAACCAATTCCTTATCCACCTTTCAATTTTCATATTGATCCCCATCTTTTTCAATTTAACTAATAATTCCCCATGTGGCACCGTATCAAACGCCTTACTGAAATCTAGGTAAATTAGATCCACTGCGTTTCCTTTGTCTAAAAAATCTGTTACTTTCTCAAAGGAGATCAGGTTGGTTTGGCATCATCTACGTTTTGTAAAACCATGTTGTATTTTGTCCCATTTACCATTGACTTCAATGTCCTTAACTACTTTCTCCTTCAAATTTTTTTCCAAGACCTTGCGTACTACAGATGTCAAACTAACAGGCCTGTAGTTACCCGGATCACTTTTTTTTCCCTTTCTTAAAAATAGGAATTTTGTTAGCAATTCTCCAGTCATACGGTACTACCCCTGAGTTTACAGATTCATTAATAATTCTTGCTAATGGGCTTGCAATTTCATGTGCCAATTCCTTTAATATTCTTGGATGAAGATTATCTGGGCCCCCCGATTTAGTCCCATTAAGCTGTCGAGTTTCGCTTCTACCTCGGATATGGTAATATCTACCTCCATATCCTCATTCCCATTTGTCATGCTACCATTATCCCTAAGATCCTTATTAGCCTCATTAAAGACTGAGGCAAAGTATTTGTTTAGATATTGGGCCATGCCTAGATTATCCTTAACCTCCACTCCATCCTCAGTGTTTAGCGATCCCACTTCTTCTTTCTTTGTTTTCTTCTTATTTATATGGCTATAGAACCTTTTACTATTGGTTTTATTTCCCTTTACGAGGTCCAACTCTACTTGACTTTTAGCCCGTCTCACTTTATCTCTACATGTTCTGACCTCAATAAGGTAGCTTTCCTTGCTGATCCCTCCCATCTTCCACTTTCTGTATGCTTTCTGCTTTTTCTTAATCACCTCTCTGAGATGCTTGCTCATCCAGCTTGGTCTACAACTCCTGCCAATGAATTTTTTCCCCTTTCTTGGGATGCAGGCTTCTGATAGCTTCTGCAGCTTTGACTTAAAGTAATCCCAGGCCTCCTCTGCCTTTAGATCCATAAATTCTTAAGTCCAATCCACTTCCCTAACTAATTTCCTTAATTTTTGAAAGTCAGCCCTTTTGAAATCAAAAACCCTAGTCACAGATTTATTTTTGTTTATCCTTCCATTCAGTTTGAACTGAATTAGCTCGTGATCACTCGAGCCAAGGTTGTCCCCTACAACCATTTCTTCTATGAGGTCCTCACTACTCACCAAAACCAAATCTAAAATGGCATCCCCTCTTGTTGGTTCAGCAACTACTTGATGAAGGAATCAATCAGCTATCGCATCTAGGAAAATCTGAGCCCTATTTTTATTACTAGCACTTGTCCTCCAGTCTATATCTGGGAAGTTAAAGTCTTCCATGATCACGCAGTTCCCATTCGTATTTACTTCATTAAAAACATTAAAGTGGTCTCTATCCATATCTAAATTAGATCCCGGTGGTCTATAGCACACCCCAAGAACTATCCCAGGAGAGGCTCGAGTAGTTTGCTTCCCCAATGTGATTTTTGCCCAGACAGACTTTGTCTTATCCATTCCATCGCTTCTTATTTCTTTACAGTCTACCTCATCATTGATATACAATGCTACTCCACCACCTTTGCCTTTATTTCTGTCTTTCCTAAACAGCACATACCTTCAATACCTGTAGTCCAGTCATGATTACTATTCCACCATGTTACTGTTATTCCTATAATATCTGGTTTCAGATAGTAATTATTCCCACAAAAACTAGTCTCTGTTTTAGCTACTGAGAGCAATACTGCAGGTGGCAGCATGCACTTTTCCCTCCACATCTTGCCCAGTTAATGACCTTCAACTCAATGCAGAAGAAGTACTCACTCAAAGGAGCAAGGAGAGATGCACTCTAGCTATACCGTTATCCCTGGGCCTTTTAAAATGAAGCCTACCAGTCACACCAGATTATTCACAGAGGTTGTGTGATGAGGACTGTTATTACTTCAAAATAATTTCACTTAAGACCTCAAACTGAGACTTGAGTCACAAGTCCCAATCGGGAAATGCCAGAAACGTGTATGTTTAGTCTTCAATGTCCCAAGGGAATTTGTTTGCTACATGTTACAGGTCCCTTTTATCATTAACTGTCCCTCTAACCTTCCTCTGGGTTCTTGCAAGAAAGTCTTTTTTTAATATCTAATGACCAAAAGCCTTTGGTATTTCTAATGATCATAGTATGTTTGTCATATAGTCTGATTAAGGAATAATTATCTTACTACCTCATTGTCAACACAAGGGAAATTGCCATGTCCAAATCTGAATTTAGTACATCATTTGGTATGCAGTATAATTCCATAAATATGCTAGTACATCCTAAAATGCAATTTTGTTTATGAATCACATGTAATATCCTCCCTGGGTTGGGTATAAAACAAATTTGGAAACAAAAAATAACCAGCCTTACATTTTATTATGCATCTGGACTAATGTAATAGGAAACAATTACATAATATCTCAACCACATCAGTAGCAAGATACATATGAGGTACTGAGTGCCAACAGGCTCTGTTGTAGCAGTGATCTTTGGGGACAAAGCACAAAGTGGTCAGGTTCCACTAGAAATGGTAACTTCATGGAGGACAGTGCTGCCCCTTTTGAAGACAGCCAAGATCATATGAAGGCGAGGAGAGGCAAATGAATGCTACCAGTACTACTTTTAATGTGATTGTTACAGGACAGACCAAATTTTTAAATGTGAGTTCATCCATTTCATCTGTAAAATCCCACATTTGCACAGGAAGAAATGCAGAAACCAGGCAATGTACAATTTATGGCCATCTGTGCCACCAATTATATTAGCTACATGGACTAATGCAGACTGTTATGAGTGAAATAGATGTATGTACCTTGTTACAGGGAAACATCCTTTCTATGTTCCATTGAAATTCTGGCTCTGAGGTTTTCTTTTCTTAAGAAAGTTACTTGTACTTTTATTTAGATGATCATGTTCACTCTCTAGTTCATTTCTTACACATTTTTAATAGTGAGCATAATTAGCAATTGGAATAGTTTACCAAGAAGGGATGTGGTTAAGTCTCCAAATACAATATACAACCTAATATATTATAATTGATAGTATAAAATATTCCTTTTGAATAGCCTATTGAAATGTCTCATACAGATATAGATAAAGAAGGAAATCCATTAGGAATATTTTACCTAACATCTGTTACAATAACAGGTAAGATTCCTGGACACACTGTCTGTAACACCTCTTTTCAATGCCATTAGCATTAATTTTCATATTACACTGGATTTCATATATAAAATATACAAACAAACTGGGAACCTTCAAGTTGTGCAACAAGTAATTTATGTAACCTCGTGATCTTATATTTGTTACTTTCATCCTTCCCCTCTTTTTCCTTCCTTTGTTTTCTCATGCTCACTTGTGACCACTGTTCTCAGTTGAGCCAATGCATGAATGCTTGAAACCCCATTAGCTTAAATGGGATATACCAAGCAGATTCATTTTCAGGATCTAGCCCTTTTGTTGTAAGCCCTCATCGTTTACAACAAAGTAGTAGTAGTGAATACTAATGATAATATATGTATAGTATCAACAATAATGTGGTTCTGTACCTGATTGGGAACTCTAGTTCCATAGTCTTACTGCTAATATGGTGTGATATGTCCATTTATCTGGGCATCCCTCTTACATGTGCAGCATTACAAAAACATCACTCTTCTCTCAACTTTCGGTATTTAAAAGAAAAAAATGCTGAATGCCTTTCACCCTAAAAGTGGAGATTGATTGCTGGACATATTGTATATTTATAATATCATTTATATCTACCACAACAGAAACTTTGTTTTATATGCTGGGTAGAGAGGCAATATGGAAATATGTAATCTGCATGCAAATGTTTCTATATGAATTGAGAACACAATAGACATATTGGCTGCTCTTCAAATTGAAAAGTAAAAGCTGCCTTAAACCTGGGCAAAACATTTGTAATGAATTGGGCCTTGAACTTCACTCTGAGACATTACTACATTAGGAGAGGTTATATTTTTATTTATAGGTACTCAGTGGGATGATAAAGTAAAAATTTCTGCTCAGGAAAAACAAAGATTTAATAGGTTATAAATGTTTACAAAGAGCTTTGAAAATAAGTGCCTGTTTGATTAACTCTTGGGATAAGCGTTAGTACATTAACATTTTGGGCCTGAATCATAGAATCATAGAATATTAGGGTTGGAAGAGACCTCAGGAGGTCATCTAGTCCAATCCCCTGCTCAAAGCAGGACCAACACTAACTAAATCATCCCAGCCAGGGTTTTGTCAAGCCGGGCCTTAAAAACCTCTAAGGATGGAGATTCTACCACCTCCCTAGGTAACTGATTCCAGTGCTTCACCCCCCTCCTAGTTAAATAGTGTTTTCTAATATCCAACCTAGACCTCTCCCACTGCAACTTGAGACCATTGCTTCTTGTTCTGTTATCTGCCACCACTGAGAACAGCCTAGCCACATCCCCTTTGGAACCCCCTTCAGGTAGTTGAAGGCTGCTATCAAATCCCCTCTCACTCTTCTCTTCTGCAGACTAAATAAGCCCAGTTCCCTCAGCCTCGCCTCATAAGTCATGTGCCCCACCCCCCTAATAATTTCCGTTGCCCTCCGCTGTACTCTATCCAATTTGTCCACATCCCTTCTGTAGTGGGGGGACCAAAACTGGACACAATACTCCAGGTGTGGCCTCACCAGTGCTGAATAGAGGGGAATAATCACTTTCCTCAATCTGCTGGCAGTGCTCCTACTAATATAGCCCAATATGCCATTGGCCTTCTTGGCAACAAGGGCACACTGCGGACTCATATCCAGTTTCTCATCCACTGTAATCCCCAGGTCCTTTTCTACAGAACTGCTGCTTAGCTAGTTGGTCCCCAGCCTATAGCAGTGCATGGGATTCTTCCTTTCTAACTGCAGGACTCTGCACTTATCCTTGTTGAACCTCATCAGATTTCCTTTGACCCAATCCTCCAATTTGTCTAGGTCACTCTGGACCCTATCCCTACCCTCCAGCTTATCTACCTCTCCAGCCAGCTTAGTGTCATGTGTGAACTTGCTGAGAGTGCAATTCATCCCATCATCCAGATCATTAATAAAGATGTTGAACAAAACCAGCCACAGGACCGACCCCTGGGGCACTCCGCTTAATACTGGCTGCCAACTAGACATCGAGTCATTGAGCCCGACAATCTAGCAAGCTTTCTATCCACTGTATAGTCCATTTATCCAATCCATACTTCTTTAACTTGCCGGCAAGAATACTGTGGGAGAACGGATCAAAAGCTTTGCTAAAATCAAGATATATCACATCCACCACTTTCTCCATATCCACAGAGCCAGTTATCTCATCATAGAAGGCAACCAGGTTGGTTAGGCATCACTTGCCCTTGGTGAATCCATGTTGATTCTTCCTGATCACCTTCCTCTCCTGAAAGTGCTTCAAAATGGATTCTTTGAGGACCTGTTCCATGATTTTGCCAGGGACTGAAGTGAAGCTGACTGGTCTGAGTTCCCCAGGTTCTCTTTCTTCCCATTTTAAAATATGGGCACTATATTTGCCTTTTTCCAATCATTTGGGACCTCCCCCGATCACCATGAATTTTCAAAGGTAATAGCCAATGGCTCTGCAATCACATCAGTGAACTCCCTCAGAACCCTTGGACCTGAACCTGCAGCATTTAAACAGACAACAACAAGCAATGGATGAAACTCTCCCTGATATAGGCAGCATAGTTTCCATGGAGTTGCACATGTTGACTCCTTAGTGAATTTGTCACAGATGGAGTAGTTTACAAGGGCTTTGGGTTCAGGCCCTTTACTAGCACTTCACAATAAGGACCTACTTAAATATTTTGAATAAGCAACCAGTGCCTAGATTTAATGTTCTATCTGATAGTAAACACTTTAAAATTGTGAAGACAGTCTTGATTTACTAATATCCCTTTTTTCTCAGTTTTACCCATTATTATCATTGACTATTATAACTGAAATAAACCAGAATTTTTTCTCTCACACATACATTTCATTTTCTTTACTTAGCACATTTGACAGCATTTTGTGAGAAGTCAGTTTCACTGTTTTCTTAGACTCATCCCTCCACTTGGGTGGTATGAAGGAAGTAAAGTCCCATCAGCAATGCCAGTTCCACACTAGCCAGGGATTCTTCCATGTTAGGAAGCGTAGAAATTCCCAGTTAAATTATCTTTAATACTGGTTTTAGAAACACAAATCAGCCTTTTTATGAGGCTGCATCTGGCTCAATGTTTCCTTATATCATAACTGTTATTTCCTGTTCTAAGTTTTTCTGTACTCCCTGTAGGCTTGACCTTACTTCTGTTGAAGAAATGGCAAAACTGCTGTTGGCCTTAGTGGGATCAATACCACTGGGAGTGCATTTTGTCCAGCTGTGATTTTTAATGCTGAAAGTTATAGACATTCCTCCTTTAAAATACTGCACAGTATGTAATATCCCTTGCCAGGAAGACAAGTCAATCAGTGGGACAAATTTTGCCATTTGATTTGTGCCTAGGTCCTTTTGTATTATTTTACAATATAAAAGAGGCACTTTATTTTCAATAGGTTTTTAGTAAACATGAATGACATTAAACATTATTTCATCTTAGCATTTTTCAGATCAGATGAATTTTTAGATATATGCCACCACCCACATCAATGGGAAGGGACAACTGATTGGGTTGGCAGTGAAGGGGGGATAGTCCCAGTAGCAAGGGAGGGAGGGACAATAGATAGCTCCTCCCCCTGGAAGTCTGTGGTACCCCTTGCCCAGCTGGGAGAGAGGGGTCTGATTCTCCAGTTCCCAGGGTTTAGCCTAGTGCAGGGGCTATGTGGAGCCCCTTTAGGCTCTGTTCCAGCAGCTCACCCAGCCCACCCCAATTAGGAATGGGAATCCAGCCTGACAGATGCAGAGGGTCTAGCCATTCACCCGTTTAGGGGGTCAGGAGGGCTTTCCCCTGCTGCACCCTCTGTGTGAGGAGGGTGCTAGGACTCAGAGAGAGCTGACCCCAGATGGTAGGCTGAGGAAAGCCACTTCATGCTGTGGGTTATATGGTGAGGAGACCTGTAACCCCCACATTGGAACCAATTACATGCATGGTACAGGAGAGTATGGGTGATGGGCAGGTAGTGCCCCTCCCCTGTGTTAAAGTTTAATAAAAGTTGAGTCTGCACTTAATGCCATGCATGTGTCTGTCCTCATTTTGCTCCTGTGTCCACATCAATTGTATATTTCTTGGATGACATTCAGGAGACTAAAGACTGTGCTGCAAATTTGAATTTGTCTGGCATCATCTTTCAGCCACTGTTGTTGTTTTTTTTTTTATGCCTTTCTCCGCTAGATTAAAAAACTGTTTACGAACTGGTATTTTCTTCCTGTGAAAGTACTTATACATTGTAATTAAGTCACCTCTCAATCTTCTTTTTGATAAACTAAACTGATTGAGCACTCTAATTCTCTCTCTGTAAGGTATTTTTTCCTGCCCTTGAGTCATTTGCGTGGCTCTTTTCTGCAGCCTCACCAATTTTTCGTTCTTAAACTGTGGACATCAGAACAGGATGCATTATTGCAGTATCAGTCTCACCAATGCTATAAACAGAGTTAAAAGTCCTACTCTACAGTTCATACGGTCACGGATTGCATTACTCCTTTCTGCCACAGAATAGGACAAATCATGTTGTTTATCCACTATGACCTGTTAGTCCTTTTCAGAGACACTGTTTTCCAGGATGCAGTCCCCCATTCTGCAGGTATGGCCTTCATTCCTTGTTTCTAGATGTATAATTTTGCACTGGACTGTACTAAAATGCATTGTCTTTGACTTGGTCCAGTTTACCTAATGATCCAGATCATTCTGTATGACTGCCCTATCCACATGATTATTTACCACTCTGTCAATCTGTGTCATCCACAGGTTATATCAGCAGTGATTTTATATTTTTCAGGTCATTGATTGAAAGTTGTGTCCAGTCTAGTACTGATTTCTATGGAAAGCCTGCTAGAAACACAACTGTTTGATGATGATTCCCACTTTGACAACTACGTTTTGAGATCTCACAGTTAGCAAGTTCTTTGTCCATTTAACATATGCTTTATTGATACTGTTTAATGCCAATTTTTAATGAAAATGTTGTGCGATATTAAGTCAAACATCTTATAAAAATTGAAGTGTTACGAGTACGCAGGCATCTTTAGTAACCAAACTTTACTCATATTAACAAATTAAATCAGGTTTATTTGATACAACCTATTTTCCATAAAGCCATGCTGACTGGAATTAATTATATTCTTATCCTTTAATTCTTTATCAGTTCAATCCCATGCCAGTTTTTCCATTATTTTGCTCAGGACTGATGTCAGGCTGGCTGGCCTATAGCTACCTGGGTCATTCCGCTTGCCCTTTTTGAACATTGGCACCATTTTACCACTTTTCCAATCTTATGGAATGTCTCTAGTAGTCCAAGTTTTATTAAAAATATACATCAGCAGACCAGAGATTTTCTTAGCCAACTCTATTAGAACTCTTGGATGCAAGTTATCCGTGCCTGCTGATTTAAAAATGTTTATCCTTAAGTAGCTGTTGTCTAACATACTCCACAACTAATAATCTGTAAAGTACATCATTCTCATATGATATGAGTACAGCAGCCTGCTTCTTTCCACATCCAGAAATATATATTCGACATCTCTGTCTTTTCTGCATCACCAACAACACTTCTATCTAGTAAAGAGTCTATACCATTGCTAGGATTTCTTTTATTCCTAATATAATTTTTAAAATACTTATAGTCATTGTCCCTGCCAGCCATGAATTTTATTCTGATGTCTTTAAGTTTCCTTATAAATCGTCTCTACTTCATAACTTCTAATGGATACCAATAACTATAGATTTCCCCCTTTTATTTCCATTTGGTGTACATTTCTCTTTTATTTCTAATAACTGCCTTCACTCCACCACTGAACCAGGATGGCGCATAGCCAAAGTTGTCCACTTTCTTGATTACAGAATTATACTTTTGGCAATTTAAAGATGGTGTTATCAAAGAATTTCCCATATTCATTCACACTTTCATGATCCTAAGACCCTAAGTTACTACTAGTGATTCCAGACCAGTGATTAATTCATCTGTGTCCATCATAATGAGATCAATACTTATCTTATATTAGGAGCAATACTTTTTATGTCAGCTACAATTTTTAGAAACTCTAATATTTTACTACTGGCTGCATGCGACTTCAAGCATATGAATCCCAAATTGAAGTCCCTCATAACAACTGCTTTTTTTTCTTTCCACACTTTACAGATGGGTTCCTAAGGAATAACTCATCTTACTCTCTGGTTTGTTTTGGTAGTGTGTAACAGACCCGTGCCCTCTCTTGGGCCTTTTCAATTAGGACACTGATCCATATGCATTCAAGATCCTGTGGTTCTGAGTTATTGATAAATCTAAGACAGGTAATGGTGTCTTTAATGTAGACTGCCACCCCTCCACTCCTCTCTTACTCACTCTGTACTTCCTAAACAGTTCAAAACCAATGATTGTGATATTCCAATCATGTGAATTATCCCATCAGGTTCCCGTATACCAATTGTATCATTCTTTCTCTTTAAAGAGAATGTCCAATTGCTCTTGTTTGTTATCCAGACTCACAGCATTAGTATCTAAGCAATTGAAAAAAAATTCTTCTCATTTTTTGTCAGATCAGTTCAGCTTGTTCACTACACGGCTCAGTTTGTTTGTACTATATGTGCCATTTTAACAGCATTCTGGATGCTCCAGCTAGTCTCCAATGAAGAAGATTATTCACACACACACCCCAACCTGTAAAATGCAGGCCATCTCTTCATACAGCCCCTTTTCCAACAGGAGTGTGGGAGAGTGTACCAAAACCTTCAACTTCACACCACTTACACAGCCAACTGGTAACCTTCACTATTTCTGCCTTCTCTTCTTTGTTAGACTATATCATCACCAGTAGAGACTTGCCAGACACTTCATGATCCTACCCTATCTTGCAGTTATATCTCATACTTTAACTCTGGCAGACAGCACACCGTTTTGTTGTCCCTCTCCCTTGCTGAATTCTCAATATGAAGCTGTCAATGAAGACTGCTTGCCTTCTTAGGATGGTTGAAGAGGCTCTCTTGATAACCGCTTGCTTCACACCACAGGGACATCCATCAGGTTTGTCTGATGTAGCTTTCTTGCTCTCCAGAGAGAGGTTCTTTGGTAGTTGACTTCCTGAATGTCTGGTAATGATCTGATAATTCTAGCGAGGTTAAATACTTTGTATCTCTTGGTTACAAATAGTCAGTCTGCTTCAAGTCTCCCGAGTTCCCTTATCACAATCCATCCCCTTGTAGCATCTGTGTCAGTGATTTCTGAATGTATCCAGACTGTGCGGATTTCCAAATTTATTAATTCCAATGGTGTTTTCTCAGTTCAGGGTTGGAATTTGTTTTTTAACATATTGAATATAAGTGACACGAAAAGCTTATAGTGCTTTGATGGTAAACAACCACTCAACTGCACAATTATTATAGATGGCTCAGGTAGCACTACCTAGACTTAACCTTATCTGATACTTCCTATTATACGACCTTGTTTTCAGTTGCTTATAACTTATTCAGAGTTCAATCATTTGGCCTGAAACTTTCCATGCTGAGTGTCTGTTTTGTTTTGTTTTGGTTTTGGTTTTTTCCACTCCTTCAATTTCAGCTAAAACAGTTCCAGCATTTCCAAGATTGAGATTGTGGGAAAATATATTGTTTTGCCCAAATGGAAAATACTTTTGCAATCATTTAGGAGGTGTTAAAGCCTCAACTAGTTTGGGAGCGGGGACTTGATATCTGGCAGTGGGCATCTCCCTAGTGTCAGGGCTGTGCTTTGTGCCATCCAAATTTGGCCACGTTATAAACCTCCAAAATGCAGTTCACATAGTCTCAGTTGAGACTTGTTAGTTTGGCACCAGAGGTGGGTGAAATTACTCCAATAGCTTATTTGCCGAAAAATGCTGTTTTGCATTGATCAAAGTTACTCACAAATTCAGGTAGAGTTTGCTAACTAATTTCAACTTTTTTAGTTTGGTCAAAACATTCTTAATGATGAAATGTTTCATTTTGGTTTGATTTTCAGGGAATTTTACAAATGCAAAAGATTCACTAACTGGTTAGAGGTGGTAGTGGTGGCGGCTTCTTTATAACATTTACCCAGTGACTAAGGCACTCATCTGGAAGGTCAGAGACTTAGGTTCAATTCCCCCCTTTACCTGATGTGGAACAGGGATTTGAACTTGGGTCTCCCACACTGCTGGAAAGTGTCCTAGCCATGGGTCTGGGGGATATTATTGTCTGCAGTTTTCTCACTATCCCTTCTCTGAAGCGGTTCTACTTCTTATAAATAGTCTTTGAAGTAGGCCCTTGAACTGGGATCTCCCAGCTGAGTGGCCTTTTTCCTCGCTATAGAGAGTAACAGGTGATTCTCTGAGAGCTCAAGCACATTCTGTAACTTCTTTGAGAGATATTCCAATAAGGACTGGGAGTGGATGGGTCATTACAAAAACTAATTTTCTGCTACTGTTACTCAGCCTTCTTGTCAACTGTTTGAAATGGGCCACCCTCATTACCACTACAAAAGTATTCCTCCCTTGGTATTCTACTGTTAATTGAATTGGCTCGTTAGCACTGACCCTCCACTTGATAAGGCAACTCCCATCTTTTCATGTACTGGGTATATATACCTGCTACTGTATTTCCCACTCCATGCATCTGATGAAGTGGGTTCTAGCCCATGAAAGTTTATGCCCAAATAAAATTGTTAGTCTCTAAAGTGCCACAAGGACTCCTTGTTGCTTTTGCTGATACAGACTAACATGGCTACCACTCTGAATCCAATACTTGAGATATTTAGGCAGTGCTTAATTTGTGCCAGGCTCAGCCCTGGCATCTCTAGGCTTGGCAGTTCATAGCCCCAGCACCTCTGGGCTTGCTGCATCAGGTATAATATTTAAAATAATTGCTTGAGCACTGGCACCTCTTTCATTACAAATTAAGCTCTGTATTTAGGGCAGCTATTTGAGTCACATCTCCCAACAGATGGCTAAAAGAATCCAAAATCGATGTACTGGGCACATGAACACCAACATCGGAATATATATGGACAACATATCTCAAAGAACAGTGTACTGTAAGGTAAGTACCTGTTTCTTTCACCGTGATATTTCCAACTATCTGTAATCGAGTTCAGCAGCAGCAGCTGTTTGTAGTGCAATTTCTCAAAATGATGCAAATATAAACTAGACTAGATTTAATGAGTGTTCGGGGGGTGAGTGGGAAGGGAGGAAGCTACAAATTCTCACCCTATTTGAACCCTTGAAAAAATTTTGCATTGTATCATACACATCGTGTATTGACTAAACTGATGTTGCCCCTTAATGCTGCTTTATGTGTTCAATAACATTTCTCTCATAAAGTTTTCTCAAGGACACTGTTATACACAGGCAGGATACAAAATCCTTGATGCTTTCAAAGTCTGTGAAGTTATAATGAATGATTACTTGTAAAATTACTGTATAAAGCTTTGCATAATAGTGATCTGAAAATCCTAGCTCTATATTTGCAGTGATAAAATGTTTCAGTGTGATTGTGTGCCTGATTCTTCTCCCACTAAAATGATTTTTGTTGCACAGGATGTACACTTCATGCCCGATTGAAAGTTCTGGTGGGTACACAAACAGATGCTTTATGTGCCAGTCCAACGCCCATTGAAGTCAATGGGAGTGTTTATATTGATTTGCATCGGAATTGGATTGCCCCCTTAAGGGCTCAGTTGTACAAAATACTGAGTACTCCCAGTTAAGTCCATGGGAGATGACGGCGCTCTGCAAATTACAGGATAAAACTCTAAACCTTTGTCCATGTGTTAACTGGTTTGCATGCATAAATATTGGTGTATACTTATTTCACATGTATCTCGGCCTTCACTCTTTCCAAATTTGTCCCCTAAGATTTTTTTTAAATGTAACTTCTTTGAAAGAAAAGATAAATTGCTATTCAAAAATAAATAAATCTTAAACTGAAAGTCACTGAAATATTTACATGGTATTTATTCCTCCCCACAGAAATAGAGAACAAATTTTAAATAAATTGTCTAAGTATTTACAGCTAGGTTGTGCTTTCGGTGCTGAGTAAGCTGCAATGCATAAGCACCACCCCAAGAGTATTTCTGGAGTTATTATGCCTCCTGCACCCTCAGGAAGAAAATTCCCTCTCTGCTTCTCCGTTCCATGGTGTGGTGGGGGTTGGCTAAGAATTTGCTGCTGGCCAATCCCTGACCAGGATTCTCTGACCCCCTTGCTGGATGGGAGCTGATCCAAGGCTCTGTCAGTAGTCCACCCATCTGCTCCAGATTGTGAGTGGCAAGTGCACAGGAGTAGCACAAACTTGAGCATGATCAGGATAAAGAATCAAGGTCTTATTAGTAGCAACAGCAGCAGCAGCAAAGGCTTATTCTAAATATTTTTTTGACATTTTCTTAAAATAATTTTACATGTACACAGTTTAGAAAGAATGCAAATACTTTCAGCATCTTTAACTCTACATTTGTGCTAGAATAATGCTTCCCCCCCCCCCCCCAAAGACTTGGAATAAAACATATACACTGGCTTGTCCTTTGACAGTTTATTCTCTATAATGACTATTCTATTGAAAGAAAGTCTGCACACATTTTTGTGTGTGTCCAGCTCTTTGAGCTGATTGCAGATCAGTGCCTCTGATTTTTGTATTAGATACTATCATAAAAAGCCTAGTAGAATATAATTTCCTTTTCACTGCATAATTGTATATAGCTCATCTCTTAATCTACAGTTTTCTAAATAGAGGAATCCACCTTTGGCTAATTCTTTTGAATTCTGACTGACCTTGCTCTACTCTCTCCACCTATTACAATATATTTTCCATAATAATGTGATCTAATCTGTGAAAGGTATTCCAAATATAAGAATACCAGTAATAAATAGTGTTTGAATATTTTCTTCTCTTTAACATTTGTCTCTATTTATGGTGTAAGTATTAAACTACCATGCTTTTGCTGCAGTTAAGCTCTTGGTGTATTTTTAGCTATTTATACACCCTCATCCCGAGACAATGAGGCAAATCAGGGTGCTAGAATATGACCACAGAAGTTACACTGACATTTTTTGTTGTGTTTTTATTTCCCAGGGTCCCTGCATTTCCCTTTTCAATTCTTCACAGTAAACTGTATGGGCAAGTCTCTTCTCCTTCTCTTAGCCTGTTGTTCTGAATTTGGTGGTGGTTCTCTTCTTATGTGGTTATCTTCCCTTCCCAGCTTGACCCCAATTTTCTACAATCCGCAAATGTTCACCTTCTCCTTGCATGTTGCTTCTCCCAGGTTATTGATTTAAATAAAATAAACAAAATTTGTCTGAATATTGATCTTTGTGCACTTCACTGGTCTTTTCCATTCATACCAAACTAAGTTCACTTATCAGTACTTCTCTTTAATAACCAGGCTTGTCCATTATCCACTCAAGCAGTTCCCCAGCACCAATACCATACTTACTCCCCTCATGTGTGATGTATCAGATTACTCAAAGATCAAGAGAATGATGTCTGTGGCTTTCTGTCACTTAGTTCCTTTTTCCCCCCTTGTTGTCTGCCTCAGGAAAAAAAATCACAGTCAGAAGGAATTCTTGAAAGCATTTCTAGAGATGTGTTTGTGCATTGGTGTGGTTTTAAAAACAAAAGAAAGCAAAAAACTCCAAACAAATTGCTGAACAGAAAATTGCTATATTATATTTTGTATTCCGCTCTTCTTTGCATTTCTATTTTTATTTTTTAGAAGTTTTACTTTTTTTTTCCTTTGTTTTATGGAGAGACAGAAGCAAATTTGTTCTTTAGATAACTAAAATAAAAGTATTCTTAACTGAAAAAAGGGAAAATGCATAAGCAGCTGTATCTTACAAAGGGGCAGCTTTTTCTCCACACAGCATGTCTTGTGTGCTAGTACAAGGATTTGGGATTATGGGATGCAAAAAAAAGGGATTGTTGCTATGGAATCTAAAAGCTATTTGCACTGCCATGTTCATGGAAACCAAAATTACAGCATCCATTCTGAAGGGTGTGCTTGTGCTAGTGGAGGAAACAACAGGGGAACTTGTAGGCTTTCTTGCTGACTGCAGTAGAAAATTCATGCCTTTCTGTTCTTCACCAATCGCAGTGAGAATAATTATATAGTGCTTCAGAGTGCTACCTTTGAATGTACATCACCAGAGTTTTGGAACATATAAATTATGAGTGCTCTGACAACATTCATTAATTTTTTGGGGGAAAAAAGCCCTTGGAAAAAGCAGAGTTAATGCTCTTGCCATTTTTAAAGTAAAAACAAACAGAAGAGAGAAAAATGCCCTCCCCATTGATCCTATTTGTATACATCATAAAGGAACATAAAAGGGCACAAGTAAAAAAGAACAAAGGAATCTTTATAGTTAACCTTGGAAAAAGGAAGGTATCAATTTTCAGAAACTGCTAGTAATTCTGGGTGGCTAAACTTATCAGTGTCCAACCTGAGACATCTTAAAGGGCTCTTATCTTTAGGAAGTGTTGAACACTTGTCCTCACTTTGTGAAAATCAGGCCTCTTCAAGGTGTGTCAAGCTGGGCACCCATAAACTGAGCCACTCAGTACCACTGATCACTTCTGAAAATGTAGGCCAAGTTTACTGAAAGCTGTGCATGCCTCAGAGTCCTTAAATGTATGTTGTACTATGCTGTAAATGTTACGGTGCACATGGTGGTGACTGCTAGTGCACTCTCTGCAAGATCTTAGATAGATTGTTATGTAAGCTTACATTGAGCTGCATGACCATAAACTAATAACGGGAAAGGAAACATGAATGCCACTGTGTTATCAGGTGATAAGCACCAGCACATTTCAACACTATAAACTTGAGTTTATTAAAAGGTCAAAGGCAGTAGAAAGCTAACCTCTCAGAGGGATAATTTTGTTAGACCATTTTCTATTGCCAGGCTTTTCTCTGTGTTCCCTTCCTTTCATTGCAATTGATTCTGTGAAATGAAGACATTTTCAATGAAGACATCGCTGTACTATACTAAACCAAATCATATTACAGAAAGCAGAATTACTCTAAAATGACAAAGCAATGTACAGCTATAACTTTGGGAGAATCCCTCTTACCCATACAGTACTGGGAATGATTTCTGGGAATTATATAAATGCAATTTTAATTTTCAGAAAGTCATGGTCTAATGGAATCCAGGAGCTCTAATTAGTAGTAATATGTGAGTGCATTGAAAAGTGAAACTCTCAAATGGGAGGCAGCATGAAATAATGGACTAAATAGAGTGCCGAGAGTCAAATTTCTGACTTCCACTCCTGGCTTTGCCATTGACTTTCTTTGTGGCATCTGGTTGAGTCTCTGCTCCTAGGGGTTCCCAGTGCAGCAGTGCCCTGTCTGGAGTTGAGCTCTCAGTGGAATACTACAGGGCGGCACCAGACTGCTATATAAGCAGGCCTTTAAGCTCTGGGTTTTATCATGCTGCCAAAATCAAGCTCTATAACACAAGCCACAATCAGGAAATCATGATTTTCAAAAGCTTATAATTACCAGCATTTCATGGGACCAGCAAAAGGCACTCCCTTGATCCCCAGGTTACCCTGTGCCAAAGATCAAAGCTCTGCTATAAACAACAGAAGTAGAAGATCTGTTCCCCAACAGGTTGAAAGAATCTTAAAGTTAGGTGACTTTATAAGGGTTGATCCGATCTCCTGATATAATTCCTAATTGCCCCCTTCATTCTTATTGTCTTTAGTCAGATAATATCTTATAGATGTCATAGTAGAAGTCAATTTTCAGGAGGGATTTTTATGTGGGGAAGGTAATGGCCTTACCGAATCTTCCCATTGACTTTAATGGACTTTGGACAAGGCTCCAAGTGAGAAAGGGTGGTATTGAAGAAAGTGCAGAGACTTGTGTAGAAGTGGATAAAGGGTTTGTCAGGGCTGGAATTAAAGTGGAACAGAGGTGATGCAGGAACAATCTGAAAGAGAAGGTAAATAAATGAGAAGGCGCAGAATTAAGTGTTGCCTTGAAGCTAGTGATCACAGCATGATATGGTGGAACAAGGGAAGCCAGTAGATTTATTGAAAGAGGCAGGTGGCCTGGTCCGGACGAGGATGGTTTTCTTTCTAGCTTTGTTTTATAAGGATTGGTGGGGCAAGATGTGTGTTAGTGAGTTCATTGAGGAGAAGGAAATTATAGAAATCAAGAAAGAAGATGAGGGTTTTTATTTAAAGGGACAGAGAGTTTAGAAATGTGGGGGAAGAAACACCAGAATTTGGCCACAGCCTGAATGCATGACAGGGCATTGTTTTAGCTGATGTTGAGACACTCAGGAGGAGCTGTTGGAGAGATTGGATCATGCAGCACTGCCTAGAGTAACAGCCAAGAACGTAGAGGACACACCCATCCTGTTAATGTCCCTTTGACCCAGCTTCTTCTTCCTTTATGCTCTGCCCCAAGCAGTCATGTGACGGGCAAGGATTTTTTTAACTCTTTACAGATGGTAGTGTCCTTGCCTTGTCACAAATTCTTCCCACTGTAACTTTATATCTTTTGCTCCTCTTTTTTTTAAGTAGTGATACAATGTGGATATTCTCCCTTTAAAATAATGTTAGCTTTAATAAGATCTATCTTCCATTAACAAAATATACCAGTCTCATAAATCACTGATATATCTGTACCCTAATAGTTTTAAGTAAAAACAATCACCACAGCATCATATTAAAAAAAACCCCATGATTTATAAATAGAAGAAAATGCACATCTTTTAAAATCTATGATATTTGCCAGTTCTCTAATAAAACTGTAGTCTTTATTGTAATCAGAAGAGAAAGGAATGAAATCTTTGGAGAAACATATGTTTCTCATCCTTAAAATAACCCCCTTCAGATTTCTGTCCAACTTTGATTCAACCTCTGATAGCTACTGTCAATCAAGCATCCTCTTGTTCCTGTGGCCAACATAGCTGGCAAGCAGACATGCTTGCATCTGACACAGATGCTACTCCCTACTATTTGGCTCACATGAAGGGAATACATTAGACATCTGCTACAACATTTGATTGATTTAATGTGCAATACTAAGACTGCATTAGAAAATATGCTAAGAAAATCTGATCATATTCTAGGAAGCTGAAATTAGAACTATGCTATTTTTTTTGTTGTTTTACATTATTCAGATAAGAGAAAACAAACTGATTTATTATTGGCTTTTCAAAAAGAAACTGTTTGATTCTTTGTGATTCATTATTTATTATTCACTAATGAAAATGCTCAACAGGGTCTTCAGAACACAAATGACAAAATACATTGTAGGCACATAACCAGTTTGCATTTAAATAATATAAAATAAGATGTTCATCTTGCATTTGTTTGAGAGACCAGAATCAGCAGGTCGAGCTGCACCCCAAAAGGAGTGTCACTTTGTCCACTGAGCGATGGCATCCTTCCTTGGGTAATGGGATTACTGTTGGCCAGTCCAGCAGCTCTAAATAATGTGACTCTCTTTGTAGCTTGTGTTAGACATAAAGGGTGGGATTTTTGAAAGCACTCAGTATTGACCTAACTCTGCTCTCAGTGGTATAACTTCCATTGATTTCAATGACCTCGCCGCACATTTAAGCAGTGAGGTCTTTTGTCTGGCTTGTTGGGAAAGGTGTGTGCCCCTTTCAGGGCTAGAAAGCAAGGGAGTAGCTTTTGACTGCAGCAGCAGACCAGTTCAGTGTGGGGACGCTGATCACCTCGCTGGTGACTGGAAGAGAGGGGGGACTCTACGGATACATGCCGGTGCAGGAAAAGCCCTCTCTTACCTGAACCAGGTGGAATAGCACCCACCCTCCCACTTATGGAAGCAGTAAAGCATCAGTTTTTGTTAGGATCCGCTGTGGGCAGTGGAACCCTAGTCGCTCCTTTATCGGGGTGGGGTTCTGGGAAGAAATTTTTCCCTCACTGCCAGGTCATCCACATTGAAATGTTGATGGTTTTTGTCTTCCCCACAGCAGGGCAGGGTCACATCCCAGGGGAGCCCTGCAGGTCCTTGGGGGGATATGGTTGGGGGACACCACAGGTGCTGAGGTGGGGGGTGTTGGCGAGGCTAGGTCAGGTTCCCTACTCAGCTCCAGGGAAATGGCGACCTCCAGCTCCTAGCTGCGTGTGCTACCTCCGCTCTGCCCCAAGTCCTGGTTCTGCAGCTCCCATTGGCTGAGAACAGCAGCCAATGGGAGCTGCGGGGGCGGTGCCTGTGGGCAGAGGCAGCACATGGAGCTAGGAGCTGAAGGCAGGGAGTTCCTGTTGCCCTTCTGGGGAGCAACCCCCCCAAGTAAGCACCTCCCCCCAGGTAAGCACCACCCCACACCTCAACTCCGAGCCCTGAGCCCCCCCCCCACCCAAACTCCTGCTGCGGGGGGTGAGGAGGCCCGAGACTGCCCCAGCAGCAGACAATGTGACTGGCCCAGGGGCTGCCCGAGCTGCTCAGGCAGCTCCTGGGCCAATCGCAGGGGCCACTACAGAAGTCACGGAGGTCACGGAAAATCACGGAATCCATTTCTGTGACCTCCATGACAAACACTGAGCCTTAATTATACTCATGGCTGTAGGCATTCAAACACCAACTGGTGCATAAACATCAAGGGATTCACACGTATAGTTGGGTACCAAAGTGTCAAACTTTTTGTTTTATATTCATTTGTCAATGAATACAACTCTGGTGCACATCTGGCCTCACTGAAGTCCACTGAGGTCATTGACTTCACTGGTGGTATGTCACATCAACATATCATCTAGTTGCACTACAGCCCAAATTTTCAAAAATAGGAACTCTTAAATAAGTCACCTGTTTTTTTTTCCAAAAGTTCTGAGTATCCACTAGCCCTATGGGAAGACACTTAATGATCTACTCAAATAAATGTGTTAGTCTCTAAGGTGCCACAAGTACTCCTTTTCTTTTTGCAGACACAGACTAACATGGCTGCTACTCTGAAACCTATCTTTAGGAGCCTAAAGGTTTAGGTTCTTTTAGGTTCTTATTTTTTTTAATATTTTGCCCCCCGTCTCTATATGTCCAGTGAGAAGTGCTGAAACAATTCACTTTACCTGATTGGTTGTTTTAAAAAGCTTTAATTTATTTGTTTTATAATGTTTAAAAATGAACAAAGAACCAGTTTTTTTTATTATTTGACTACAAAGTGATCAACTTTCTTAATATTGCTAAGCATTTAAGCATTCATGTGGTATTAAAGCTGCAGAAAATTAGGGAAAGAATGCTAATGCTTTCTCAAAACAAAATTATTCATATGTTAGTATTTTTGCCAAATGGCAGCTTTTGTGCATGTTTCATTAAAAATAACTGCAGTCAACACAATCCTGAAACCATTATATTTTCGTATTCATTTTTGTAACCAACCACCACCACCACTGTTGGGGGACTTAGTCCACTGCATGTGGAAGGGTGTGATTTGGCCCAGTTAAAGTAGAAGTACACCCTTGATTGTGCTAACTACAAGGTAGGCGATGTACAGGACACCATAGTGGTAGGGACACAATGAGCAATAAGTAATGCATGAATTTTCACTTCTCAGATGTGGAAAGGAGGAAGTATTGCTATTCTGTGGCAATTTTTCTCATCTTCCCAGCATTTTAAAACTAGGGATTAAGTTACTTCTAGTGATTATTTTTTTCTTAAGAGACTCACATTTACTCTTTCATCCCTGAGCAATTCTCCCTTTTCACCACTAATAAAGTTTTTGTAAATAAAAGAAATACAAAATAGTGTCTGGTGTTAAATACACAGTATGATATTTATATCTTATGTAGTAAAGTGAAATGAGAAAACTGATTGTTTCATCTTCTTTACGTAGCACGAGCATTTATGTAACTTATGGATATATTTACGGTACAGACCATGAGGAGGAACCTGTCAGTCAGTCAGTCATGCTGAGTGAATAATAGACATTTAAGCAAACTTTCACACTATTGGAACAGAAAATGTGACATGGAACAAAATCAGAAAGCTCTGCTGAATGATAGGTATAAAAGTTGGCCAACTTCTGGGGCTAAAGTTAATGTAGCATAATTTAGACATATCTGAAGATATTCAATTCTTTTCAAGAGTTAAGCTGAGGAGATTTATCTCTCGCGTTCTGAGCAGTAGTGCTGAAAATGCTCTCCTGTCGCAGAAGAAAAATTTGAAAGAAAATAGATTGTACAATGGGGTGACATATAAACTCATTTCTTAGCTGTAGTTCATGATCCAGTCTCCTCTGTGACAATGGTTAATGTTTCCTCTGCAGCTCCTACTTTATATCTTTTAAAATGCCATGCCCCAGTATCTCTTCTACACATTGTTAACATGTTTTCCCCACATCTTCTTTTTGGGCAAGGGGCCTGTTTTAATGATCTGCCTTTGGAGACTAATAAATCCAGTGGTTTTCCAGAGGGGTTTGTGAGCGATATTATATTCCCAGATGATTACCCTGTTCATAACAGAGTCTTTGGATATTAGTCATCAGTATGGTGGCTAAAAATGACTCAGTTGTGGGAATCTCTCTCATATCATCTGCAATGACGACTGATGCAAAGAACTTATTTCGTTTCTTTGCAATGGCCTTGTCTTCCTTGAGTTTTCCTGTAACATCTCAAGCATATAGAAGTGCAAAGCCTAATATTGAGTATTTTTGAGTATTTTATTGAGTTTATTTTCTGTGTAACTTGGATCTGTTTTACTTTTCCTAACTATTTTATCTTTGAATCTGTGATTTTTTTTCTATTAAATAAACGTTTTATTTATTTTTATCATAAACTAGGCCAGGGGTGAGCAAACTACGGCCCGGGGGCCACATCTGGCCCTCCAGATATTTTAATCAGGCCCTCAAGCTTCCGCCGGGAAGTCATGTCTGGAGCTTTCCCTGCTCCAGCACTCCAGCTGAGGAGTGGGGTAGGGGTCTTGCCCCACTCCGCACGGCTCCCGGAAGCAGTGGCATGTCCCCACTCCGGCTCCTATGCATAGGGGCAGCCAGGGGGCTCTGCACGCTGCCCCCACCCCAAGCAGGAATGGTAGCCAATTGGCCACACCTCCATGTAGGAGCCAGAGTGGTGACATGCTGCTGTTTCTGGGAGCTGCTTGAGGTAAGTGCCGCCCACAGCCTGCCCCCCCTCCCACACTCCTGCCTCAGCCCTGATCCCCCTCCCATCCTCCGAACCCCTTGGTCCCTGCCTGGAAACCCTCCTGCACCCCCAACCCCTCATCCCCAGCCCCACCCCAGAGCTGGCACCCCCAGCCAGAGCCCTCCAGCACTCCAGCCCCCAATTTCATGAGCATTCATGGTCCACCATACAGTTTCCAGACCCAGATGTGGCCCTTGGGCCAAAGACTTTGCCCACTGCTGAACTAGGTTCTAGTGTGCAAACCATGTGGAGTGCATGTGCCAAAGTTAACTGGTAACTGGGAGAAAGGTTTCTCTCCTTCAGGGTGATTAACTAGAGGGGAAAATTTTGAGTGTCTGGTGGTTAAGAACTTGGGGTAGATGGAGGCTGGTGTCACCCAAGAGGTGTAACCAGGCTGGTGGAAGCAGAGATGAGACCTTTATGGTTGTGGACTGACCACTGGTGTCAAGGGGTCTAAGTCATAGCAGTAAGGAACCCAAAATCACAAGGCAGGCAGTGACAGAACCGCTTACGGGTTTGGGTGATCCCCAAAATATCACAGTAGTGCTGAGCAGTTGTTCTTCTGACTCATTCCCCTGGATACATTGCCACAGTTGATTTAAGCTAATATGCCTGAGATGTCAATTCCTTGGTATATGAAATGGAACTGTTGGCAGGGTATTCTTTATGAAGACCCCTTGCCATTGGAATTCACTCTCCATCTGGGCTTTGAAAAACCCAAGTTTATTGTCCTTCTGGTCATGCTGCAAAACCCTTCTATTTGGCCAGATGTTTGGGGAAGGCAGGGTTCTTGGATTTCTATAGAAGGGGTTAGGCTTTTTGGGCTGTGGCTTTGGGGTAAATTAGGGGTGGAAATATATTTACTTAATTTGTATTATGTTTTGTTGAGTGTGTGGCAGAGAAGGGGGGAAATGTGCTGCTGCTTTGTTTTGATAATTTTTAAACTGACTACCAGAGTGCCTACAGCCCAGGGTCATTGTTTTTCATGTTACTTTGTTTAAATTCAAATAAAGAGTTTTATATAGGGGTTTTATCAAATGAACCAAACTCAGATCTTAACAAAAAATTGACTATTGTTTTGTTTCAATGGCAATCTATATCGAGTAGCAAATCTGTAATAATTCTTCTAAAAACAAGAGCATCTAGGCAGTCTGCTGATGCTGTCCTTCTGAACAGATGTCTTTTCTAATCCATCATCTACTGTAACTAAGGATGGGCTGATACCTGCTTCTTGCCCCAGTCTTATTTCAGCAGTGAACTTTACAAATGCTGCCAGAGTGCATCTGGCATAAATCCTAAAAAATGACAGATACTTACCAAATTACACTGGATTGAGTATGTCATTTGTTCAGCTATTAAAGCAGTGAAAGGACACTCTTGTCAAGGGGAAAAATGAGTAGTCGGTCCAAAAAAATCTATAAAATACATGCATCTTATACTATACTGTAGTGGAGGAGCAGCCTTTATAAAAATAGTGGATTAGTGTTCATGAATATTTGAAGAAGCAATGGAATATTATTCGTAAAATAAAAACATGTTCTAACTGGTAAAAATCTTCCCCATACTATGCCTTCAATTTTCCATAGCTATTTAAAATGGAGGTCCTTTCTAATGTCCTAATAAATTAGGAGGAAGGCATTTGCTTCAGCTGAATGTAAGTAATCCTTCCCAATATTGCAATGATACATTATTAATACATTGTTTTTCATTTCTCTTGCAAAAGGATTGGCCAATTCAGGGAGGACAATAAAATATTGTCCACGTGTGTTTATTACTTACTGTGTCAGTTTTAGAGGTATTAGTTCTAGAGGTTCCTGACTCCATCATTTTTGGGGGGGCATTCTTTCTTGTGTCATTGATACATCCCCTAGAATGTTTTAATCTGTTCTGTTATAGAAATGTAAACACAGAATCAGACACTCAATTTGTGCCCATTGAAGTCAATGAAGCTATGCTGATTTAAATCAGCTGAGGGTCTGCCCATAATATCTTTACATGTTAGTGAAATTTAAAAACATTGGGCCAAACAGTGTCATTATGTGATAGTCCTATTTACACTACATCCCCAATAAGGCACTCAGTCACTATACAACAGTATAGAGCAGTGGTGGGCAACCTGCGGTCCTCAGGCCACACACAGCCCATCAAAGTAATCCACTGGTGGGCCGCAAGACAGTTTGTTTACATTAACCATCTGCAAGCATGGCCACCCGCAGCTTCCAATGGCTGAAGTTCACCATTCCCACCACTGGTATAGAGATACCTCACACGATTAACCCCCCACCCCATCCCCCCACACAAATTAAAACACTAAATTAAAAAAAATTTCAAACTTAAAGAAAAATACAAGAAATACAGAATAAAGGGGAAGATTCTGCTTACAAGGGCTGGCAGCAGTTAAAATAGTTCCATTTTCCAATATACTTTTTGCAAGACCCTTCTTAGATAGAAAGAGAAATGAACTCAGATGGAGGTCAAGGGGTATCAGATTTCTTGCTGTCAAAGCCACAGCACTGGCCAGATTATCAGCCAAAATAAGGTGTGATGACAGAATCTATTAAAGGTAGGCAGTGTCAGAGTAATGCTCAGGGGTGAGGTCAAGACTGCATTTAAGTGGAAGTTGCCTGTGTCTGAGGACTGAATTTGGTCCATTGTTGGTTGCTTGCTGAAATGTTGATTTTCAGGTGGATGCTAAGACTTTCCTCTGTTTCATTTGGAATCTGCTGGATAATAAAGAAACAAGAAATCTTATCTAACCCATGTAAAAATGCTGATAGAATTCCATCAGGTACCATCCTGTTTGATGTTGCAATATTACAACAATGTCTCTCTGTTTCTGTACTATTGCCCAGATGCTGAGGGAAGGAGATAGACAAAATGAGTAAGGTAAGAAACAGTGGCTGCAAACTTCATTAACAAATGCAGTGAAAGAAAATAGAGTAAGCAAGCAATTCACCTGGCTGTTACATGTTGCAGTGTATATAACCAGATAGCAGCCAAAGGCCATCATAGATAGGGGACTTTACCTGTAGTAGAGGCCTGCCATGCCATAGATTTAAGCCTCTGGTCTTAATCACGTCAAACATCTTTCCTTTACATAAAGGAGGTTTTTCAGTCTGTACTTGACCTGGAAGCCTTCCCCTCTCTGAACTGACCAACTTTGCTTAGGATCTAAGCAAAACTTTTAGGTGGGTACTCAGGTGGGATAGGTATATGCCTCCTGCACCTATGGTTACTGTGGTGGTCAGCCCCCATAGTTGCAACAAATAATAGTCCTGTTTTTAAGCATTGAGGTTTATCAAATGTCTTGGGGAAGGGGAAAAGAAATCTACTTCTTGGCCAATCCGTAGTTGGGGAAATTGCTTCCTAACCCCAAAGTGTGACTTGGAGATAGCTGAAACCAAATGTCTAGCCCCAGCCACAAAATCAATAAGCCTTGAATTAACTGATCACTCTTGAACCAGTCTCAATTCTAACAAAAAGGGAAAGGAGGGGCAGGAAACTGGTACCGCTTCACAGCACAACACCCAGTCTGAGCTCTGTCTTTTTTCACACAATGCACAGTCAATCTGTGGAATTCTTTGCCAGAGGATGTTGTGAAAGCCAAGACTATAACAGGTTTCAAAAAAGAACTAGATAAATTTATGAAGCATAGGTCCATCAATGGCTATTAGCCAGGATGGGCAGGGATGGGTCCCTAGCCTCTGTCTCTGTTTGCCAGAAGCTGGGAATGGGCAACAGGGGATGGATCACTTGATGATTACTTGTTCTGTTCATTCCCTTTGGGGCACCTGGTGTTGGCCTCTAGGGTACAGATGTGGGGACCTGCATGAAAGACCCCCTAAGCTTATTCTTACCAGCTTAGGTTAAATGCTGCCACCACCAAAGTGTTACACAAAGAACAGGTGAAGTGCCCCTTGGAAACGTCTTTCCCCCCAAAATCCTCCCCAAACCCTACACCCCCTTTCCTGGGGAAGTCTTGATAAAAATCCTCACCAATTTGCATAGGTGAACACAGACCCAAACCCTTGGATCTTAAGAACAATGAAAAAGCAATCAGTTTCTTAAAAGAGAATTTTAATTAAAGAAAAAGTAAAAGAATCACCTCTGTAAAATCAGGATGGTAAATACCTTACGGGGTAATCAGATTCAAAACAGAGAATCCCTCTAGGCAAAACCTAAAGTTACAAAAAGATACAAAAACAGGAATATATATTCTATTCAGCATAACTTATTTTATCAGCCATTTAAACAAAACAGAATCTAACGCATATCTAACTAGATTGCTTACTAACTTTTTACAGGAATTCTGACCTGCATTCCTACTCTGGTCCTGGCAAAAGCATCACACAGACAGAGAGACCTTTTGTTTCTCCTCCCCCCCCAGCTTTGAAAGTATCTTGTCTCCTCATAGGTCATTGTGGTCAGGTGCCAGCGAGGTTATCTTAGCTTCTTAACCCTTTACAGGATGACAGGATACTGAGCTAGATGGGCCTTTGGTCTGACTTAGTATGGCTGTTCTCATGAGCAGGGAACATACGGCCCATCAACTCCCAGCAAGCCAGCCTGAAAATTGGTCATTCAGAGCTACTGTATTCACTGACTAGGTATGCTGTTGGAGAAAGGGAGGGGTCCTTCCTCCTTCCAGCACAGCAGGAAGATTACAGATATCCTCTTCCCAGCCTGCACAAATAACCCATCTGAGTGAGTCAGGTTGGTAGTATGTGTAACACTGTTGGATCTGAGCATCTTACAAGAGCTAAAAAGTTGTATTAACATGATCTGCAATTCTCATCCCCCAGTACTAACTAGGACTATTGTATTTCAAGTGTTAATTACGCTTTCATAATAGCATGTTGTATTCCACAGGCTATAATATTTCAGATACTTAGAAATGATCCTTAAACCGCTTCTTTTATTTACTGTGCTCATAGCTCTGATCCTGTATTTTGATTAGATCTGCTCTTAATAGTAAATACTGTCAACAATCAATAAATGTGAAAGAATAATGAAAAGCACTGAAGGATAAAATTGCAAAGCTGGTGTCCAACAGCATGACTGGGAACAGGATTAACCCTTTGTAGGTATGCTACGTCGAAATACGTTTTTTTAATTCATTTTCACCTGTGGACAAAGTGCAGACACAGAAAGCAGCAGGTTTCCAGCACAGAGTACTTACGCCAGCACATGAACTATTTTCATAACACAGTAAATAAATTCTTAACCACATGATAGAATTTATTTTAAAGCTTTTTCAAATATTCATGAGCACAAAATCGCTTTTTAAAAAAGCTCGTCTCTTACAGAACAGTAAGCGGTGTATCTTCTATAGATCTGGGGCCCCCTCAACATTATTTTCGTTGACAAGAGTGTCCTTTTCCTGGTTTAATAGCTGAACAAATGGCACAATCAATCCAGTATTATTTGGTAATATCTGTCATTTTGGAAAGAAGCTTTTATTCAAACCCTTTACCAAACTGTATCGTTCCATTATACAAATGCATGAAGACTTCTTAGGGCCTGACTGTACCTGGTGTGAAGAGCACCTGGGGAAGTGCTCTGAGCCCTTCCATGAACCACTCGGTATCATACAGGATCAAGACTAAAAGTGTAAGGTCTGTCACCTTCTTGTACTTACTGAGTCCTGCAATGCCTGAGTCTTTGCTGCACCCCAGGCCATATGGGTAATGCCATCATAATGGTCTCAGCCACTCCTGGGCTGAAAACCTCACCTGGCAACCAGAAGCTGAAAGGATTATTAGACAGGCTTGTATCTAATGAATAGAAAGAGTAAATGGGCTCTCATTTGATAAGATGGTGAGGTCTGACAGTGCCTCCCATTGTCCAACCTTACTCATCCCTGATAACTCAGTGACCTCAACCAATTCTCATTCAGAGGCTACCTCAGACCCCATCTCCCTTGTACAGGCCTGGTACTCTTGCATTCTTGCCCTGTTGCTTCTGGGTTACCTAGTGGCCTGACAAACCTCCTTTAACTTTGGAGACTTTCAGCTGAAACCTTCAGATTCCTCAAGTTCTGGTGGATAGCTGGAATGTTTACCCAAGCTGCAGTTTTTGAAATGGTTGCCAAGAGGCTCGGTGCTCCTTAAATTTGGCTCTCGTGAGATGAATAATACTTTGGTTTCTTCCATTCCTTTGCGTTGACATCATGCTACTATTCTAGAATTTCTCTACTACTTTTTGTTCATTTCTTCCACGTGCATGTTGTTTTTGGGAAGTGGCATTGTCAGAGTTCCCTCCCAGACACAGATTCAGGAAAAGGACGATTTGGAGTTCCTGTTTCCCCAAAATATCCCCCCCAAGTCCCTTCACCCCCTTTCCTGGGGAGGCTTGAGAATAATATACCAACCAAACAGGTAAATAAGGTAAGCACAGACCAGACCCTTGGGTTTTTAGGACACTAAAAACCCAATCAGATTCTTAAAAACAGAACTTTATTATAAAGAAAAAAGTAAAAGAAGCACCTCTGTAAAATCAGGATGGAAGGTAATTTTACAGGGTAATAAGATTTAAAATACAGAGGATTCCCCCTAGGCAAAACTTTAAAGTTACAAAAAACAGCAATAACCCTCCCTCTTAGCATAGGGAAAATTCACAAGCTAAAACAAAAGATAATCTAACGTATTTCCTTGCTATTACTTACTATTTCTGTAATTTTAGATGTATCATTTCAGTCGGAGCTGGATTATTTGCATGGTCTCTCTCTTTGTCTCGAGAGGGAACACACAGAGAGCACAAACAAAAACCTCCCCCGCCCACACATTTGAAAGTATCTTCTTTCCCCATTGGTCCTTCTGGTCAGGTGCCAGCTAGCTTAATGGAACTGATTAATCCCTTACAGGTAAGTGATTCTGTACCTCTGGCCAGGAGGGATTTGATGTTACTGCATATATAAAGGTTATTACCCTTCCCTTTATTTTTATGACAGGCATATATTTCTCCTTGTATAACTTCCATGACACTCGGCATAATCTACTTGGAGTTCATATCATATATAAAAATAAAGTATCCTTTAGGTAAAACTTTGAATCTTTATGGATCAAGGTTTGAGACTTTTGATCTTTATGCATCATATAAAACAGTAAAAGGTTTATAGGGAAATACGAGTGGTATGTGACAATTAGTCATTCATTAGAGAGTGTGTGTAGTATGTTAAGTATGAGAATTGAATGCATGGTTTCTTGCAAAAAGACTGTATTTAAATTTCTCCTCTCTGAACTTGTAGATAGACCAGAATTCTGGTCTTCTCTTGTCTACTTTTTATTTAAAAGACAATGACATTTTAAGTGCATTGTGTATTTTCCTTTATTGAAGGTTTGATAGAAGTGGGGGTATTATGTTTTCTTATTAAATACCTAGCTATTATTACTTAGTTTAGCGAGACTTATTTAAAGGTAAATGCGATTAATTCAAAAGATTAGGAAGTGCTGTAATTTATGTATAAAGTACCTATTTCTGGCAAGCTTTTCAAATAGATGTTTTTGATAATATTTTTCTCCTGTCAACTTGACTCTGTGTCACACTGATTTTCCTACTAAGTCTGTCCTTTTTTGATTGGCAAATCTCTCAACTATCCAATGGACCAGATACCTATTTTCAGTTTGAATCAACAATAACCAACTGGAAACTCCTTTCAAGATTGCAACATTTTGCTAATATAAGCATATATTTAAGTTCATAACTGTTCTAGACAGTCCTCAAGCACATGATTAGCTCTAAGCATGAGCTTAAAGTTAAGCACATGCTTGAGAGCTGTTGTGAAGAAGGATGTTTTTCTGATTGAGTATGGACCACAGTCAAAGGTTGCATTCCAGATTAAAAGAGGCATTGTTCTGATCCAGACTGCAACTTCCTGTCAGAAAATTGGCATGCAGTATTTGAATAACTAGCTATTTAAACTGTGTGTGTATTTATTAGCTTCTCTAATTGTTTTTCATAATTCATCTCTTTAAAATTCCTTTATATTTTAATTTGTTTCTCTGTCTGTATGCTGCTTTCTACTCTCATACAACCAAATGCATTTCTTCCTGTTGTTCTCTTAGCTGTTAGAGAGTTGTTATCACGTGCGAACTGAATATTAAGTATTGCCCACTTTTTCACTTTTTTCCCCATACATTATTGATCTCTGGCCAATTTCCTTTAACTCATTTTGCATTCCTTTAAAGTCTGCATTTTTAAAGATTGGAATTTTTCTCTCCTTTAGAAAGTTTTTGAGGGCCAAGGGAAGGTTGAATTTTGAGGCTTGCTGGTATGAGAAGTCACACTCCTTTACCATTACTTCATAGCCATGCAAAATATAATGTGCAGAAATAGCATGACTTACCTATTATGCACAGTCTGAGTTAGTAAAACATGCTCCTAGCTCCATAGTGCTTTCCCAGAGTTCTCAAAATGATCAATGTTACTGCTTCTCCTGCTGAATGGAAAACAAAACATCTTGGAAGGGTTTACACAGAGCTCTTCACTAAAGGGCTTTTCCATTTATCGTATTAGCAATTTGTCATCTAAGTATTTTAGCAGCCTGTTGCAAACCTAGTTTGACAGTATGTTACATAGATACAGTAAAGAGTTTATATTTACTAACAGTGAGTGCTTAATTCGCAATGAAGGAGTGCAGGGCTCAAGCAATTTTTTTTACTTTCATAATTGACACAGCAAGCCCAGAGGTGCTGGGGCTATGAACTGCCAATCCTAGAGGTACCGGAGTTTAGCCCTGGCACAAATTAAGCACTGCTTATAGTAACTAAAGTGTTTTCCTTATCCAAATATTGGTCCTGAACATGCATTTCATAGGAGAAGATTTGGTTATGGAATGACGTGAAATGGGGAAGATTGGGGAATAGAAGAGGTATAATTTAGGCTGATGGATTAAATGATCTAACACATCTTTAACATTTTTATTCAAATTCAGATTATAAACATCTTTTGGTCTTGTTCTGCTCTACAGACTACGTAGACTGATCATTTGAAAATTTACGTATCTCTGAAATTATTTCTTTTTTTATCACCTCATCTCCAGACAATAGTCTTGTTTCAGGATTCGGAGTCATCCTTGTCTGGTGTGAATTTACACAGACTTAGGATCTGGTCCATGATCCTAATCTTCAAAAAACCCCCGACAATTATTGTCAAATCCAAATATACTCAAAGCTAGAATAAAGAGCAACTTACTGAATTGAAACGTTACTCTTAAATATCTTGGCATATTTAATAGAGAGCTAACCTAATAAATACTGCATATGCTAAGGTAAACATATTTTATCTGAGGCAAATGCGAACTTTTAAGAATGACCATGGTGGAAAACTCCTGTGACTCACTCACATACTCTACCTCACTTGATTCAGCAGAAAAGACATCAGTCTTGACCTCTCAATCCTTTTATCAATTTATAGCAAGCAAACTTTTAAGATGAAGCGTTAACAGGGTGCAGTTTTATCAGTTGTAGCATGACTCTAACTTGACTGGAAAGATATGAGGATGACAGGAACTGCACATAATGGTCCTTGCACTTCTTTCATGGAGATGAAAATATAATGAGACCCTGGAAGTTAATTAAACTATTTCGGAAGGACAGTGGTGAGAAAATGAATCAAGGAGATGGTTGCATTGTGCAGAGCAATGTTCCTACTTTATTATGGCAGTGTACTGTACGTAGGTCTCCACGTCCTGCTGATGTTCAGATGTTATTGCATACAACTGAGTGTTTTATTGGCAATAAAATTGTTAGACTGTCTTGAATTAAAATAAATCAAATAAATACTAACTTCTCCAACATGCTCAGAACAACAATGAATCCAAATGCTTTTGGAAATATTTTAACAATAGCAACTTGTTGAGGGGGTACACAAGATCAGGAACAGAAAGGGAAAGATGAAAGCTCTCACAGGATAATTTGATTTTAATGAAATGTAGAAAAAAGCTTATTAGTTTATTCTGCTATAAAGTATGTGAGTGTATTGCTGAACCTCAGAGTTTCACAAACACCCTCAGAGGGTGTTTGTGCACACAGCCCTCACTTTTGTGCATGTAAATCTGATGCTGTTTTCTGGACTCCCCTAGGTAATATTTAGTATCCAGGACCAAGGATTTATTTGATTAAAAATAAGTTTAACCAAAGAGTAACATTGGTATAACTTGTGCTCTGTCATTAAGCTACATCTGGTTCCTTGCTTGTTGCTCAGCTGTATGCTCTGGAGAGCATCAGAAGGCAGATGTGGGATGGGATGCATAGAGCTAGGTGAGCAAAAAGACAGGAAGCTCTCCCATGAACCCTGGGCTTACCCAGTACTTGCTCCCTGGAGACCTTGTTTCTGCATACCATAGGACTTTTGCTGGTGCCTTTGGAGATAGTGGAGATTTGAGGAACAGAAACCAGGGAGACATTTCTCCCTTTTCTGTGGACCTGTTGATACGTGGAGAATCAAGACCCAAAATGAACCTTAGGAAAAGTGCAGACCTCTTCTTTCTGAGCCTTAGGCTGATTGGGGCCATCGCTGAAGCGTTAAGAGGTACATTGGGATCCAAACCAACATGAGCCTTAATAGGCTTTTAGTTCCCCGACAACTGGATTTTTGGTCCATTGGTGGCTGATTTTTGTTGGATCAGATTTTTAAATGTAGAAGATGAAGAGGGAAGACTTGGTATCAGCCTGGATGTATGAGGAGATACAGGGAGGTAGCTCAATGAGTGGTGGTGTCCTTTGTGCTGTGGATGCAGAAAACCAATAACATGCTATTAGTGGGCTGGATTTTTTCACTAGAAATAGAGGGGGGAATGGCTCAATACCTATTTATACATATCTGAATTATAAAGACCCTCAAGTTTTTTAATATGATCGTGATAATCACATGCTTTTAGCTCGGCGCACTTGGCCAGGTATACTAATAGCAAGTCTTTTGAAGTTAAGTATTTCTTTACGTACATTAAAAATTGCCAAATTTCTCTTCCTCTTGCCTGCCTTAATTTTTCCTCATTTATATCTACTGCTGCAATTCATTTTGACTTCCTACTTTTCATCTTCTAGGGGAATTTTTCTGCATAGATCATTTTTGTGGCTAAAAAAAAAAAAGCCAAATGAGACTTTACAGATGTTTCTTGGGGAGAATTTGAAAGATACTGCACCAGGACTGTGAAGGCACAGAAAATGCCTTCTTCAAAGATCAGGAGTGTATTCAATGACATCTAGTGACATGGTTCAGTTCATTCCTTGCAGAGGAAGATAGATTTTAAAAGAAAACCTTTAATCATTGATTTTTAGGTGAGCAGACTATTAGCTACAAGTCATCTGCCTCAAACAGAATTGATTTAAACCTAACAAAACTTGATTTAATTATTAAAACAGACAAAAGCCAGAAATTCAAAGTTAGTTGACATACTATTCCTAATTCATATTGCTATAAAAAATGTATTAGAAACTATATCCAATCCCGCATTATGCCAGAAGAGGGCAATAGGCCGCCATCTAGCAAAGCACTTAAGTATGTGCTTAAGCACTGTGCTGGGTTAAGGTCATATTATATTATACTGAATGACACAACTACTGAACAGCACTATATACTAGTCACCATTAGACAGTGAATATTTTCTCAATTAGAATAATATTGTGTCTGAGATGCCATGAGATTTTCCCTAAACTTACGATAGGAAATAATAACAGCAGGTCAGATATCTCTGGATAAATAATGAAATGGGACCATGGGACATGGGACATATGTTTATATGGCACATCGTTTTGTTTATTTTCTTTATTTATTTATATGTGGAGTAAAATCAAACACAAACTGAACAACCTAAGACTTTGATTGTAGCTTTTCATATAAACCCTTCACTCTGTTCTGTTAGATACATATGTACCTTGTACACATGGCCCAGTATTTAGGCAATAGGGCCTCTAAACATGTTTCAGCAACTTAATATATACCCCCAACTTTCCCGTCAAATGTTCTACTCAGTGGCTACTATTAATGTATAATTTCTCTGCTTCAAATTTGGTGCTGACTCCAGTGGAGCATAAAATAGATTTGAAGACAATGAAAAATGCACTTCTTTATTTCCCTAAGGTGTATGCTATACAGTAATCCTTCGGCAAAACTAATTTTGTAAATAGATATGAACAACACAGTCTTCAAATGCAACATTTTTTTCTGTTTTTCTAAATTATTTTACTAAGTATTGATTTGCTATATTTTGAAAGGCATCTTCTAGACGTACAACAGTGCCTGTGTGTCTTTTAAGTGAAAGATTGCATACAATAAATTTAAAAAAAAAAACACATTGGGTCCTTTGTGTATGAATGACCTCCTTGTTAAAATAATTTCAAGGCTCACTATTATTTTTATAGCACTATTTATATTTCATTCTAGGAGTTTGAAACCAGTAATGTCAGATGAGACCACTGGGGTGATGGAGCTGTTTGCAAATTCTACTGTAAGCACACAATCCTATATACAACTACTCCCATGCTTAAACGGCAGCTGGTAGCGGGAATGGCAGCTCATGTAGATGTATACGTGCTAGCTGTACTCTAGCTAGCTTGCTAAAAATAGAAGGAAAGACACTGCAATGCAAACTTCAGCACAAGCAAGTACATATCCGGGCAGACGATGGGGGAGTGTCAGCAGGAAGGCTTGTGTGGCCCATGCTGTGGTGTCCTCACTTCTATTTCTAGCATTTTAGCTAGAATGTAGCTAGTGTGGGTAGATCTAAATGAGCTGTCATTCACATGCCTGGCTGCACAGAAGACATGCCCTTAGTCAATTAAATTATAGGTAGGAGAATGTATATATGCAGGAGTAAATGTGTGCATGCATGCCAGGACCTGATTCTGCAAACAGATGTGACTTTACTCCTGGGAGTAGTCCAATTGAAGCTGCTGGAACTATTTATGTGAAAAGTACTACACATGCATAAGTATTTGCAATCTTGAAACATAGGCTTTGTATACTCCATTTACTCTAAGATGGTCTTTATATGTAAATTGTACATGTAAATACAATGTGTTTTAGCAAGACGATCAGTTCAAAAACTTATGAAAATAAATAAACTTATACTGTAAATAAAGTGATCCTTAGTTACTTTACTTGTTCTCTGAATTGATATGTTCTAATAGAGTACATGATTTAATCCTTAATCCATCTGGAAATCGAAGTCATATATTATTTTATCTGATGTGTCGCTAGAAATGCTTCTAACTTTTTCATTACTACAAGCTTACATTTTCTTTCATGTCTAGTTAATAATATAACTAAAGTATTTAAAGGACAAATATCTGGATTAAAGAAACCAAGCACTTCCAGCAAGTCTTGCATATGTTCAATAACTTCTGAGAAAATTTTGCAATCTACATATCCAAGCCACATGCATAAAGTCTCCAGCGTAGCCAACCCCAGCATGCAAAAATGAGTCATGATATATAACAACCAAACACGAGATTAACATAAACCATGAGATGTGAAAAATGATACATATTTTTATTTGCATCTCATGTTTGAGCCATTAGAGTTCACATTTTCTATACTTTTTTCACAATCATGAGGCCTAGAAACATACATAAAACCCCTTAAATAATTATATAGTCACATGACTCCAAGAGCTGGAAAATAAGAAAAAACTTTTAATATTTTTGATAAAACTGTAAGCTGACAAAACAGATGCTTTCTTATATTTAGGTAGCTCTGAAATACAATATTGCTAAAAAGTATAGCCAATTGCTTCGACTACATTTGTGGTTCGATATTAACTTTCAAAGAACCAGATAACAAACTTTAGCCAAGTTATTATCTAAAGACATGGTGCTAAGATACAAAAAGGAGGTATACATACCACTCCCTCTAAGAAGCTATTTCTCACAGCATACAGTTCATCTTATACCAAAGGTGTGCTGGGAAGTATGCCCTCCAAATTACCTATATTTATATTATAGCTTTTACAAGAAAATGCACTGTGTACGTCATTGAAGACTAAAATTTACCAATCAACTTCTTATCTTGTTTTTTTCTGATATCATGTTGTACCTCTCCTTACCTCTGTTTTGGAATCAGACATGATACCAGTTGCCTGGGAAGCTACTTCCCAGCTTGTACCAGGGCAGAACAGGCATAGGTCCTTGTTTTTGACAAGTTCCATATCTGCCTATGCTAAGTGCTGGATTATGCTATACATGGTGTTGTGGGACATATACTTTGACATGAGTGAACAAAAGTGAACAGCATTGTGGGAAGAGCATAATGCATTCAGTTAACATAACTGCCCACATGCTGGATATAAATGGTGTGTACTACACCTGACATATTATTATTAGGGGCAATAGATAGGGTAAGATTCTCTAACTGGACCCTGTTCCTTTGGGTCACTTGACATTTAAGGAGCCTGGAAACAAGCTACAAATGTGAAAGAGGAATTCTCTGTTGGCCTAAGTATGCATTCTCCAGACCCTGCAACTGCTGGTTTCCTAACCCATTAAATAAAGAACAAGAAAGAGGGTGTGGCTGACCTCCATACACCAGTGGCATCACCCTCAAATTTGTTGGGTACAGGTGGAAATTAAATTGTTGTTGTATGTTTAGTTCTTTGGAATACATTTAACTAGCTACAGAAATCTCATATTTTTCCCTGAACAATCAGTATTTAACTTTGCATTCTACCTTTTGAAAACATCCCTCATAATTACCAATCAAAAATGGCATGCAGTAGACATTATTTTAACCCCTTTTGGGATTTTCTCTCTCTCAAATACTTTCCTGATCATCTTTTTGGTTTATTTCCCATAACAGAATTCAGATAACATCTGAGTAATGGAAGTCAGCGCAGGTGAATAGCTGAACTATTTTACTTCTGTTTTGTTTTACAGTGTGGACAGAAAAAGGAATATTCCTTCATAAATTATGATTATAAATATATTTGATGTTGGGGTAGTGGTGTGCATTTCAGAATGTGTAAGGAGAAAGGGAAATCCACCCACATCCAAGGACAAGGCACAAATCTACTCCAACCTACAGGGAGGTAGGCTTGGAATGATTAGTCTTTTTTCAGTAAACATCAGTAAATGTCAATTTCACCATGCATGCACGCGCACACACAGATTGAAACATTTCCGTCTATGAGAATTGAAATGTACATATTTATATATTTTACTTGCATACAAAGGAAGAATTATATTGCTTGAGAACTTATTTGAGTTTAATGATATTTACTTTGTATATTTTGACATGTGATGTTGACAATTTGTATTTTAATGGTTACATAGCTTTAACTTTTTGAATCTCTGGGTCTACTGTCATTAAAGAGGTGTCTGACCCCACTCCAACTTCCCACAACTGTGAACATTTAAATCAATAAAACTTAAAAATAAAAATCAATAATGCGCATCAAAATTACATAAAAAACTAAAAATCAAATTCTCCCGAGCCTACCTGTAAACCACTTCCATGGGTTCTTGAGACCATTCGATTGTGAAAAATGTATCCTTGCTCACCTGTGGCCAGCCATGTAGGTTCAGAGTGGAGATATTTATTATGCCAAGCATGGGATTTGAAAGCCTCTTTAGCAGCTCCTATAGCCATGACACCTTTCTCTCTCTCTCTCTCTCTCTCTCACACACACACACACACACACACACACACACACACACACACACACACACACACAACATTTAGCCTTAATACAGAGTTTAAGTGCTGCACAAGACTGGTGCTGTTCTCTTTGTAAGAGGTTATGGCCACCATTTTAGAATACTAGGCCTTTATATAATTGTGAAGACTTACCCACCTCTCTGTATTTGCTTTAAATTGCTGGATTAGAATACTCAAATAATTTGCTACTAAATCTTTTCTGTTAGAGCACCATATTCTCCCAAATACTTAAACTTATCTGACATCCATTTTACAGGAACAGTTTCAACTGAACAGAAAAACTAATAATTAAATCCTTCCAATAATGATAGATATGCCACTATAGGCTTAACTGCCTAAATTAAAACTGCCCAAAAAAGATATATGGAATCATGTCTCTTACTTTCTCCTTCCTCATCCATCCCCTAAGAAATGTGCCAATGGTTCAAAAATAGCAAACAGCTGGAAGACAAAGGACGCTCCGAATAACAAATATTTATCAGCCAGATGTCTCTTTTATCTCTCCCCTTATATTCAGAGTATGAATCAATTTCTTTCTTTATGGATAACACAGTCAGAAGTTAGCCCCACTCAACTTGGTCAGATGCCTTTTGAGCATCAAGTGAGATAACGGCACAGACATATAACCTACATCTTGTGCCACACTGAACTAGTGAAATCATCTCTCTAAATGTACTGGTACTAATCTTCCCAAAGTAAAAAAAACCTGACTATTTGTAAAATATATATGCTGGCCTTTTAGCCAAAGAGGATTCAGGATCTCCTGGATTTTTTTGAATGTTTTGGTACAATTTATATTTTTGCTACTCTTTATAAAAAATAAGTCTCATTGCATTGCAAATAATAAGAGGTTAGTTTGTCTAAATATTTTGGAAAAATTCAGCTGGGTATCCATCAGAACCTGGTGATTTTTGCTTCCTGTTAATTAGGTAATCACTTGTATAATTCACCTTAATGAAAAAAAGTATCTTTCAGAACCTCATGTATTTTTTGTTAATATTGGCCCTTTCAATAGCACTTTCAGTATCGGTCTCACTTTTATAATTCTCTTATAAATGCTGATCCTTCCTTCCACTCTCTGACTAATCTCTTATGGATCTACTACTGTATTATCATCCTCTAGAATTTAAATGAGATTTCTCTTGTGTTGACTGGACCAATATTATCACTATTTTTTCTCTCTGGTTCATGTCCTTCCTCTGTTCAATTACTAAGGTACAACCCAATATATATTTTCTACTATTTTCACTTAAATGATGTCTTAAAATCTATCATCTCTTCTTCCAATTCAGCTAATTCATTTTCCAGTCTACTCTTTTTCTTTCTCTTTCTCTTACAGATGAATAGTCCTTTTAACTAAATCTTTAATGATTCCTAAGGAGTACAAGTCCTAATTTCTTTGTTTCATATATTTTAATAATAAAGGAACAGATCATGCTCTCTAGATCCATGCATGGATTTTCCCACTTTCATACAAAAGGGATGCTAAACCATCTCTGTAATACTCTTCTTTCCATGATCTGCCCTGTCCTGAATCCACACTGGGGGAGAGATTTAGAGTGGTGGTCTGGGAGTGGGATACAAATTGTCCTCCCTCTGTTTTTTTCCTTGCAACCCTTACGCTACATCTTGATCAGAGGGCAGTCACAATCCTCAATGGAGTTACAAGGGGCCTGAAATGTTGGGGGTGGTGGAGGGAGATTGCACAGATAGCCTGAGTCTCTCTGTCTCCCTATGATATGCCAGGTTTGAGGTCTTCATGGGTGTTGGGGGGGGATCCTTATTGACTTGACTGCTTTGACCCTTCTTGCTGAGATGATATCAATGAAAGAATTCCAATGGTATATGATCTTGCTCTGGAACCTTAACGGATTGTGTAAAGAGAGTCACAGGAAAATGATCAGACATTATTTGAGGTAAAAATCCCTAAAAATGATATATTTCTTCTAGGGAAACCCATCTATAATCAGTTTTGAAAATAATTTGTTTCCTGAAGAATAAAAATTGAAAATCACTTCCCCTAGATGAGTTTTTCTCCAAATACTCAATAATCCCAAATGTTTTCTAGCTTGTTTGAAAGCATATTTCTTTATAGACTGCTTAAGGATCTGTACCTAAAAAAAAAAAAAAATTACTCAAGGCTACTGAAGGAATGCTACTTGTCATCCATAATGTACTGGGAGTATGGCTGGGCAATGCAGAGCCTGCTCTCTTGTCCTTTCTCTTAGCTTTTGATTTACTTCTGGAATATTTTTCTTTTCTTCTTCGCTTCCAAGACAAATCAAGATAGAAAGACAAAACAAATGCTGTCTATTCAATATTCCCTATCTGGTTTGCAGCTTTGAGAATCTGATCCCTATCTTTGTAATTGGTATATTAGGATAATTGGACTTGGCTACTACCTGGGCTTGCTTTCTGTATTAGTGCTTTGCATGCACATTGACAAATGGATCAAGAAAGATGTTGGGTCCAAAATAATAGGTAAAATATGTTTAACAAAAGCTTCCATTGACCTGTTTTTGTGCCCTCAGGTAGCTCCAAGAACCTGACACTATTTGAATGACCCATTTTTTTAGACCTCCATTTTCTCCTTCCCCCACTTAATTTGTTGTTTCATCTCTGGCAACAGTTATTTGTTTCTATGTTATGTGAGCCTTCAGCTATTTCTTTTTTCAGGCTTAGATATCCAATAACCTAATTTGGTTTATTTTGCATACTTTTAGAGCCTTCCCTTAATTCTGTCTGTCTGGTAACATTTTTACTACTTCCTGAGACTACTGCATGTACAGCTGACAGGTCACATAGTATTTTCCTTAGATTCGCTTTCACCACTGTTAAAATCAGAATGCTGGCTACTTCAAGTTGTTTTCTGTGCAATCTGAAGATGCTTTAGAGATGCTTCTTTTTCCATCTTTATTTGTCCTGAAGCACTGGACACACCTGTCTTTACAGGAAACAGTCACCACTATTGAATGTTGTATTATCTGACATTGAATGAAGGGTTTAAGGGCCCTAACCCAAAGTCTAAAAGCAAGAACAATCCTTACTCTAAGCAGCGCAGAGAATGCGTCTTTCTAATGCCCAAGGCACCCACAGAGAGTGGAAAAGGAGAAGGAAGTTGGACAGCCATGATCTCACTAGACTCTCTGCATTGGTCTGAGTAGCAGTTCAGTTGCACTAGGAGGACACAGGCTACACTAGCATTGATCTATAGTATATAATCGTACTGCATACCAGGGAGCTGGTGGAAGCATAATCCATCTGTGATAATGCAGCTGTGCACCACTCCCCAACAGTGGGCCACTGCCTATCTCAGCTCTCCTTGGTTTATAACCTTGATTACCTGATGTCCTTTTGGGGGCACCTTGTTTGAGGCAGTAGCTCAGAATAATTTTGAAAAAGGAAAAATTGCTGTGGGAGAAATGTCTGTATTTTGAGATATCTGAAGCTGGCTAATGCAACCCACAAAGGGCTTGATCCACAGCTCATTCAAGTCAGTAGAGTCCCATAGATTTCAGTGGACTCTGGATATGGTTCAAAGTGGACAGGAAGACTGGAGCCAGAGCGTCTAGGATATGTGCTCATCTGTACATTTCCCAGGCATCCTGGCTTCCATGGAGTTTTGGCCAGAGTTTTAAAGCTGATCCTACATAGCTGAAATCCCAGAAGAGTGTGGCAGCTGTTCCATATTTGTTTCCCCTTTGGGATAAATTCCCCCTCAGGCATAGCTGCAGTTATAAACCCCTTGTAGCCAAAGGGGTGAAGCAGATCCCGTATCTACTGGATGTGCAATAGATTAAGAATGATTACTGGTTTATGTAGGTTTGTTAGATCATGTTAAATTAAGATTTTATCTTTTAATTATGAACTGCACTCTATCTACTGTGCCTCTTACTCTGGGCTGACATGAAGAGGGTAAATTGTTCTCTTTGGCAGGGTACTATGTGTGGTTACAGTCCTGCTGCCAGCAGTTACTGACTATAATGATCATTTTTTGTACTTTTTCATCTGGTTCTAAACTAGAAAATGTATGAAGCATGTGTTTGAATAACTGAGAAGCTGGCCACAAAAGAAAAAAACAAAACAAAACAAACCCTACGTTTTAAACTGGACCAGCTCTAGGCAGCAGCAAAGCAAACAGGAGCTTGGTGAGGCACAACTCCAGGGGCGGCAGTCCGGCCACCCTTTTTTTTTTTTTTTTGCTTGGGCAGTTGCACTCTCGGAGCTTAAGACGGCAAAAAACCTAGAGCCGGCCCTGGTTTTAAATAGTTCCCATTTTTAACTTTTCTTGCTGGGCCTCCAATGCCAGTTTAGTGACACAGCCCATTAAAGTAAATCAACTATTATGAATAAAAAGAAAATAATCCAGAATTGTGAAGTTCCTAAACTAATTTAAAATGATTCAGAAAGTGTGGATAATGCAATAAACATAAAATGAGAAGACATTTCTACTTTAACCAGAGGGGTGCTAACCAGTATTTAACATGTTACTAATTTTGGAACAAATGTATAAACTCAGCATATGAGGAAAAATGTGCCCCTTTTTTTGTACATGGAAACATTCTTTAGAATTGTTACTTAGATTTATATGTACCCTACATATTAACAGAATATAACAAACATGAGTAACCTTGTTTCTTTGGGAAGATGTGCATTGCAAAAGATGGTCATGCCCACACAATGCATTTTACTGCCTTGATCCAAAGCCCACTGGAGTCAATGGGAGTCTTTCCTTGACTTCAGTAGGCTTTAGATCAGGTCCTGTGACCATGGTGATATGTCATTAATGTATGTGACACTTTTCATCCATCCATTTTCAACTGAAATAAGCTTACTTTGGGCGAGGTTCTGCTCTTAGATTTGTGCACATGGTCCCCATTTAGCTAATTAATTATGAAGATCATGGTAGGAAAACAATCTTCAGAATAAGATGTGTTCATTTAAGCAGAATGTATATTGAAGTTTGAATGGCTGGTAAATGTTCAAAGCACCAAATTATTTGAAACATAAGGAAAAGGAAGAAAAAAAACACCCAAGTCTTGTAGTGGTAAGATTAAAAATACACCCTCAGTGAATTAAAAGGAGAAAAATTAGTAACAGGCAAGTGTCTAACTTGAATAGTAGTTAAATATATATAACGCATTTCTCTAGAGAGGCTACTAAGCTAAGAGTGGTTCATTTTCTTTGATAGTGAAGGAGCAGAGATACAAAGCTGACAAACCAGGTTGGAGAATGCAGCTTCTAAAAAGTGACTGCAACAGATGCTCTGCTTCCAAAGGTGGCTTATCTATCTAGGTGGCTCTCTAGTTAATGACTTAATTCTCTCTACTTAAAGTGCAGGTCTCCAAAGTATTTACAATGAAATGGACATCTTCTCTGACTTCTTCCTTTGAGTAATTAAAAAAAGATGTAAAAAATTTGGAAGGCAGAGTGAGAAAAGTCATTGAGTCTCAATTCACTTGACAGACAGGTTCACTGAGATAAATGATTCTCCCTGACCTGTCTTTGCGTAAGGCTTTTCCCACACACACTCTCACCCCATTTCCCCTCCTCATTTCAATTTCAAGGACATCTGTTAGATGTGAATTTCAAGGTAGCGCATTCTGCCCACTCTGAGTGGTGGCCACAGTGCTCCTTTCTCATCATTTCACTTTCAAATTTGCTTAGCAATTTAGACAGCAATTCAAAGTATTAGCTGATTATTTTAAAATATATCTTTGGGCTGAGCACTAAAAATGCAATTTGTCTAGGTTTGTCTAGGTTAACAAATAATTGTTAATGTTCTCTTATTTAGTACCTTACTCCACTGAGGAAAATGGGACTACTCAAAGTGTAAGGTACTAGTTAAGGGTTAAAAATCTGGCTTTAAGTATATAGTATATGTCTGAGTTCTAACAGAAGCCTTAAGGTTCTACATTCACTTTTCAAATACCAGCAACAGAGAAGTTATTCTAATTCATAGTTTAGGCAACTAAAGTGGGAGGTTTATTCAATCTGCAAAAGTCTTTGTCAGTGTAATCCAGCTGTGTAATGCATAACAGTAGAATACTGTCCATACTGATTCTGATCTTCATTTCTTCACCTTATTCTGTCATTTCAAGTTTATTCATACACTCCATGTTTTCACTGTGATTTATTTTCTCTTTTAATGGCTTGCAGGTTTCTTCCAGATCCCAACATTACTAACGTCATGTCTATATAAAATATTAAACTTTATAATTGCTTTTCCATTGTTTCCAGCAACCACATTTTAGAACTAGTGCTGGTGGAGTACTTTGGGCCACATCCTTAGCTGCTATAGGTTGTCATAGCTCCATTGATTTTAACAGAGCTACTTTGGTGTACGTCAGCTGAGGATCTGGCCTTTCAGCTCTAACAACATCCATTTCGTGGCATCACTGTCCACATCCTTTAGTGTGCAAAAGCTATATAGGCTAATGGATTCTGGGTACAGTTACAATCTGTGCCACAATTACCCAGACTTCTTGAGCAACATTCTGTCGTTAGCTAGTTCCCGTGGTTCTGCAGAAACAATTTAAAAAAAATGTTCTAGAAGTTCAGATTCAAATATGTTAGATGTGTCTAAATCACTTCAGGACTTCAAACAAATGCATTTTGATATTGCCTAAAAGGAAGTGAAAAGATGAGAAAAAGTGAAATGAGTCCTTTTGCTGACAATCTACTTAAGAAGAAGGAAAAACTTTGTAAATAGTATATTAATTTGGACAGTAATAGAGCATTTTTTCCCTTACCTTTTTTTTAAAAAAAGATTAATTTAGGGGCAGTCTTGAATGAGTGCTACTAATTAGGAATTCTGTCTGTGTCCACGTGGTGATAAGTGGCAGGTTGTTCAATGTGAATAGTAACGTTGCCTTAATAATGAAAACGAACATTAGCAGAAATAGGGAAATCTCTCGGCTGCAAAAGTACTCATTCCCAATCTGAGTTTTTCTTGTCTATAAAATACACCCACAGATTGGAAAGCTTTCATAAAGTGAAATCTGGGAGATATCAGTAACACGCTTTAGTTGCAAAATGCACTGCAGAGTGAATGTCATATGTAGCATTAGCAGTTATCCAAATCTATTAAGTCTGGTCATAATCTGCATGTGGATGCCAGAGCCATCAGGCAACAGTATTTCACTAGGACTACATATGAAATCTGTCATATTACTCTGCTTCTGCCCTCTGTTCATTGTCCACAACAAACTTAGTGTATACAAATTACATAGGTGAGTTAGCACATATCTCTCAGTTCTCTACAGAGCTTCATAGCACACTTCCACAAATGTAAACAGTGTAAAAGAATTGCTCTTAAATAATAAGCAAGACTGTTTTTAGAATGCACCCAAAGCATATTGGAAGTTTGGGGCCCTTTATTTTAATTGTTTTCTCATTGTTTTCATTTGCTCTCCTTTAAAGAGTGCCAGGGCTGTTTAAGTGTTAGCACATTATTAAAAGAAATCAGAAAATAATAATCTTTGATATGATCTGTATGTAACCCACACAGGCACAGAACTTTTAGTACTTTGTTACTAGAAGATAATATCCCCAGTGCAATGTGCTAATGCATTTTGGATTAACATTAATGGAGCTCCAGTGTACTTATCTATGTTTTAAATAATTTATATTAATTCACACTTAGTCCTAAACAATGAAAATACCCAATGTTACTCTAAAGATGCACATCAGCTGTTGGCTAGAGCGCTAGGAATCCAAGGTCTTCTGGGTCATGTGGATACTGAGCCACCAACTCTGTTACATAAGTACAGAAAGTCAGTGCAAGGTCCTCCCACCACCTAAGCCCTGCAGTGGGGAGTAGGTGGAGGAGATAGGTAGGAGGCATAGGGTGTTCCCTATTCCTCTTGTACACTAGGGCAGTGGGGCTTTGCACTGGTTCATTATAACTTTTCACAGAAGAAAATGTTTGGGACAGGAAATATGTCAGAGGTAAAGATGATGGCTACCCTTCCAGCCCAGAGTATGGTATAACAGCTGCTGAAGGGATGAATGGGTGAATTTCATCTTCCCTACATAATTCTCCACGCAAATCTCATCTCCTTAAAGTTTGAATAGAAAGAGTTGAATTTTGCTCCTGGTTCACATATTTGTGGAAAGGCTTCGCAAATTTAAAATATTACCTAAATCTTCTCCCACTAGCTTCCTCTCCTTGAAGTTCATATTTCTCATCCTCATCATCAGGGCTCTTCTCCTGGACTTATTTCATCATCATTCCCTCCACTCTGATAAAGCCTCCTGCACAACTACACTCTTTATTAAGTTCCTTCTCCCACCCTCCGCTTCAGGCCTATTATTTATTTAAATAACTTTAGGAGCTAAAATGTGCAAGTCTTTAATTTGCAGGTCCTCTAGCTCTGCTTCTGCTGCTCCTATCAGATTCTGCTGGGGAAGTCTCTGCTGCCACAAGTTTGGACACACTCCAGGAAGGTCCTGCTGTTTTTTCACCAGGACATGTGGGCCAGGCCAACCCTTGGTTTGGTGTTCCAACAGGATTGGTTCATAGAGGCTGCCCTACTGCCACTTGTAGCTCCTTAATAGTGTCTGCTTCTGGGGCATTGCCAGGAGTTCCAGCTCTTTATCCCCTAGCCTTTCCTCTATGGATGGGGAAAGGAGAGTCTGCTGTGGCCTGGTCCCCTGGATGATAAGAGCCCACTATTGTCCATGTCTAGGGGGAGGGGAAGCAATTGTGAGAGCAGCTGGTCCTCACTCCTGCTCCCAGCTGCTGTCATGGAGGTATTGCTCCAGGGAGCTGACCCATCCATTTAGTTTAGACCAGGTCCCTTGAACTCTGTCCCCTTCCTAGCCTGTCAAGTGATCCCATACTCTTCAAGCTGATCTCTTCTCTCAAATGTGCTTATTCCACCAAGCCTGTTAGTGCCAATCTACAAATGAAATTAGTGTTTTATATGTCATTATTTTGCATCCCTTTGGGGAGTGAGGAAGGGAGGGAAACCTGGCATGTTTATGCCAGTGGTGAATCAGTCACTGGAGTTTGTACACTTATGCCTGTTGTAAGGCGGGCTCATCTTGCAGGGATGTGGGAGAAGGAGTCGTCTTTATGTTTTGCATTCTTCAGTGCTTAATTAGTAATGAGTATGAGCCAATCCTCCTTTCCTTATTTGGGCAAAACTCATAGTCAGGAAAGAGAGTTCTGCCTGAGAAAAGACTTCAGGATTCTGACCTGTATTAAGCATTGTGTGTGAGGATGTGTATGAGGGAGAGAATACAAAATGCCTTTTTAAAATTCATCATCAGAGTGATATGTCATGCCCAGTTGCCTTCATCAAAGGAACATAATCAGTACACACACATCTCTGAATAAATACTGGGTATAATGAACTTTTTTTTCTGCATGTTAGTGAGAGCCTTCATTTTCCTGGTATATTAACTGTCAAGCTAAGTATGATTCAACACTTCATTTCCATTTAATGATGTACATTTTAATGTATTGTACAATAGGTAATCAAGCTATGCAGAGCAGAAAGACACTGTAATGTGAATGCTCACTTGTGTAATTCCAACACTGGAAAAAAAAAGAGAAGCTATAGTATAGTACTGTAATGCTGAATATACTTTTTTCAGTTCAAATATTGGTATTTTAGTGTAGTGAATAATTATTGTTTTAAGATCAATACACAGTGAGATCCACCCTGAACCTCTTTTTCCATCGTGCATAGTAAGGAAATCTATTGAAAACATTAGCCATCCAAATGTAGCTTCCTGTTGCATGGTTTTGCACATCGCAAGGTTTATCAGGAGGCATAAATCATAGATCAGTTGTGACACTAGATATGAAACTGAAAAAGTTATTTATTTATCGATCTATAATTAAATACAAGAAGTCAATTTGTTGACCGTGCTACTCTGGTTTGTTTATAGGCCTCCAAAATTTCTTCAATAAAACATTATTTTTACTGATTTAAAACACATTGAATACTTTCCAAATATCAATTAAATACATTTAAAATAAATAGTAAAAAAATCAACTTCTGAAGGTCAATGTTGTATTTTAAATGAAGCATCTGACAAATTGGTCAACTCACTGTTTTCAGTAAACCGTATAATTGTACTGCAGAGAAAAAAAATTGTTGTAATCACCTGAAATAGTTAATTCTATGTAAAGTTGAACCCTTACATACGGTTGGAACCCACAGATAATTAATTCACAGAAATCCATGTACTTAAACCTAAACTAATAATGAAATAAAATAAGAATTTCATTTTAACATAAAATGGTTATTAATTTGTAGAACTAAACATTACGAGTTCAGTCAAATAATATTTTTCTGTTTAAACTTGATTAAAGTCTATTAAAGCCTTAATTAACCTGAATTAAATGAAATGTATGGTGTTTTATGGTAATACAAAGTTTAAATAAACGTTGACAGATGAATTCAAACAATTATGAAGTTTAGTTTCAGAAGTTTTCTGGCAAAGTGGAGATACACAGAGAGTGCACAATGCACATTTCTTCAGTTATAGCTGAATGGCTAAACTATAATACTTGAACATTTGCATAGATGTAATTTGTTTCCAACATATCTTGTTGTCTGATCATATCCAATATCACAATTGAAAATATGTACTTGTTTAAGATAGGAACCTGTCCTGGGTAATATTTGTCTAACTGTAGAGGCTGCCATGAAACTCAAGCAGTCTTGTCAATGAGTAGAACTGGATGGAAAAAGTTGTGGGTTTGGTTGTGTTTTTGGGGGGAGAGGGGTTTCATGGGAAAAACTAGGCTTTTCAGCTGAAGTTCAAAATTTTAATTTGGAAATTCTGGTACGGTTGCTAAAAGGAGATGTAGTTCAGGTGCCTCATCTCCTCATTCTCTTCTATGCGCAAGGTTCCTTGGTTAGATGAGAGTTTCCATGATGTACCATTGTCTCCTCTCTTACCAAGCCACTGCAGTGCTTCATGAGTCCCAAGGTTGCAGTGTACAATGAGAGATAGAGTCCAGTCAGGGAACCTTGCCAATATAAACAATGAGGAGTCCGGTGGCACCTTAAAGACTAACAGATTTATTTGGGCATAAGCTTGCCCATATAGGGGAACTTTGGGGATGAGGTACAAAAATGACAAAACCCCTGTGGCGCTGTTGCCGTATTTCCAAATCAAATTTTGGAGAGCATTGCATGTTTTTTTTTTCTAACAAACTGTTGAAATTTCTGTAGAAAGCAGATGTTTTGCTAAACAAAAACAAACAAACAAAAATTGTCAAAAACCTAATTTTCCATAGAAAACAGCGCTATTAACATATTAGTTTTATGATTATCCACTGGTGAGCTCTTCCAAGTCAGATTTCTGTTTACTCAAATTCCAAGTAATGGAGGCAAGGAAAGTGGTTCCACTCTGATTCAATATAAATATTTTATTTACAGTTTATAAGCCCAAATTTTGGGTGTATCTGATTTAGGTGTATGTAATCCAGGGGTGGGCAAACTACAGCCCGTGGGCCAGATCTGGCCCTTCAGGGCTTTGGATCCAGCCCGCGGGATTGCCCCCCCGTGGTGCCGCAGGTCCTGTGCCACTCTCAGAAGTGGCCGGCACCACATCCCTGTGGCCCGGGGTCGGGGGCAGAGGGCTCCATGCGTTGGCCTTACCTCCAGGCACTGCCCCCCGCAGCTCCCATTGGCCAGGAACAGGGAACCGCAGCGAATGGGAGCTTCGGGGGAGGTGCCTGGAGGCACAGCAAGGGCAGTGTGCAGAACCCTGTGCCCCCCTCTCCTCCAGGAGCCGCGCAGGGAAGTGGTGCCAGCCGCTTCCCAGAGCAGCGTGGCATGAGGCTGGGGCAGGCAGGCAGGGAGCCTGCCCTGGCCCCAGTGCGCACCGCTGCCACCCTGGAGCCGCTTTAGGTAAGCAGCGCCGGGCTGGAGCCTGAACCCCTCCTGCATCCTGCCCCCCAATTCCCTGCCCTGAGCCCCCTGCCACAACCTGCACCCCAACACCCTGCCCTGAGACCCCTGCCGCATCCCGCACTGCTCCTGCATCCCAATCCCCTGCCCTGAGCCCCTTGCTGCACCCCGCACCCCTCCTGCACCCCAACCCCCTTCCCTGAGCCCCTTCATATACCCTGCACCGCTCCTCTGCCCCAGTCCCTTGCCCTGAGACCGTTCCTTCACACCGCACCACACCCTGCCCTCCCTTCCACACCCCAACCCCCTGCCCTGGCCCTGCATACAATTTCCCTACCCAAATGTGGCCCTCGGCCCAAAAAGTTTGCCCACCCCGATGTAACCCATGTGCCTAATAGCGAGATATCTCTTTAAGAGACCCATTCGGGGGAGGTAGAAGTGAGTTGTGTCCGGGTCATTGTTGCTAGGCAGATTAAGCACTCCACATCCAGAAACTTCTGGAATTGGGTGTGGTAGTTTTGGGTCTGCTCCAATAGGTTCCCTACTGCAGGGTCAGATTCCATAAGGGCAAGTGGTCAGGGGAGCTGTTTTGCAGAAGACCACGTGCCCTTTGTGCACTGGGAGAACCAGAACCACCCTATGTGCACTGGGAGAACCAGAACAGAACCAGAACCAGGCTGTTGTCCCTAACTCTGAAGCATTTTGAAGCAGGTTAGTGATATTGTTAACCATGTAACAGGGAAGCCTGGACAATGCTAATTATAGCAAGGGGAAATTGGGAGGGAAAAAAAACTTCTATTTGAATTATATGCTTTGAATGTTGTTTTGATTTTACCCAAACTGTTCTAGTTCAGTTGTCTCAACTAGTCATCAACTTTTCTTTAAATGTAATAATGGGGAAAGAATCATGTATATTTTGCTATGGTCAGTTTTGTATTTTCTTGTAACACTGTTTTCTTTAAATCCATACACTTAATCGAGTGACTGGTTAATCTGTTAGTTGACTGGCTGGCAGTGATTTCAGCAGTGGAAGAGTCTGCATGGATTCCAGTGGAAGATTCCTACAAGCAAGTGGAAAGAAGATGTTGTTTTAGACTCAGAAGACTGTATAAATTTGGTGATAAAAGACTCTAACTGAGATTAGGTGAACAAAACCTAAGCTTTTGGGAACTTTCAGTTTCTTCTCCCAAAGTTACACGTGCATGTTGCTCATTACACATACTTGTATCATGTAACTAAGGGGTTCTGTTCATTATTTAATCAAGACATCAACTGGTCAAGCTCAAGTTTGGTTTATCAACCAGACTAAACATCTGAGATCAAACAGAAAAAGCCTAATTTACCAATTCTGGGGAAACAAGACTGCCATCTCACATTGATCTGAAGTGGGCTATGACCCTAAGGGTTTATATATACTCTTTCTCCCTTATTTATCCCATATTACAATTCTTGTGGTTTAGCTGCATAGCTGCTATCATCCAACTATTAACAAATGTTAATGTCTTACAAATTCCACCGTGCTCCAAATTTCCAGCCATAAAAAAGCATGAAAACTTTTACCTACTTAAACATGGGTTCAGAGCAAGTTGTCAACTAGTCATTCTTAAATGTTATATTCCATGATGTTTAACTTTTTGTTTTGTTCACCCATTTTTACAGTGTTTTTAAATCTACTTATCCCTTTCTTCTTGTTTCTATTGTGGTTTATAACTTATTGTTCATGTTGTTTAGTCAATCATATTTTATCTAGCAAGCACATATGCGATTTAAAACAAGGTTATACAGCTATAACAAAAGGTCATGCTGTTAAACATATTTCACTTAAGCAGCTTCGCTCTTACTTGCTAATAATTATGTATGATCTCTTTTTTAGCATTACTTTTTGCACAGCTTTATGGGAGTTCTTTAGCACAGACAAGATAAATGCTTCATCTTAAGGCCTTCATATGACAACAACTGCCCCAATTTGTGCAGATACACCAGATGGGAAATCTAGGCCACAGTTCATAACATAACATAAAAGGACTATGTCTTAATGTGAATTTCAGGTGCAACATGACTACCAGATCAGGTCAACAGAGCTGTTAGAAATTTGGTACAAAAAGCATATGCATAGCAATGGACTGGGCATGAGGAGGCCTGGGTTAAATTTTCGGTCTGCCACTGGCTTTCTGTGACAAGTCACTGCCCTTCCTGTGCTTCAGTTTCCCCATCTGTAAAATGGAGTAATGGTACTGATCTCTTTTTCTAAAACACTTTAAGATCAAAAGATGAAAAGCACCACAAGCATTAGTTTTATTGCATATTTTACTTAAGACATTTTTTTGAAAAAGGTATTTCTTAGTATACTACAGTACACTTAAAAGGATACTTTCAAAGTAGAGTTTTTGCAAGATGAGCAGTTTATAATGGTTTGAAAATTTCATAACATGTTATATCTTAAGATTTGTGGGAAGACCCAAAAAGATTGCATGGTGGTATACATGGTGAGTTGGGATTGTTTGGCTGTGTACGCTAATGTGGGCCTGGCCTATTTTTGCTCCACATTAATTGCCTGTGCATACACTTTTGTGAACCTGTTCTCATCTAAGAATGTATTTGATCATCCTAGAAGTGACCAACACTGTTAGCATTGTTTGTTTTGGTTGGGCTCTAAAGATATACACACACTGTAGTCATTCCCAAATTGGTGAGACTTTTTCTTTAACAGTGCTTACTGCTTCCTGTGACAGGGTGTTTTCCCCATATAGGTGCAGAAAGGGTTAATCTAAGCAGGGAGCAGTGGATGTTGAGTCCTCCAAGCTGTCCAGAGAGGCTGTGTGAGGTGCAGCCAATAGGAGAGAAGCTGCAAGAAGCAGCCAATCAGAGCACAGCAGGCTCACATAAAAGGAGTTGCAGGGCAGCGCTGATATCAGTTGCTGTTGGGAGCTCAAGGAGTGTGGACTGTGTCTCTAGCAGGCTGAGAGAGCTGCATCCCTTTTGGACAGAGCAACTGCTGGCAGGCACTGGGGGAGAAAGAGGGACACTTGTAACAGAGACTGGGTAGCTACATGCCCTGAGGCAAGGGCGAAGAAGATGCTCGGGCTGTGGGGAAGTGGCGCAGGGAGACTAGCGGCATGGTAAGAAGCTAAAGAGTTGCAGCAAGAGGCTGCTATTTATAAGGTCTCTGGGATAGGACCTGGAGTAGTTGGCAGGCTCATGTCCATCCTAACCCACTTTCCACTGGGGAAATGGTATGATTATTGGACTGAAACACTAACCCCTGGAATGGGGGAACACAGATGGTTACACAGCCGGACAGCTGAGTCGTGAAGAAGGTCGTATGATTCCTGAAGCTGTGAGAGAGGATGCGGAGATGGAGTGAGGATGGGTGCATTGGCCTTGAGCTAATTCCCAAAGCGACTAAAAGGAGGCTCCAGTTTGGTAGTCAGTGGTGCTCCCGTGACACATCCAATGCTAATTGGAAAGTGCTTTGATAAGTATCCTTTTTCCCCTCCACCCACTTCTTCAGCCCCTGCCTGAAATGGGAATTGTTTACTTTATGGATTATTTTGTCACCTATTAATTTGATATTGTTATAGGGATGTCTCTTTCCATGCAGACTAGGCTGTTAGTATTGATATTCCTAAAATTTATTGTTTACATAAACTTATTTTTATTACTAAGTGCTATTGTTTTATAAAGTTCCTATGTATGTATCTGGAATCAAAGATGCATAAGTGTTACTGGGCCGTAAAGAAGGTTGGGAGGTACAATACCTCACACTGGACCTATGCAAGGTGGTCTTAAATCTGGCCTGCAGGCAGGGCCGGCTCTACTGGTTTTGCTGCCCCAAGCAGTGGAAAAAACCCGTCGCGGACGGCAGGAGAGAGAGGTAAGCTGCTGCCGCTGTGGAAACTCTGCTGCCCCTTTCTGACCACCGCCCCAAGCACCTGCTGGGAACGCTGGTGCCTGGAGCCGTCCCTGCCTGTAGGCAGTGGCTATACTTGGTTTCACCCTGTAAAACTTACCAGAAATGTCAAGTCTGGAGAGACCATCCTTGAGTTTGAGGAAATAGGAGAAAAAGAGGGAAAGCAATCTTCAGAAGCCATGCTGCTCTGGGAGACAGAAGGTGTGTCTCGTCTGCTGGGAGAGACTGGAGGCCTGAGAACTATAGCCTATATGGAGGAGAGTTGGAAAGATGGTGGTTTGTTTGTTTGTTTTTTATTTTATTTTATTTAAACCACCTTGTTGGAAGTTCTGCAGCTTGTTCTTTCTGCTCTACTTGGTCTTGTCTGACCCTCTTACTATTTAGACTGGCTTCCTCCTGGTACAACTGCTGCTAAGTGCTGAGGTAGTTTTTACTTCTTGCTCCCCAAGGGTACTTTGTTTCCTCTTCAGTGCCTTTCCAAGTAGTTTTCAGATGTTGTATTGGTATAGCTAGGTTTGGTTGCACAGGCTGCTGTGCCTCCCCTTTGGGTCGAATACTTCCTGCATGCAATGGTGCAATTTTCAGCAATGAAGGGGTGAGTAACCTGTTTGATTTTCAGTCACCCTGCAACAACTTCAGTATCAGACACTAAATTTTTTTTTTTGGTCCACTTGTCTTTTTCCATGACCCTCTCAAGGAGAAGAGAAAACAAACAATTCTGGGCTGCCTTGTGCTCCCTTTCCCAGTCCTCCAGGGTAGAGAGAATCAACAATATTATTGGAAATGAAAGGTAAAGACCTTTAATCCAGTTTCCCAGGTATCTGCAGTGTAATTGCAAAGGCAATTAATGGTGACTTCACCTTCAATATGCAGTCTTTAATATTTTGGATAATTGGACACTGGAGTTAATTGCGCCATGAGCTAAAGGGCAAATAGCTCTCCCATTCATATCATTGTAAATCCAAGGAATCCCAATCAGATTTCAGTAAAGTTACTTTAGGTTTGCACTACCATAAATAAGAACAGACCTTGGCCCAGTGTCTTTGCCCCAGAAACTTATAGCTGGAATTTAAAAACCTGGGTTAGGCTCTCAAATCCAAATTTAGGAATTTTGGTTGTCAAAGGTGCTAAGTGTGAAGGAGGCCCTTTGAGGCCGGCTGGCAAAGTGTTCGCTGTTCTGTAACAGCAAATCCTAGCAGGTTCGACAAACTCACTATGCCTTGCATACCACTTTCATAGTATTTATCCATAAAGAATATCTAATGAGGTCTTAAATGAAAGCCAGTTTCACACTGGTTATGAATATCCCCATAAAATGTATGTACTACTCTGTAAGGATGTGTGTATAACATACATACACACACACAACTCTGTATTTACACACTGACAGATTTCTGCGAAAGGATGTATATTCACCTGTTTATCACAGTTGACCTGTGTGTCAAGCATTGCAGCCAACACAATAGAAGCCCTCTTTACATAAGAAGTCAGCAGGGGGGATAGGAAATCAACAGGTAGGCAAGACACAGTGGACTGAATCCACAGGAATTGTCCTGTCTCTGAGAGCATGAACATTGGGTGTATTCTTGCCTTCTACTTATATCCCCATTTATCCTGCACCTGAGGAAGTAATCTGGAACTTGAAAGTATGTTTATATTCATAAAAATAGGATCCTAACCAGCCTTGCTTGCAAACTCTGCAAGAAGGCGTTAGGTGAGAAAGTTTAGCCTGTTAAATTGCTAAAAATCATACGTATGGTTTTGTTTTATATGTAACACTTCTGTTTCCATTTTCCTTATTCTCTCAAATCTAAACCTTTGATAATCAACTTGGCTGTTTTTCACTATAAATATATCTACTGCGGTGATGAGATAGAGGAGCTGATCCTCACTTGAATCAAACAAGCTGCTGTGTACACTCGCCCCTTCAGAATAGCCAACCTGGTATTTCAGAGAGTAGCCAGTAACAGGAGCTGGATATCACCGGCAAATGCTTCAAGACTGGGGTGCACCTATTGTTAACCTGCAAAGCAAAGTGAGGGCTAGTGTTACCCTGAAGAGATTGTTAGGGTAGCTAACAGACTGTGATGTCAGGGCACTGACACCCAGTTAATCACAAGCATTTCTCCCTTTGCTGCAGGCGGGGGGTAACAAGGTGATCATAGTCTTGTTCCTCCTCCTCCTCAGGAAGCATCATACTGAGCACCTGAAACTCCCAGTGCCTTTAGTGGGAAGTCAAATGTTAATGGTTGCTCCTTTTGGCCAGAGCAGTTAGCCAATATTTGGGGTCTTGCAGGTTGTTCATCATCAATTTTTCCTCCCATTATAAAGTCACATTTCTTCAGTGCAATCTTCCGTATTTACAAAGAATACAAGCAAAGTCCCTTTTCCCAGAGCACAGTAGGAACAAACACAGTAGGAGGCAGTTTCCTTGCTCACAATTCCAAGCCTACTTTTCCAGCTGGCACTCTGCCCCAAAAGAAGCTCTTTCTCAAGGCATCATTACCAGTGCTTCTCTCTGTCTCCTGGCTTTCCTGCTGGATTTTTGCTTCTGAGGCACACAATCAATACCTCAACCCCTGTATTTATAATTGGTTAAGAAGGAAAAACTTATTCTCCTTGAGTTAATTCTTGCTCAGGCCTTCCATGTGGTCCTTGCTTTGGGCTGGCTTCTTTTGTTTCAACTGTTTTACTCCATAGAGGAGCTTAATTGCTTCTTCAATTTAGCCAGAAAATGAAAGGTAACTAACACAGCTTCAGTGAGGTCTGTCATTGCCCAGAGATCAGACCCTTGCTCGCAGTCATCAACACTCTCTTCAGTAGAACAATATTTATAAGACACTGATGGGATCATATTGTCATAATTCTTATTTTTGTTTCCCCCACTTTACATTGCAGATTATAGCTGTAACATACTTTTCCTGCCTTCTGGCTTTCTGCTTCCTTTTCTTTACATGTCTATGAACTTTGGCAGATGTCTTAGCACAGACTCTCTTACCACATATTGACTGGGTTACAGAGATGGATGGTTTACATTGGGGTTTTCAAACTAGGGGTTGTGACACCTTGGGATTGTGAGGTTATTAATGGGGCATCACATGCTGTCAGCCTCCAGCCCCAAACCCTGCTTTGCCTCTAGCATTTATAATAAATACAAATTTAAAAAAATATTTTATAAAGGGAGGAGTTATACTCAGAGGATTGCTGTGTGAAAGGGGTCACCAATAAAAAAAAGTTTGAGAAGCACTGGTTTATGCCATTTAAGGGTATAAAAAATTAGACACAAGTGGTAGGAAATATGTACATGAATAACTGAAGCTGCATTTTTTTTTCCAGTTCTTCATTAACTTTTTATGTGTGGGCAATTCATAGGCCAGTGGAGAATGGTAAACAAACATTAGAAAAGCTGGAGTCATATTCTACTGACTTCCACTCACTGCACATTGCTCTTTCCTCCTTCATCAGTTTGAGATGATCACTAAGAAAATCGGAGCTCTTGACACCTGTTTAAAACAGGTAATATCACAAACAGGTTCCTGCACATCATTCTAAAACAAAACTAATTTAATGTTGTGTTAACGGTGACAGTGGATATAAAGACAACCATGAACATTTTTTGGCAGTATTGTTATATAGTGTGTGCCTTATGTAGGGAACAACAGAAGAAGCTGATGTTGATCATTAGACAAGTTTCCAGTGGACATTTGTACAAAAAGTGACATCTAGTAAAATGACAAGGAGTACTTGTGGCACCTTAGAGACTAACACATTTATTTGAGCATAAGCTTTCGTGAGCTCCAGTTCACTTCATCGGATACATGCAGTGGAAAATACAGTGAGGAGATTTTATATACACCAACAACATGAAACAATGGGTGTTACCATACACACGGTCACGAGAGTGATCAGGTAAGGTAAGCTATTACCAGCAGGAGAGGAAAAAAAAAACCTTTTGTAGTGATGATCAAGGTGGACCATTTCCAGCAGTTGACAAGAACATGTGAGGAACTGTGTGTGTGGGGGGGAGTAGTTTTACCTTGTGTAATGACCCATCCACTCGATTTCCCCATGTTTATTCCCCCCCTTTCCCCACCCCCTGTTTCGCAGATGTTCTGGTCAACTGCTGGAAATGGCCCACCTTGATCATCACTACAAAAGGGTTTTTTTCTCTCCTGCTGGTAATAGCTCACCTTAACTGATCACTCTCGTGACCGTGGGTATGGTAACACCCATTGTTTCATGTTGTTGGTGTATATAAAATCTCCTCACTGTATTTTCCACTGCATGTATCCAATGATGTGAACTGGAGCTCATGAAAGCTTATGCTGAAATAAATGTGTTTGTCTCTAAGGTGCCACAAATAGTCTGTATCCTCAAAAAGAAAAAGGAGTAACACGGTTGCTACTCTGAAATCTAGATAACATATCTTGCAAAAACAATGCAATAAAGCAGGTAACTGAAATACCATATAATGTTGATTGCCACTTTAAATGATGCAGGAAACGAGGATCTGTCAAAGAAAGATACACAGGGAGCTGAAGATCAGCTACTGTAGAATGGGGTTATCTGAGAGCATCCTCCTCCTTCTTAAAAAAAGCAACTATGCTGATGGCTTGAATTGACCTGGAAGAAGCATTTGACAAGGTGAAACAGCTGGATAACACAGTTACAATGCAACTGAAAGCACATCCAGCAGCCTTTAGGTGCTCAAGGAAACATTTAGAAAGATATAACTGGATGTGTCAAGTCCCCATGCAGTCCAGTAACTCTGACTGCACTGTCACTACCCTCACAACATCTATGCTACTGGCACTGACAACTCGTTCTGAAAGTTCTGCTTTCTTAGCAGTTAGTACTATTGCTAGCGCAGATGGCTTGGAAAAGAGAGAGTGAATCCAGCACAGGCCCAGAATTGGGAAACTAGAACTGGAAAAGAATTTAGATTACCTTGAATAGACTGGCAGGGAGAATTACAAGTGTTTTGCCCACTCTCCTTTTAAATCTCCTGCAACACTGCATTATTCTACAAATAATGCTGTATGTTTATGAAGCTCTTCTCCTCCCCCATGTGTATGTGTATTTGGGGCAGGGCAGGGGTAAAACCCCCTTTAAAGTCCTGCCGACATGCTGGCTGCAGACGGCTCTCTGGTCAAAAGGCCAGGAAGAGAGACATGGGTATGCAGCAGGGAGCTCAGCTGTAAGCCCTAATGGGGGCTAGCTCAGAGCAACAAGCTGGGCCGAGTGGGAACAGCTGGGCTAAAGACTGGGAGGGCTATAAAAGCCCTGGGAAAACCTCAGTGGGGGGGTGGCCAGGGAGGAGACAGGAGGGCTGTTTCTCTGTCTCCTTGCCTACTGGAAGGAATCTCAAGAGCCAGAAGACCCTGGGAGGGGTCTGTGGTGTGATTGTTGTGGGAAATGGGATTGCACAAGAACACTGTAAATAAAGACACAAAGGTGAAACCACCACCTTCTTCAGTGGGACTCTTTATTATACCAGCCTAAACACAGGGTGCAGGCACAAAAGTGGGAGTGCCGGCGTAGACCCTGTGACAGTATTAAAATGAAGCTATCTAACTAGAATATATTCCTCAATTCAGAATCACCAACTCCAAAATCCTTAATACAAATGTTAACTAATTTTTTCTCATTTAACATAAACAGATAAATCTAGAAGAGGTTAGCGAATAGATCCATCAGCCATTTAGATGCGACTTAGTTCGTATTCTATTTCAGAGCGTAACTTCACCCAGGATTCAGCCCAATGGTCAACAAATACAGTGCATCTCTCAAGACTAATAGCTCATTCATTTCAGATAGAATAACCACTTCTGCAGTTAACTAGGCACTTCTGAAATTTAAAGTACTGTAGTCTTAAAACTCCATTTTGATGACCTAAAATTTGAACAAAACACAGGCTGTTTATTTGCAGGTCTCTTTTGATCAAAAGAGTCACTGTTTAGCCCTCAAGGCTGGTCACTTTATAATCTACATTCACAATTCACTCTTTTTTTTTTTTCTTTTCAAAATGCCTAAATTTGTAATGACATCTTTTCAGCAGTGTAAATGATTGTTGTTTAAAACAGGATTATTGTGATACTTTCAGAAAATTCATACAAAAGAATGTTAACATTGCAAAGTTAACCACTCAGAAATTAGAAAAAGCCACACTTAAGGCCCCCTTATGCTTATGCATTATGATAGTCTTTAGTTTCAATAGTGCACTCAGCTGTGACTAAAAAATTTAGTTTCCAAATTCTAACACGCCTATACTTAGCAAATGATTTTCTGAGTCTTAATTTTTTTTCATATTTGGGTGGATATTCACAGACCAGCAAAAGGCAATTTCATGACATCACCATGATTTCCTTCCCCATCTCCCCACCAAATTTCAAGTCCTTGCTACAGTGAATGGGGGTGCTTCTAAACAAAGCAGTTTACCAAATTGTGTGGGTTTTGTTTTGTGGGTTTTTTTTTTTTTTTAATTTTTTAATTTTGGAAGAATAACATTGGCAAAACAATTCCCCCTAACCTCATTCTTGGAAATGGCTAAACTTTACTTTTGCTGAAACTTTAAAAAAAAAAAAAAAAAAAAATCAGCCTGAAGCAAACACCTGGCATGGAAAATGTAAAGCCCAAATAGTCCATTTGGCAATATTATGAGCAATTGAAAACCAAGAATCCTAATGGAAAGTATTAGGTAACCTTAACTACAGACAGTGCTGTCAGCTCTGCCTATAGTACAATGAAAAATAGCAAAAAAAAAAAAAAAAAAAAATCATTTGGTAAGAGCCACAAAATAGATCTCTTCAAATTAGGCTATGCTTTTAAGAGGATTTTATTTTTGAAAACATTAATCTGTTTTTCCCCCTGAGCCTGATCCAAAGTTGATTTACTGTGAATTTATTGGAATAGTTCCATTGACTTCTTTGGATCTAGCCCCAAATGCATAAACAACATTTTGTTATAATAATAGCAGAAGAAGCCTAGGGTAAAATCCTAGTCCCATTGAAGTCCATGAGAGATCTTCCATTTACCGTAATGGACCCAGAGTTTCAGCCTAATGTCTTTTAGAGAAAGTGTATATAGAGAAAGAAGCTTATAGTTAATACTGCTTTTAACATGTGCTGAACCTGTATGATGGTAATAAGCACATGTACTAGGAACAGCATATTCTGTTTCCATCACTGCTTAGTTATTGACAGAGAAAGATTGAGTTATTGGGGTTCAGGGACACAAAGAACATTTGGGCCCCCACAACCTGGGGCCCAAGGATGCTGAAATTGGGGGGTGGGGGGGCTCGCCTACCCACTTCTTAACATGGGCGTAATAGCCTTGGGCAGGGTGGCTGATAAAGTCATTGGCTCACCCACCACGAAGTGCAGCCCCTGCTGGCAGTGCCAGCCTCTTCACGGTGGGGGGCTGAGAAGGGCCTTAGCCTCCACTTGCAATGGGGCCCTGCCCCCTGCTTCTCTTCTCGACCCCAAGGCCCCACCTCCTGGCCTGCCCAAAGCTGGAGATGAGCAGTTTTAAAATCCACCCAAGGAGCCTGGGCTGCTCCAGGGAGACCCGGACCCTCCACCTGCCCTGATGGCACACCCTGGGGGTAGGGTTGCCAGGTGTCTGGTTTTCAACTGGAAAGCTCAGTCAAAAAGGGATCCTGGCGGCTCTGGTCAGCACTTTTGACGGGGTCATTAAAAGTCCAGTTGGTGCTGCAGCAGGGCTAAGGCAGGGTCCCTGCCAGCCCTGGCTCTGTGCAGCTCCCAGAAGTGAGTGGCATGTCCCTGCAGCCCCTTGATGGAGGGGCGATCAAGGAAGCTCTGCGCTCTGCCCGCAGCACCAGCTCCGCAGCTCCTGTTGGCTGGGAACCACAGCCAACATAGAGGAGCATAGAGTCCCCTGACCCCACTGCACAGGGGCCACAGGGACATACCAGCTGATTCCGGAAGCTGTGCAGAACCAGGGCAGGCAGGGAGCCTGCCTTAGCCCTGCTGTGCCGCTGCCTGAGATAAGCGCTGCCGAGTTGGAGCCTGCGCCCCAATCCCCCTCCTGAGTCCTGAGCCTCTGCCCCAGGTCAGAACCCCCTCCTGAAACATGCACCCCTTCCTGCACCTCAACCCCCACCCTGAGCCTCCTCATAGACCCCAACCTCCTGCCCCAGCCCTGAGTCCAATCCTGCACCCCAGATCCCTCCTCCCGTCTTGCACCCCAACTCCTTGCCCAGCCCAGAGCCCTCGCCTGCATGTTGAACCCCTCATTTCTAGATTTCTAGCTCCACCCTGGAGCCTGCACCCCCAGCTGGAGCCCTCCCACACCCCAACCCCCTCTCTCAGCCCAGTGAAAGTGAGTGAGGGTGGAGGAGAGTGAGCGATGGGGGGGCCGGGAGGAGTGAGTGAGTGGGGGGGGGGGGGGGGGCTTGGAGAAGGGGAGAGGCAGGAGTGTTCAGTTTTGTGCTATTAGAAAGTTGGCAACCCTGTCTGGGGAGTGGGGACATAGGCTTGGGGCTGCTCTCAGGCCTGCCACTCCCCTCACGAGGGTTGGGCCTTGGGGGGAAGAGGAGGAACAGGAGTGAGGCCACAGTGCATGTGCTGGTAGGCCCCTCACTTCTACACAGGTTCTAGCGCTCCTGTGGGGGCCCCAAAATTGGCCAGTGTCCCTAGGCATGGGCCCGTGGGTCCATGCGTTAATCTGCCACTGGATATGGAAAAGATTCTTCTTCAGTTTTTTTCAGAATTATGCTAATTTAATGCAAATAGAAATAGTAAACAGAAAAACTGTATGGTGAGACAGACCATTTATATGGGATTCATCATCCCAGCAAGAAGCTGCAGCTTAACTCTCATTTACAGTGAGATGCAAGGAGTTTAAAATATGTATTTAATCATGAATTTGACTTGCTAGAGATATGGAAAAATCTATAAAGCACAGAGGATTTGTGTATTTGTTGACTTGATACATGCATGTGATTTCATTTTTAAGTCTTTTTAGCTTTAACAAAGATAAGTAAACAGCTAGATTTATTAACTCTTTCTAGAAAACATTTTAGCTGTCTAATGATATTCAGCAGCACTACAGCAAAATAGCTTAGCTCCCCAACAAGCTTAAACGGCAAAGGTTTGTCAGTATTGTGAAGGTTAATATTCCTCTTTACCTTATGGAGAGGAAAGCTGGATTACCAAAACAAGATCACCTTCTTATGGCTTGCTTCAAAGAGCTTGACACAGGCTAGTGTCTTCTGAGTAGTATTATGATGCATATAAATCATTGACTGTGATTGCCAAGAGGAAAAGGCTATGAGCATAAAACCTTGAAATGGCGGCAGCAAAAATCAGTCCAAATCAACACAGCATCTGATTTTGAGCTTTGGTTTGAATTAAAACTAAAATATCAAGCATGTCAGATATTAGTGACATAGTAAAAACATAACTATGAAAGGGTATCATGCTGGGGCAGCGTTCGTAAGCTGGGGGCCTCCAAGCAACATGGGAGTTTGAAGGCGCCTCTTACGTCTGTGACAACCATTTGGGTAGATTTTCCACGAATGAAGGACATGGTCTAGAGTAGTGGTGAGCAACCTGTGTTGCATGGAAAGATACAGTGGGGAAAACATAAAGCTAATATTTGTAAATACCACCATCATTTAGGTTGAAGTAAAGGAAGGCACTATGTGCATTTAAAAACAAAATCGGTGAGGGGAGACACAGAATTATGTTGTGAATGGGGTACTGCTTTGGGTCATTAGGACTCCTGTTCTCTGTCATCGTAGTGTTGGGGTGAAAACAAACTAAACAGAGCATTTGCCACAGGTGGAACGTGGTTTCCTTTTATTTATTTTTCTTCTAACCTGGTGCTACTGGCTGCCCTCACTATCTGCTTTCAACAACATCCCAGGCAAATACCTGGGATAAAGAACTTCAGTGAGAGAAGGTGTTTTAAGTTGAAAGTTTGGAAAGTGGAGAGAAGGAAGACTATGAAAGCTATATTTTATAATTTTGTTCATCATAATGCATAGAAATAGTAGAATTATGAATAGGATCTGTTTGTGCTCAAGATGTATGCATGTGCCCAAGATTTCAGTTTTGTAAAAAATTTGTACAATTAGGTGCAGGAAGCTTTCATGTGCACAAATCCAGCAAGGAAGGTGTTAACAGAATAATCAATAAATATGAAGAAGAAAAAGGCTAGAGACTCAGACACCATTGTGAGTGTGTTTTACACTGAAAAAGTTGTATAATTTAGCCCTTACTACCATTCTGGTCACACAATACCATCTTTTCCTATTGCTCTCCTAAATTCTTAGCAATGCAGAAATTATGTATGCTGTCAAATGTTTTGTACTCTCCATACACCCTAATGTTCAATAACTTTGTTTTTGAAACACATTGGAGTGCAAAAGCATTGGTTTTATATAGTACAATAGGATCTTTGCAATTAGTTTCAGTGTTGCCTGTCTGAAAGGTACATAAGAATGAATTTGTAAGCTTTAAAAATATATTTTAATACCACTTACAACTTTGGCTTAACAAACAACATGACTTATATGTTCTAGGCCTCATTCTATGCATTATCTTGGAAAGGCTGTTAGCTTTAGTGGTTGTTTACAAACTGCTAAGCACTGTATTCAACCAAGGTGGTTATGACATAAACACTGGCCAAACAGCAACTATGCTGGTTTGAACAAGATACTCCTCTGTTCTCTCATTCATGGAAGTACAGTATAATACATTTCTGGAACTACAGTCAATGGACAACATGACAAAAATATTTCAAATAGGAATTTTTGAAAGGTTTGATTAGTTTCCTAATCATCGAACCATCCTTCCTTAATGAATTAGAATTGTCAGAGGTTCGTCGTCATCAAATGTAGTACATCTAAGGTTGCCACAACTTATACTCAGCTGTGAGCCAGATATTTTTTTTTTTCAGCTAAATACTGGGTAACTGGATAACTCCATCTACCTTCCCCTTCATCAAAAACTCCTGTTCATAACTTTCTAAAAACTTCTGTGGGGCTGAAATTAACATGCTTGGTCTTATCCCCGAAGTGTCTTGTTTTTATTTGATAGATGGATATATATAATGTGTTTTGTGCATAAATGGCCATAACCTGTACAGAACATCTAATTGCCCAATTTATTTTTTTGCTTGGGACTTACCGAACCATCCCATAAAACTGTTTTCCCTGTTTCCTGAGGGAACGTCCAGGAAAAGCAGTTCAAAAAGAACTGCCTGAATCTCAAAGGCTGATCATATTTTGGGATGCTTTCTGGCTTAGTTAAGGTAGATCAAATGGAACATGTGCCTGGCAGATTTTCATCTAACCGTATCAGTCATTATTTAAATTACATGCTTTATTTTTTTTTTTTAATTCTCTCTGGAGATAGCTTTAGAGAAGGGAGGACATTTCATAGGATAAAATGGAGGCACCTATTTTTAGTTCTGAAAAAAATCGGATTAGGAGAAACATTCATGTGCTGGAACAGAATTTTATGTAAAGAGCTCAAAGAAGCTGTAATTATTAAAGGATTTATATTTGACCCATATATATGTTTTGAAGAGGTACCAGAAAGAGGCTATTCTTGCCTTTGGAACTATAGTTTCTTGTTATGGAACCATCGATTTTAAGTTTCCAAATTGTGTGAATTTTAAGATATTTCTGCTGAGTAACTACATTATGTTTCTACTCTTTCTAGACCATAGAGATGGTACTGTAGTCTCTCATTCTGCACAGGTTTTTCTGGATTTCAGCCTATTTTCGAGATACAAGGTTAAATTAGAAAAATCCTCCGCTATACTATATCTAGGCTCAATTTAATGATAACAAACACTATGTAATCATCCAGTTTCAATGGTCCACTAGGGTTTTAAATGTGTTATTCCATGACTTATAGAAGTATTGTTAAGCAATCTCCCCATAAATGACTTATAGAAGTATTGTTAAGCAATCTCCCCATAAATATGGTGGGCCTGATTCTGATCTCATTTACAAAGGATAACTACACTGATATCAGGCAAACTATTCCTGAATACCATGGGGAAAATAAGATTATAATCAAGTCTGAGATATAGGTTGCTTCCAGAATAAGTTTAGAAATGTAAGAGAGCTTTCAAAATTTAGCTTTTCTACAGTCCTCATAGTTGAAAGTACTTGGACTTCACTGTTGGCCATAGGATTTCACTCGTAATTCCTGCGTCAAACCCATAACTTCCAATTGAGTAAGGTATTGTACAAATGTAACCCACACACCACCTGGGTGTGGCGTTCTGTCCCATCTAGTGGCACCGAAACTACTTAGGGAGAGAGAGAGTTAATGAGTCTGCTCTACAGCCTGCTCTACAGTTGGCTTCTAGCTCATGCAGTAGAGGCTCGTGCACTAAGCTCTCGAGATCCCAGGTTCGATCCTGCCCACTGATGACCGGGGTCTGTCGGCGTTACACAAAGACACCCAAAGACATGGTCCCTGCCTCTAAGAGCTTACAATATACAGAGCTGAGACAAACAGTAATCAGACAAACAAGAAAAATGTGAGGTGATGACCTGGTCCGTCTTCCATGTGTTATCTAGCTCTATCCCATGCCTCTTCTTAAATTTAATTTTTCCATTTTTTAAAACCATTATCTATTTTACCTATTTTATTTTTCTACTTTATAAATTACCATATTTTCTTTTTACCCCACTTTCTCACTTCAGGCAAATTACTAAAGTCTCTGTGCCTAAACTTATGAGTTACTAAAATGAATGTGTGACAGAGGACACTAGCCTCTCGTGAATGTCTCCTATCAACCAGGTGTGGTGCTGCAGTCTTTTTTTCCCCCTACTTATGGTACCCTCTGTAAATTGCCAGCCTCACTAGGTGGGTGTTCAGTGGCTCAGCCCTCCAGCCAAGTCACACAGTCAATATGGATGAACCCCCTTCTGGTGTAGCAGAAGTCCAACAAACTATCTGCCCTCACCAGCATCTTCAGCCCTATTTCTGGGCCCTTTAAATACAACCCTTCACTCGGACTTTTAAAGGATCCTTGTCCCCTTCTTGGGACATAGACCATTTTCCCAGTGGCCAGTGAGGGAACCCAGGGCCACACACTACTCCAGGTCCTAACCCAGGGACCCTATAAAGAGCAGTCATGTACCAGTGCCTTCAGTTTGCTATTGCTATTCTCTGGGTCTATTCCCCATAGCCCCATTCTTTTCACTCATTACCTTAGTGTTATAGTTGTCAGGTCCTCTTGTTCTCAGGCCCAGCAAATCTGGTCCTGCTCAGCCCCTGCAGCTCCTTTTATCTGAGCTTGCTGGGATCAGATTGGCTGCTTCTATGCAGCCTCCTGAGGCAGGCCTGGAGGACCCACCTTCACTGCTTCTTCCCTAGGGTAGAGTGCGGTAGGACCATGGGGCCACAAAGGGCCTGGTACACCCAGTTACAGAGTGTAATGATTCTGCTACATACTGCTGGTTCTGCTTCTATGGCAATCTCACTGAAAGTAGGAGTCCTTCCGAATGAATGGGTCAAATTCTCACCTGGTGTAGAGTGGCTAAGCTCTGATTTACATCAGCTGAGGATCTGGCACGATTGTATGTAAAGCATTTTCCTGTCATTGTTAGAAAGTGATATTTAAATAAATGTATAATTTGTTTTTGTTATTAATGTCCAAGCTATGGGGAGAATTTTGTTTTCTCAGCATAAATGTATGTGATACACAGATTAAGGGAAAAGAGTTGCAGCTCAGTCTGCTGATTAAAGTGGCGTCTGGTTGGTCAGTATGGTTCTACCCAAACTCTGTTCTAAATCTTTTGCACTAAGGTTTCACTTTTACTTCCTGTAGATTTTTTTTTTTCTATTGTAGATTTCAGTGTCTCAGTTCACGTCTGGGCCAACAAGCATGAGTTGTGAGGCATACAATGTATAAATGGCCAGACAGGAAGATGGATGTCCTTTAGTTCCTTGCCTGAAGGAAAATCTCCAAAGTACATCACCTCATGGTGACCTGCATTAACTCCAAGTCCTTAAGAGCATAATTTTCAGAATAGCTATTTAAGGAGTTATGTATTATCTGTACGTGTTTTTGCAATGATTGTGATGAGCCGTGGGGCTAATGGTTCTCTGTAAAGACCACAGATGCCACCCTTTGGCGAACTATAATGCAGATATCCAACACAGGTTATCGCTGTAAAACTGTGCCCCCATTTGCCCGTTCTAGCTGGCACCAAAGGTTCTGTGTCTTGAACTGAACATCGGACTTCTTAGTATTTGAGCTCCAATGGAAATCTCAAAGCCCCTCACGCTAATCTTTGGCTCATCTTAGCTAACAGATCTGTTTTGTTCTTGTGAAAACAGACATTCTGCACACATTAGAATCCTGTCTACCATTTGCCTGATGAAATATTCATGAAACAAGGGTCATGACCTTATGTGACTCCACATTCTGGGTAACAAACCATGAACCAATGGCAAAACAATCAGATTGCAGCACAATTAAGCTTGTGCTGAATAGCTAGTTCTTAATACTATATATCCTGTTCCATATTATAGTCTCTTAACTCTCTTTAAAGGGAGGCTAATCTGCAAACGTTCTGCTTATTCATTTTAAGCCCATTTTAAGTATTGATTTGTAACTTCAGAGATGCTAGAATTATCTGAGTACTGTTTCTATCATAATGAATCTACTGTACTTCTATAAAGGATCAACTATATCATATGGGGAAAACTGATGCTTATGTGAGACAGTTTTAAAAAAATTAAGGGGTCTTCATTGTCAAATGTCTGCAGGTCTGGCACACAGGCTCCCTGTTTCCTTACAGCAGTAAGAAACAGAGGATTATGATAGGCTTCTTTCTTTGTATTTTGCTTGAAAAACAGATTTCATAATGACCTGGATGAAATCAAAACTGATTGGGAACTGCTTGTCCTCAAAGTAAGGATCCAACTCTTTTGAGGCCCACTCATCTCTGGCTCTTGATTGACAAGAGTATATTTTATCTTACATTAAAAGGAAAGGCATGCAAATTTATTTTAGGTTCTACAAAAAGCTACTGTCTTAACAATGAAATGTAAATATTTACACCTGAAAACACTTGATTCCCCTCCCCCCCAGTGTAGTACAATAACTATCATTTTACCTGGTCGAAAATAGTAATGTGCTTCTTAATTCTGATCTTAAAACCATATGAAAAATAGGGCAGAGCTGGAATCAGAATTCAGTTGTGGAATCTGCTGTTGAAAATAATAATAAAAGCCCCGAGGGTAGGCAGTTAACATAGTGTACCTATTAGATGCTGAAAATGTAGGTAAATTATCACTATATGAATTTATTATCTGAAGATGATTGGTTGGTTTGGGACAGAAGATAGTATTACCTTTTTAAAGTCTGTTCTCCAACTTTTTCTAGAGCTGGATGGGAAACAGTTTTTCGATCCCACAACTGTTTTTTGGAGTTTGAAATTTTGTCACATGATGAGCTGGGATAAATGCCAAATCTCAAAAATATTCAACAGACAAACTGATTTTTTTAATTGATCAATTCAAATGTTTCATTTAGATACATTTTTGTTCAATATCTTCATTAATGATCTGAAGGATGGTGTGGATTGCACCCTCAGCAGGTTTGCAGATGACACTAAACTGGGAGGAAAGGTGAATACGCTGGAGGGTAGGGATAGGATACAGAGGGACCTAGACAAAGTAGAGGATTGGGTCAAAAGAAATCTGATGAGGTTCAACAAGGACAAGTGCAGAGTCCTGCACTTAGGACGGAAGAATCCCATGCACCGCTACAGACTAGGGACCGAATGGCTAGGCAGCAGTTCTGCAGAAAAGGACCTAGGGGTTACAGTGGACGAGAAGCTGGATATGAGTCAGTGTGCCCTTGTTGCCAAGAAGGCCAATGGCATTTTGGGATGTATAAGTAGGGGCATTGCCAGCAGATCGAGGGACGTGATCGTTCCCCTCTATTCGACACTGGTGAGGCCTCATCTGGAGTACTGTGTCCAGTTTTGGGCCCCACACTACAAGAAGGATGTGGAAAAATTGGAAAACGTCTAGCGGAGGGCAACAAAAATGATTAGGGGACTGGAACACATGACTTATGAGGAGAGGCTGAGGGAACTGGGATTGTTTAGTCTGTGGAAGAGAAGAATGAGGGGGGATTTGATAGCTGCTTTCAACTACCTGAAAGGGGGTTCCAAAGAGGATGGATCTAGACTGTTCTCAGTGGTAGCTGATGACAGAACAAGGAGTAATGGTCTCAAGTTGCAGTGGGGGAGGTTTAGGTTGGCTCTTAGGACAAACCTTTTCACTAGGAGGGTGGTGAAACGCTGGAATGCGTTACCTAGGAAGGTGGTGGAATCTTCTTCCTTAGAAGTTTTTAAGGTCAGGCTTGACAAAGCCCTGGCTGGGATGATTTATTTGGGGATTGGTCCTGCTTTGAGCAGGGGGTTGGACAAGATGACCTCCTGAGGTCCCTTCCAACTCTGATATTCTATGAAAATATTTCATTTCCATTTTTACCTTTTTGCTTTAATCTTTTTAAATCTAATTAGTTTAATTTAGGGGGAAAAGTAATTTTGAATTAGACAACTGTTAATTTCTGTTTAGAAAATTGCTCTACAAATTTTTTTGACAGCTTTGAAACTTGTATCTCAACTTTTTTTTTTTTTCTTTTAAAGGCAGGAAATTTATTGAAACTGCCAAAAGTTCCCAACCAATAAACACATAGGTACATGCTTCACTTTACCAGTGTCAATTGTCCGAGACTACTCACAATGGTGAAACTTAAGTATATTCATAGACTTCAATCCTGCAAAAACTTTAAGTGTCTGATCCTGCAGAGTGAATGGGAATTTGCCATTAGCTTCAGTGGATACAGAACTGGGCCTTTATTTTCTGTCACCACATCTAGCTGTGAAGACAACCCTCCAAATGTACTTCTTAAAATCCATGACAATCAGGCATTTGAACATTTACTTTTTAGCAGCTAATTAATGGCATGAGTAGCCCAGTATTGTTGATATGGTACATAGACTTGAGTTACATCCCCATGACTAAATACCACAATATTGTAATGTTTTTGTGTCATAGCATCATAACACAACAGAAATTCCATCCTAAAAGTCACTGTCTGCAGATCAGTGGACATACCCCTTTTCCACCACTCACTATAACTAATTCAGTTTGTATCCCAAGTAACTTTATACAACTGAAAAAAGTCATTACATGGTGCTAGAATTAATATCTAGTTTCTTCTGAGACATTTTCTCATGAATGGCTATAAAATGATCCTAGCTGAGATTTTTTCAAAGGGGCCTAAGGGACCCAGACATCTAAGTCCCATTGGGTCTGAATTGGAGTTTGGTACTTAATTTCCTTGGGCAGCTTTGGAAATCCCAATCTCTGTATCTGCACCCAGATGCCTTTGCAATGAGGAGATCTGCACAACATGGGAAAACTATCCAGAGGATCTCTACCATTATTTTAATGCACAATGATATTTGTTTTGGATCCATTCCTGCAGGCCCTACTCAAGCAAAAACTCCTACTGGGAGTATTAAGTGGGAACCTTGCCTGCATAAGGATTGCAGGATTGAGCCCTTTATCAGCCACTGTCTTGAGCTCTTCTCTATGATAAAGTGTCTGAAATATATTTGGAAATTTCTCAGCTCTCATTTTTGTACTCTGTAGCTTGCCGCGCTTCAGATTTGCAATGGGTTTTCCAGGGATGAAGGGGATGCACATAACAGATCAAACAGCAATGTGTAAACAGTTTCCTTTTTGTATATTTGACATAGATTTAAGCTGTTCTAAAACACATACACACACATGCTGATCATTGACATTTTCCAACTTATCAAAATTCATGATCTTGTAATTGATGTTACTGCGTAGGGTGGCTAACAATTAATTTTGCAGTGCCAAGTAACTACAGCTGTAACCCAGATCAATTGTTCTAACAAGAAAAACGGTTATGGGAAGAAAAACAGTAAATACACTCTCTCCATATGCAAGTTCTTTATTTAATTATACCTGTTGTTACATGAGTCTCTGGGAAGGATACTTTACATTTTTGGCAAGAGGACATACAAAGTAAAATGGTCTCCTTGATGCTGCTTCAAACATGTCCTGTTGTTGCTGCTAGGCAACCAGATGTTGCCCGTTGGGAAAATATTTAGTAGCTGTTGTAATTGACAGTGTAAGCCTAAAAACATCAGGGTGCAAAATAAAAGCCAAGCCACCGAGCTGATAAGTATTCCATTATTTTTTGCCAATTGCTTGGTCACATTACAGTACAATGTTGGGTTTTGAAACTACCTTATAACTTTAGATTATGCCTCATTACATATGAAGATATACAAACGGAAGTTGAGGACAATGGAGAGAACAGCCATTTGGAAACAATCTTATTTACTTAACCTCAGCGTCTCTCCTAACAGAAGAAGAAGTTTCTGAGGGGAGTGCATCTGGAGTGTGTGCTGGGACCTGGAGAAGGCATCTGAAAGTTTTGCTTGCCAAAAATGTAAGTAATTTAATAATTTTCTTTTTTTTTTCTATATGTTTGATTTTAATAAAATTAACATTACTAAATTCATCCAGGCCTTTTAATGCCTCTCTTACTATTAATATTTTAGTCACACTCTGCACTAAAGATTTTTCTAAGCCTTTAAAAACAAAACAGGTAACACTGACTATTAAGATAATCACATTTGTCCTTTTTGTGCCTTTACACTAATTATCCTCAGCTCACAAAGTACACCCATTGCTCCATCTCAGATCCCATTGCAGGAGCTGCAGTTAAAGGCTCCCTGCGTTCCTTTGCACTGTGTTAGGCTCTGTCTACACTACAGAGTTTTGTCGATGCAAGTTAAGCTGACAATCAAAAAAACAGTATAATTACATCACTTGTACATGGTCACACTATGCTCCTTCTGTCACCAGAGTTCATCCATACCTGGTGCTGTAGCATTGAGAGTGAGAGCAGTGCACGGTGGGTAGCTATCCTACTGTGCTACTCGCTACCTTCTATAGATAGGAGGTGTGGGAAGATGGAGTGGATTGCAGCGCATCATGGGTGTGGGCTCAGTGTCCCATGATGCAGTTCTTTCCATCCCAGCATTCCATGGGCTTCCAATTTTGGTTTACGGCATTTTCCAATTGCCCCTGTTTACTGTGCACCTTCCATCTCTGTCTGAAAGGATGGGTCCCACACTACTCTCTACTGTTGTGGTCACCATTATGGACACATTGCTGATGGTCATAGAACTGGAAGGGACCTCGAAGTCATCTAGTCCAGTCCCCTGCTCTATGGCAGGACTAAGTATTATCTAGACCATCCCTGACAGGTGTTTGTCTAACCTGCTCTTAACAGTCTCCAGTGGTAGAGATTCCACAACCTCCCAAGGCAATTTATTCCAGGGCTTAACCACCCTGACAGGAAGTTTTTTTCCTAATGTCCAACCTAAACCTCCCTTGCTGCAATATAGTCCCATTACTTCTTATCCTGTCCTCAGCAGTTAAGAATATTTTTTTCCCTCCCCCTTGTAGCAACCTTTTATGTACTTGAAAACTGTTATCATGTTCCCTCTCAGTCTTCTCTTTTTCAGACTAAACAAAGCCATTTTTTTTTCCAATCTTCCATCATAGGCCATGGTCTCTAGAGCTTTAATAATTTTTTGTTGCTCTTCTCTGGATTTTCTCCAATTTATCCATATCTTTCATGAAATATGGTACCCAGAACTGGACACATTACTCCAGTTGAGGCCTAATCAGCACGAAGTAGAGTTGAAGAATTACTTGTTTCTTGCTTACAACATTCCTGTTAATATATCCCAGAATGATGTTCGCTTTTTTTGCAACAGTATTACACTGTTAACTCATATTTAACATGTGGTCCACTATGACCCCAGTTCTGTTTCTGCAGTACACCTTCCTAGGCAGTCATTTCCCATTTGGAATGTGTGCAACTGATTAGTTCTTCCTAAGAGTAGTACTTTGTAGGTCAAATTATCTGACTGTGAATCAGAGTTGCCTGACCTGCTGTGTGCCATGGAAAGAAACACCAGATTACTTTTGGCATTCATGGAGCAGCTGAACACGGTGGACATTTGCTTTTGGGCTCAGGAAACAAGCACTGAGTGGTGGGCATCATTATGTAGGTCGAGCATGATGAGCAGTGGCTGCAGAACTTTCAGTTGCAGAAAACAACCTTCCTGAAACTGTGTAGAGAGCTCACCCCAGCACTGTGGTGCAAGGACACCAAATTGAGAGGTGACTTTTTGGTGGAGCAGTGTGTGGTGATCGCAGTGTGGAAGTTGGCAACTCCAGAATCCTACCACTCATCATGAATCAGTTTGGAGTAAGGAAGTCGACCGTTGGACCTGCATTAACGTAAGTGTGTAGAGCCATTAATCACATCCTGCTATGAAGGACTGACTCTTGCCAATGTGCGTGAAATAGTGGATGGCTTTGCAGCACTGGGATTTCCTAACTGTGGCGGGGCAATAGATGGCATGCATATTCCAAATTTTGCTCCAGACCATCTTGCGATGGAATACATCAATGGAAAGGGGTACTTCTCTGTGGTATTGCAGGCACTTGTGGATCACTGTGGGCAGTTCATTGACATCAACTCAGGGTGGCCCAGGAAGGTGCATGACACACACATCTTCGGGAACACTGGCCTGTATAGAAAGCTGGAAGCAGGGACCTTCTTTCCCAATCAGAAGATTACAATGGGGGATGTTGAAATGCCCATAGTGATCCTGGGAGACCCAGCATACACCTTATTCCCATAGCTCATGAAGCCTTACACAGGAAACCCAGACAGCAGCAAAGAATGCTTCAACAATAAGCTGAGCAGGTGCAGAATGACCATGGAATGTGCCTTTGGCAGATTAAAAGTGTGCTGGTGCTGCCTTTATGGTAGGGTAGATGAGGAAAACAGTCCCATGGTCATAGCAGCCGGCTCTGCACCCCATCATAAGGCTAAGGGTGAAAAGTTTCCCCTGGGGAGGAGTGCAGCGGTGGCATGCCTGGCTCCTGAATTTGAGCAGCCATATACCAGGTCTATTAGAGGGGCATAACAGGGGGCTATTCGAATCAGGGAGGCTTTGAGGCAACATTTTGATAATGAGCCCCAGTGATGTGTTTTTTCTGTATAGCACGCTGCCATGCTTTGTTAACTTGCCTCCTTGCATGAAAATTGTGATGATTCCTGACCGGGATATGTAGTCAGCAAACGATCAAAGTGCCACTATGTACTACTACCAGCAGCAACCACCATGTGTAGGAGACAAATAAAAATTGGTTATCTTTTAAATATGTTGTATTTTATTAAATATCCATTAACAACACACAGAAGGCTTGGTGGGAAGGGCAATAACCGTGCAGGGCAGTGTAGGTGCTCATAGCTGTGTGTAAGTCCAACTATCATTTTGGAAGCTGTCCAAGGGGATGGAGTGAACAGGGTACTGAGATCTTCTGGGAAGTTGCAAGGAATGTGTGGGAGGATTTTGGGGAAGGCGTTGAAAGCAGTTCTGTATTGGCGGTGGGGTGGGTGGGGGGATGAGCATGCTTGTGTTCTGCCAGGAGCATGATTAGGGACTTCAACATATCTGTTTCCTCCTCCTTCACTTTTATCATCCACTCCTGGCCCTTTGCAATGTGCTGATCACTCTCCTTTCTGTCCTGCCTTTCCATTTTAAATTTTTCCTTCAGGATCTCTCTCCATTTCCTGCATTCTCTTTTTTCCGGCCTCTGAAGATTGGAGCACCTCTCAGAACATATCTTCCTTGCTCCTCCTTGATCGCTTCGTTATCCATCAGAGGTGCTCCACCTGTGTGTAGGGGATCTCCCTGGAGGCCATATCTGCAGAAGCACAAGAAACAATATACAGAAGCATGATTGTTTGTTCGTGCACAGCAACAAATTACTGAGGTAAAATACACCTCTTTTAACATACCAATCACTTTCTAAATGTCCCTTGGCAAGCACACATCTTGGCGAACACTCTAAACATAGTGAGTTCAGCCCTGGTGGGGGTTGGGTGTTCAAGATGGGGCAAAAGGGACTAGGTGTCTTTTTAAGGAGAGCAAAGCAAGTGACTAGAGACAATATTGTAAATTCTGCAACCATTTTCTATAGGCAGGGTTAATTGAAGCCAAATCTCACTCCTGCAGGTAAGCAATGATGCAAGAGTGCATCTCCCGCACACATGTGGCTTCAGACCTGGTCCCTGTGCTGCTTGCCTATGTGCTACTTTGGTCCCTGCACAAGTGATTGCTGACTTGTGCGGCAAAGTTTTCTATAATTGAGGATGGAACAAAACAGTTCTGCCAAGGAACCTTCAGCAGGGGATTGGCAAGTACCGGCAGGAAAGTTTTCTAGAGATCTCTCTGGAGGACTCCTGTGAAACCTTGGTGTGCATTAACACACTGTTCCACCGCACTACTTAGCTGCACAAGGGAATGTGGAGTACACTCAAACACATCTAGTCTTGTACATTTCACCCATTTCTAGAATATAAAGAGCAAAGGACATATGAACTCTACCTCATATAAGGGAGCAGCATCAATTCAAAAAGCTCACTTACCAGGCTCCCCCCTCCTGCATCATGTGCACCAGAGATGGACAGCTGGGACTGGCTAGACCCCTCCAGAGTGAGAAAAGAGGACCTGACTCGCAACACCACTGGACAACCCTGGCGTGTGCTCCACGTCATCCTGCAACTTGACCACCTCGTCCGCTACTTTGTCCTCAGGGTTAGATCCACTGTCGGCGCCTCCAGCCCAGCAAAGTTTCCATGGGGCTCCTGGTGGTGGAGGTGGGGTCATGACACAGAATGGCAGCCAGCTCCTTATAGAAGCTCTTTGGTCTTCAGGTCTTTGGCGCAGCATCAGTTTGCTTCTCTTGCCTTCTGGTATGCCTGCCTCAGCTCCTTTATCTTTGCATGGCAATGCTGCCTATCCTATCCATAGCCCTTATCCAACAAGCCATGAGAAATCTGCCTATAGATATTGAAGTTCCCATGGCCGGAGTGGAGGAGGGACTGCACAGCCTCCTTTCCCCACAGTGCCAACAGATCCAACAACACAAGTGTGCTCCAAGTGGGAGATGATTTGCTGCGTGGAGCTGCCATGGTCAGCTGGGAAGATGTGATGGGAGCTGTCCATGATGAGCAAACAGGAAGTGGAATTTCAAATATTCTTGGGCCTTTAAAGCAGGAAGGGTGGATGCCTGTGTACTTGGGTGCAGGGCATCGAAGTTTAAATTGCTGACCAGAGCAGTCAGGATGGTCATTGTGGGATACTTCCTGAAGGTCATTTACAGCGACAAAATGAATGCCGTATCTACTGTGACAATTTGTCCACGTAACTTTGCCACAAAAAGCTCTTTGCCTCTCATCGAGGTGGTTTTATTTTGTCAGCAAAGCAGGAGAATTTTGCTTGCTGAAGTAGCATTGTAGTGTGTACGCTCCACTGTTTGGCTGACAAAACAGTGTAGTATAGACAAGGCCTAAATTTACAGAACTAGATACACCTTGTTTGAGAACAACTAAGAATTATTACTGGAACAACAATTGCAAATGACTAAAGGGCTCAATCATGCACCCACTGAAATCAACAGCAAAATTCCCCTGGATTTGAGTGAACAAACACAGAGTAAAAAAAAAAAAAAAGAAAAGCAAGGCTATGCATCATAGAACATGCACGGTGCTTTTATGTGACTAAAATAAAATAACACTGTAATAATATGTGGCCTCACTACAGTGCTTTGCTATTAAATCTTTGCTGGGACCAGAGAGAGACAGGCCGTTTTAGTGTGAATTATAGGGTGTGTGATTATCCAGTTTCTTCTTTAGAGATTAAACACATAAACAACTCTGTGTGTAGTGCAGCAAAACCAAACACATTTGCTTTCCTTCTAATGCATCTCAATATGGCTGGAATGAAAGGCATATTGTTCCACCCAAAACTAATCTCCCTTGTCACATCTCACATTGGACCTTCAATCCAGATAAATCAAAGTTGTGCATCACTAGTTTCACAGCTAAACCCCTACTTATGTTGTGTCCTTCAGATTTTTCTCATAGCTAATGTGCCTTGTGGCAACATGCAGCCACGGGTCAGGTCATAACTGGGTTGAGCCCTGGAGCTTGTTCTATTTCTTCTGTACTCCACCCCATCCTTTAAAAGCATGTTAAACAGGAGAAGAGAATGGACACAAAAGAAGCCACTCAATGGCTTAATTCAGCAGTGACCTCACCCCTAACATCAACTGCACATCATCATAAACGGGGCTGACAGGAAACAATAGACCACAGAAAAGCTGTTGTATTGGCTCAGTGCAGATGCCAGATTTCATCTGTTCCATCAATGCAGTTATAATCTGCAACGCTGGGGGAGCTAGTAACATGGGTAGTCGAAAGCACATATTGGACAAAAGCAATGAGAATGTTTAGCAGCCCCATTCCACAAGGCATGATGGAAAGGAATAGTAGTGTAGCATTGAAATAAGTACCCTTAAAACATAATTATACTGCTTTAGTAAGGAATAGAGTGGCAATTAAGGTAGAAACAAGCATATATGCCCCTGCAGAAATTCCAGTAGGTGCAACAAATGCTAGCTAGTTGATTTAAATGGCCTAGGTTTTCTTTGTGGGTGCTCTGTTTAACCAACCTCTATAGAATATTTGTGTTCTCTGGAAACTTGATCATACATTTTTTATTTCTTGTGTGAAAACCGAGAGGCTCAGGGGAAGAAAATCCTGCTCCCACACAATGGTAATATTTAAAGAACTCTATAGCAAAACTAAACTGTGTAGATCATGTCATAGTTTAATAAACATCTGGGTGTTTTTCATCACAGTAGTTGCAGCACCTTTACAGTAACTCCTTGCTTAACATTGTAGTTATGTTCCTGAAAAATGCGACTCTAAGCAAAACGATGTTAAGCAAATCCAATTTCCCCATAAGAATTAATGTAAAGGGGGGGGGGGGGCGAGGGGGGTTAGGTTCCAGGGAAATTTTTTTCACCTGACAAAAGTCTGTCTGTCTGTGTCTATCTATCTATCATTGGTTTTAAACAAACAATTTAATACTGTACACAACAATGATGATTGTGAAGCTTGGTTGAGGTGGTGGAGTCAGAGGGTGGGATATTTCCCAGGGAATGCCTTACTGCTAAATGATGAACTAACACTTGGCTGAGCCCTCAAGGGTTAACACATTGTTAATGTAGCCTCACTCTACAAGGCAGCACCAATGGATGGAGGGGAGACAGCATGGCAGACAGAGACACACCTTGTGTGTGTGTGTGTGTGTGAGAGAGAGAGATGTACATGCCCCTTTAAGTATGCTGACCCCACTCTAAGTACATTGCCTTTTTAAGTAGATCAGAAAGTTGAGACAGCAGCTGCTGCCAGCAGGCTCCCTCTGTCCTGAGCCCTGTTGTCGCCCTACCCTGCTCTATGGAGATGGGGTAAGCAGAGGGAGGGGGATACCCTGATATTAGCCACTGCCCCCCCCTTCCCTCCCCCCGCACAGCAAGCAGGAGGCTCCCAGGAGCAGCTCCCAGGCAGAGGGCAGGAACAGCACATGGCAGTGGGGAGGGGGACAGCTGAACTGCAGCAATTGATAGCTTGCTGGGCTCCTGCCACACAGGCAACTTAGTGGGGCGGGGAGCCGACGGGGGGACTGCTGGACCACCTTGGTTCCAAGCCCCCACCAGCTAGCTCCAACGGGCTCCTCTTTCTCCAAGCAGTGGACAAAGCAGGCAGCTGCCAAACAATATTATAAGGGAGCATTGCCCAACTTTAAACAAGCACGTTCCCTAATTGATCAGCAATGAAACAACGTTAACTGGGACGACTTTAAGTGAGCAGTTACTGTATTTTACTTTCTTGCAAATATATGCATAATCAGCTACATGGTGGGGTTCTGTACTTAGTAGCAATAGAATGATTGATTTCTCCAATCTGATTTGAATTCACCAGACAGAGAGAGACAAAGATATAAAATCACATTTGTTTGAATGATACATCAGGCTACTGTGGATTTAAACTGTGCTTAGAACTAGCACAAACAACTAAGTTCTGTGAATTTCTTTCTAAATTGAAGATCACATTCCTTTGGAATTTGTCTCTAAATTACTGTGTAATTTTCTCCACACTGTGAGCTATATAATCATATATGGTCAAAACATTGTACTAGGAAACATGACCTAAAATATATTAAAAAAACCCCCATGTCTTCATGAACCTGAGGTTGCAGCAGGGGTCAGAAATGAAAATGGAAAATCCATGAGCCCATGTTTATCTGGTTTTGGAGGCAAAGCAAGTTTTTCCATGGTAGTGCATGTAAGTAGCTGATCGTCAAATGACTTGTTTTCTGTCTTTTGAATGCATATTTTGCCATATTGACTAGATCAGAAACTATTCAAGTGCTCTGTTAGGTACCCCGTAAAAAATCCTGACCGTTGCTATCAATACACTGATTAAAAATAGTGTTTTGAATAAAGGAGGGGAACTGTAATTGTAAATAAGCTGCTTGTTGTATATGACTGAAATGATGATGGATGTTAACCAAATCTCTTGATTAGCCCTGATTTCTATGACCAGCTAAACCAACCCCAGAGCTGAATAACACTGAACACTGCTGGGAAGAGAGTGAGAATCTGCATCTTATGAGCTCCTTTCCAGTTTGGACCAATTTATTCATAAAAATACTCATTCTTCAGCTGCTCCAGTAATGTTCACTGTTTACTGTGATCCCTCTGAAAAGAACTTATTCCATGAGAGGATCTCTCCTTTTCAAGACTTTTAGTCTTTGGGATGAGACATAAAGAGAGGGGATATTTACATAGTCCCAAAAAGTTTGCTCTATCAAAGCAATTATCTATTAAACTTCTCATTAGAACAATAGGCAAAAATTTGCACAAAGAGCACAAACAGAATTTAAAATGGTTTGCTGTGGTTTGTGAAAAAATGTGCCATGTTTTCACTAAAGATTTTGGCCATGATGAGGGGAAAAAAATAATTTTTGTGCCAGATGACTACTGTAATTCCTTTTAGCTGTGTTTGGAAATCGTATGTGAGTGCCAAGATGAAACCAAACTATTTTCTAGATGCACTGCGTATCCTACTATTTACAGTATTTAGCTACTGAAGCTAAAGGACAATGTTGGCACAGGAACAAATGGGTACAAACTGGCCATGAGTAAATTTAGTTTTCTAATCATCAGAGGAGAGTTTCTGGAACAGCCTCCCAGTGGGAGTAGTGGAGGCAAAAAACCGACCTGGTTTTAAAATGGAGCTTGATAAATTTATTAATAAGATTGTGTGATGGTGCTGCTTGCAATAGCAGGGAACTGGATTTGATGACCTAGGAGGTCCCTTCCAGTGCTATATTCTTCGGTACTGTTCATATGTGTGTTTCATGCAATGTCATTGATTGGCTGACTGTTCTTGCTCAAAACATTGACCAGATTTACTCTAATAGTTAAGGAACTTTAGCAAACCTGCTGGAAAACCTGTTATGAGAGTTTACTTGTAACAAAATATGGAAAGACTTTTGTAGTTTGGTGTTGCATTTTAAAACAGGCACACACTTCTTGTTGCATGTGAATAAATGTAAAGTAGAACCTGTTTATGGTTTCAATACTTTTGGCTTGTGCTTTCTTCACCCTTCCCCCCCCCCCCCCCGGCCTTTGCTTGGGTGGGGGGTTTTAGGCTTAGGCAAGACCCACATCCCTGTGCAATATAATCACATTGTGAATTATTGGTGGTTTGTGGCAGGTTATTCTGCATCTTTTAAAATATGGAGGCAAACCTTAAAATTTGCATGTACATTTTGAAGATTTGGCCCATTTTATTTTGTGCTTAAAACATTAAAATGCCGCTAAGATTTTGAGAGATGTCAGGAAATGATTCAATGATATCCAACTTTCCTGTGTTTTTCAATTTATTATGCAGTTTTCACTTAGAGAATGGAAGAGAAATTTGTTGCATTGTAGTCAAGTTAAATAGAAATCACACACAAGTAACCTCTGTTTTAAGCATTATTCAGTAGTGCATAAAAGTAGTGCATTGTTCTTCTCTTGGTAAATTGTATCATCTGAACACTTATTTTTGTGGCTAATCAAAATGAGACTAAACTAACGACAAATATTGCAAGAAGTGGCTGTTTTCTAGTCTCCTCCTGTATTGTACTCTTCCATTAAATGAGTCCCAAATCATTGAGGGAAAAATCACAAACTGTTTCAATTTATTAAATTATTAGAAGCAAATTTATTCTAGTGCTATTTGGATGTAGATACAAGGAAGTCCTTAAAAAATCAGTGCTTTTCATTTTCCTCCTGACTTACCAAGGGCTCATCAACATGAGAGCTATGATGACCACGCTGAAGAACATTTTGATTGCCATTAGTCGAGGAAGCAGAGTTCACACATTAATGTATATTTGGTTTTAGTATGTTTCCTCTGTAACTAAAAATCAATTTCACACTAACACAAATCCTTTAGTTTTATTTTAAAAACCCTCAAACATTTTAAAATTTGTAAATTATTGTGAACAATAAAAGAACTAAACTGCATTTGGTTAAATGAAGATTTAGAAACGATGAGATAAATATCCAGTGTACAGTGTATTATATAGGCCTTGGCTATGGCAACACAAGAAATAATGGAAAGCATCTTGTGCTCAGCAGAGATAAACAAAATGGACAAAAATGAGTTTTCATTGGAAAGATTCCATTTTTATGCCCTCATCTTGTCTGTTTGGTCCTTGGGTTGATCGCTAGTCACTTGGACATTACGCCCAATACATTTTCACGTATTCTTGAAGTTTTGCCTTTCTGATTAATGAAGGGCTAGTAACTTAGCCTACATACTTTATCTGTTGCCCAGAGGAAAAGAAATACCTTTCACTGAGATCTACAAGGTTATTTAGGGGGAAGGCCCACCATTTGAGATATTCAGTGATATCTGAAGAAACATTACTTGTGCATAGAGGGTGGGGGGAAGTGGAAAACTGGGCTATTCAATGAAGTTATACTAGCGATGAACTTTAGCCACTATTTGCCTTTGTAAAGAGCAATTGACTTGGTCACAGGAGAGAAATGAGAGACCGAGTATAATCGTTCGTTGCAAATTTATTAACTCTTTCAAAACAATTCGAGAGCGAGGCTGAATAAGATCAACAACTGCCCTATAGAACCCAGTCCAGTTGGGTTCTGAGCTGACCACCCAGGCCCCAAGGAAAAAGTGCGGGGGAAGGGACCCACCCCTTAGTCAACTCCCGTCACACTCACCTGCAGCCAAGCAGAGGGATATGGGTTCTAGCATCTAAGATCCCCAGCCACCCTTACCTAGTGCACGGTTTTCAGGATCACTCAAGGGGTACCTCAAACTGTACTAGACTTTTTAGGCTACATTTTTTCCACCTGCAATAGTCCAGTCCCTTATGAGAGTTCAAGGCCCAAAACTACATGCCAAAGCTGTGACAAATTGAGCAATTTAATTAAAATTAAGCACATGAATGAACTTAAACACGAGTAGTCCCATTGATGTAAAGTTAAGCACGTGCATAAGTATTGCAGGAATGGGGCTAAATGTAGAAGCTGGACTACAACTCTTTCCAAAATCAGGTGCAACTTGCGTTTTTGTTGACTTTCTCCAAGTTGTTAGTTTATAAATATCATCTGTTGACACTAAACCTAGGCTGCATAGAAAACTATAAATTAAATGGGAGGTATGGATGCAGTATTTTGGCTAACCCTGATTTCATAGGAGCTTTTCAGAAGACTGATACTAGTTTAATTCTGATGACTCACAGCTTTTATAGAAATAAATTATATTTGAGCTTGAATTTTTTTGCAAAGTGTATTACCCAAGATTATTTAGACAATCATTTCTCAACAACCCTGTACCTAAACTGAAAGACTTGGAACCAGATATTAAACTGAACAGATAAGAAACCAGGAAAGGGATAATGCTTTTGTATAGTAATGGGTAAGCTTAACTCAACATTAATTGTTACCTTATTAGTTTTCTTCAGTCTGTTAGATTTGCGTCTTATTTTGCTGGGGGGAAGGAGACTCAAACTCAAGAGCGGTTTAATTGGAGTATTTTTAAGGTCACAGAAGCATTCATTATCCACAAAGCCTTGACTTTGACTAGGCTTTTCTTTTTAACTTCTGAATTCCTTATTTTTAGATATTTGCAAGTATCTTTCAATACAGTAGGAGCATACAATACATTGGCTAAGTGCTAACCATCTCAGCATTATGGTGAAAATCAAATAAAAAGACTGAATATTGAAGTATATCGACCATTCAAGATATGAGGCGGGGGAGAATAGTCTGAATGCAAGGGAAGGTTTGGAAATAATGATGCTGGAGACCCTGAAAGCAGCTATGTTGACGGTTGAATCATTACATATACAAAAAAAAAATATAAGGATGCTCACAAGTAAAACTTTGCCACTGAATGCGTTTTCAGAGGTTCTTCAAAACCCACCCAATCTCCATTGGCCTTTCATAAAATACACCAGAAAATGAGCTGTGCTTTCAACTTCAGTTGCTGGCTCAAGTAAGAGGATCCTGCTGAGGCAGCGGAAATACTGATTTTTACATCTTTCTTCAGAGAGATTCCCTTTTGTGAGTTCAGACAGTAGCTTGAAAGTTGACCATTGTAAGGAGCTTTTCATCCTATTCAGTTTATGGTTGAAGGTGATCCATTAGTGGCTTCAGTTTGATATATTAGTAGTGATAGCTTAAATTTACAGCAGTTTGTACAAATACATTATTCAATTAATCTTTCAGAATAGTTTTCAGGGAATTAACAGTAGATGAATGTAAATCCCAGTAATTTCATGCTTTGTACTGCAATGACAGTGCATGGAACAAAGATGGAATATTGCCATCAGATTGCAATGATTTTATTTTGTAGTATTTTGTAGGCAGATTAGGAAGAGGGAATAATAAAAATGAGCTGATTCATATATCTAGCAAACTGTAGCATTCGTACCATTTATAGATAAGAATTGCACTGAAGAGCCACTAACTTTTGAGGGCCTAATCCTGACTGATGCTGGGCTTCTCCAACTCCCATCTAAATCACATGGGCTTTGGGTGATCATCCCCTGCCAGTATCAGAAGTGAATAGGGTCTTGCAGGAAGAAATACTCAGGGTTTGTGTGCAGCAAGCGGGGGTGTAAATCTATCGCCTAGTCTGCCAGGCACTAACTGCTTGTGCAGACTCTGCTACAACACACTAAAAGTTCTGCTTAAGAACACTACAGAAAGTATAGTGTGCAGTAGTAGGGTCTAGACAGCCAATTAGCGTGTGGCAGGCTAGTGCACTGTGGATTTAGTGCAAAGCAAGTTGAGATGTAAGTCTCCATGTGGACAAGCCCCGATTAAACACTTCAGACTTCAGTTTGCTAATATCTTGATGGCCAAAAACCAATCTTGTTCTCCCACCTCAGCTTCAAAGAAATAATGTGTACTATCATTTTCAGGTGACCTAGCTTATCAAATAATTTCAGCGACACTCATAAGTGTATATTAACTTGCTAGCATGTTAGTTTTCAATACCATCAAAAATGTTACTAAAGTGGCAATAAACTGAATTAGAAATATTTGGGAGACCGTGAGCTAATATTGTAATAGACTCACTCCTTAGACTTACAGTTTTTTTCCTTCCTCTGAGTAGTCTTTTCCTCTAATTCCATATTACTTGTATATTTATGTTTATGGCTATATGTATAGAGTCAAGGGAGTTTTATTTGTGTTTGTATGATTGAAATCAACGCAGTTCTTTTATCTGTCCAAAGTAGGGGGAAATCATAGCAATCCAACAAAATATACTTCAAAATGCCAAACATGTTGGATTGATGGTGGTGCAGGAGCGCACAGACTAGTGTAAGCAAGATTCAAAGTGGGACTGGACGATTATATTGATGATAAAAATATCCAGAGTTGTTATAGTTATTACAGAAGAGTTTTAGAAGGGATATAAAAACACATGCTGAAGTGTTTAAGCCCATCTATATTAGAGATCACTATGAGACCTTCATGGACACAGACTATACCCCATCTGCCTACCGTGCGGTTTCTTGCACCTTCATCTGAAAAGTGTGGTGTTGGTCATGGTAGAAGATGGGAGACTGGACTGGATGAACCATTGGTCTGACCCAGTATAGCAATTCCTGTGTTACTGTGCGTTGGGGGAATTTCAGCCACTATATAACTAGGGAGCAAGAGATGGAGGGAGGAGTCTTTCCATACTCACCTTTTGACTTCTCTATGTTGTTTTAAACTTAGGGAAGAAAGTCATGAGGGGGGTGACAAGCAACTCCCAATTCATTTTTCAAATGTAGATACAAGATAGGATCTGATTCATATATGAAGAGACTCATCCACTTAACTAAGGCAAGTGTGATGATGAGGGGAAGGGAGAAAGGGGAGGAAGAATGATGGTCCAAATGGCCTAAAATCTAAAAGGAGAAAGAAAAATAACCCAACATGAGTTCAAAATATTTGGATTTAAGCACACAATCTATAATTAATATGTATTTGCAAATTCCCTTAAAACTGCTTGATGTAACGCTATTTAAAAAGCAACTTGTTTTTACATTAAAACGTTGATGTCATTTAGCATACCCACTTCCTAATTGCAATAAGATGCTTCAAACTTAGGGTTAATTAATGAACACCTCGGGTGGGTCATGACTGCTACCAATTGCTTAATTAAAAGATCAGCCGAAGAAAGGAAACTATGCTTTGGGTTCAGGAAATATTTTGAGTGCTGTGTTTTCCCTACTAATATACAAACCTAAACTGTGCCAGTTATGCATAGTTCCCCAGGAGTATCTTATAGGATGATAATATATTAATCATCACTCCTGGAGCATGGAACAGGCAGAGGCATTGGGGACTGCATTTGGGGAAGATGTGATGCAATGGGAATATGGACTCACTTCCTCCCCTTTGCCTTTTGAGTTATGTGTACATGGTTATATGTGCTCACCAGAGAACAGGGACTGCGATTATTGCTGACTCTTTCATGAGGTGTGCAAGTACTGGGAAGGCCCCTCCAACTCTTCTTTTTCTCCAGTGCATCCACTCAAGAGCTAGGGACAATCTGGCCATTCCGTATATGATAGTACTTTTGGTTTTGGTTCTGCAAACCCCGGTCTGTCATGGCAGCTCTCATCTAGGTGTCATTTCATCTGAACTTCCAAAGTTCAAGTGTTGCCGGGGAGTAGACGAATAGTCTGATTTTGGCTCATCTCTCACTTCCTCTGATTTTCTGCCATTTGATGTGGATTTAACAGCAAAATGAGGACATACACATGCATGGGATTATGCAGCAGGCCCCAACTTTTAGCACCTCTCCCTTGTGTTAACCTGCCCATACTCTCCTATACTAGGCATTTAACTGGTTCTAGTGGAGAGGTTATAGAGCTCCTTATAATCCATAACTAGCACCAGGGTTACAGGGCTTCTTACCATATAACCCATAATGTGGGGTAGACTCTTCTCAGCCTACCCACCCCAGGACTCAGCTCTGAGTCCTAGCACCCTCTTCCCTCCCAACCCCCAGAAGTGGGACAAAGGGTGTAACAGGGTAGGGACTTCAGCCCACAAAGGCCACAAGGTCTCACCCTTCACTTTCACCAAAATCCCAGGTCTTTTACCTCTATGAAAAATTCATTTTATTCTCTTAACCACACTGGAAACCAGCCACGAGGCATGACAGAGACTAGCTTTGTCATTCTCCACCCAATCACACTGCCTGGTATAACAACACTTACCTAGCCATAGGTCGGTACCTCCATCTGACAGACGTATGCCATCATCCCTGAAAACTTCCGGCTGATTGTAATGGATGTCCCTATACCACATCACTGAACCCTCTTTCTTCAGTAATATCTTGGTGACACCCTTATTTGCTTTTTTTCTAGCCTGGTCCACATGGGCTGGGTTTGCTCCCAGCCTTTACATGTCAGTGAGTGCAGGAGTGGCATGAGGGGATCCTACTGCATGCCTTTTCTGCATGCAAACAGCTTCAGCTCTGAAACCCAGCTGAGATACAGTTACCATTCTGGCTGCCCTCTTATGGGCCCAATGTACGATAGAGTGCCGGAAAATCCAAACATTGCGCATGCTCTGGGTAGCTTCTGAAACAAACAAGCACACTGGGTTAGTTCCTGGGTGTGGACATACGTCCTTATAACACGTCGATTTCCAATGCCCAGGCCTGCCACAGGACAAAACCCTCTGTGCCACTGCCTCAATCTTGAAAAATGAGTACCAAATTTACCTGAGTCAAGATCCCAGTAGCACAAAGTTTTTCTCAGTACTGTACTGAATTGGTACCTTGACAGGAAACTGCCACCACCATATGTGAACATCAGGCCTGGCCCCAGATTTCAAGTGAGACTTTTATCACCTTTACAGGACACAAGTGCTCATCTGCACGTTCCTTCAACACCACAAAAGCCCCTATCTCTTCTGGTCTATTTTTCAGTGCCTTAAGCGGAGGCACACCACTTCTACACTTAGTTGCATGTCTGTTATATTTAATGCACATTGGGACCTGTCTGTAGCTGCCATAGGCATCAGTTAACTCACTCTCAAAGCATCAAAGGCGGTAACAACAAATGTCACCTTAAATATCATGGCCTCCCTTTCACAGCTGCAACTCCAGGCAGAGCCTTTGACAACCCTGTCAGGGTTTCCACTGTTATTGGTAATCTATCATCCCTCTGGCACCCACCCCTCCTGGACTTCCCTTCTGAGAGTTTCCATACTATAAAATGCCCACATGGGTCTGGAAAACCGACGAGTCTATTTCAGGAGGACAGGCCCACTAGCCCATCAGAGATAGTGGAGGGAGCCCACCTGCAGTGGGTCAAAGGCACTACACATTGTGCCACCTGATGTGTGGGTATGGGCCAGCCACAATGAAGCCCTTCCTGTGCCATAAACACCACAAACTCCGAACGGCTGGCCTTCTGGGCCCTTAGATTCCCCGGGGCAATTGAGTCCTCAACTAGTCCCACAGCTGTCATAAGCCTAGGTCCCAGAGTTGTTGGGACATTGCCTGTGGATCCCTACTGGACAGCAAGTTCCCAGAATCTATCATCCTGAAATCAAGAGAGCATTGGCAACCTCATTATCTACTCCCAGGACATGCACTGAACGAAAAAGGATGTTAAACTATAGGCAGTGTAAAACAAAGGCCTTCACCAGCCTCATTACCCAACCAGTCTGAGCTGACTGTCGACTTACTATATAGACCACAGGTTGGTTGCCATACCAGAAGTGGACTTTCTTGTTCTGAAAGTTTTCTCCCCAGCTAGTGACTGCCATGGTATTGGGGGAGAGTGGGGATGGGGAAGGTGATGTGTTCTGTAATACACTGAGCTGCCCAGTTTTCTGCCCACCTCTGTGCACACCACTCACCTTGAAAGCAAATTCCAACAATCTATATGTCCTGAGGCCTCGGATTCTACCTGCAGCTCAGTCTTGAGTAACCAGTCCAAATGCTGTATTGAAACCCGCATTTAACTCTTCTAGGATTTCTAAGTCTTCTTTCATTTCTCTTCTTATGCTGATAAAGTGGTGGAGGAGTTGAACTCCAGAAGAGACATATGACAGATGAGCACAAAATGCCCAACCAGGAGCCACTACTGGGCATGCCATGTTTAGATGTCCCATGACAACCTGCAGTTGCCTCGGAGTGATTTTCTTTGCCCCTTTGAGAGCCCATATCCGTGCCCTGATCTATTCCAACTTCTCTGTAGGTAACCTAGAAACCCCAAACTTAGTCCAGTTCAATGCCCAGGTATGTTAAACTTTGGGGAGGGCCTTCTGCTATTTCTATGGCAAGTGGGGGCACTTGATCCCGCCTGCCACCGCTACATATCACCTATGCCTCCAGCCACACTTCCTGGTCTATTTTACCAGGGTATATCAGACTCCTCTGCTGTCCTCAGTCTAAATTCTGTCATATTTTAACCATGTTACCCTACCATATGTAGCATAAGTCCTTGGGCCTTAACAGGTGAATACTATGGCAAATGAGGGAGGGAAGCAGATCTTCTTCGAGTGCTTGTTCACGTCCATTCCTCATTAGGTGTGCACGCACCGCACGCACGAGCATTGGAAACTTTTCCCCTTAGCAGCTCCCGTTGGGCCGGTGGGGCCCCCCGAGTGGCACCACTGCACCGTGATATATACCTTTGTCGGCCCGACCCCCTCCAGTTCCTTCTTACTGTCTGTGGCGGCGTTGGAACAACCTCTCTCTCTCTCTTGTAGAAGAGCAGTCCCTTAGCCTTCAGAGTAGCTGTTACCAGTTAGTTAATATACCTTTATTGTGGACACTTAAGTGATTAGGTGCTTGGAGGCTTCCAGCATCTGCCCCAGGCCATGGGGCATGCCGCAGGCCCATGGCTTCAAGGCTTGCGCCACATGCCGCAAACCTATGCCAGTCAGTGACTCCCATGACTTGTTTCTACGTTGCCTGGGGGACAGACATCAAACTGAGCGGTGTAGGATTTGCAAGGCGTTTCAGCCAAGAACAAGGAAAGAAAGAGACTTTCGTTTAAAGCAGCTGTTGATGGAGGCCGCATTGCAGCCACCAGGCCCAGAGCGCCTGATGCCGGCTCAGGCTTCCTCAGTGCGTAGTGCCCCGGAGTCATCGAGAGACCTGGCACCGACTAAGCACCGTAAACTGTCGGCCCCAGAGTTCCAGACTAGGCCCGGCACTGCTCGTCCTCCCCAGTGCAGCCCCTGGCGCAGCTGAAAGGAAGGCGCGGTCGTTCCCCGCACAGGAGGCTGGCGCCTCCCAAGGCTCCGAGCGCCGATAAGAGCGGGAAGGCCGTGGTACCAGCACTGACACCAGCGGCCCTGGCAGCACAAGCCCCACTGAGCCCAGACTTAAGTGAGATCAGTGCGGACGATGGGCTCAAGGACATAACGGATCAGCCCTCCACGACTGGCATCTTTGAGGCTGCAAAGGACCTCATCGAGCTGTCGGCGGCGAGCCCCCTCCCATATAGGGAGAATACGCCGGCACCCATGTCATGGGTGCCATCGAGGGGTAAGCCAGCAATGGTGTGCCGCTCGAGGACACCATCCCGGCACCACTCCTGGAGTTGGTCCCGGTCGAGCTCCGACTCCATGGACTCACAGTTACCAGTGGCCCAGAAGGAGGTCGTGGCACCGGGAGTGGGTTGGCATGAGGAAGCACCGGAAAGGGCACACCGCTCTCCGGCATCACCCAGAGGCCGGCACTGGGAGGAGTCGAGACAGCCCTCACCAGAGGACTCCCGCAGATGGTCCCGGTCCAGGGAATGCCGGCACTGGTCCCAGTCCCGGTCCAGATCCCGGTCCCGGTCCCAGTCCCGGGGATACCGGTACTGCTCCCGCTCCGATCGGAGTCGCCGCAGTCTGGCATCGACTCCGGCCAGTATAGCTACCTGCACTGGGCCCCGGACAGCAGGGACTCTCAGGTGGGCTGGTAATGCCAATGGGGGCCGCCAGGCCATTGGCCCTTCTGGACCTCCTGGGCCTATCAGGAGTGCCAAGGGGCCCTGTCCAGGGCAAGTTACTCGGTGCAGCGATCCTGGTCCCTGCACCAACGCCAGACGGTGCAGGAGGCTACAGTATCCAGGATAAACTGGAGACACTGGCACCGAGTCCGGTGCAGTCTCATGAACTCTCGCCCGAGCCCGAGCCAGAGGCCCCTCCCACAGGAGAAGGGGAGTAGGAGGACCAGCCAGAGGGGGTCGAGCAGCAGCTAACCTCCTCGTCATCCCCGGATGAGGCGGTGGTGGGTACAGCGGTGTCCTGCCCTTCACCAATAGACCATAGAGCCTACCTGGAGTTGCTGCACAGGGTCGCTCAGAACTTGGGGTTGCAGGCTGAGGAGATGGTTGAGCAGGAGGACCCCACGGTGGACATTTTGAGCCCTGAAGGTCCATCCAGAATAGTACTCCCACTCATTAAGACCATTCAGTCCAACTATAAGACCATATGGCAGACCCCGGCCTCCAGAGCTCCAACGGCCAAAGGAGTGGAGTGTGAATACTTTGCCCCATATAAGAGCTATGAGTTCCTGTTCTGCCACCCGACTCCATGCTCCCTAGTGGTCTCAGCGGTAAATGAAAGGGAGCGCCATGGACAGCAGGCCCCGGCCCCTAAGGCCAAGGAGGAGAAAGGCCTGGACCTTTTTGGCAGAAAGGTGTACTCATCTGGGGGCCTTCATTTGAGAATTGTGAACCAGCAGGCCATCCTCAACAGACATAATTTCAACTCCTGGGCGGCGGTGGGGAAGTTTAAGGACAACCTCCCGCAAGGTTTCCAACAGGAGTTCACGGTCCTGGTGGATGAGGGCAAGGCAGTAGCCAAGACCTCTCTCCAGGCCTCCCTGGATTCGGTAGATGCAGCGGCTAGAACAATCGCGACGGGGTGGTCATGAGGCGCTCGGCGTGGCTCCAGGAGTCAGGCCTGCCGCCCAAGGTCCAGAATACACTCCAGGACCTCCCCTTCGAAGGGTCTGGGCTCTTCTCGGACCAGACAGACACGAGGATGCACAGCCTTAACGACTCGCGAGCTATGCTTAAGTCGCTGGGTATGCACACCCTGGCGACCCAGAGGAGGCCCTTTAAGCCACAGCCTCCCCCTCAACGCCAGTACCAGCCTCTCCATAGGCATGAGCCTTACCGAAGGTGAGGCAGGGATGATAGGCGACGGCGCAACAACAGTAGCAATAATGCGCTGGGCAAGAACCAAGGCCAGCACAAACCCCAGATGGGCACTAAGCCAGGCTTTTGAAGGTGCGCTCGAGGACAACATACCAGACCAGTCACCGGATCCGTCCCTTTGTTTCCTGAACTTCCTGTCCTGTTTCTCCCGTGCGTGGTCCCACATTATGTCAGACCGTTGGGTCTTAAGCATGGTGCGGAACGGGTAATCGCTGCAGTTTGCCTGCCTTCCCCCCTCCCACTCCCCTTCCCCATCCCTCTTCAGGGACCCCTCTCACAAGTATCTCCTAGAGAAGGAAGTCTGCTTGCTGCTAGAGGCGGGGGCGGCAGAGGCAGTGCTACACAGCCTAAGGGGGAAAGGGTTCTACTCCCGGTACTTCCTCATCCCCAAGGCCAAAGGGGGCCTTCGCCCCATCCTAAACCTGTGCAGGCTCAACAACTTCCTGGTCAAGGCCCGGTTCCGAATGGTCTCTCTGGGCACCATCATCCCTTCCATGGATCCAGGGGACAGGTACGCTGCCCTCAACATGAAGGACGCGTACTTTCATATCGCCATCCACCCAGCACATTGGCAGTTCCTATGCTTCACTGTGGGCCAAGAACATTACCAGTTTATCTCCCATTCGGTCTAGCTGGGGCCCCATGGGTGTTCATGAAGTGCATGGCAGTGGTGGCGGCCTTCTTACGGACGCAGAGAATCTGGGTGTACCCGTACCTCGACGACTGGCTCCTGGCGGGCCGATCCGAGGAGGAAGTGCGGGGCCATGTGGAAGTGGCCCTGAGATTGTTCCGTGAGCTGGGGCTCCTGGTCAACGTCCCCAAGTCCACGCTCGTACCACTCAGAGAGTGGAATTCACAGAGGTGATCCTGGATGCGGTGCAGGCCAGAGCAAGCCTTCCAGTATCCCGATTCCAGGCTATCCAGCAAGCGGTCACCTCCCTGCGCCAGTCTCCAATGACAACAGCCAGGTGCTGCCTGAAGCTGCTGGGTCACATGGCGGCATGCACGCACGTGGTCAGGCATGCCAGACTGAGACTCAGGACTCTGCAGGCATGGGTCGCTCGGGTGTACCGCCCAGGCAGGGACCCCCTGGACTTGGTAGTGACAGCCCCAAGGGACGTGTTGGACTCCCTGTGGTGGTGGCAGTCCCAGCCTGTGGTTTGCGAAGGCATCCCCTTCGCCGCCCCACAGCCGGACCTGACCCTGGTGACAGATGCGTCAGACCACGGAAGGGGGGCTCACCTGGGAGACCGCAGGGGTTGTAGTCCGGAGCAGAGTGGTCACTCCATATCAATGTGAAGGAGCTCAGGGCAGTTCATCTGGCCTGCCAGACCTTTCACAGCACTCTGAATGGTCACAGCATGACAGTTCTGACAGACAACACTACTGCCATGTTTTATATAAACAAACAGGGCGGGGCCCGTTCTTCACCACTCTGTTGCGAGGCTCATCTCCTCTGGGACCTTTGCATAGCCCATGCAATTCACCTCAAGGCGTCTTATCTCCCGGGGGTACGAAACGAGCTGGTGGACTCCCTCAGCGGGTCGTACCACATGCACGAGTGGATGCTCAGGACTGACATCATACTTTCACTCTTCTGCAGGTGCGGGTTTCCCCAGATAGACCTGTTTGCCACGAGGGCCAATACCCAGTACCCGCGGTTCTGCTCATTCCAGGGCCACAGCCTGGGCTTGCTCACAAATGCATTTGTGATCCCGTGGAGAGGGGGCTTGATGTATGCCTTCCCCCAGCTCCCTTTGGTACAAAAGGTCCTACTCAAGGTGTGTAGGGACAGGGCGGCGGCGATCCTCATCGCTCCAGCCTGGTCCCGCCAGCACTGGTACACATCGCTCCTAGAGCTGTTGGTGAAGGCCCAAGTAGTCCTGCCCCTTCACCGGGATCTAATTACGCAGGACAGCAGGCGGCTTCTCCACCCCGACCTACAGTCACTGCACCTGATGGCATGGAGGCTCTGTGACTAAATGTCCTGGAGAGCCAGTGCTCCCTTCCCATGCAGCAGATTCTTCTTGGCAGTAGAAAGCCCTCTACCAGGGTGACCTATATGGCCAAGTGGAAAAGGTTCTCATGTTGGTGTGAACCCCATCAGGTGCGACTGTGCCAGGCCCCAGTGCAGGCCACCCTGGAGTACCTCCTGCACCTCAAGCAGCAAGGGCTAGCCCCATCCTCACTCAGAGTACACCTGGCAGCCATCTCCGCCTTCCATCCGGGGTTCTCGGGGGGGTCGGTGTTTTCCCACCCAATGGTGGGACGGTTCCTTAAAGGGTTGGAGAGGGTGTTTCCATACGCCTGCCCCCCAGTCCCTCCATGGAACCTTAACCTGGTCCTCTCTAAACTCATGGGGCCCCCTTTCGAGCCCTTCACTTCCTGTTCTCTCCCCCACCTTTCTTGGAAGGTGGCATTTCTGGTTGCCGTTACCTCGGCCAGAAGGGTGTCCAAACTGAGGGCCCTCACCTCTGAGCCACCGTATACAGTATTTCACAAGGACAAAGTGCAACTCTGGCCGTACCCCAAGTTCCTCCCGAAGGTGGTCTCCCAATTCCATTTGGGCCAGGACATTTGTCTGCTGGCGTTCTTCCCGAAACCCCATATGGACCTGAGTCACCGCATCTTGCACACCCTGGATGTTCATCGAGCCTTCTGTTTGGAGCGCACAACGCCCTTTCGCAAATCCGCACAGCTGTTTGTGGCTGTAGCGAGAGAATGAAAGGCCTCCCGCAGTCGGTGCAGTGGATTTCGTTTTGGATTACAAGCTGCATCTGGGCATGCTATGAGCTTGCAGGTGTTCCGGCCCCAGCGGTCATGGCCCACTCGACCAGGGCGCAAGTGACTTCCACGGCGTTCCTGGCACAGGTCCCGATCCAGGAGATCTGCAGAGCAGCTACCTGGTCCTTGGTGCACACCTTTACGACCCACTATACGGTCAACCAGCAGGCCAGAGAAGACGTGGCGGTTGACAGAGCAGTCCTCCGAGCAGTTGTTCCGTGACTCCTACCCTCCTCCAGAGGTAAGCTTGTGGAATGGATGTGAACAAGCACTTGAAGAAGAAAAAACAGTTACTTACTTTCTTGAAACTGTTGTAAGATGTGTTGTTCACGTCCATTCCACCACCCACCCTCCTACCCTACCTGTCGGAGTCACCGGCAAGAAGGAACTGGAGGGGGTCAGGCCGGCAGCGGTATATATGCATGGCGCAGTGGTGCCACTCCGGGGGCCCCGCCGGCCTGACGGGAGCCGCTAAGGGAAAATATTGTGGATGCTCGTGCATGCGGCGCGTACACACCTAATGTGGAATGGACGTGAACAACACATCTCAAAGAACAACAGTTACGAGAAAGTAAGTAACCATTTTTTCTTTACCTTCTTTGGGAAAACAATATGCAACTTCTAAGAAGAAAATAAAACTCCATTTGAACTGCATAAAAATTCCAGTTTAGTTCTAATTGATCAAGTGCTTGAGGACCTATTTGCAAGCTAACGAAATTGCAGTGCCAAAGGAAGTCTAAGAACTCAGTGAAATTTAATTAATCAGGTTGGGCATACTGCTTTCTCTTGGTATTATACCTGAGGCCATATGTACTGAAACATATGTACTGAAGGTGAGAGGTTAACTCCTTCAGCCCCACGGGCACAAAATCCAACTAGTTTTACCCGATATATAAAACCGTTTTTAAAACCTGTTGTCAAAAGGACAAATATAAGGGAAGGGATTGAGCCAGAGGGTAAATGTGGTTAAAGTAAATACCAATTTAATAAGTACCATAGGGACATCACACAGACAAATGAAAATACTGCAGTCAGTTTTCAGTGATGTATATTTCTGCAGTTTTTCCAGCATCTAGTTGTTTGGAAGAGGGAAATGGGGAGGAGAAATATTCCCTGCTCAATGTAATATAAAAGAATCAGTGTTAAAATACATCATCTGAAAGGTTGTGTGTGCACGCATGCTTTTAACTGCATTGTAAACTGTAAATAATGAGTGCTTTCTGGAGCTAGCTTGGATGTCGGATTTACAGTACTATGAACATGTCAAAGCAAAGCTGGAATAATCCAAAACATCCATCAAACAAAAAGTTCAGTGTAGACTGCTATTTGATGTAATCAACATTCACAATTTCCCCTTTGATAAAATGCTGTTGTCATTCTGGGTATGTCAACTAGCATTTTTGGATGAAATTATTATCAGCCATTGTCTGCTATTTTCTGGGTTTGGTTTTGCGCAGACAAGTGAATGCTTCTCCATTTTCCATATAGAAAGCAGCCATTTGATCATGCAGATCTGGCAGAGGGGCGGCTATCCAAACCTCTTTACAAATACGGAGTTTTCTTGTGCTATTTGGGCGTTGATCTTCTTTTGACTGTGCAGTTAGCTGAATGTGCAAAAACATGCAAAATCAGAAGTCTGGTTTGAGGCTGGTGGAAAATTTGACCTCTCGAAGTTAAACCCAAAGGGAAACATAGAAAATACACTGTAAGAGAGAGAAATAAGGCACTTTAGGTGGTTTCTTTGTCTTTACTTTTACAAGATTATCAAAGTTGCTCCGAGCTTGGGATGAACTCTCTTGTTACAAAGTGGGAGAAATTGAAACAAATAGGTAAGTGAGGAAAAGGTCCCCTAAAGCAAAAATAATGAAAATGAGGAAGGATATTTCTTAGCCAGAAAGGTGACCTCGAATATAGCCTATTGACCTCAACCAAGGAGGTTTTTAGAATTGTGAACACAGTTACAAATGAACGCCATTTTCAGAACTATCTAAAGTCTCAAGGAAAAGCAGCAAAAAACTGAACCTCTTCCATGGAAAACCAACTACATTTAAACTAGACAACAGACTGAGTGCAGGAACTTTAGGTTTTGCTAAGCTTCTAAGCAGGAATTTGGCAACTGCCAAACCACATATTTCCCATTGCATTCTTATTATTACGGGTTTTAATCTATTAATTTAATTTTCATGTCTGTAAACTCAAGTAATGCTAAAATGGTTATTGCTGATGAAAGTATGAAAAATTCCAACTACAACCAATAAATGAATAAAAAAAATCCACAGTGATGAATATGTGCCTGCAACTGCGTACGACAAAGAAATTTAGAGAACACAAATAATAACCTTATCATAAGAACTATAACTCAACCATATTGCACATATGAGGTCTAGTTCTCCTTTCACACTTTAATGGAGCTACTCCTGATTTATACTGGTGTAAGAGAGAGAAGAATTGGGCCCAGGGAATATTGTAGACAGCTAGTTAAGCTAATAGATATTTTAATATTTTAATATTCATTGGGCCAAATTCATGCCACTAATCCGACTCATGTGGGTGTCTTCATTGAAGTCAATTGGATTACTTATGAGAGAAAGGCAAGGAAGAACTGGCCCAGTACATTAGGTGTGGGTCAGTTAAGATTACAACAAAGAGACATTATCTTTGCTTTGTTTGAATTTTGAGCATTTAATATTGTAAACTTGATACTAAAATAACATATTTTGGTTTGTGTATAATATTTTTCTGTGCCTAATTTGCTTTGATCTGTTGGCATTTAATAAAAATTAAATCATTGAACTTATTTTGTAAAAAAAATAATAATTCAGAATACTTACTAACTCAAGACATGAATCTAGGTAGTAACAGCATAATTACTTGCTAATTGGTATGTGATTACATTTACGTTTGGCTGTCACAACTATAAAAGGTACCCTAATTGCATCTCAAAATAATGGTGTTACTCTATCATATTATCCTCTGCTTAATTGCATGGAAAATAAAGGCATTTAATTACTTTGAAATATGACCATCTGATTCTGGACATTAAAAGAAGAACTGAAAAAGAGAGGGCAATTTCTAAGAAGTATTCTTTTCAAAAACTAAGTTTGAATGAAGACATTGCAGTGTAAGAAGAATCTGAAATTACATTCCTAATGACAAGATATTTCTGAACTCTTCCTTGTATACCATCAGCCTATTAACAGTAATATCTTTTACACAATGAGAGCAATTTAGTGAACATTTATCACTGACTATCATAACTTATAATGTTTTGAACTACCCTACCAGTTCAATTTAGGATTCAGTAATGGTGCTTCGTAGCCCAAGGGAAATGTCTGTAGTTAACCTAATGGTATATGGTAGTACCCAAGGGAGGTTGTAAAGTGTACACTAAGCCTTTTTTACCTGGATCCTTGATGCATCCTCCACCCTAGGAAGCAAGTTGAAAAGATACACAATTCCCCTGTGGGATGCTCTCACACTCAAGCTCTAACCTTCACAGTTGCTTTCAACTACAGACTGAAGACTAATGGACATTCTGAATTCCAAATGTCATGTGGGAATACCTGTTTCACAAAAATGGAGACATCAGTGATGTGTGCAGTTGCTACAGCTCAAAGCCTGGAAATTCTTAAAGCTCCTGAATACTCACATGAGGAAATTGTATTTGTGTTTCCAGTACTGACTTATGGGAATTATTTAAGTGGTATTTAAAATCCTCCTGCTTTAAGAATTAGCATATGGCCATGAAACACATGATCAATATTTTCAATTAAATGGGCCAGATTCAAATACCTTTTACGTTTACTTATCCTTGGAAGCCAAAGCAAGAAACAAACAAACAATCTGACCTTCCTAGTACTAGAGCACTTGAAGGCTGTCAATGCATAGATAATTTTTTCTAAGGTGACTATGACCTAAAACAGGTTAGAAAGGTCAAATGGTTGGTGCATCCAAACATGACTGACTAGAGATGGAGTCGGTATTATTGTTTAACAAGCTTTCAGTACCATTATCATAGCAAGGAGAAGAACCAGGAGAAGAGAGAAGTAAAATCATAATTTTTAGTTGTGCTTGAATAGCTAAGGCACCCTCACCCCAACTGTTTCTGCATACAATACTTTAGGATGGATTTGCCAAAACAAGCTAGCATAGATCTCAGGTTATTCTTGGTCACCCATGCAGTAATTGATGGTAGGGTTGCCAGTTTTGGTTGGACGTATTCTTGGAGGTTTCATCACATGACATAATCTTTAATTCAAGATTAATCTTTAATTCTTGGAGACTCCAGGATAATCCTGGAGGTTGGTTTCCTAATTGATGGAAAGGAGGAGGAAGAAAATACATATTTCCTCCTAGTGCTGATTCATGCTTTGAGTTGCAAGTTTCAGAGGGATTATATTTTAGGGAAATTTTCCAGACTGAGTTTAAGCAAGGCCTTGTCTAAATACACAAATGTTGTACTGGTTTACTAAACCATTTGAACAGAAACTACCCCTATTAAAATCAATTTAGTTAAACGGTGCAAGTTTCTATGTAGATGCATTGAAATTAACTTAAACCCATTTTAAGCCAGTTTTAAATGTGTTCATCAATTCAACTTATTTTAGTTAAACTAGTGTAAACCTGTTACTGGTTTAAATGACAAAGGTGGTTTGGTTTTGTTCTCTTTTAGGGTTAGCATCAGCGGTACAGAATGTGGGTAACTCAGATAAAGAACAGCAGTATTTTTTTGGCAGCTATATTAAGAAGTAATTGTTGCTTTTTCAGTACAATACAATGTCTTTGCACACCTATTTGGTACAATACTGAGACTTGCGGACCTATCATCATAAAAATATCCTTCCACTGAAATGAAGACAGATTAATTTTCATGGAAAGTACGATACCATTTTTAACTGATGACAAAAGGCCCAAGCTCAGTAATTCTTAGAGGCACTAGTTCACTGGTATTCTTGTTGCTGCTGCCTGTGATGCCAACATCTATGGTACTATTTCAATAGTTTCCCTTGGAATTAGTGTTCTTTCTATTTCTAGGTTGACTCCGAGTAAAGTGAGTAGAGAAGGATAAGAAACTGGCAGAGAGAAACTGCTAAGAAATCTGCCACAACAGACTTCTCATGAGTATTCCAAACATACTTAACCACTGTGTTCATCAGGAACCATTTTTGAATCACTACTTTCAAAAGTGCCACCATTAAAACCAATGACACTGTCGTAACTGCAAAGCGGTCAGCTAATGTGCATGTTTCAAAAGAAAGGTTAGCTGGTAGTTTTCTCTATTCTACCAAGTCCCCCTATTAATTAAAGTGCTCCTCAATTCCAACTCCATCATAGGGGCACTCAAACCCTGCCAAACCCTTATCCTTTACTTTTATTTTCCAGTTGTGAAATACTTCTCTCTCCAATACTAAGGAGAAAAACCTCCTAAAACCAAGATACTACTCTCTATTTCAGTAACATCATGACCTTCCTCCATTCTCTTCCTATGGGTGGAGGTTAAGAGGAATTCCTCACTTTTTTCTCCCTCTCTCTTTGCCCCAAGTGATGGGATATGCACCCACACCAGCCCTGGTGGCTAACGAGGGCTTTATAAGCCAATTAGGTCACCTGAGAGAAGGAGGGCTAGGGTTAATTGAGAATGAAGTCCAACTGGGGAAGGTTTGAGCAGCACTATATAGCCAGAGGCTGAAAGTAGAAGCAGGGTTGTAGGGGAAGGTGTTTACAATTGCTTCCAAAGTAGGACTAAGGAGGCAGTGTAGGAAGATAGTAAGCTCTGGGATGCTGCTGTGGCATAAATAGTCTAGTACGTGGCTAGGAGTGGGTGAAGTAGCCCTGGGGAGTAGAGTAAGCTCTTGAGGTAAATCCAGAAGAAGAAAACAGAAGATAGAGAGGGTAGACAAGAAGGAGTCCAGGGAAACAGCAATGGAATGGGGACTGAGACCTGGATTGTGGTTCCTGGGTAGAAACCCATGCAGCAGGCATATAAGTGTTCCCCTGTCCACCACTGGTACAGTGCCACAGAGCACTGAGCAGAGGCTGAGCACCGTCAGAGAAGGCATTTGGACAGTGTAGGCACGCTAGCAGTGAATGGCAATCCTGTTACACCCCACTAAAACTGTCCAGTTACTTTATTTAATTAATTTGCTATATTACTTATGCAAGAACATATGGTTTTGGTTAGTCAGGCTTAATCATAGTGCATTTTACTGTATGTCTGAGTTCTAAATAGGTGTGAATCACATGCATACAGACAGGCTTTAAAGTACAGTGTATACTAATAAAATAACGCTAGTAATTTATTAGTTATGCAACATTCTCTCACATATGAAAAAAAGTTGGAATTGCTAACTTAGAGGGACGTTTGAATGAAGCATCCATCCAGGAATCTTTATTTAACAGTGTTAACTTTTTTTCTTAAGATAATAACTTGACAAGCTTCCAGCTTTCTTTCGTTTCTGAATCTGCAGCTGCAGCCCATGCTTCTCTCTCATCTGTTCTGACTCATTCTCTTTCCAATCCCTAATAGCTTCCCCCTGGCTGCCCTTGAGTTATATATCATTTCTGAAAGGCTGTATGACAGTACTTTCTTGCAGTGTTTTCAAAAAAAGAGGGAAAAAAAAGCTGTTTATCTATAGAAGTCCTAGAAAAGAATTTTCAGTCCTACCATTGGGTGGAGTGGCCAAGGGTGGATTCTGATTCTGTAATGTCAGGAAAAAAATACTAGAGAAGGCTAATGGAGATAGCTCTTTGCAAGATTGGGCCTGTCATTAGGGAGTTAAGTATTTCTTGAGGTATACAATGTGCTCAATTCCTATCAAATACAGAGAAATCTGAGCACGACTCAGCATCTTGCAGAATATGACCAGACATTATTACCTTTTACCTTACCAATTTAATATTAAGAGTGTTCAGATCCAGGGACAGCTTGGGCACCCTCAGGCCAAATGGAAGCAAATCAGTTCCAGTGGTTGGGGAATTACCCTAGGACTCAGAAGACCCAGATTCAGTTCCCTGCTCAACTACAGACTTCTTGTGTGACCTTGGGCAAGCCACTACATCTCTGTGTCTCACTTCTCTGTTTCTAAAATAGGGAAGTGCTATTATTCCTATCTCACAGGGGTGTTGTGAGGTGCTCAGATACCTCACTAATGGGAGTCATATATATGACATCTGTGTGTGTGTGTGTGTGTGTGTGTGTATGCGCACACACACACATGGATCTGCTAGAGAGATGCCTACCCTTCCAGTCTAACTGATGGGTGGATAAGGGGTTTTGTGGAATCTAGCATAAAATTGACTCAGCCTTACTTTTCAGTATAAAAGAATAGGATGTCCCTATGGAGTATGAATTGTAATAAGCACATATTATATGGGATAAATGTTGGGGAGAAGCTGCTGGTCACCAACTTCTATTCCCCATTCATGGCCAGAAGAGACCATTTGAGCATCCATTCTGACCTCCTGCACACTGCAGGCCATTACATTTCACCGAGTTTGGCAAAAGCATGTCTTTCTGGAAGATATCTGATCTTGAAGACATCAAGAGATGGAGATTCCACCATTTCCCTTTGTAGTATGTTACAATGGTTAATCACTCTGACTGATTAAAAAACAAGTGCCTTCTTTCCAATTTGTCTGGTTTCAGCTTGCAGACATTAGCTTCAGCTTGCAGACATTGGTTCTTGTTACTCTTTCTCTGTTAGATTAAAGAGCCTTTTACTTCAGGTACTTTCTCCCTGCGAAGTTACTTATACACTGCAATCAAGTCTTCTCGATTAAGCTAAACAACTATGCTCTTCAAGTGTCTCATTGTAAGGCATTTTCTCCAGCCCTTGAATCATGCTTATGGTTCTTTTCAATACCCTCTCCAGTGTCTCAACATCCTTTTTAAAATCTGCACACCAGAACTATATGTAATATTTCCAGTATTGACTTCACAAATGCCATGTACGGAGATAAAATCAACTCCCTACTCCTACTGACTACTCCCCTCTTTATACATCCAAGGATCACAGTAGCCCCTTTTGCCCCAGCATTGCACTGGGAGGTCATATTGAGTTGCTTCTCCACGATGAATCTAAATCCTTATGAGTCACTGCTTTCCAGGATACAGTCCCCCATTCTGTAGGTGTGGCCTGCATTCCTTGTTCGTACATGTGTAACTTTCATTTGGCTGTATGAAAATGCATTTTGGAGCCAGCAGGATCATGGTGGCTCTTGGACACTCATCTGTCCCACATAAAAAGAGTTTCCCATTCTGTGCCTCTCCCAGGAGCTCACTAGTGGGTAATAGCAGAGTGAAACATCCACTCTTCCAGTAGCTAAGCTAAAAGGTTTGGGGAGGACTGGGGTGACCATCCTCTACCCTTCAGCCACTTCTAGGTGTATGTGTGGGTGCCTTTTGAAGCCCACTAGTATAACTGAAGGTGGCACTCGTGCGCCCCACCCCCAGCTCCACCACTGCACTCTTCCAGTGTATTCTAGATATTTCTGTACTTGCACCCCTTCTCCCTGCTTCATCCCAGTTCCCATATTTCCATTAACACATTTATCTATAAGAAAGCAATACCTAAACTATGGTGAACAGAAATCCAAGACAAGAAAACCCTGTGAATAACTTAAAATGATTTGCTTGCTTCAGAGAGTGGGTACAGGTGAGAATTTTCTAGGAGCTTTTGTGTTCAGTGATGCTCATGGTAACTTGATATCATAGGAGAAAGCTGGTTACCCTTCTGCAGCTGAACAAACACAAATTATAGATTAAAAAAATACTGAAATGGCACTGTGTGCTGTTTTTTATCAGCAATTTCTCATTCCTTCAGCCAATTGCTATAGGCCAGTTCTGTGTCGTGAGTGTTTCTGTCTCTCCCAGCTCCTTCCAAAAGGAGTTATTAATCTGTGAAAGGAGGGCAAACTGCAGTCTGCGGAATGAGATGTGAGATATCAAGCAATAAGAGCAAGCCTAGACTAGAAAGAAAAAAGGGGGTATAAAGATGATGAAGAAAACAGTTTTTCTATAGCACTTTTCAATCAATGATCACAGAATACCTTTCAAATCCTCACAACACTTCTGTAGGGGAGATAAGTATTACACATAGGGAAACCTAGGCACAGAAAAACTAGTTTGTGCTTATGCCACAAAATGTAGGTGAGGCAACAAGTCAGTGGAAGAGTCAGAATCAGAGCCCTATTGTTTCATTTCAACCATACGATAATACTTCTTCCAAATTTTTAACCTGGGATATCTGGATTCTCTATAACCATGCCTACTTGCTGGGAAAACAAAACAGAAAAAAAGGAGAAGTTGGAATGTCCAGGTAAAATGAAATCTAACCATTACCCTTCTTCCTAAGGAGTTAGCAAGTCTTATTTGATGCTGGTGAAAGCAAAGGCCTCTTGCTGCTTTGCATTAAATGCTGAGGCAGAGCAAACATCATCTTCTTATGGTTTAATTTACTGTTACCCAGATCTCAGTGATTACATCTGCTCTTTGAGGAAAATCACAGAAGTGTGTGTCACTTTTGAGAGTGAGAGTTACATTAATGAGGCAGTCATTAAGTACCATGGATTTTGTCAACAAGCATGACATATTTCAGCATGGATCCCATTGGTATTTCAGTTCTTCACAGCTCTGCTTGATCAACCCTAAACAAAAAAAACCCTCTCTTTGCTGTAATGCCTAAAGATTCTAAAGGAAATTACAATTGTCTTCAATAAGAGAACACAACTGACTCCAGATCTTTGACTGAATGAGGAGTACAGTATTTAGCCTTTTTAAATGGCTCTATTTAGCCTATTTAAATTGAATGAATTAGGATCTAGAAGAAGAATATATCTAGCAATGAGTGGCCAGGAATATTTGATAGTTCCACTCACAGATTACGGAATATCTGCTCCATTGGTGGCATCAGTAAAAAATGTGACACTTTATAATAGGGAAACTCATATATTAATAATAAAAGAGAAATCTATATACAAATAGCTGTTTCTTGAAGAAGAAAAAATCTGTGGATCTCTTTATCTGCAGAAAATACAAACAGTTCTTCTACTAAAAATAAGGCAAGAGTTTCTTTAGGAGAACAATCTTCCACAACCACATAGTGTAGCTATTCTAACTCTTCTCCAGTCTGCTAGACCACACCATCTAGCTGTGCATACTTCCCCTTTAGCAGTGAATAAGGTGGTGCTCATAATAAGCAAGGGGAGCATAGATCATTTCTGTTGAATTCTCTTTTTTTTTTCTTTAAGTTTTAGTTCTGTATCATGATTCATGAGGGCCAATGTTCCCTGGAGGGTCTGTTATTGGTGGGACACCAGGAAAACAGAAAATGTGGAACATTAAGCTGGAAGCAACTCAGCTACATGGACAGAGAAGTCAACCTAGTTTAATAAAGTTACATCTGTTAAACTTAACCTGCATTCATTATCAGCTTCCTATGAAACATTATCACCTGTCACAGTTTATCCCATAGTCATGTGCTGTTTTGTATTAACTTGTCTAATGAGCTCCCAGTACAATGCTGTGGCAAAAAAGAGCTAATGCAATCCTTAAAAAGAGGAAAAGTGAGTAGGAATACGGAGGTGATTTTGCCTTTTTGTAAGCACCGGTGAGACCAGTACTGGGATAGTGAGTGCATCCAGTTCTAGTGTCCTTAAAATATGTTGAAGAATTGGCCAGGAATTTATCATGTCTAATTGTACTAGTTTTTAAATGACATAATAGAAAATCTAGATATAATGCAATAATCCAATAAAGCAAAACTCAGTTTTTTTTTTAAGTACTGGTCTATTTCTTTAGCCTCTAAGTGCTTGTGTAACCATTATTAAACTGGTTTGAGAGTAGCAGCCGTGTTAGTCTGTATTCGCAAAAAGAAACGGAGTACTAGTGGTACCTTAGAGACTAACCAATTTATTTGAGCATAAGCTTTCGTGAGCTCACTTCATCGGATGCATTCAGTGGAAAATACAGTGAGGAGATTTATATACACACAGAACATGAAAAAATGGGTGTTATCATACACACTGTAAGGAAAGTGATCACTTAAGATGAGCTATTACCAGCAGAAGAGTGGGGCGGGGGAGAAAACCTTTTGTAGTGATAATCAAGGTGGGCCATTTCCAGCAATTAACAGAACATCTGAGGAGCGGGGGGGGGGGAGGGGGGGAAAATAAACATGGGGAAATAGTTTTACTTTGTGTAATGACACATCCACTCCCAGCCTCTATTCAAACCTAAGTTAATTGTATCCAGTGTGCAAATTAATTCCAATTCAGCAGTCTCTCGTTGGAGTCTGTTTTTGAAGTCTTTTTGTTGTAATATTGCGACCTTTAGGTCTGTAATCGAGTGACCAGAGAGATTGAAGTGTTCTCTGATTCGTTTATGAATGTTATAATTCTTGACATCTGATTTGTGTCCATTTATTCTTTTACATAGTCTCTAAGGTGCCACTCCTTTTCATTATTAAACTATCATATATTGTATCCTTACTCTCTAAAAAATAGATTTGAACTTAATTCATTGGAAATAACAATCCCATTGTAGTTCATTCTGTTCTTATAAAAACTTTAAGCACTCCAATCTGCATTATTCTTGAAGGTAAACAAATTCCTCACATAGACTTTCAGACTTAGACTTTAGTGTTGCTTAGATACAGCTGGTGTTCTTCAGTTAACCTACTGCAATGTTGTCGGCATAGCTATTTTGTCACATTGATTTAAAAATGCATTATCTAGAAAAACAGCTCCACCTTTTGCATGAGTAAAGTATAGAGACAAACATGATTTAAACTAATTAGCTTTTTACAAGAGGTGCTAGTTTCCCAATATCTCACAAAATAGATTTTAAGAAATTATGGTTGTCTACTACTGGCAATTAGGCAACTTTTTAACAGTAATACGCTACGGTGTGTCTTTCCTCTTCTTAGATTATTTATATGAAGTTTTACCTGTCAATTTAAATTCCATGAGTTATAAAAATTAATAATGCATGTTGCAAATATGTAAATTGCTGCAAGATATTAGGCTTTCTGCAGTCAGCATTGTTACATCTCCCTTTTAGGTTAATTTAGCTGTTATAGTAAATACTATATTTTTAATCATTAATAAGAAAAAGCCCTGAGACTTAGAAAACACTGTATTCTACTGTAAAGACCTAAAACACCATGGACCAGATTCTCCACTGACTGCAATTTAACTCCATTGGTTACTGGGATCATGCTAAGGAATGAAATCCAAACTCTGAAGATGCTGATGCAAAATACAGTTTTTACCCATTAGTTTAGTTATTAAACTTCTGAATTGCATCAGAAACCAGTTTCCAATAATGTCACTGCCAGAAATATGAACTATGCTTAGAATTTCAGCCAAAACACTGGCCAGAAAGAAAAAGAGGAAAGATAGAAAGCTAGATTTTGCCATTAAGTGAGAACACTGCAGGCTCTTGCAGCCAAGAAAATTCTGACAGCAACAACAGCAAACCTCTCAGCAGTGTTGGATGTGTAGCACTGTACAAACTTACTCAAAGCATAATTAAGTTACAGATATCACTGTAAACAAGATATTATTGGAACCAAGAAGATAACAGTATTCAAAAAAAGTCATCAGTATGGATTATGGGAACATCCCAAGTTACATTTGCGAGGATAAAAATGTACAAGGTTGAGAAATAAACTTCAGCTATAGGTAGTTTATTTCATAATTGTCCTTTACAGTTTTCATGCATCTTCCTCTTAAACATCTGGTACTGGCCATTATCAGAGACAGGATTTTAGAGTCTACAGATTCCTTCTCTCAGCTATATTTTTGTTTCAAGTCTCTTCCCCAACCCTCCCACTTAAAAAATAGTTAGATATATGGTGGAATTTGTATTCAAAGCTATGGCTAATATCTTAATGATCTAGTAAGCACTACTTCAGTCTCCCTTCTAAAAATCTAAATAAATTGCCATAATTCACCGTTCAGTCTTGCCTCAATACATGGCACACTTCATGCACACATTATTCCACTTATACAACATACATTTTATATGTGTTTAAAAGATTGTAATTCACAAGGGGGTCAACCTTATACACTTACTAAATTTGTCGGAGGAAGAGTGAACCATCAGACAAATTATAATTCACTCTCAAGCTGCTGAGCTTTGAGAAGCATTTTCATTAATATTTGCAACTAGGGCAGTCAGTTTACTGCAGCTCTGTTAATACACCATGCAGCAGTTGAAATATAGTTTAATAGCTGTGTACAGCTGCAGCTTTTAGTATGAATTTCTTGTGGACATGTAAACCCCACATTTGGGCCTGTTTGTCAAATGTGGGGTTTGTGGTCAACTATTTATGCATGGAAAACGCGGAACTGAATCCTTGGCCCCTGTTCTGTGCAGCAGCACAAAACATCCAGGAGCTAGAAAGCTGCATTAAAGGGACAGCAGAGGGTTTTCTCAGATTCAAGTGAATTGTTGTGTGGCTCAAAGCCAGCAGAGGGTGTGAGAAGGAAAGAGAATGGGGAAGGGAACTTCCCCGGAGCGGGCGTGGGGTAGAATGAAGTACACAGTGGTCTGTGAGATTTCCAGCCACCACAATGGTCCTCGGCAGCTGACATAATATAGAGCAGCCCTGAAACTTCTCTGAGTTTATTGCAAGGGTTGTTTTGACTCCTCACAAGCCCAGGAATGAAAGAGCACAAAAGTAGCTTAGAACCACCTGCCTGCGCTCTCCCTCCTCTCCCCTCATCTCAGCTACACAGTTGAGTCACTGAGGTGCAATTTCAGATGCCAGAAAGCGTAAATTTGCTGAAAGTTTTGCCTTAGCAAAGATTGCAAGATTTCACCCTGAACTGATTGTTGGAGGAACACACTGTTAGGGTTAATTCATGTCTATAGACTATAAGAACATGTTTTGGTACACGTTTTTGTTGTTATAACTCTGTTTTGTCAGGTGTCCTTCCCCCAAGAGGACAGGACTGGCAGAGTGGGTTTGAAAACCATCTCAGAGGAGAAGCTTTATTATTGGGGACAGATAAGGGGTTACCTGGAAAAACAGAGGCTTGGAGTTATATTGCTGGGGCCATGCCCTAGGTTTAAACTGAGCATTAGAATGTGCATCAAAGCCTGGCATTTAATAACTACATGCACGTTCCCTGGCACAATACTGAATAACGTGCCATATTTTAACAAAGTGCAGGCCCTTTGCTTTTACCATATTTACGAGGGACTTGGCTCTTATTTAGCCCATCCTAAGTGAGCAGAATGGAACAGCAAGATTTCTGTATAATCCAAGAAAGGTTTATACGAAGGTATATTGTCTCTTTGTTCTCTATCACAGACTAGATGGTTATACTTCTGTGAAACTTTAAAAAAAAGAGCAAACAAAACAGACCTGGTAGTTTACATGAAAAACAAGCCACATTTAAAGTCCTTTCCAAACTCTTCAGGGAAGCAATTTGGGGTAGGGGCTATATTTATATTATATATGCATATAGTTTATAGCACATTTGGGCCCAGAATCCCAAAGGGAGCCTCTATATGCTACTATAAGAGAAACAGTAGTAATAATAATAATTAATAGAATTAACCACCATAGTTAGTGACAGAATATTTTCCTCACTGCCAGCTGGTAGGAAATTATAATAAATATTTCCATGCAGCCACATTCTTGCATGCAAAGACTTTGTTATGCAGAAAAATATATCTTCTTTTTCTTATCTACTTTATCTGCTCATCTGCTTCAGTGACCTTATTGATACAAAGCCTGGCAAAGTGCTGAACTGATGCTGGTAGGCACAGGAGGTGAAACACATGAATTTGCTTAACGAGTTATGCTTATACATTTACACTAGCATCAATGTTAGTGAGAGTCTGTTATAAAAACAGGTATCAAGGTTGAGGTTGTCATCATCTCTGTAAGAACTTCCTGCATGCCTTTGCTTTCCCCAGTTTTATCACAGTTGGGTGATTAAAAAAAAAAATCCAAAACACAGATTAAAACAAAACAAAACAGGAAGTCCACAGATTTCCCACTAAATCTCTGATTATGATGAAAATGGTTGCTCATCCAACTCAAAATGAGAGAGATGTTGCTGCAGCTCAGCTGCATGGAGTATTACGCCTGTTACTGTTAATGGGGCCCCAAAATGTTCCTTCACAAACAGAACAAGCTGCTAGTGTTATTATTCCTGCTCCACAATTACTTTAAAAAAATCATTCTCCATCTCCAAAGTTAGAACTCAAGACATCTACTATAAATAAAAGCTTTATATGGAAATATCAGGAATGTGTTTTCAACCCTCAGGCAAGTCTGAGGTGCCTATGTTTGCTCTCAGAGATGTGGACAAATGATGTCTCCTTATGCTGAGAACGTTTAGAATCCAGTGGGAAGGGACAGAGAGTGAGGTCAGAGTTCTGGAGTAAAGATTTCAAACAAAGTTGGAATTGTAGGCAAAGGACTTGCACATAGAGTGGAGTGACTGACTGAGTCATCTGGTCAGAGAGCAGTCAGTTAAATATTGTGCCATCCAACATTCAGTGACGAATAAAACTCACAATTACCTGTAACTCTGTAACACAAAGAAGTGGTGATTCATTCAGATTTTTGTGCACGTCTCAAATGTAATAAGAATGGATGCAGGGTGGAAACTGACTGTTATAAAGCAAGGAAGACAGTACAAAATCTGAGGGGGGAAACATTAGCAAAATAAAGTAAAGAAAGGTAAGTGTAGAGCACCAAGGCTACAGTGCACTACAGTACCCTTAAAATTACAGCTGAAGAGAAGGTTAGCAACAGTCCCTGTACTAGGAGATCCAGCATTAGAGTATACATAAGGCCATTCATTTTTACTTTTTACTGACTTTTACTGAAAATTTCCTCGGTTTTAGAAAAAAAAAGGTTTTTTTACTGATTTTTAACCCAAATTTTTGACAACTCAAATACATGAAAATGCAGATTATGTTTAAAAAACATCCAATCCATTAAATTATGTAGATGTGTTCGTTAATAAATTAGTTTGTGTAAATTCCTGTCTGTAAAGCTAGGTAGTGGAATTTATACACACATGCAGACACAGGCATATGTGTACATAATCTTCATGAAACAAACCACAGCTTTAAACTGCTCTTACTCCCAGTATTCTTATCTTTCTCTTTGTTTTCTGTTCTCATCCCCCAACATTAACCCTATATTTACCAAGAAAACCGTGAAGTTAATATTTTTGCAGTGACTTTCACCCTTCTTTAAATATTTGTAATGCAAATTCATAGGAAGTTTTAGACAAAGTAAAAGCTAAAAACAAAGGGCTTTAGATATAAGCAAAAGAAATAGAGAGATGAAGTTAATTCCATTAGTCTTTTAGATGGATTTGGGAACAAAAGAAAAAAAAGTGAAAACCAGGATACAGATCAGTGCAACTTCATTTTATATAATGCTTTTCAGACAAACTGTAAGCCAGAGCATTTTATGGAACAACTTTAATATTGACACAGTTAAAAATAAAATTGAGTAGTAGAGAGCAAGAAATTAAGAGGCACAGAAAGGGAGGGGAAATATCCTTTTTACAGTATTATCTGAAAAGCCCAAAAGGCTGGAATAAAATAAAATATGGAGTCCACCACTTACTACTCTATTAGCTTAATTCAGAAATATCAAATTGTTAACAAAACTGACTGTTTCCAATTTCACCAGCTTTAGCAAAAGGTGAAAACTTGTAATTTTCCTTTTTAAAAAGTGTCTTAAAAATTTTTGGAAATTTTGCCCTGTTCTTTCTAATTACGATGAATGGAAAGTGATTGTCCAGCAGTTTGAAATAATGTTCAAATGTTATCACTACCATTTTGATGCAGTGGAATTTTTAAAAAGGAGTTTACATGCTGTAGATGTAGGATCTACAATACAGTGTTGTAAGAATGAACAGTAATATCTAATGTCACTGTACTCCTCTGTAGTCATACAATACAATGTTGTAAGAATGAACAGTAATATCACTGTACTCTGTAGTCATAACAATACTCACATGCTAGAGCTGCGTAGGACAGCCATGTAACTATAAACATTCTGGTCAAGAGGCCAACTGCACCTCCACAGTTATTTTTGTTCTGACCCAGCTAAACAGCTGTTAGCTAGTTCCATGTCTCTCCCATAGCTCCATCCTGACGTGAACTCAGGGGCTGGTTACTTTCACTGTACCACACTGAGAACTAAGTGTTTTGTCTGTTTTGGTATTTGTTTAACTCCCACAGCTGTTAGTCACCTCTGTTCATCCACTCTGCTCTAGCTCACGTCTAACTCGTTCGATCCTGAACTCCCATGCAGACTGAATCCCCTGTTAATATAGATCCTCTTTTTATGGCTCTCGGTTTGAGCTGGCCTGTTACAAACTACCTTACCTACTTTCAAAAGACATTTTTTCAGGAGAGTTGCTCACATGCTTTCCTGCACTCAGTCTGAACTCGTCAGCAGAATCACCTGATTGCACAGCTCTTAATTAGTCACAAAATGAGTAATGGACTATTTGACTGTGCTACGTAGTCTTCTCACTTATGTTTAACAGACGTATTTGGAGCATAAGCTTTCGTGGGTGAATACCCACTTTGTCGGATACATGGTAGTGGGTATTCACCCACGAAAGCTTATGCTCCAATACATCTGTTCGTCTATAAGATGCCATGGGACTCTTTGCCACTTTTACAGATCCAGACTAACACGGCTACCCCTCTGTCACTTATGTTTGTGTCTTCTTCCAAACAGCATGTAACAACAGCCCTAATCCCATCTGTGAGCTACTCTCATCTGTGACTTTTATATAATCTTGTGTATTTTTTGCTTCCCTTATAAGAGATGTGTTAATTTGTGAAAAAGAATTTAAAATTAAAACTGTGAAAGCATGGGGGGAAATCCACCTGCTGAGCAAGAAGGAAGTCAGGAAGCAAGAGTTCTGGTTCAGTTTGCTGCACAGTATTTGCTGTGTGTGTTGGTTGGCTGGATGGTTCTAGATCTCCTGTTTTCCCTGCTGACAGCTCTCTGTCTCCGAATTCACACCTTACCAACTGGTGACTGTTAATATTATCACTGACACCATCCAGTGCTGCTGGTGGTAGTACCTCTCACATTAGAGAGATCAATTGAAGATCATTTCTGAAGTAAGGGCAGTTTGGCTGAGGGGAGAGAATCAGTATATGATAAATAAAGAAAAGAAACAACCTTCCTCAACAGCCATCCTAATATCAAGCTTGAACTGTTTTAGATTAAGAAGTTGTCTCTCTTGGCCCACCATAACCGTCCAACGTTTTCCTTAAATCTATATTTAGGTCTCAGCTGGTCTAACTGGCCCAGACACTGTCTACAGATCTTGCACATTCTAGGGATTGCAGGTATAGATGGAACCGATGAATTTTGGGGTGGCTCTAATTCAAGGAAGCTCTGCTCCACTCCACATAGGAATAGCCATACTGAAATAGATTAGCGATGCATCTAGGCTGGTAACCTCTCTCCAACAGTGGCCAATACAGCAGTGGTGGGCAACCTGTGGCCCGCGCCAGTTCCCGCAGCTCCCATTGGCCAGGGACAACGAACCGTGGCCACTGGGAGTTTGCAGGCGGCTGTGTCTTCGGACTGTCAGTGTAAACAAACTGTCCCATGGCCCACCAGCGGATTACCCTGATGGACCGCGTGCTGCTCGCGGGCCGCAGGTTGCCCACCGTTGACTTACAGGCTGTTTCTTCTTTCATAGTGGTGTAAATCAGAAATAAATCTATTGATATAAATGAGTTACAACAGTGTAAATTGTGTGAGAGGAGAATTTAGCTAAGTTACTTTTTGAAGGAAAAGGAAGTAAACATATAGGGAACCACTCTGAAAAGACATGGACCGTTTCACTTTTTGTTGTTTTTCTTTTGTTTTCTTGCTGTCACTTGTTATAAGTTACTTTTGAATGCTCAAAGGTAGAATTGTGAGGGGTGAAACAAGTGCATCACCACCAAACCCAGTGAAAAATTCTGTGTTTAAGGGGAGAAAAGAAAAAAACAAAAAAACATTTCCTGTTCTTGTCTTCAGTTGTTAATGAAAACCAGGGCATGGTAGTCTTTCTTTACAGTTGTGTCTGCTAGTTAACCCCAGGCCTGGTTGGTTCTCAACCTGATTGGCTTCATTGTGGAAAGACAGGAGAGAGATTGTAAATAGAGGGGGTGGGTAATGGTTTTCTAATCCCATGAATATTTTCAAGAATTTGAAATTTTTCCCATCTAAAATTAGGACAAAAGTAGAAATCTAAAATATATTTGGTGAATCAAAAACATGATTTTTTTGTTGTCATTGTTATTTCATGTCTATCAAAATATTTTATTTAATTTTGAAATATTTCATTTTGTTTTTGACCTCTTTTAATCTCTTTTGTCCACTCTAACTACCTTAAATTCAAAATTAAAAGTTGTCTTATGCCAGTAAACTGAAACTTTTCTGTCTGAAAATGTCAAAACATTTTGTTTTGACCATTTTAACTCTTTCCCTCAACATTTTTTCAAGTTTGGAAATTAGTCAAACTCAACCCTGTTTTGTAACCAGTTTCTGTTTCAACAAGTCAGCCTTTCTGATGCCAAATAATTTGTTGATAAATTGCAGACCAGCTGTAATTGCAAGGTCCCTTTGATTTTGGGCCCCAGAGATTTTCAGTGAGGAGTGCAGAGGCTTCATGCAAATAAGAGCCTCACTGCTTTTCTCTAACTAGCCCTCCACTGATTTTTAGTTCATCTGTACTTGTAATGCTGTTCTGTAAGTTAGCGTAGAACGATGAATCTTCTGTGCAGAAACTGATAAACCAAAAGAAGTTCCTAGTAAACAAATGCAGCATGATCGGTTGGTTACCTGCAGAGGCTGCAGATGCACTTCCGTGAAGGGAGCAAGGTAGAATCTCTATGGAATTGAACATAAGAATGGCCATAGTGGGTCAGACTGGGTCCATCTAGCCCAGTATCCTGTCTTCTGACAGTGGCCAATGCTAGATGCCCCAGAGGGAATTAACAGAACAGGCAATCATCAAGTGATCCATCCCCTGTAGCCCATTCCCAGCTTCCTGCAAACAGAGGCTAGGGACACCATCCCTGCCCATCCTGGCTAATGGCCATCCTTCATTAATTTATCTAGGATTTTTTTAACCCTGTTATAATTTTGACCTTCACAAGTTCCTCCGGCAAAGAGTTCCACAGGTTGGCTGTGCATTGTGTGAAGAAATACTTCCTTTGGTTTGTTTTAAACCTGCTGCCTATTAATTTCATTTGATGACCCCTAGTTGTTGTGTTATGGAAGGAGTAAATAACACTTCCTTATTTACTTTCTCCACACCAGTCATGATTTTATAGACTTCTATCATATCCCTCCTTAATCATCGCTTTTCAAGCTGAAAAGTCCCAATCTTATTAATCTCTCTTCACACGGAAGTGGTTCCATACCTTAATAATTGTTGTTGCCCTCTTCTGAACCTTTTCTAATTCCAATATATCTTTTTTGAGATGGGGCGACCACATCTGCACGTAGTATTTAAGATGTGGGTGTATCATGGATTTATATAAAGAGGCAATAGGATATTATCTATCCCTTTCTTAATGATTCCCAACATTTTGTTAGCTTTTTTGACTGCCGCTGCACATAGAGTTGTTTTCAGAGAATTTAGAGTAACAGCCGTGTTAGTCTGTATTCGCAAAAAGAAAAGGAGTACTTGTGGCACCTTAGAGACTAACCAATTTATTTGAGCATGAGCTTTCGTGAGCTACATTATGCATCCGATGAAGTGAGCTGTAGCTCACGAAAGCTCATGCTCAAATAAATTGGTTAGTCTCTAAGGTGCCACAAGTACTCCTTTTCTTTTTGCGAATACAGACTAACACGGCTGTTACTCTAAATTCTCTGAAAACAACTCTAACAGCCGTGTTAGTCTGTATTTGCAAAAAGAAAAGGAGTACTTGTGGCACCTTAGAGACTAACCAATTTATTTGAGCATAAGCTTTCATGAGCTACAGCTCACTTCATCGGATGCATACTGTAGCTCACGAAAGCTCATGCTCAAATAAATTGGTTAGTCTCTAAGGTGCCACAAGTACTCCTTTTCTTTTTTCAGAGAATTATCCACAATGACTCCAAGATCTCTTTCTTGAGTGGTAACAGCTAATGTCCCTGGGGATGGGAGAGATAATTCATCACAATTGGATTAGAACTCCATGACCAAGCTACAGCACTGCAGAGTTTTCACAGAAATGGCAGCAGGAATGATAATTTGGCCCTTGGTCAGTTGAAACCTTATATCTTGACAAGCTTCTGTTCTTGATTCTGTAAGCAGTCATACTAGGAAAAAATACAGCTGAAAATGCACTTTACTTTGTCAACTTCTGCCTGAGTGAAGCTGGATTCTCATGATTTCATTGAGCCTCAAGTCTATGAGTAGAATTTGGCCCTTGTTGGGAACTGTTGCATGCATATGATTTATACTGAGGCTGGTCTTCAATCCTACTCTAATATTGCTGTTCTGGGTGACCTGGCACAATGGAAAGAAAGTTATTAAGAAAAGAGCTATTAATGGAAAGATAAACTCTCAGAATCTGTAATGCCAGACCTGCCCTATGCAGGTCATGTGAATGAAGCCCTTACTCACATTTTAAGTGGGCCCTCCTGTGACCTGTATTCATATGAACAAACCAACTTCATGCAAGTATTCCCATTTAAGCAAATACAGCCTCTCTGGGTGAAGCTGTAAAGCTCCCAACACTGAACATACATTTTTACATAAGAGCTAAGAATATCAGAGTTAAGAACCGTTCTTGTTTTCACTATGTTTTGTATCTTTTCTTATACCTATAGATCTATTTTAAAGGTTGTCATAAACATAAAGGGAAGGGTAAACACCTTTAAAATCCCTCCTGGCCAGAGGAAAAACCCTTTCACCTGTAAAGGGTTAAGAAGCTAGCATAACCTCGGTGGCACCTGACCAAAATGACGAGTGAGGAGACAAGACACTTTCAAAGCTGGGGTGGGGAGGGGGCGACAAAGGTTCTCTCTGTCTGTGTGATGCTTTTGCCAGGGACAGAAAAGAAATGGAGTCTTAGAACTTAGTAAGTAATCTAGCTAGATATGCGTTAGATTCTGTTTTGTTTAAATGGCTGATAAAATAAGTTGTGCTGAATGGAATGTATATTCCTGTTTTTGTGTCTTTTTGTAACTTAAGGTTTTGCCTAGACGGATTCTCTATGTTTTGAATCTGAGTACCCTCTAAGGTCATTTACCATCCTGATTTTACAGAGGTGATCCTTTTACTTTTATTCTTCAATTAAAATTCTTCTTTTAAGAACCTGATTGCTTTTTTCATTGTTCTTAAGATCCAAGGGTTTGGGTCTGTGTTCACCTATGCAAATTGGTGAGGATTTTTATCAAGCCTTCCCCAGGAAACAGGGTGTAAGGGTTTGGGGAGGATTTTGGGGGGAAAGACGTTTCCAAGCAGGCTCTTTCCCGGTTATATATTTGTTAGATGCTTGGTGGTGGCAGCAATAAAGCCCAAGGGCAAAAGGTAAAATAGTTTGTACCTTGGAGAAGTTTTAACCTAAGCTGGTAAAAATAAGCTTAGGGGGTTTTCATGCAGGTCCCCACATCTTTACCCTAGAGTTCAGAGTGGGGAAGGAACCTTGACAAAGGTGTAGGGAAATTATAAAGTCATGTTTTTCTTTGCCATCCATCCACTAAATGTTGCCATCCATCCATTCAATTTTGCTCCAAAATGAAATTGTAATAGATATTTGTAATCAATGTGTTTTTTTCCTATTATAAAGATCTTCCATTCCTAATTGCTTCAGTGAGATTGAGTTATGTTTCAGAAATCTTGTTAACAGGAATATTATTATTTTAAACCGGGTTTTGTAATACATAAATATTCAGAATGCCAATAACATATAGATTTTAAAAAATCCTAAATTATCTTCAGCCATTCTTTTATAAAAAGCTATTAGTTTTCCTGCAAGAACCTCTTTTTTTTCCTGTGGAATTGTCCATAAAACCAAGTATTGACAAACTGATTTTTCCCAACATCTGAACATTGTCATTATCCATATTTAATTTAGAGATAATACCTTTTTCTCCTTCTCCTGTACTCTAAATTATCTGCTTTTCAGTGTATTAATACAGTAACTACAAGTTAATGGACTATAAATCTATTTCATGTAGATTAATTAGAACATGTCTTCTGTGTTTCTATTGGTTGAAAATGCATGGAGTCAGAAGGGCAAACACATTTACTCTATCATCTGTCTAGATCTGTGGTCTAGCCTGCTTTTGTCTACTGAAGAGAGATTTGAAAGAGAAGGTTTGCCCTCTGGAAACTTATTGGATGTCTCTTTTTGATCTCTGAACTTTTTTTTTTTTTTGTCTAAGTAAATGATAAGCATGCATTAAGGAAATTCACTTGGAAGATCTGTGAATCTTTTTATACATAATACATATCTACCTCGCTGCAAATCATTGCCATTCATGACAACGTTCCCTCTATTTGGAAAGGCACACCTGATACCACTACAGTACTGCCAACTCTCACAATTCTGGCAATAATTGGTGTCTTTCTTGAAGACCCAGTTCCTGAATTCAGTTGATTACGTCAAAATCTTAGCTTGCATCAGAAAAAGAGACAAGGGGAGGGGCGGGGGGTGAGAACTTCTTTTTTTATTGACCTACTTCTGTTGGTGAGAGAAACAAGTTTTTGAGCTACACAGAGCTCTCCTTCAGGTCTGGCTGAAGAGCTTACACATAAGAACTCTGTAAGCTCGAAAGCTTGTCTCTCTCACCAAGAGAGGTTGGTGCAATAAAATATATTACCTCATCCACCTTATCTCTCTAACATCCTGAGACCAAAACAGGTACAACACTACTTACATTTTTTTAAAAATGTACAATTCCAGTCCTTGTTGTTAGACCTAGAAAATGTAGACCCTTAAAGGTTAGAAAACCAGAAGTCAAATAAAAATAACCCAAAATGCATTAGTCTGAAAAAATCTCATCATTTTAAGACAATCTCGTGATTTATGGGGGGCTGACTCACGATTTTTGAATGATTGAGGTTGGGAATACTGTTACTGCTACTTTAGTTAGCTGAAAGTGTATGGAGCACTGCAATGGTCATTTAATTACAGACCAGCCACTTTTCACTACCCTGTTAAAGCCATATTTTATTCAGAAAATATAAAAAAAAATAGTGAAAAGTGAAATAAACATATATTTTGTAATACTGGAAAACAGTCCAGGAGAAAACATTCAAGGTCATGGCATCAGGTTTATTTTATGGATAAGAAAAAACTCAGGAATGATGACATTTCTGATGACAGATTTTCAACAGGTTAGACTCTGAGGGCATGACTATATGGTGATTTAGTGTGCACAAGCTGGAGTAAATCTACAGCGCTCTAGCCTGCCATGTACTAACTGTCTGTAGAGACTCTGCTGCCACACGCTAAAAGTTCTGCAGTGATCTTTGAATCTACTGTAGATTTATACCCAGGCTTCCCGCAACACTTAATGGCTACCTAGACAAGCCTTCAGACAGCAAAGTGCTGAGTTCCTAGCCTAAAGGTACTCGGACCCTCTCAGAATCAGTGGTAAAATCCTTACCCCATTGAAGTCAATGGCAAAATTCAATGGGGTAGGATTGTACTGTAATTCAATTGTAACTGTCTCTATTGTTATTGAAGAACTCTGTGTTTTGGTATCAAAGTTTTTCCTTTGTGTTCTGACTTTAATAAAAAAAATAGTTGGAATATCCTTTTAAAATAAGCTGTAAATTTTCAAATAAGAAAAGCACATATAGCCTGTCCAGGCAAAGTGAACCCATTATGTACCAAAACTGTCTTTCTTAGAAGATGTACTAAATAAACACAATGTGTTGGAAGAGAAAATATTGATTTCATGGAATCTAAATGTGAGAAGTGCACTTTGAGATCTATTGACGAAAAGTACTATATAAGCGCTACATTTACCCTTTATTGATTAACTTGCTTATTTAAATTACCCCAAAGAATGAGAGAAATGAATCACATTTGAAAGAACAAGCATTTGATGTATTTCCCTGAATGATACAGTAATATTAAATTTATTGCTGCCTGACAAACCTATAACCCCACTGAATGTTTTGTAGCTCCTGTAAATGGATCTCTTCCTAATTCTAAAATCCTTTCAGTAGCAACAGCTATTTGTTAATGAGATAACAATACAGCCATTCCTTTTGTGATATCTAAAAGGAGGAATTTCAGAGAGAAAAATCCTGTGCTGAAGATGCTGGCTTTTCTGCCTGACTCCCAGGAGATAAGAAATCTTGTCTGATGTCATGTTTTTCCTCTAACATCTCTCAGTGCTAGCTTCTTAATGATTGAAACTGGGAGAAGCGGCAGTGATGTGTCTGAAGGGACAACATGACCTCTCTAGAATTGCATTTAGCAGGCTTATGAATAAATGAAGGAGCTGCAATGGTGTCGCTTCTCATAAATGCTGCTTACACTTATTTAAATCTATAAAGGGAACTCGCATGTCCTCCATGCCTAGTCTCATTGAAAAATATATTTTTAAACAATTGTCATAAAATGAACATTTTTTTCTCATTGTGCCATGCTATAATGATACGATTAACACAATCCCTTAGTTAACATACCACATTACAAAATTACTGGCTTAATTTAGACAGTCTTCAAGCTATCATTCTTGTAACTAGTTCATTAAAATAAAGAGTAGGAACAAAATTTACAATTAAACTATAAAATGGGGAGGAGCTGTTGCCTTAATGAAGTCAACTTTTATATGAAATGAAAGCGACCTTTAACATTGAGGGGTTGCAGATTTATCATTGCTGTAGTGAAATTGCTAGAAATTATTCCATATTCCCCAGCGCACAGTCCTCAAATGTTTAACACAACACAGGCCTTCTAGATTGTAGAATTGGTTAGTGGGATGAGTAGCAGGGGAACTAGGAAAGGAGGGAACTTAAGTGACCTAACAAAGTTGACTTTGTAATCCTACTGAATATGCTTGAGACTTCAACCAAATAAATTTCTAATATGTCAAGTGTTTTTGAAAGGTAGGTAGTGGCCAATGATTGTTCCTCATGCTTATTATTTGGAGTCAGAGAATTTTTATTCTGGACCGTACACTCACTGGCTCTGAAGACGTGCTTTATATGTAAGTTTTGCCAGCTTGCCTTTGCATGTCACTAATATCCACCAATGATGATAGTTCTGACTATAGCTGTGCAAAATGTTTTGTATATTGGCCACAATCCTGGTCCACAACCAACTGCACTCATGTGCAGGGCACAAATGGAATCTTAAAGGAGGCTCCTTCCACAGGGGCTGTCAAGTAGCAGTCAAATTTTGTCCCTTGCTCAGGGAAAAGTGCATGCCTTTGACACTTCCATTCACTCCCAGAGTTTTAGGGATAACATTTTACAGATACAAGATTTTTTTAAAAATTTTTGCTTTCTTTCTAGAACATACAGAAACCTCCATGTGATTCTGAATCTAGATATCCTTAACCCACCTTGGCCCATGAACTCACAAAGTTTGGTTACATGGATCCAAGGTTAGGCCAGTGATCAGGGAGCTGGGCTCTGCCATGCAAATTGAAAACAAGGTGAGAACACTGGCAATAAAGGAAGCCAGAAATGATACCACACAATTTCTTCTGGGCCTGCGATCTCCTCACGCCACAGTCCCTTGGCTAGTTATATTTAAACAAGAATTTCTTTGCTATGGGAATTACTTTTGAAAGTATAGGGTGTTGGGGTTTTTTTTGTTTGTTTTTTTTGTACTTGGCTCGAATATTTGCTGGACAATTTTAATATACATATACATCTGCATCAATATATCTTTGTCCCTTTTCCTGACTTGCAGCTGCCTTAAAATCTCTGAAGAAATAATTGGGATGTTGGCAACATCTAAGTCTCACTTCAGCACTTTTAAACATTATTACTGAATATCTGAGAAGAAATTCAGAGAGATATCCCTTAACTACGGTACTGTTATGCAAAATACATAAGGGTTGATTTTGTCACTGACACTCTAATTTTCATTAAATTCTCTAAAAGAAAGGCAATAACATTCTGTTGTTCAAATCATCTGATGGTGATGTAGAGGAAGCCGTGACACACTTATCGCCTCCAGAAATTACCTTTGGCTCAAATCTTATATGTCTGTTCTTTTTTTAAAGAAAATAATTTGTTTTCATTTAACAATTCATTCAAGAGCTCCGCTTACATTGTGTAATTTGCTTTCCCTTTTGTTCAGTTAGCACTACTTAGGCATCCGTTTATTTGTGTTTAATTTGTGATTTATGGAAATAAATACAAATGAAAATCTGACACCCCAGGAGATGGCAGCTCACAAACCAATGGTACCAGATGGACTTTTCAGCATCCCTTTGCCTTTTTTAATTGAACTGTGGCAATAGCCACCTAAACTGAGGCTAATTAAGTACAGTAGTTCCACTTAACTATATGAAAGATTTCTTGTGCCAGATCCTATGGCTGTCTATAATATGTCGGTTAAGAGGGTAATTTATTTTCAGTGCTAATTTGTGATGAACAGATTATTAAAGATAGATTGTATGTCACTTCTTTCAGTCTTCTGTTTTATTTTACATAAGATTGGAACACTTCTAAATTGAGAGTCTGTGCTAAGATTATAAAAAGATGGTGTATAAAATTAAACCTTTTCTCACATTGTTGATTGATAACCACTGATATTACAAAAGTGCTATAAACATTTTAGTGCATGCCATAAAATTTTTCAGTATTTAGCATTAGTCCTGTGGTATAACTAGTTGGAAACTGCAGTTTCAAATAGTCATCAGAAATTAACGTTAATAAGTTCTGAGTATTTTAAAGTTAAAACTCAAATGAAAGCTGCAATATTATCCATTTATATTCTTTGATAACTTCTTTTTTAAGATATTCTATGACTTGACCTTTATTTTATGACAAGATATTTGAAAGGTTGACTTGTATGAGTCATATCTGTAATTATTAATCTGTATGAAAAAAAGATAATGGATTATCAGAGCTTTTTTTTAAAAAAATAAGGTATTAAAAATACTTTAAAGAACCTTTTATACTTCAGTATCAAAAATATTTCTTAGAAGGTTAACCTTTCTATCAACCAATACTTTAAAATGAATTGAAAAAATAAACCCAGAATAAAAGGCTCTTTGAGTGTAAAATATGCATAAACTTCAAGCAGCAACACATATATGCAGTTATTCAGGCCTAGACTGGAACTGCAAAACACAATATAAAATATGGGGAAATTTACTTACGTATGTGAACCTAGAAGCTTCAATATTCCTGTTACCTAAAATTTCCCCTTTAAAAGCTGATGTCAGTAGGACTCTTGGGTGCACAACACCTGAAGATGGGCTGTATTACTCTAACACTAAGTATGTAGCTTTATTCAGTGCTTAAACTCAGTAGTCTTCCAAGGAAACATAGTTTTTATTTTACACAGTGTCCTTCCCCTCTTTGTCTCTCTTGAGGATTTAGGTTTGGATTTTCAAAGGAGTCTAAGGTTATGTGTACACCGGCCCAAGTCAGCTGGCTTGGACTGTGAGGCTATAAAATTGCAGTGTAGATGTTCAGACTTGGGCTGGAGCCTGGCCCAGGCTCCAACTCAAGCCCAAATATCTGCATTGCACGTCAGCTGACCCAGGCTCTGAGACTCAGTGCCTTGGGTATAAACAGTGTAGACAAACCCTAAGGGAATTAGATGCCAGAACTCCCAGTAAAAGCCTAAGGCCCAAAGGCATATAAGTACCTCTTAATTCCCCCTGAAATACCTTGGAGGATCTGGGCTTAAGTGCTTTTCCTCTGGCAGCAGAAAGGGGTCTTAGTGTAAATGATGATCTCTTCCAGAGCATTTCTGCCCCAACTTCCTTTGGAATTTCCAGCCTAATTCTTTCTAATGCAAGAATCCTTCTTCCTGAGAGACAGATGACAGTCTGTGGGACTGCCTGAGTGAGAAAAGCCAATTCACTTAGGGGACAGATTCTGCCTAGTCTTTCTGCAGATTTGCAGTTAGTAGAATTGTAGCCCTTGCATTTAGGATAGCACAGGAACTGTCCCCCCGACCCCCCATGCCGCTTGACCTGCCCAGGACAGTCAGGTTGGTTAGGCCTTCACAGTTAGGCTGTTCTAGATTTGAACAGCAAATAGAGACATCAGGCTACAGACTGGTTAGTGTGGCCATTCCCCTGCTCCTCTTGGTTGCTTCCAGGATGTCTGCTGTTTAGGTGTTATATCTTGCTTTATTATTTCCATTTGTTTATGATAAAGTGGCAGCCACTTGAACTAATGTAATGCTTGCCACCCTCCTCGTTGGCCCCTGCTATTCATAACAACTCGTGTGACCCATTAATGTGAATTCAATACTGTATTACAGTTTGCGGAATAGATGGCGCAAAAGCCAAAATGTAACCAAGACAGGTCAAGGAGCATTATGCTGATTTTCGACCCATGAGATGTAAAGTAAACTCCTTTTTCAAAAATGAAGGTAATTAGCAATTTACTAAATAACTTATTCTTCATTCATCTACGTGATGTACTAATGGCTGTCAGCATCTAGGTCCTGATTTAGGAAAGAATGTAAGCATGCACTTAAGTTATTTTATGCACTTAGCTGGTGCTCAGTTAGGGATGCCTGCCTGAATCACAGCTGTAGATTGTGAATGTTTTAGAGCTTTTTGGATCCTTTGGGGTGAATGAAACTCTGTAATTGTATATTTTTTAAAAATGTCCAGAAACCAGAAAATATCCAAAACCTCTAGTAGTTAGGAACTTTTTGGAGCTGTTACAACTTAAACAAGGCTGAGACTATGACTGGTGGCTTTTTAAAAGAAAAAAAAAGTGACCATGTTTCATCCTTTAGGGAATGTTTAATACCTATTTTTATTCCCACCTAAAAATAGTGGGATATATACGAAATAAATAGCAGGCAACTGTGAGTTATGAGGTTCTAATGTCATTGAAACTATTTGGTGACCTCATAAATCAGAAGTGCAAAGGTCAAGTATCTTGTGTATTGTGCAGACACCGAAAAGGGAATGAGAGTTCCCTAATTCAAATCATGTCTGTTTTTATTTGCTATAACGCATGGATCTGAACAAATGATTTGTAATGACAATGATTCCAGTGACCCCAGATCACTCCCATACCTTCCCTTGCTACTATAACCATTGCCCATCTATGTTTCCCTTCACTCCCTTTCTGTCCTGTTTGCCTTTCACTTCCAGAGCCCCACTCCCACTTCCACCATTCACACAGGTACTGGACTGTAGTGTTTTTTCTAGTCCACGCTGATGGAGAAGGTGGTGTGAAGTTGTTTACCACATTCAATACGTTATAGCTCTATCAGCACACCCTTTAGAAATAATTTTGGTTTGGACTGCAACTTAATTTTGCAATGCATATATTAAAATTGCATGGAGCCATGCAATTGTGTGGTGTGATCTCATCAGCCCTTATACATTAAGCAGGGTAAGGCCAGGTCAGTATTGTATGGAGGTAGGGGGAACCCCAAGAAACTAGATGCTTTGGGAAACAGGTGCTTTGGGAAGTAGTGTTGGTGACTCCACAGGTGACCCATTTTCCACCAGAATGGAATTGACCTAATGTCTCAGCCTGGTGGCAGGTGCCATTGTACTGCTGGAGATGCCATCTTTCATATAGGATGTTAAACTGAAGCCCTGCTGTAGGTAGTTGTGGTCATTAAATATCCCAGTAGAAATGATAAAACTGTCTGGTGTCCTAGTCAAACTCCAGTTGGGATATTTAAATTATCCCTACCAATGACCCGCCAGTAGCTTCTTGTGCTACACTTGTGTGCAGATTTGCTGTGTGCTGTTCAATAGCTAATCGATATCACCCAAGCAACGGCTGCACATTGGTGATAGGTGAAGTGTTTCAGTAAAGAGGTAAGCCTTGCATATCCATTGGTAAAGTCCGTAAAGAGCTCTGGGATGAAAGGCACTAAATGTACATAAAATCACAATTACTATCAATTATAATGATCAAAGATACTTGAATGATTCTAAGTGGTGTTTTTGTTGGTTTGTTTCATGTACTGCATGCTGGGTAACAACATGAAAGGACTCCATGCTTGTAAAACCAAGGACTTGTCTACACAGTGGGTAATGCACTCTATGGGGTATGATTTCTAAAGTACACTAAAGTGTGATGCATAGGGCCCTACCAAATTCACAGCCATGAAAACGTGTCCCAGACAATCGAATCTGATCTCCCCCATGAAATCTGGCTATTGTAGGGGAGAGACAGCACTGGGGGTGCCTCAGCCGGGACTCCAGCTGCTAGTTGTGGCCCAAGCCGGGGAAGCAATGGGACTTCCTCTTTCCCTGCAGGGGCTTCTCCCGGAACTGATCATACCCACCTCTGGGAACCTCCCACAGCCGCAGGAAGTTTTGTGGCAGCTGGCTGGAAGCCCAGCTCTGAAGGCAGCACAGGAGTGGGAGTGGCTGTCACCACCCCCCTCCACATGGAGAGGCTGCAGCCCCAGTTGTCACAGACACACACACGCCCTGTGGAGAGGCTGTGGCTCGAGCTGTCAGTCCCCAACCCGGGTGGGAGGCTGCCAAGAAAACCCAGATGCATGGTAACCCATCCCTCAATACCCCGTGACCCACACTTCTGCCCTGCTGCTGGTAATGGCGCTGGTTTTTCAGCTTGGTGCCTAGCCTGCAGCTGCTGCTGTCTTGCTGCCCAGCTCTGAAGGCAGAGCCCCTTCCAGGAGCACCACAGCAGTAAGGGTGGAAATCCCATGACGCTCCTACAATAGCCTTGTGACCACCCTCACAACCCCATTTTGGCTCAGGACCCCCATGGTTACAACATCATGACATTTCACATGTAAACATTTGAAACCATGCAACTGACTATTTAAAAAATCCTCTGGCTGTGAAATTGACCAAAATGGACCCTAAATTTGGTAGACCGTAGTTATGCACTAACTGGTCCATGTAGATCCTTCTGGTGTGCTTTTATGTAGTGCTGTTTAAAACGGTACTGACCATTAATGCCCAACATGTTAGTGTACTTTAGAAATCACACCCACTAAGAGCACATTACCCCACTGCGTAGACAGCCCTAATCCAATTATTTACAGTGATACTGCAGCTAACATTCCAGTCATGTGTGCAGAGACTGATTTCCTGGTGCCTCCTGCCACATTGTTGTTGTGTCTTTTGTGCAAGCATTTGCTGACTTGTGAGAGCCAGATGTTACTAGTACATAACCCACTCTAGGGACATGGTCTTCACTGCATCTTACTGTGACCTCAAAGTCCTTCAATTATGCTGGTCTTTGAACCAGTCTCCCACTTCCTATCTTTGTTATCACTGTTGATGGGGGACTTGCTTCCACCCTGATGCTGCCTCCATTGGTGCCTTGTGGGTCCTCTGAATTGCTCATGTGACTCATTTCTTCTGACCTGTGTAGTCCAGACCAGCTGATGGCTGAAGCTCTTTCTATGTACTACTGGTTCTGGCTTTGGCCCCATGTTTCTTAGTGTTCTGGCTGGCTGCCACTACGCTTTGCAGTAATTTTTATTTGCATCTCCATTCCTATCCTCGGCCTCTAGTTTCGTGTTGCCAGGTGTCCGGTTTCCGCTGACCGGGCCGTTAAAAGTTCGCTTGGCGGTGCAGCAGAACTGTGGCCAGTGGGAGCTGCGGGGCAGCGACTGCAGATGGGGCAGCGTGCAGAGCTGCTTGGCCGCGCCTCCGTGTAAGAGCCGGAGAGGGGTCATGCCGCTGCTTCCAGGAACTGCTTGACATAAGCGCTGCCCAGAGCCTCCACCTCTGACCCCCCTTCCGTGCCCTAACCCATTGCCTCAGCCCAGAGCCTTCTCCCGTATTCCAAACCCCACAACTTCAGCCCCACCCGAGATCCCGCATCCCCAGCCGGAGCCCTCAGCCCCTCCTGCACCCCACCCCGTGAGCCAGTCCAGAGAAAATGAGTGAGTGAGTGAGTGTGGGGAGAGCGAGCGACAGAGGGAGGGGTGGATGGAGTGAGTTGGGGCGGAGCCTTGAAGAAGGGGCGGAGCAGGAGCAGGGCCTCAGAGGACGGGCAGCGGTGGGGCAAGGGTGTTTGGTTTTGTGCAAGTAGAAAGTTGGCAACCGTACTCTAGTTACCTCATATGACCCACATCCCCCGGCAGCTTGGACTAGTGCCTTTTGCCTTTGTTTGGTATGGCTATTTGATATTTGGACCCAAACATGCTGGGTTCCTGGTTCTTGGTTCCTCTTTTGTAGAGGGCTGCCTGCTTAGCTTGGCATTCTCTTAAGTGTTCTGTGTACTATCCATTGTTCCTCTGCTGGGCTGCCACAGACGGGGCTGCAGCAGACTACCCCTCAGGGAAAGCAAACTCTTGGTTTTCAAACCTATCAGTATCTGTGCTGGACTTCTACCCTGTCCCTGAGAGATTGTATTCCGATGTTCCAGCATTGCCAGATAGGAATCCCTTCCAGTCTGTTCTGCCTTTATTATCAGTCTCTTGGTTGTTTTTACTTGTGACTCTGCCTTACCGCTGCTTTGTGGATACCCAAGGGAAGAAATCTTGTGCTCAAATTCCTCTTTGGCGTTGATTTTTTTGAATCCTGCTGCAGTGTACCATGGCCCTCTGGCTGAGCGTAGAGTATCAGATAAGTCTGAATGTTTCCTCACCACTACTAGACAGTTTATCCACTCTGTGATAACTTCAGCTAGTGTAATGATGCCTCTTCTTTGCAGGCTTGCCCATTCCTTCCTCAGCAACTCCACAAGAGCGAATGGAACTCTGTGTTTCTGTAGTTTCATAGGCTGTGTGTGTGGGGGGGTCTATTTGTAACTTCATTTTTCCAGTCTAATATTTTTGCTTACTTGTGTTGTTGGGATTACATTGCAGCTGGTTTTGCAGTCCAGTTGGAATTAATTTGGTCATTGATTTAATAGCATAGTTGCAAATACTGTATTTGAATGGCTGACAGATGCCTTCTGCAATGTGTGCATATTGAGTGTTTTTGGATCTGCTAGAGTCACATTGCAGATCCTTCTTTTCACTGGAAGTTTTTACGTCCTCAGTAACTGTATGTACTGTGGCTTTTTTCTTCATAAGATAGCTGCAGTATTGGGACATAATGTGGTTCTGTTTCTCATACCTCTTCCATCATTGCCCATAGGCTGTGTATTTTTCTTTCTGCCTTTTGTGTTGCTTGCCTCTGTATATACACTGGGCCATGATGCCTGCATTCTCAGTCAGTCTGTCTCTGTCTTCCTTTCTAGGTTCCTTTAACTTGAACCTGTACACTTGTTCTGCAGTAGTGGCTGTTGTTGCTTTGATTCTTTCCCTGGACAGTGCAGCTGCCCTGCTAATTGGAGGTATTTCTCTAGGCTTCGATTTGTTTCTCTGAACAATCTTTCCGAAATCTAGAATCACATGTCCCACAAATGATTCTGCCTTTAATTAGGCAATCTTTAATGTCTCCAATGTGGCATGTGGAGGCCAGAGTTCTCAGCTGTGTAATGTAAGTATCTATTTCCACTTTGATTCTTGGTTTGGGGTTTTAAAAAAAAAATCTCTGTACAGTCTCATTCTGTCTGGGGTCACAGTACTCATCAAACACCTTTATCAGCTGTTCCAGTGTGTTGAGGATTATTCCTGGCTACAGTGTCTCACTCACTTCTCATCACTTTTTCCCAGTGAGATAATAAATAAGCTTTGCCTTCATTTTCTCAACTTCAGTCCCCATGGTCAGCTCTGTATATAGACTCAATTGTTGCTTTCATGCTTGTGCAATGATTTTAGTCTGGGAATCAAGCTTTCCCAGTGGTCTGAGTCCCTCTATGCTGCTTTGTTGGTCTGCCTCTAGGTGCTGCCTTGTTTGCCCATTAATCACACTTTGTTCCTTTTTGTAGGTGTCAGTAAACTGACTGACTGACACCATGCTTCATGTACTGCATGCTGAGTAATAACATGAAAGGACTCCATGCTTATAAAACTAAATTGGTTCTCTAGGAAGAGAATTATACACAGAGATACAAAAATCCCACAATTAAGAACAAAGGCTGTGCTGGTTTAGAGGGGAAGTGGCGGCTATATATAGAAACAAATGAAAGAAAGGGAAAGCTGATAGCAATGAATATAAATCAGAAATTAGGAATTATAGAAAATTGATAAGGGAAGCTAAAGTACATAAGGATAAATCTATGGTCAACAGAACTAAAGACAATAATTATTATAAAATATTGGGAACAAAAAGGACGGTAGTATTGGTCCAGAAATGGAAATGGTAGAATCATCAATAATAAAGCAGAGAAAACAGAAGTGTTCTATAAATAGTTCTGTTCTGTTCAGTAAATAATTCAGTTCTGTTTAGGGTGATAACACTCTTCCCTTTCTAGTAGTTCCTGTGGAGGACGTTAAATGGAAGCTACTATAGTCAGATGTTTTTAAATCAGCAGATCCAGATAACTTGCATCCAAGAGTTTTAAAACAGCTGTCTGAGAAGCAAACTGGACTATTAATGTTGATTTTCAATAAGTTTTGAGCACTGGGGAAGTTTCAGAAGACAAGAAGAAAGCTAATGTTTCAATTTTTAAATAAAAGGTAAATGGGATGACTCATGTAATTATAGGGCTATTAGCCTGACATCAATCCCGGGAAGGGATGCAGATTGGAATAAACAAAGAACACATCAGAGATCTTCTGACCAAATTGAATGGATTCAAATCAGTGGGGCCAGATGCTGTTCACCCAAGGGCACTGATGGAATTAGTTGAAGATAACAGGAGAGGTCCTGTAAGACTAAGGGCTGTAAGGGCTAATGTAGTGCCCATCTTTAAAAAGGGGGGAAAGGAGCAGCCAGAGAACTATAGATCAGTCAGCCTGACTTTGATACCTGAGAAGCTACTGAAGCAATGCATAAAACATTCAAATTGTGAATACCTGGAGGATGAAGCGGTAATCACTAGCAGCCAGCATGGCTTTATGAAGAACAAGGGATGCCAGACCAGCTTGATTTCTTTCTAACTGATTTGGTAGATAGGGAGAATGTGGTGGACATAATATACCTGGACTTCAGCAAGGCTTTTGAAACAGTTCCACATGACATTCTGATAAGTAAGCTGGAGAAATGCAAGCTTGGCAGAAATACCATTAAGTGGATGCATAACTGATTCAACAACCACAAACAAAGAATAACTATTAATGGAATGATGGCAGATTGGAGGAAAGTCTCAAGTGGGGTTCCATAGGAATCTGTTCTGGGTCTGGTGTTGGTTAGCATCTTTATTAAAGACCTGCATGTAGGTATAGAGAGCATACTAATCAAGTTTGCAGGAGACACAAAGCTGGGGGGGTTGCCTATACTTTGGAAGATAGAGCTAAAACACCACTTAGAATCATTAAAGTAACTTTGATCATTATAATTGATAGTCATTGTGATTTTATGTACAGTTGATCCCTTTCATTCCAGAGCTGTTGAAAAAAAAAAGCAAATGCAATTTTCGGTTACATTAACTGAGGCATAGCATGCAAGTTACTGGAGGTGATAGTACCACTCTACTCAGCGCTGGTTAGGTCTCAGCTGTGTTCAGTTTTGGTTACCAATGTACAGAAAGGATGCAGAGAAACTGGAAAGGATCCAGAGGTGAGCGACAAAGATGAGCAAAGAGATGGAATGTAAGCCATGTGAGCAAAGGTTGAAGGAACTGAGTATGTTTTAGTTTGGATAAGACGAGATTAAGTCGGGATAGGATAGTGGTCTTTAGATACTTGAAAGGCTGCCATAAAATATGGAGAAAAGTTGTTCTCTTCTGACACAGAGGGCAGGACAAGATGCAAAGGGTTCAAACTACAGCATAGCAGATTTAGATTAAATCTCGGGGAAAAACTTGCTTACTGTAAGAACAGAAGAACAATGGAACAGACTGCCTAGTGAGGTCATGGAAGCTCCTTCACTGGAGGTTTTTGAAAGGAGGCTGGATTAGCCATCTGTCTTGGATGGTTTAGACACAACAAATCCTGCATGTTGGCAGGGGGTTAGACTAGATGACCTTTGTGGTCCCTTCTAACTCTATGATTCTAAGATAATGGAGCAGCTGATACGAGACTCCATGGATAAAGAATTAAATGCAAATCAGTATGGGTTTATGGAGAATACATCCTGGAAAACTAATTTAATATCTTTTATTTTTGAGATTGCAAGTTTGGTTTCATTTCAAGGTAATAGTGTTGACATAATATACTTAGACTTCTGTAAGATGTTTGATTTGGTAATACATAGAATTTTGATTTACACCATTCTAGTTCTTTTTTTAAATTAAAATGGTGCACTCTAAATTGACTTAAAGCTGTCTAGCTGACAAGTCTCAAAATGTAATTGTAAACAGGGAATCATCATTGACCAAATCTGTTTCAGTTGGGGTCCTGCAGTGGTCAGTTCTTGGCACGATACTATTTTTTATCAATGACTTAGAAGAAAACATAAAATCATCCCTGATCTAGTTCTCAAATGACACAAACATTGTCGGGAGTGGTAAATAATGAAAAAGACGGGTCCCTGATTCAGAGCAGTCTGGAAAGCAAAATGTTAATATGGCTGAATGTAAAGAATGTAGGGCATGCTTAGAGGATGGGGGACTCTATCCTAGGAAACAGTGGCTCTGAAAAGGATGTGGGCGTCATGGTGGATAATGAACAGAACATGAGCTTCCAATATGATACAGTGGCCAAAAGACCTAATGCGATCCTAGGATGCATAAATGGGGGGATCTTGAGTAGAAGCAGAGAGATTATTTTCTCTCTTATTTGGCACTGGTGCGGCCACTGCTGGAACACTCTGTTCCATTCTGGTGACCACAATTAAGAAGGATGTTGATAAATTGATGAGGCTGCAGAGAAGAGCCACAAGAAAGGTTAAAGGATGAGAAAATATGCCTTATAAGGTACGTCTGCATTGAAATAAAAGACTCACGGCATGGCCATGGCTGGCCGGGTTCATCTGACTTCAGGCTCGGGCTGCAAAGCTGTAAAATTGCTATGTAGACATCTGGGCTCGGGCAGGAGCCAGAGTTCTGGGATCCTCCCCTCTCGGCCCAAGCCTGAACGTCGACACAACAATTTTACAGCCTCCCAGCCTGAGCCTTATGAGCCGAAGTCAGCTGACCCAGACCAACTGTAGGTGTTGAACTGCTGTGTAGACAGACCTATCACAAGCAATCCATGGGGGGGAGGGGGGCATGCATGGTAAAGTGCCCCCCCCACCCATATACACGCAATTGGCCTGCCAGGACGGGGGGAGAGAGGGGCTTTGTCCTTTCCCCATTACACCTGCCCCCCAGTACGTTCAGCTCCTGTCCCTGGCTGTCAGGCCTGGGCAGGCAGGGGTGGGGGGGGAGGGGAAGAGTGGAAAGGGAAGGACTAGCCGCTTCATGCTAGCCACTCAGGGTCACTGCTCTGTGCAGTGCGGTGGCTGCCTGAGAGGGAGCCTGGCTGGGGCAGCAGTGGGCCACCCATGCCCCGAACCTGGCCTGAACCATCCAGCACGTCCCTGCAGCATGTTCCCAGCTCGCTCAACCCCTGTCCTTGGCAACGAGGCCCAGGTGGGGGGCGGCCTGCTACTGCCTTCCCAGCCAGGCTCTCTCAGGCAGCTGCTGAGCTTCAAAGAGGAGCAACCTGGAGTGGCCAGCTTCAGCCATGTGAGAAGTGGCTCCATCCCACTCCTTGCCCAGGCCTGGCTGCCAGGGACAGCATCCAAACGTGATGCGGGGCAGGCACAGCGGGAGGACAGAGCTCCCTTCCACCCTCCCCCCCCGCAGGTAACGTGGGGTTGGAAAAACATGGCACTCCCGAGCTGGGCTCATGACGGAGGGTCACTGGGCAGAGGAGACACATGGGGTGGTTACGTGTCCTCCCCTTTAGATTGTAGATCCAGTATGAGGAGGTATGAGTAGTCAGTGATACGCATAGTGATAGATTCCAGAGCACAATCTACTTAGCTCAACAAAGAGAAGGTTAAGGGATGACTTGATTACAGTCTATAAGTACCAATAAGGGAAACAAATATTTACCAATGGGCTCATCAGTCTAGCAGAGAAAAGTATAACATGATCCAGTAGATGGAAGTTGAAGCTAGACAAATTCAAATGGGAATTAAGGTGTACATTTTCAACAGTGAGAGTAATTACCCATTGGAACAATTTGCCAAGGTCATGGTGGATTCTCCATCACTGAACATAAGAGTGGCCATACTGGGTCAGATCAAAGGTCCATCTAGTCCAGTGTCCTGTCTTCCGACAGTGGTCAATGCCAGTTGCTTCAGAGGGAATGAACAGAACAAGTAATTATCAAGAGATCAATCTCCTGTCACCCATTCCCAGCATCTGGCAAACAGAGGCTAGGGACACCATCCCTGCCCATCCTGGCTAATAGCCATTGATGGACCTATCCTCCATGAACTTATCTAATTCTTTTTTTAAGCCTTTTTCAAATCAAGATTGGATGTTTTTCTAAAAGATAAGATGCAGAAACTATTTTGGGGAAGTTCTGTGGGCTCTGTTGATCACGACAGTCCTTAGACTGTCCTTGGCCTTAGAATCTATTAACTGCTGCTGGCATTCTAGCCATGTGAAAACAGCATAACTTCTTCCTCCAAATGCTTCCCTTTTGCAACCCATGCTCCTCCCTCCAAGTCCCATACAGGTTGCTACACAGTTCAACAGAAATTCATAGACACACTGCTGACTCAGAGAGGAAGGAGAAGGAAGAGGATGCTAAATTTCATAAAACTATACTGTATGTAACGTATTCCCAATACATTTATTCTTACTGTGGTTGAAATCCTGAAATGTGCTGATTGCCCACAACTTGCACTGCCTTAAGTTACAGGTTTCAGAGTAACAGCCGTGTTAGTCTGTATTCGTAAAAAGAAAAGGAGTACTTGTGGCACCTTAGAGACTAACCAGTTTATTTGAGCATGAGCTTTCATGAGCTACAGCTCACTTCATCGGATGCATAGCATATCGTGGAAACTGCAGAAGACATTATATACACACAGAGACCATGAAACAAAACTTCCTCCCACCCCACTCTCCTGCTGGTAACAGCTTATCTAAAGTGATCATCAAGTAGGGCCATTTCCAGCACAAATCCAGGTTTTCTCACCCTTCCCCCCCCCACCCCCCCACACACATACAAACTCACTCTCCTGCTGGTAATAGCCCATCCCTCTTTGAAACCTCTCTTTATAATGCGCATGATAATCAAGGTGGGTCATTTCCAGCACTAATCCAGGTTTTCTCACCCCCCCCCACACCCTCCTCCAAAAACCACACACACAAACTCACTCTCCTGCTGGCAATAGCTCATCTTACAATGTGCACAGCAATAATCCAAGTTTAACCAGAACGTCTTGAGGGGGGGTTTGTAGGAAAAAAACAAGGGGAGATAGGCTACCTTGCATAATGACTTAGCCACTCCCAGTTTCTATTCAAGCCCAAATTAATAGTATCCAATTTGCAAATGAATTCCAATTCAGCAGTTTCTCGCTGGAGTCTGGATTTGAAGTTTTTTTGCTTTAAGATAGCGACCCTCATGTCTGTGATTGCGTGACCAGAGAGATTGAAGTGTTCTCCGACTGGTTTATGAATGTTATAATTCTTGACATCTGATTTGTGTCCATTTATTCTTTTACGTAGAGACTGTCCAGTTTGACCAATGTACATGGCAGAGGGGCATTGCTGGCACATGATGGCATATATCACATTGGTGGATGTGCAGGTGAACGAGCCTCTGATAGTGTGGCTGATGTTATTAGGCCCTGTGATGGTGTCCCCTGAATAGATATGTGGGCACAGTTGGCAACGGGCTTTGTTGCAAGGATAGGTTCCTGGGTTAGTGGTTCTGTTGTGTGGTATGTGGTTGTTGGTGAGTATTCGCTTCAGGTTGGGGGGCTGTCTGTAGGCAAGGACTGGCCTTTCTCCCAAGATTTGTGAGAGTGTTGGGTCATCCTTCAGGATAGGTTGTAGATCCTTAATAATGCGTTGGAGGGGTTTTAGTTGGGGGCTGAAGGTGACGGCTAGTGGCGTTCTGTTATTTTCTTTGTTAGGCCTGTCCTGTAGTAGGTGACTTCTGGGAACTCTTCTGGCTCTATCAATCTGTTTCTTCACTTCCTCAGGTGGGTATTGTAGTTGTAAGAATGCTTGATAGAGATCTTGTAGGTGTTTGTCTCTGTCTGAGGGGTTGGAGCAAATGCGGTTGTATCGCAGAGCTTGGCTGTAGACGATGGATCGTGTGGTGTGGTCAGGGTGAAAGCTGGAGGCATGTAGGTAGGAATAGCGGTCAGTAGGTTTCCGGTATAGGGTGGTGTTGATGTGACCATCGTTTATTAGCACTGTAGTGTCCAGGAAGTGGATCTCTTGTGTGGACGGGACTGATCTGAAGGTATACATTGTCCCCAAATGTAAAATAGTTATGGGTAAGGACAACATTCCACACAAAGATGGACTACAAGCCATCAAGAACACTATCCCCGATAATGTCACGGCTAACCTGGTGGCTGAACTTTGTGACTTTGTCCTTACCCATAACTATTTTACATTTGGGGACAATGTATACCTTCAGATCAGCGGCACTGCTATGGGTACCTGCATGGCCCCACAGTATGCCAACATTTTTATGGCTGATTTAGAACAACGCTTCCTCAGCTCTCGTCCCCTAACGCCCCTACTTTACTTGCGCTATATTGATGACATCTTCATCATCTGGACCCATGGAAAAGAAGCCCTTGAGGAATTCCACCATGATTTCAACAATTTCCATCCCACCATCAACCTCAGCCTGGTCCAGTCCACACAAGAGATCCACTTCCTGGACACTACAGTGCTAATAAACGATGGTCACATCAACACCACCCTATACCGGAAACCTACTGACTGCTATTCCTACCTACATGCCTCCAGCTTTCACCCTGACCACACCACACGATCCATCGTCTACAGCCAAGCTCTACGATACAACCGCATTTGCTCCAACCCCTCAGACAGAGACAAACAATCATATCATGTGTTCTTGTCGGCTGGATGTGCCTCCTAGATTGTAGACCAAATGCCCTGGGACCTGCAGTGTATGGGTTGCCACAGTAAACAGGCCCCCTCATTCTAGTGCTCTAAACACTAGAGATTCTGACCTATAACATATGTGGCATATGAGGGGCAGAGAAGAGGGTCTAATGCATAAGTGCAGAAGAGCCAGAAGCTATTACATAAATATCCTCTCATATATACCACTGTGAACCGGGGTAACTCCATTTAAGCCAATCATATACAATTGTTTAAATGAGGGGAGACTCAGTTTTTCAACTCTGCCAGTGAAGAGTCACCCATCCAATCATTTGATTCGATGAGACATTTCATTTGACATAATATGGTAATATAATATTTGATATAATATGAGAGGAAGGAAAGTTCATCTTATTAAGCTATGCAATTTTGAGTCCAAGAATAGTTTCTGGGTTATAACATGGAAGATTCTGCCAATTAATTAAGTGAATAGGAGATGTTAAGCTACATTGTTCAGAGCAGCAAACTATACTCATACAAGAAAGATGAAATTATGCTAATCTTTCATTTATAGTGCATAAAATTACATCCTACTTGAGAAACATTGCTTCCTCAGCAGGGATTTTGGTAAATTGGTGGCCAAAAGCTATCTTAATGAGACAGCTGTTTTGAAAAATATAGTAAAAATAACAAGGGAAATAAACGTATGATTGAACAGAAAGAAATTCAGATGAAAGCCTAATATGGGCTTGCACAAATTAAATCCCTAAAACAATGTTAAATTCCTAACTAATATACACAAAATCAAGAGAACTATCACTTCTCTCAGAACCTTTAACTCAGTCCTATTTTGTCTATGCATTACAGTGCTGCACTTGGGGACCTAGAGTAAGGGGTAAGCTAAATTGATTGCCATATTAGTTGTATTATGTTTTGTCACAAAGGGGCTGTGAGAAATATTGGATGGATTAAAACAAAATGGTGAGCTTTGTTCTCTCGGCTGCCAGTCTGGTCCTGGGCATGTTCACGGAGTGATATCTATAGTTAGATTTGCCTAAGGATTTCCATTCTAAGGGGGTTATTTCAGTTGCTTCTAACTCTCACTCACTTTCAAGAGTTGGGCTGAAATTTCCGACTTGTGGTACTTATCTTGTAAAAGTTTGAGTCAAAATGGTTCAGCCATTTCTGAGTAATGAGAATGGGATTTTTTTTCTCTTATAAAGACCAATTTGCAACTTTTTAGTTTAATAATGGTTCAGATATAAACTTTAAATTTAGCAGAGAGGTTGTGTCTAGGTCACCATATGTGCCTCATTAAGTGTGCATCTTTTGTAGGACATAGAATTCTACTGCTGTCTACATGATGAAATTTCTTTGGTTTATTGCTTTTCTTTAAATAAAAGAAAAAAAGAAAAGAAAAAGAAATTCCAGATAAAGGGTATGTTTAAATATTAAGGCACACTCACAAGACAGAAAATACCAACATTAAGGTTGGCCACATGCCTTATTTTTGCCCCTTCTGTACATATATTATGATACAGTCTGTATTTGTATGAACACATTCTATTTTTCTCAGGATGAACGCTGCCTCATTCAGGACTTGATCCAAAGCCCATTGAAATCAGTGGAAATCTTTCTCAATGCGTAGGTTGGATTGTGGATAGTGATACAGGGGTAAGTGAGACATAATTGTGGTAGATCTGTGTTATATTTATACCCAAATTCCATTTACAAGTATTACGGAGTACATCTGAATGTACACTGTTGTGACCGAGCACATTTGGGCCCTCAGTAGATAGAATGGGTCAGGAAATGACACTGACACTGACATCTAAACATTATCCTGATACCCTGCATGCAGCCCTCTTGTGGGGTGTATTAAAAGGGTTAATGCGAGGGGAAGAGCTTAATTAGCTAATTCTGTTGCACCTGGAGGAGAGACACGTTATTAAGGATTAGACCTCTCTGGGGAGAACTAGACTGGGTAGTTCCTATAAAGGAAGCACTGCAGGGCAATAGAGGAAGGAGACACAGGAGAGGGGTAGTTGGGAGTTTCTAGCCTCAGAAAGGAACCTTGGAAGGGCCTGCAGGAAGGAGCTTGTCTGGAGCTATCACTGAAGGGAGAGGGTAGCTGGGAAGAAGAAGATTGTAGGGGAAAAGCCCTGAGGGCAGAAGCTTGGGAAGATCCAGGTTTCCAGGGAAAAAAGCCCTGGGAGGCAACATTCTATAATAGAGTGATGAAGAACTCTGCAGATGCCAGAAAGGAGTGAAGGACTGAGCCCAGGAATGATGGCAGATTTTATTTTTTTTTTTAGTTTGAGTGTTATTATCCCAGAAGGGATAGGGCTCTTAGTGTGACCTGACTGGAGGGTCAAGTCACCATATAGGCCGCTGGAGGAGGAAGATAAGGAGGACGATCACCATAAGAATGTGCTGTGAGATGCTGAGTCTATGATAAACCCATTTAGTTCAGCTATCAGTGAGGAGGATGTGGCCTTATGTAACCTCTCAGTGTCTCTTGCTGTATCTATAGTCATAGGTACACATCAAATCATTCATGGGTACTCAAAAGTGTGACATTCACAGGTAATAATAAACAGATATCTTTTAAGATATTTAAATGTGACTAAAGAGTCTGGAGTCTGACTTTTTTAAAGAAGTTTTTGTAATTGCTGATACAAAACTGGTGTGTGGACACAGTAGGGTAGACAGCGTAGCTAAGGACATAGGCATCTTTCTCAAAGTCACAAACTGTGGCTGCAAAGGAGAACTTGGGCTTCAGAAATCAGCCCCCAGATTCTGATTTGATAGGGAAGCTAGCTCAACACGTGAGTGACAAAGCAGTCAACAAATTCTACAATCAAGTTATCCAGCTGTCCAGTAATTTGTGTTACAGTGAAAAAAATCATTACAAATGAGGGCAAAGATTTTACCTTGGGAAGATCTGCCTGATGAGCTGTCCCCTCTGTAAATAGTGATGCTACATGGAGACATTCGTATTTTGAAGCCTGTCTATTTTTTCACCGTGAAGCAGTGACCTTAGGAATCTGATCTTAGGAATGGCATGGTCAGAGAGCTTCGATCTGGTGAACATTCTATAGTAGATGCAAACACTTGAGAGAAATACTATAACAGGGAAGTCTATCGATAACAAATCACAATAGAATCATAGTAATAGCTGGCATAAAAGTAATAGCTGGTATAAAAGTGAGACAGCAGGAGTTACAGCCTGGAAAGATACCTGAAATGGTGGAAGGACAGATTCACAATCTGATTTATCTGAACCTTTATACAAAGATGATGGATCTGATTCAGCACTGACTTAAGTAGTAGAGTAAGTTACGTGATGGGTAGTGCAAACAGGTTATTACAGGAAAAACAGTTAACAGAGTATAAGATAATGCAGAACTTTCCTTCTTATAATCTTCTTCTTTTAATTGCTTTTTTCCCCCCTTTCCTCTCCTTATCATATAAGTTATATTTACTTATTAGTGAGTAATTTATCCTACCACAACTTTACTTCCCCTCTGAATGCTGCACAAGAAGTCTTGGCAAATAGGAGTAAAAAACTACCAATAAAATGAACTACTAAAGATGAACAAAGATATATGAAAGACCCAGTGAGAAGCACCTCCATCTTATAAAAGAATGTTTTGCTAGTAGTTTGGACTGATAGAGCACTTTTCATTCTAAAACACCAAAGTTCATTACAAAGCTGGATAAATATTATTATCCTTATTTTATAGATGGGGAAAACTCAGGCCCAGAGAAATTAAGGCAGTTTTTTCCAAAATAGTCACGTGTGTATTAGGGCCTCAGTTGGTGGGTTCCCAACTTGAGACTACTTGGGCCTGATTTTCATAAGTACTGAACGCCCATAACTCTGTATGAAGCCACTGGGAGGTGTAGTTGCTCAGGACATCTGAAAATCAGGCCCAGACTTTCTAAACTTGGATGCCTAAAATTAGTGGCCACTCTTGAAAATGTTGGCCTATGTCCTAAGGCTACATAGGGAGACATTGACAGAATTCAGAATAAAATCCAGATTGCCCTATTCCCAATTTTATGATCCATCCACTCAACCAGACTTTGTATTTTGATGCCTCCCATCCAACAGTCTCAAAGCACTTTGGAAACAGTGATGCATTAAGCCTCCTAACACCACAACGATGTTACATAAGTAATGTTACCCTCATTTTGCAGATGGGGAAACAGAGATGTTATGTGGTCAAATAAGACATTTGTAGCAAATGGGAAACACAATATGGATCTTCTGTGTCCTAGCCTCTAATTTTAACCATACAACCATTTTCCATTTGTGTTCCTGTTTTCAGCATTCAGTTTAGAGAGATGCAAATACTGATGCTGAGAAGAGATAATATTTTAGTGTGATGTAAACAATCAAGGAGTTACTTCAAACAATGAACCACAGTCAACCTGTGAAACTCGTTGCCAAGGGATGTTGTGAAGACCAAAACTATAACTGGGTTCAAAAAAAGAATTAGGTAAGTTCATGAAGGATAGGTCTGTCAATGGCTATTGGACAAAATGGTCAGGGCCACAACCCCATGTTCTGGGTGTCCCTAAGCTTCTGACTACCAGATGCTGGGATTGGATGGCAGGGTAGGATCACTTGATAATGCCCTGTTCTGTTCATTCCTTTTAAAAGCATCTGACATTGGCCACTGTTGCATACCAGGCTAGATGGACCATTCGTCTGACTCAATATGGCTGTTCTTATGTTCGTATTGAATCATGAATAGGGAAGACATAGACAGTGATCAGCTAATTGATCAGATGAATCAATTTATTGAAAAAAATAGTACAATTAATAGACACTATTAAAGCATTAAGAAGGACATTTAATGATTGATCAGGAGGGAAAGGAAACATAAGAGAATGTAGCCACATTGATTAATGAGTAGGAGGATGACACTAATAATGGCTTTTACAAGAAAAGGAAAAGACTTACATTATGAAGTAATGAAAACCTTGTAAAATACAGTAGGTATTGATAAAGATCGGATAAAGGAATACAGTAGACTGTGGGTGTTCACCATATGAAAACAATTAGTATTACTAACAACTGATTACTTGTATTATAGGTACAACCTATATATTTGAAAGATGTGAATATACACAAGTCATCTGGCCCTAATGCCATATGTCTTAGAGTGTGAAGGAAATTTAGTGAAAAAAATGTACTGAAACACGGCCAGTTATCTGTGACCTAATGATAGCAGCCACGAGGCTGAAAAAAAATCCCAAGACAGTCTTAAAGAAACATGGTTGCACGCTCTGGTGGCCAGCAGCATAAAAAGCCTCATGGAGACAAGCATCATCACCTGCTTCACTCCCTGCTCCAGAAACATATCCAGTGAAGGGAGATCTGTGAGACAATGGGATGGACTGCTTTGCATAAGGGCAGCACCCTTTGTCAGTATCCTGCTTAGTGCCTCTGTACTCCATCCAGCTTCTTATGTTCATCGGCCGATAAAAGACAGTCAGGAGAATGGTCAGCCTTAGGATCCTAACTTTGGCTCCTCTTCTCTCTGTTAATGTCTCGTGCTAGTTCCATAGATTTCCTGAACCTTGCTCCAAATGCTGTGGGACATAAGAGATACTCTAATGGAATTGGAGAGATCCTAGAAGATTGTTGAAAAACAAATGTTATTGAGCTTCCAAATGAAATGACATCACTGCCAGCTCTTATTGCTCAGTTACTTAATTTCACTCCCCAGTTTAAAAAAAAAGGGGGGGGGGGTAGAAAGAGACATACTAAGAGCAAAAAATGAGCTAACCATCTAGAGAATAATGGTTCTAAAACAATCACTGCATCTGTTTGCCAATAACAAATCTTGGCCGGCAAACTTTTTTTGGATAGCACTACAGAATTAGTGGATAAAGGGAAAGTGGCAGATATAAGTAGCTAAATTTATCTGCTGGCTAACTTCACTGAGGTCTAGGGGGTGAATTCTTAGTTTAGATGGTCCAGGGACATCTACATCGAACACATCACTGGCCACCGACAGTACCAGGAGGTGTGAGCCGGTATGACATCGTGCATCAACTATGGGAAAGGGACTGAGAGACTTTTTCCATTGGACCATATGAACTGGAACCATAAACTCACTGAACATTAAATCCTACCAAATGAGGGTAAATCCATCCTCATCATCATATCCACTCATTATACTCCACACCTGAACATAGCCCTTATATGAACAACATATCCCCATATCTCAATGTCTGTACTTTGACCCGTTAAACTTTTACCCCCAATCGGGGAGATTGCAGATTATGTATTCCTTACACCACCTGTTCCCAAACCGAATTTCGCACCCCTTGATAATCTGTACCTTATTCCCTGATAACCAGAAACTTCTATGCTTAAACTCTGTACCGTTTTCTTTTTACTTCAACATCATCTTAATAAAATTATTAAAACGGAGATTCCACGTTATGTGACTACAGAGAACTACAAGATTGAAGATATAACACAAAATTCTCCTCCCAAATGCAAATTGTGGAGCTGAAATCTGTGCTGTAGATCTTTCTGACATGTTCTGCGCTTGTCCCAAGCACTGAACTCTTTTTGAGGGCAGATATCACTGGAATTTTCACACCTGGAAAAAGGACTCAGTTGGGACTTCAGTGGAACAGTAGATCATTTGAGACAGCAGTAGAAATTCTGTGCATGCAACAAATTAAGAATATACAGCAGTGACGGAGATCCTCACTCTGGAATGTTGTCTTTACCTTGTATAAGTGACTGTAGAAGCAACAAGAAAAGGAGGACTTGTGGCACCTTAGAGACTAACAAATTTATTTGAGCATAAGCTTTCGTGAGCTACAGCTCACTTCATCGGATGCATTCAGTGGAAAATACAGTGGGGAGATTTATATACACACAGAACATGAAACAGTGGGTGTTAGCATACACACTGTAAGGAGAGTGATCAGGTAAGGTGAGCTATTACCAGCAGGAGAGCGGGGAGATGGGGGGGAACCTTTTGTAGTGATAATCAAGGTGGGCCTTTTCCAGCACTTGACAAGAAGGTGTGAGGAATAGTAGAGGGGGAAATAAACATGGGGAAATAGTTTTACTTTTTGTAATCACACATCCACTCCCAGTCTTTATTCAAGCCTAAGTTAATTGTATCCAGTTTGCAAATTAATTCCAATTCAGCAGTCTCTCGTTGGAGTCTGTTTTTGAAGGTTATTTTGTTGAAGAATTGCCACTTTTAGGTCTGTAATCGAGTGACCAAAGAGATTGAAGTGTTCTCCGACTGGTTTTTGAATGTTATAATTCTTGACATCTGATTTGTGTCCATTTATTCTTTTACATAGAGACTGTCCAGTTTGGCCAATGTACATGGCAGAGGGGCATTGCTGGCACATGATGGCATATATCACATTGGTAGATGTGCAGGTGAACGAGCCTCTGATAGTGTAGCTGATGTGATTAGGCCCTATGATGGTGTCCCCTGAATAGATATGTGGACACAGTTGGCAGTGGGCTTTGTTGCAAGGATAGGTTCCTGGATTAGTGGTTTTGTTGTGTGGTGTGTGGTTGCTGGTGAGTATTTGCTTCAGGTTGGGGGGGGCTGGTGCCACAAGTACTCCTTTTCTTTTTGTGGATACAGACTAACACGGCCGCTACTCTGAAACCTGTAGAAGCAACAGGAAGTAGTAGCAACTGGGAGAGAGCTCACAATCTGTTGAAGAGTAATAAACTGTAAAGCATAGACATACAAACTTGCATCGGTTTAATTAACTGTGCTTAAAACTATTTACTTAAGCTAGTGCAAGTGTGTATAGACATTCTTTTTCATTTTAAAATGGCTTATTTCAATGTAGCTTAATTCAGTAAAAATCTAATTAAGATAAACTGAAATGATAGTTTCTGTACAGTGTTTTGCACCAGTTTAACAACATCAGGGTTTATTCAAAGGATTTATGGTATACTGGTGTCTCCTCTTTGTGTAAACAGGCCTAACGCTAGATGTATAAAATTTTTGAAAGCACCTATGTCCCATTGTCTTTGACTGGTACATAAGCTCCTACATCATTTAGGCACTTTGTGAAAATTTTACCATACGTGTATGTATAGATTACAAACAGATAATCAAGTGTGACTATGATGCAATAGAATTTGAGAAATGCATAACATGAATGGATCACAATATCCTCCAAAAAGAAGAGGATTTGTTAACTCTGGATTGTTATGTTAAAAAAAAAATATGCATGTACGCTACCAAAATCTTACATAGAGAATGATGCATTCTGGTAGCAGGAATAATCCCAGCATTATCTCACTCCTAACCTGTGTAGCATAACTAATTTAGATTAATTCATTAAACACAGATCCTGCATAAAAATAGTCTTTAAGCTTGCTCGTCTCAAGATGAATCTTTTGAAATATTTGGTCCTTTTTTTCTTTTTTCTTTTTAGAAATGTCAAAATCCACCAATTTTTTTATAACTTCAGATTCATCTAGGGCTTGACCTTTAATGCTTGCATGTCATTAATGTTTTGAATATCAAATTACAGAGACATCTGGCAGCATAAAATAAGTGATATTAAATCAAAAGGAAGAGTTGTACACAATAAAGCACATCTCAAATTGCTAAAAGCTATTTATTTAATTATGCATGTGCCTAATGCCTTGGAAACAAATGTAACAACTTCATACCATATAAGCATCCTTTCCAAAATGGCCCTAGTAAACTTCAGGTCTGAGTCAGCATTTTCTTAAATCTAATTCCTTTAGAGGAAAGTACCCTTCACTTACCCAGAAAGTAAGAATGAAAGCACTTATTTTAGTAAGTCAGTGATATTGGAATGGAATGCAAATGAACAACCAAACTCCATAACACAAATCTTGCTGTTTATTCTCTTGGGCATTATTCTGTGTTTGGTGTAATGTTTTCCTAACATTTTTATGAGGTTTTCCAATTAAATATTAATATAATTTCTTCAAAGAGAGAGATTTATTATCCTAAAAAGAGAGAGAGAGGGAGAGACAATAGTACAGCTAGGCAGGAGAAAGGGAGAAATTGGCTAATTGTGTGTCAGTTCAAAACACTACCTCCTCATTTATTTGGCACACTTCATTTACTATATATAAAGCAAAAATATGTTATATGTATGTTCCAAGCTCTAATTGCACGTGTTGGTTGATGATGTGTGATACATTAAAATCATTGTACTTTAACAATAATTTGTGTGCTTAATATGCCCAGCTCTGTTTTATTTTTAAACACTTTTAAAATGTTCTTGTTTTGGACTTCTTTCATTTTAAATGGCTCAGGCATTCATAAAAACAATTAAATTAGAGTCGAGAGCCAAGCCACATAATATGTTTTAGTATTTTTAAATTCAATTGAACTTTCACTAAATAATTTACTTAAGCAATGCAAAAGGGAAGTGATAACCATTCCTGCCTTTTGGCAAGAACTGGCATGTGGCATGCCTGATTCATCAGCACTAGACAGCGGTAACTTATGTATATGGAACAGACCATAATGTTTTCCAGTTTTACTTGAGGGAATTAGAAATATTTAAGGCTCTGCAGACTCCTAGATATTCTTCAAGGTTACAAGCAGATATAAAGGCATGTACTGAACCAAAGGCTGAATTCATGAGGCGGGGAGGGGAAACAAGTTAGAGAGACCCATTATTTGTAAGATTTTCATGTATTCCATTGTGGAGAGGGAGAATGCAAGAGTCAATGTTTGCATGAATCTGCACTTTGTTGTTAATACTTTTTTTTTTAACGGGATATAGAGAAACATTATACTGGAAATGATATGAAGGAATTTACCGGTAAGAATGTCAGCTGAGTGACAGCCTTTCCCTTCCCCACACCCCCAAATCACTCTTCAGTGTGAGCAACACTTATAACTTTGGCCCAAGTCATGCATGTAAATTGGCATATAAGTTCACTGACCCATGAACAGCACCTCCCTCCCTGCTTCCTTCTTGCTCTGGGGAGGAATTTTCCACTACTGTGGAATAACATACCTATGCCCTTCAGTTGTGCAGCACCCACTTCTAGGTCCTCTCTGAGATTCCACCTACAAGCTCCAAGTAGTTCATGGAAGGGTGGAGGGGGAGTCTTAGTACCCCTGTGTGCTTGTACAGCTTAAGTCACAATATAGCCCTGCATCAGTTTGCTTGTTGATATTTTTATGTCAAAATTAAAATGAGGAGTATGCCTTTATTCAGTAATATTTGCACCACAGCAGAAGGAGACAGAGTCTGTTTGGCTCAGTACATGTTTGTGTGGGCCGCCACACATCTCTGAGGTCAGCAAAGTTCCCTTTCACACTCTGAAAAGAGCAAGTGTCGGGAGCAAAAGCTTTTAGAGAGATTCATCCACAAAGGCATTCTGGTAAATGGTGACAATGGCCAGATTTGTGTATTTTGCTGTTCTGTTTGCAAAATAGGTAACTAATGAGGGAGTTGCTACCTTTGTTAAGATGAAGGACAGAGAAAGAGTAGGACAACCAGGGCTGAAGATGCTAATTTCTAGCCAAACAAAAGAAGAAACCATCTGAAAAGAAATATGTAAAGGGACTAATTAAAATGGCAGGAGGACATCACTGAATGCACCATGTGGAGAGAAAAGGGGAGGAAATTATATACCAAGTCCACATTAAGAGTTATCATTAAAAGGAGTATATACAATTAAATCCATTACTAAAGAAAGAATGGCAACAGAAAACATAACAGCTATTTCCCTGGCCAGAGGTTTTAATACATAGTCTTTAGCAACAACAGAACTTTCAAAACTCCTTCAGGAAACAAGCCTTTGTCAAAATACACGGTGTGTTCCTTCTAAACAGTATAAGAAGAAAGACAAGGAGCTAGTAAGCTGGAAACAGGCAGCAGTAGTTTCAGACACAGTAGAAATGACATTCCCTTTCTCTGCCATTGCTGAAAAATATTAGAACAGCAGCCAGTCAGACCACATGTTTGGGAGCCATGCCCAGATCCAGCCTGAGGCTTGGAATGGAGACAAGATTCCTTCCAGGGATGGAGACCGGGTTCACTTGTTAGTATCTCTTTAACATTATGACCTTTTGAGGCAAAGCCCATCATCATTGGGGCTAATTTTGCTACTAAGAAGAAAAGAATGGTTGACTGGCATTGGTGACAGTGAGACTGTCATTTTAAAAATTAGGTTACAATGGATATGAGCTTCAGAAGAAGACTGGAGAGTGGACCCCATCTGCTCAACTCTGTACTGCAGCATGAAGGGGAGCAGATGGGCATAAATCATGCCAAAAAAGGGGAAGTGGAGCTCTGCAGCAGTATCCCATGGTAATAACTAGACACCATAAGTTCCCACTCCCTGTGCAAAGCTTAAACTGCAGAACTGTTATACAGAAAAGAACAGGATGTGGCTGGAAGGAGGGAATAGTCAGAACAGCTGATACGAGACATGATATACTGTCTGCAGTTTGGCATCATTCACTATGGGAGTAGGTGTAGACGTATGAATTAATGCTGACTCAGTCAACATTAACTTCCCCTACTTGCTCTGTCCCAAGAACATTTTCCACCTCCAGGAGACTCTTAGGATCATGGCAAGGAAACCAGCTAGTGCAGTTGTGAAGCACACAAAAGAATAGACACTCTGGATAATATCCTACCCTTTGAAGTCAATGCCAGAACTCCTCTTGACTCCAGTGAGAGAGAATTGGGCCCCCAGAAATCCTCACTATAAGGATGTGGTATATATTACATTATCTTTCTTATATGTACCATCACCTTCATTGGACCCTGTGGTGCAAGAGAAGTAATGTGGCAAAATAGATGCTTTTAAAAAACTGCAGAGATTTTCTAATTAATTTCTCCCAATTTTGATACGGGAGAGGAACACAAGGATGTATGTCAGAAAGATGCTACCTCATATCACCCTTATATGCTACATTTCCTGCTCTTTGCCATGGAGAAAGAGCTGTACTGGGCTTTTGAGTTTGGGTTTGTTTTATCATTGGTTAAGCTTAGAGGTCACCATTTAAAAACCAAAATACCCTACCTTTGCAAACACTTATTATGCACTGTTATCTGAGATACCAAAAGTGTTACCTACACTTAAAATACAAGATGACAGTGGTTTCTCAAATACGATACTGTGAGACAACTGTTAGTAAATGCTGACTTTTGAGTGTTAACTTATTTTTGTTCTTCTTAATGACTTTACAGTTGGCAAATCTCATCCAGTGTATAAAAGTTTATAAATGGTGCATATTTATTTCAGTTGCCTAAAATATTTTTCAATTATGTCTTTCTTCAAGGAATTAGCTTTCTTTTAAATTAACACGTTTCTTGGAAAAGTTTTTGATAGTTTTCATTTTTTGAAAAAAATTGAAATAAAAAGAAAAAGCTTCAAACATTTCCTCTCTTTATTTAATTTCCCTACCCGTTTTTGCCCTAGAAAAGTGTAAGTTTTAAAATTTTAAAAGAAAAAGAAACTTTTCTTCCATTCTTTCTCACTCCTTAATTGACAGAAAGTAACATAAAATAACTGTTGACTATTTTTTCCTCTGCCCCCCCACCCCACAAAAAAAAGTGAAAGAGGATTTTTTCCCCCAACTTTGTCTTGTTTTTTAATCCCCCAACTCTTCCTCCCTACACACCAGGAAAAGAAGGGGATGTTGTATATTGATTGTGTATTATTACTTAAAAATTCCCATTGGTAAATTAACACTGAGGTTTGGAAAGTTCTAGCTCGAGATCAGGCCCAGGGTTGTTAGAATTACTGTTAAGTTTGGAACCTCAACATTCACAGGCACAACACTCTTCACGCTTGGGAAAAAGCTTCTGAATTTGCAATGGTTTTATTAGCACAGCTAGGAAAATTACACACACTCCAACCCATCGAGGTAGATAGAGATATCAGAGAATGAACATCTAAGTATCCATATGCTCACACCATCCCAAAGACCTCCTCATATGCTCACCGTAGCCAGGATGACAACCACTGGTGAGCATGACATCTCCCAAGACACATAGGCCGGGGTACAGCTTTTATTATGTGTTACCGTTTTGCTTAATGCATATTCAGTAGGGGTTTCAGCCCCTTGTCCCTATTTGAACTTCCACACACGACTAGTACTGGAGTACCCTTAATTCTATATGTTACTCAACCTTTTACTTCAAGCTTCTTAGCATATAGGTCAGTAATATGTATATTCCAACGGAGTGTACGTTTGTTGGCTCCTACAGTATTACACTTAATGCAAGCTCAATTTTTTCCCCTAATATTTACACTAAACTATTAATTCTACAACTGCATAGTGTATTTGGGGGGGGGGGGGGGGGCAGGGGAGGAGGTGTTGGAAGCTACATAATACACAAAGGTTTTCAGCATTTCTGCCTGATCTAGTCTCTCACTTTATGCAATGGATAACTAATAGGTTCCTTTGAAAAGTACTTTAAGTTATGGTTGGTAGTGCAGCATGTCAGAGGACTAAATTACCTACTGATTGCTAAAAGAAGCAGTGCTCCAGGGTGGAGGATGAGGTATCCCTTGTGACTAACTTTAGAATCCTAATGATGTAATGTTTTGTTTCTACTACTCCCAAGATATTTGGTATGTTTTTTCTTGGTTCAAATCTGTAAGATTCAGAATGTTATTTTTCAATCCACCGAATACGTATTTATTCATGCAAGAATATTAAAAAAAATAATGAAATCTCATGTCCTTCTCTGGAGTTTTTTCTCTCTGGTTTGATGAGTTACAGAGTTTTACAATGGAAACACTCAATATAACCTTATACCATGGGCTACAGAGGTTATAAGTGAGATCAATACATGCAGCATCCGATAGGCATTTCATCAAGTCTAAACACATTCTTATCAATTTAACATCTATTCTAACAATGTTAACGCAGAGATAAGCCAGACTGATCTCCAGCTATGCATTTGTCAGTGTTCAGTGCTGCCTCAAGCGTTGGCATGAGCTGGCATCAGGTCTGCCAGCGTCACAGTCCCCTCCTTTCCTTTTTTGCCTGTGTATGTATTTTTCTTTTTTGATTGTTATCCCACCCAAACATGCTAAGTCTATGTAATATGGTTTGACGTTGGATTGTCTGGTCTTGCAGCTTTGACAAGTGTAAAGTTGTGTAACTGCATAATTTTATTGGAAATCCCGTGAAATGTGCAGCATTTGGTAGCATTTATAACCTGCAAGTTAATTAACTTTTTGTATTTTTTGTTTGTTTCTTTATGAAAATTTAATCAGAAAAAATAGTCTCTTCAGGAAATGTTTTTAAAATGTAGAGACAATACAGAACTTTTTCCTTCTTTGTGCTATGTAGTATAATTATGATAGGAATTTTAAATCCTCATATTAGACATATCTAATTTTTGAGATCTCATTTAGGAACAAATTTATTTATAAATATGAACTGTTTAATTAGAAATAAATAAGGGCTGATCTATAGGATGAGTCCAAGCTAATAGCACATCATTTGTACATGAGGGAAGAATGATTTCATAGTTGGATGGAATGATCTTAAAGATACATTCCATCTCTAAATTTTCTGAGTTGGTGATGTGATATTCAAAGATTAAATCTATTCACATTTATTAACACTTTTTTTGGTTGAAATTATGAAGAGGAAAAATTGTTAGACTTTCAATTATTTTTCAAATGTTTTCCCTTTTTTAAAAAAAGTAACATTAATATGAGTGAGCTATTTTTTTAAAAAAAGAGAAACAATAATATAATGCTTATACGTTGCAACCATTTGAAGAAACACACACTGATGTTATATTATGAAATTCATATATTTGCCAGAAGTGACTCCACCATTCAACAGTGCAAAACAATGAGCAAAATGTTAAACTACAGTATATAATCAAATTGGTCTGATCCAAAGTCCACAGAAGTCCCTGGAACGGCTCCAGCTGCTTTCAATGGGTTTAAGATGAGTCATTATAGTTTCATAATTACATAGAGGTTAAAGCCAGAACCACTAGATCATCTAGTCTGACCTCCTGTATAGCACAGGCCATTATATCTCACCCAGTAACCTCAATATAGAGCCCAATAACTTGAGTTACACTAATGCACTTTAGTCCTTGGGAGCCTAAATTGTGTGCCACAGGCACAGAACTTGAGAGACTAAGGTGCCACCAAAGTACTTTTGACTTAAATGGAATTATGCTGATTAACAGTAGCTGAGGATCTGGCCCTAACCTTTTGGAAAGAGTAATAACTCCTGAGGGCTGGGAAAAAACAATTAGGTGTTCCCCTTACTATAACTGCTAGGCTTGCTGTGTCTGCCAGCAATAACTTTGTTTTTGTTTATTTGTTTGCATTTCAAAAGATAAAATATAAAACTGTATTCCCACAATATCCAGGTGGTGACTTGTACTATGAGGGTTTTTTTTAAATTCATGACTGTTTCTTGCATTTTAAAAACAAATATTGCTTGAATTACAAATTGCTTAAATATCTGCTTCTCCCCTCTTCCATGCATCCTAGTTAGTTGTAACTCTACTGCAGACCTCTCTACTTCTCCCTTCTTTGATATTCTTCATTTATATCTGCTTAATGCTCATTCTTCTTTCTGTCTTCTTTCTTTCATTATCTTATCTTCAGGGCATTACAATGTGTCCTTTTCTCTGCATGATTCATTATGAAAACACCACAACAGTGTTTGCATGGTTACTACAGTAATAATAACAGAGAACTTTTCTCTCTCTTTCCCCAAATTGTGGAAGCATAAAGACCTTGCTGGATCAGCTTTCTGAACAGTGACAGCAATGGGTGCATACACTACCACATACATACCTATAGGAAACACTAAATAAAACTATATGGCCAACGTATTGTGATGTCTGACAATTTTAAGGTAAGCAAAGGAATGGCTAGAAAGACAAATTTTGCTTGATTAACAATTAACTAGTGATGTCAATGTTCTAAATATATATATAAATAAAGGAATGTAAAGAAATTCACCTTCTTTTGAAACTAAAAGGTGTACTAATGCACTTCACTCTTTGGGGAATAAAAATATTTAATTAGAGAATTTTTTAGAGAAACCAATGGGCAGCTACAATCATTAATCAGTGTTTTTGCCGCTAGTCTTCTGTTTGTTGTGAAGTCAATGTTTTACACTTTGGCTGCCTCAAGGTCTTCATATACTTCAGGGCCTCATTGAACTAGCAGTACACTGGTATAGAAAAATAACCCATTTGGGCTTTTGCCATGAAAAATGTGAAGTCAGTCTTTGAACATTGACTAAAATCCAATTAGTTTGGTGGCAAATGAGGCATGAAACATATTGTCAAAAATATAGAGCCCAAAATATAGTGGCACTAAATATTTTATCTTCATGGGAATGTGCTACAAAAGGTTTGAACTCGAAATCAACTAGTGCACTTAGGCTGGTAGCATCATTCATCAAGGTCACAGTCTTTGTTGCAAAATTTGTCCATGATGGCAGCCTTAATGAAGTTCCATAATTTCTCTCAACTTCAGAAAACTATTATTTCAGCTGTCTGAAGGCATAAATCTCCAACCGACACTTCAACTCTAGCTTTGCTCAAGGTCTAGGCTATTGACTTTATGGTAAAAACATCAAGGTAATCCTTCATGTTTTCCTCATTACCATCTAAATGTTAGATGTGTGATCTTTGTTTTCTGTTTGCTGTGACCTGTGTGTTCTGAGGAATGTATGATTTCTACTGTTGAATTGAAAAGGCAGTCTTATTATTCAAAGCTTCACTTATGTTCTGCCTGAACTCCATTGTGGAATGTAATTCTGTTACAAGAAGAACTGTATGAACAACCTCTCTGAACAACCTCCTTTTGACTGCTTATCTCAGGGGTGGCCAACCGGTCGCTCCGGAGTCACATGCGGCTCTTCAGAAGTTAATATGTGGCTCCTTGTATAGCCACCAACTCCAGGGCTGGAGCTACAGGCGCCAACTTTCCAATATGCCGGGGGGGTGCTCACTTCTCAACCCCTGGCTCTGCCACAGGCCCTGCCCCCACTCCACCCCTTCCCACCCCTGAGCCTGCCATGCCCTCGCTTCTCTCCCTCCCCTCCCATCCCCTCTTCCCCAGAGCCTCCTGCACGCCACGAAACAGCTGATCAGGAGGTGCGGGGAGGCAGGGGGAGATGCTGATTGGTGGGGCTGCCAGTGGGCGGGAGGCGCTGGGAGCGGGGATGGAGTGGAGGGGAAGCTGATGTGGGGCTGCTGACATATTACTGTGGCTCTGTGGCAATGTACATTGGTAAATTCTGGCTCCTTCTCAGGCTCACGTTAGCCACCCCTGGCTTATCTGAATGATCACAACCTGTGGATCTTTGAAATATTAAGTTTCCCAAATCATATATGTCAAGGAAACAAAATGACCTGCTGATCAATATAAGCAAAGGGTAAACACACCAAATCCATGAACAAAGTGCTTTGGAAAGTAACATTTGGTCCACTGAGCTGACTACTCACTTCAACTGGTGACTAGTAAGTTGGAGTTCCATTGTAGATGATAAGGCGGTGGGAGAACCTTATGAGTGGTTTAGAACTCAAAACGTGGCTAATCATAGAAAATCATATCATGCCATCCTGGGGACACAGAGGAGTCCAGATATTTCTTTTCTTTTCCTTTATACTGTTCAACATGAAATAACATGGGCCAGAAAATCAAAACAAAATTTACATGACCTACAGAGGGAAGACTGAAAACTAGGACTGTCAGAGTGGTAATGAATGTACCATATGTAAAGCCCCTTTCTCTCATGGTGAGGAAATAATGTACTAGCCTCTGTAATGATCCTCAGATATGTTTATTATTATATCTGTGCTATCAGCGATCATTGTACTGTACAAATATTTATCTTCAAACATTGTGCATTAAAAATTAAAGTGAAATAATCTAGATAGCAAGCAGAGTATGCAACCAACATATATTGTAATTGTTATTAAAAATGCATATTGACCCATTGCAGAGAGTGAGTATTTCAATATCAATCTGGAGATTGATTACTTTGCAAGGGGCTTTATTGTTTGTAAAAATTGCAAACTTTAACTAAAAACGCTGTTTGTGGTGGTTAAAATGTCTTTTTACACAGCCCACTGCCTAATATTCATTACTGTACATAACATCGTTGATATGACATAAATAAGTTTGCCCAGGGTTCCTCCCTTCAAGCCTGGTATTCCATAATTTAAGGAGTGTTTGATTAATATGTAGATGCTATCAGTTTAAATAGTGGTCGGTCTGCGGGATGTAAGAAAGATTAAACAAATCATTGTAAGCCTGGGATAGTGGGGAGACAGCAATATTTATGAAACGGTAAGGAGAGTTTGCCATTCCTTGAGGACTGGCCTTGGCACAGTGCTGAAATTTTCTCCCATCTCTATAACATCGCTCAGAGTAGTCACTCATATCACTCTAGCCACAGACTCATTATAACTCCTCCCTTGACAGTAATGCTTTTGACGCGATTGCTTCGGTGTTTTATGTCATTGGGAACTAGTAATGTAGGGTTCAGTCAGATCCTTCTCTCTCTCTCTATGCCAGTACTCTGGCTAATATTTTGGGGACATTTCCCCCTGCTGTTTCATGCAGTATCCCATCCCATATTCTATATACCACTCAAGTGGAAGAGTTTGAAAATAATTTTTTCTGTTTGTGCTCGTGCATGCAGTGCAAACATCCATGGACAGCAAACATCCAGAGAAAGATCCTGGTCAAAACTAACTCCTCTTTACATTTGAGTGATTTTTTTGTGGAAAATGTTTATCCAGCTCTCTTTGGTTCAGATCAATGCTGAACAATCAAAGTAGTCCAGCTGAACTCAGTGTAGCTACTTGTAAGTAAAAATAACAATGTGCGTGTTCAGGCCCTAAGCCTGAAAGCCTTCTTTCCCTATACTCAATTTACCTAACAAGAACAGAAATCTATATAGTTTTTCTATCTCTAACAATGTTGCTTCAAAGGTTACATCGACAAAATAGAAGAGAGAAACAGGATCTCCCCTATTTCCAGAGTACTTGGTTAATATATATATATATATGTATATTTTTCAAACACTGTATTTTTAATGTGTTTATGCAATTGCTTGGTTTTCTCCAGAGATGGATCCCTGCTATTTTATATCCACAAAAGGGATAAGAGGGGATAATAGTAAGGAAACAAAGTAAACACAAATGTAGGTTTCTCTTCCCTATCTAAAATTGAAGAAAAGTTGTCACTGCTTCAGAAAGATAAATATAATCTATCAGATAAATTGCTCTTGATATTTGTCAATAACTATTGTAAAAGAGCAGAGAAAAATCTGTATAAATGGTTCATGTTGTGTCCTTGTGTCAGCTGAATGAAAAGATCATTCCTGATTCTTGTCCATCCCATGTAATAACTTACAACCCAATCTTGTCTCTTAGGGGGCAAATCATATGTCATTCCCCTCCTCACCAGGAGGCTCTGCATGCAACAGACTAGATGTGGTTCTGCTACACAGTATGTAGTAAGGTTTCAGCGAGAGGGAATGTAGCAGGGAGCCGAGTCAAGGAACCTACACGCCCTGTGCACCACAGAGCTGTGTTTTGTGATGGCTGTCCCAGTGTGGAGGGGCCAAGGAATAGGCCAAGGGGATGTCTAGTGGATATGTGAGCACATGAATCCTTCATCTTAAGAAGAGATATGCTGTGGGGGGCAAGGAGTAGCAAACACAGAACCTGCTGCTTACATTGGTCTCTAGAACTTACTTTGAGAGAGAAAAAATGAGGTTTCTGCTTTCACATATACTGTATATTAACATGGTCTCACTAGTAAGACAGCAAGTTAATTGAAAAAAGAAAAGGAGGACTTGTGGCACCTTAGAGACAAACAAATTTATTTGAGCATAAGCTTTCGTGAGCTACAGCTACAGCTTATGCTCAAATAAATTTGTTAGTCTCTAAGGTGCCACAAGTCGTCCTTTTATTTTGGCAGATACAGACTAACACGGCTGCTACTCTGAAACAAGTTAATTGAGGCTTTCTAGGCAAACACAAATTGCTGAAGAATGGAAAGTTTTGTTTTCTAGTCTTAGTCGATCAGAATAGGGCTCAATATTCTTGCACATCCTTTCTCAGTAAGGCCAAATGTTTCAACTTAATGTGCTCTTGGCATATATGATGCATAAAGTGCCAATAATGAGATAAGGTTGAGCTTATATCCATATTCAGCTGAAGAGCTAATGATTTTTATCCTTGAAGTCTGCCTAATACCGGTTCCATGATAAATGCCTGATCGTATTTTACCAACATATCCTAGTATGTATGTAGATACCAGTTCAATGTTATTTCTTTAAGTGTTTCAGAAGGCCTGTGACACTGAATTCCATCCATACTAAGATACAGCTGAAAAATGTCACAGCTTTTTATTTGAGGGGGTGCGGGTTATAGAAAGAAAGTAACTTAAATATATACAATAGATATAACTGAAGGAGAAAGACAACATTCTGGATATCGTGGACTGTCATATGCCATTTCCCTTTGTAGCAGAATAATATGTGATCTTCCATTTCAGGGTCTGAGCTTACTTTTCATGTGAATGCTCCACTGAAGATGGAGGTGCAGTTCTTCAGATGTGTTAGTACTCAAACGACTGCATACCTATAGTAACTGTATAGATGGAATTGGAACCATGAAGTCCTGAACAATATATTTTAAAGCATTCTGAGAACGATTTCTCAGTGCCCCACAGCTGTTACATTTCCCTACACATTCACTGCATTTTCAGTGAACAAATCCTTGTTTCATAAAGTGAGCATTGAAAGTGTAGCTCTCTGGGCCTGGGCTGGAGCCCGGACTCTGGGACCCTGGGAGTGGGGAGAGTCCCGGCGCTCAGGCTCCAGCCTGAGACCAAATGTTTACACCTCAATTAAACAGTCCCATAGCCTGAGCCGTACAAGGCTGTTTCATGTGACATGGGCCAGCCATGTGTGTGTTTAATTGCAGCATAGACATACCGTTAGATCAGCTGTAAATTATGTGAAGAGCTTTTCTGGTCTCCTGGCTGGCCTGGGAATGGGGGAACAGAGAGGTGGCTTAGATCCATCATTTCCCCTTGCTTTTCTCAGCCAACCTGAGTTTACAGTTAATGCAGCTGAGCATCTGGCACATAACTTTTTCCCTCAGGAAATATTTACTCAAGACCGATTCTTTTCAATAAGTAAACTATTTATTTTTTTGCTGCTGGGTAAATATATCTGTGTGTTTTCACAGCTTGCTCCTGTAAGCTTCTCAGTACCTCCCTGGAAGCACCCTGAATTAACAGAATCAGCCGCTGAATGAAAAAAGAGTAGCTTTGCTTTCCCTTATGTTACTTAACCATGGTGTTGTGAGTGAAGTCAATACAAGGCCAATCCTTGAAGTCCTTACTCACTCCAAGCGCCCATTGATTTCTGATCTTAAAATCACAGCTTGTAATTTTCCTAACACTGTAAGGAATAATTGACTAGTTCTTTATTGAGAATTTACTAGCTTATGATATCTGTCCAGACTTAGTAATTTTATCAGTTGAAATCAATGGGCATTTTGATTAAGCATTTTGGCTTATTATGTATATAACATTTATGTTCATATCTACTTGTAGGATTAGTTTTTTTTCCCTTTTTGCATGAGGTCTGGTCCAGTCTCCTTCTTGCCCCTAATCTATGTGTCCATTGTAGTGGTTTGACAGTTTTATAGACTTGGCTCAATATGATCAATTTTTGCTTTTGCTCCTACATGTCTCCATCTTCTTTTGCCATAACAAGGAATGAGATTTCCTCAAAAGTGAGTACACATATCTGAGATAATGCATCACCCTTAAATAATGGGTAGAAACTGAGAACAATACAAAATCAGCACAAATAGCAAAACTTGTCAATTCCCAATAAAGAAATACCTAATTGCTCATGACAGTGCTAGGGGAATTAACAGCTGTGATTGTTTTCCCTCTTGAGGAAGGTTCCTAGAAATCATTTAACACTTTTATTACAGAGAAATATTCCAAAGGATTCTGGAAATGTTTATTATATTATGAAAGTACAGTTTAACAGGTCAAATATTCAAAAGTGCACTTTCTTATTTGCCTGTACACTCTTTGAAATGCTGAAATTCACTTGCATCCTGACCTTAACAAAGGTATACCAACATCTGTCATACATACTTGATTTTATGTATTTTCAGGATTTTATATAGTTTCTGTTCCCTTCTGTTCCCTGTTTGCCATGGTTCCTGCAGTGTTTGGTGGTTAAATCACTGGACCGAACCTATGAGATCTGTGTTCAACTTGTATTTCTGTTGCAGCCTGCATATATGGTCTGGAGTGAGTCATTTAATCTCTCTGTTCTTCACCTGTAAAAATGGGGATACGGGGTCTTTTCTCATACACTCTGTTTGTCTCGTCTATTCAGGGCTAAATCTCTGGCTTTGTCGCAGAGGAGCAGGCCAGGGACCATGTTCTGATTCAGTCACATTGTGGTTCCTGGTAACTGCCTTTCTCTAGGAAGAGGTAATGTACATCACCCCTTTACCTGGCACAGATTCCATCTCCAACAGTGACTGAGCTGGAGCAGGCTTCACCCACTCCACACCCCTGTGCACCCACAGAACTTGCTATCTATTATATGAGTAACTCATGCAGTTGAGTAAGGAGACACATTGGTGAGTAACAATCTTAGATTATTATTATGCCTTTGTTCAACCTAAAAGGGCCCTGAGGCCTCTATGCACTACTTTAATACAAATTATAACTAAAGATAACTTTTGCTGCTTTGTTGGTAATAAAGTTTTTGAGATGAGATGCTCAAACAGGCCCAACCACCAGCCTGTGTATGGCAGATGCAATTTTACAGCCATAAGATTTTGTGCTGAGATTAGTAATTTGGCATCTCACTACTTGACATGTGTTTGTGTGATAAAATGGATTAAAAAAAAAAACCTATGCATTTTAAAATTTGTGTGCACAAAATTGCTGCATGTATGATGTTGGAGTATCTTTCTAGAAAAGTGGCCTTCCTTCTCTAGACACAAAATAATGCTCTTGATCCTCCTTGAGTCAATCCACAAAACTTCCAATACAAGGGTGGAAAAACTCATAAGTCCATTTGCTGCAGCTGCAAGAGTAAAAGCTCCTTTTCTGACATTTGCAGTGGTTGTTTTCCTTGTGTTCTCTCTTATCATCATAATTCTTTCTTTACTTTAAGCAGGCACCAGTCAACAAGTTTTGCATACATTTATCCTTTCCTGTCTTCTCTTCCTTTACACTTTTTCAGACAGGCAAGGGGAGGGAAGGAAGTGATTTCAATGCTTGAGCAAATAGTGCAACAATCTGAACTGTAGGCAATTAGTTTAGAATCTCTGATGAACTGTACAGGGTAAACTCCTTTTCTTTTTGCGAATACAGACTAACACGGCTGTTACTCCGAAACCTGAAATTATTTAGTGCAGGTCATAGATCAAGCCTTGACAAACACTAGTATCTCATTCAGACCTTTTTAAATTTTCAATGTATGCCAAATATACTCACTTTTTAAATGGTTATAATTTACAGCCAAGCTCTATATGTTCCAGACTAAGGCTTTATGAAGACAAAAAAATTTCCTCTTTTAAGTAATCTAAAATAACAACCTAGGACCATGATTATATTATACTAAATGATACTATATTACACTATGATTATATTATACTAAATGATAAGGAAAACATTTGCAAAACAGTGTATGTGTTAGAGAAAAAGAGAGAAACTTCTTTTGAGTCTTTTTAAATTTACTGTCATCTTTGTCTGATGAACATAGTACAAAGGTTGTTGCGTAAATCACTGTGTGACCCCAATGCAGTTTCACTAATATCCCTATATCCAATAGATCTCGTTCTATAATTCCTGTGGAAGAAGTGGGGCATGTCAGATAAATTAAATGAAAAGAACAGATGTAGATTAAGAGTGATGTAAATTTCAAGCCTGCACTTTTAATTTCACTAAATATTATTTTCCATCTTCATGATCACATTACATCTAAATATTGGAACTTCAATTTCCTCTACCATTTCATTTAATAAAACCTTTGTCTCATCTGAGTTCTTGAAGAGATGTTAGCCTTAAATCATATTGACTTCACCCTATCCAATTTACATATGTTAAAGAAATAAAAGTCTTTTCAAGAGTTGCTATGCGGCTTCAGAAGCCTCAAAGGAGTATTAAGACCTTGAATTTAATGTGAGCTGCCTCCAACACAAAACACAAATCCTCCCAGCAGAATACTAATGTTTTTGTGTACAGTTACATTTTCCATGCAAGTTTCTAAAGTAAATTAACAGTGTGTGTGTGTGTGTGTGTGTGTATAGATAGATAGATGATATGAAACTAAAGTTTGTTCTGGTAATTCTAGGTTAGAACTATGCTATCTCAAAAGAAATGTATTCTATAAGTCAGTACTACAAAGGAAATGTTACATGTTGACAGAACTGTACGATTGAATACAGGATAGATTAAAGTGGGAATTCATAGATTCTCCACTGTGTTGCTAAGGACTGTATACCCAGAGAATTGTATTTGGTGTTACTCAGAATGACTGTAGATATACATGTAAAATGCTTTGTCTTAAATCTATATAAACAAAAATGTTTCCATGCTAGATTTACTTTCCTGCACTTGAATGAACATTTTTATATTTATTTTATTTCTTTAAAATCTAAATCTGTTTTAAAAGATCAACGGCCTTCATTGCATGTGATAACAAAGAGAGAAAATGTTTTCTTAATATGACCTCAATCCCGTCTTTATAATGGATTTCTCATTATAATAATTATAACCCATTAAAATGTCAGAGCAGATTTAAAAGATAGCTAAAAAGACATGTCTCTTTCAGCAAACTTGCAAGCAGAAACCTTGATGTTAATTTACTTGGCATCATTGAGGAAAATGGAGAACTGCAGTACATGAAATGAGAATTCCTGTGTGGCACAAAATGGGAGCAGATTGACTATATATATATATATATATATATAGTATTAATTTAACACTTAAATAATTGGTGAGTCATAAATAATTAGAGAACATTTCAGTTACACACAAACAAGGTTTGCTTCAAGTGGAGAACTGGGCGAACAATTCAGAGTGATAGTCAGATATTACAAATTCAGCCCTGTTTCATGATTTCGTTGGATTCTTTGGTTATTATTAATTTGTTTGGGTCAGATTGTGAATCCGTTACTTGGTGAGCAGTTTCTTATATGACTGGTCCTACTTCCTGCAGTGGGGCAATTTATATGAGTAATTGCTCAGTGTGATAAAGGTTCCCAATCTGGTCCTTAGTTATTAAATATTGTTTGAGTTCTATAGGCCAGGTTCTCACCTTTCCTCACACTGAGTAGCACCTTACTTCATAAATGATCCGAGTTACTTCAGTGCAGTAAGGAACTGTTCATTCTAAAAGTGTCCAAATCTGACCATCTATCAAAAATATACTTCATTCTTTGGGTTGGGCATGAGCACTTTGACAGAGTAGTCAGCTGTTCGCTATTTGTTATCCATTACGTATTGAGTTCAGTTCCCTCGTTCAGGAAGGTGTTTAAGCACATGCCTAACTTTAAGCAATTAGTTGTCCCATTAGCTGAAATGGAACTGATGGGGTATCCACATGTTTAAAGTTAGGCACATGCTTAAGTGCCATGCTTCATTAGGGCGTTAATCACCTAAGTGACATCTTTAAAATTAGGCCTTTAATTTCCTTGCCTCATTTTCCCCATCCATGAAACTGGGACAATAATGCCTACTTACCTTCTTCACATGGATATTCTAAGGATTAATTAGTTACTATTTTTAAATACTTTGGAGGTAAAGTGCTATTTAAGTGCTAACTAAAACCAAAGAGTAATAACCAGAAAATATAATTATTTCCAGATTTAAGGCTTTAATATAACTTCGTTTTGTCAGAGCATGAGTTGGGTATTCTTCAATTTAAAAGTATTTGTGTATATTTTTGCATTGGGTCTGCTGAGGGCAATAGCTCAGGAACACTAGAAAGCAAGTTCATTTTTCTGATAGCATAATTCTGGATTTTATATGTTAGAAAACCTCATTTTGAACCAAGCCCTGGAGTTTTCACAAAATACCCCATGCCTCTCAGTGTAAACACTACAAAAGTACACTAGCAGAAAGTAACTTCAGTTTTTAAAACCACACACACAAGCTGACTTGGGTGATTTATCTGTAATGGATCAGACCTTGTACTTCTTACTCAGTCAAAACTGCCATTGACTTTAAAGTGAATTGGCCATTTGCTATTTAACATTTTCATCAGTGACCTGGAAGAAAACATAAAATTATTACTAATAAAGTTTTCAGATGACACAAAGATTGGGGGAGTGGTAAATAAGGGAGTGGACAGGGCACTGATACAAAGCAATCTGGATCACATGGTAAACTGGGTGCAAGCAAATGGCCAAATATGAAGTTTTACACCTTGGAGCAAAGAATGCAGGCCCTACTTACAGAATGGAGAAATCTATCCTGGGAAGCAATGACTCTGAAAAAGAGTTGGGAAATCATGGTGGATAATCAACTGGATGCTTAGTGTGACATTGTGGCCAAAAGGGCTAATGCAGTCCTTGGATGTATAAACAGGGTTCTCTCAAATAAGAATAGGGAAGGTATATTATCTCAGTATTTGGCACTGGTATGGCCACTACACTGTGTCAAGAGTTCAAAAAGGAATTTTGATAAATTGGAGATGGGTCAGAGAATAGATTAAGGAACTCAATCTATTTATTTTAACAAAGAGAAGGTTAAGGGGTGACATGATTACAATCTGTAAATACCGACATGGTGAACATATATTTAATAATGGTCTCTCCAGTCTAGCATACAAAGGTACAATATTGGAAATTCAGGCTGGAAATAAGGTATAATTTTGTAACAGTGTGAGTAACTAACCACTGAGACACTTTATCAAAGGTTTATGGTAAATTCTCGCTCAGTAGCAATTTTTATATCAAAATTCTATGGGTTTTTTTTAAGAAATGCTCTAGCTGAAATAGGAATTAATTCAGCGAAGTCCTATGACCTGTGTTATATAGGAGGCCAGACTGGATGATTTTATGGTCTTTTCTGGCTTTATAATCTTTGAATTTGCCTGAGTGAACGGCATGGTTCAGCTAAGACAGGCCCACATTGTAAAGACATCCAAAATGAGGCATAGTGTGCCCAGTTATTGCAGGAGCAGATGTTATGTCTGTAAAGGTACTTTACATTCTCTGCTACATCTTTAGAAAAGTTGTATCTTGCATTCACCCCAAAATTGGCCTCTTGATATTTGCCACTGTGCAGATTTTTGAACACCCCCTATGTGTCCTGCACAGACACATCCTCTGTGAGATGCTCACCTAACTTTGCAATGCTAACAATCTCCTTACTTTGGCCTAGAGTGCTGGCTGCAGCATTATAGCTGCTCCTTGAGAGGGAGCTCTAGGGAGAAAGAGACTCCTTTGTGTCCTTCCACCTCATGCCTGTAGCTTGGAGCACCCCAATTCATCCTCTGTTAGCACTCCAGGATCAGCCCTAATTATTGCAGGTTAGTTGGGTAGTACATTCTTCTTGTGTATTTATTGATACAGCATATCTTTTGAATGCTAGATAAGGTTAATAGGACAAACCTTAGTAAACAAAGCTAATTACCTTGCTAGAAATGGATTGTCAGAAATTAGTTTACTTGTGTCATCAGAAATAAGGATCCATTTCTCTCTCAGATGTTTCAGCTGCTGTGAAGTAATCTTTCTAATGATTAGCAGGAAGTGCTGGACACATTTGTTTCTCATTCCCCTGCGTGTGCTTAAATGGACTTTTAAATTGTTCTCAATTAATGACTTTGAATTTGAGATTTCTAACTCAGTGTTTCTTATTAATTCTTCCCTGTTGTGTTTGGTAGTTTTTCTAATTAGCTTTTCTCCTTCTGTTTCTCTAGTTCTATTTTGTAAATGATTTAGTTTTCACACCTAAATGGATAACCCATAGGTGGTGACAGCACTACACTATTTAATTTAACCTAGTAATGCCCTGCTTACCAGCTTGCTTTCCTGCAGTGCTCCCATTTCAAATAGTTAAAATCTTAGTAGTGTTGCAGCCAAGAGAAAAATGGAATATTAATTTGCTTTGAGAGGGTAAAGTGTGTGTCATGGTCTGTATTCACTAGAGTACTTTTAATTTGGTACAAACAAATAAAGTATTGATTTTGGGGTAATTTAGGAGTAACCCCATGGAAGTTGGTAGTGCTACTCACATGTAAAACTGGTGTAATAGAGATCAGAATCATATCCTAAGCCTTTAGAGACCAAATCGGGCTTGCAATTTTGCAATGAAGCAGTTTTTCATGCTCAAGATTCTGTGTCTCACTTTTGCATGGGTTAATTTACTTGTATAAATCAGAAGAGGTACTTAGGCATTTTAATAGCATGTCATTGTGAACCAGTGCAATTAAGGTCTGAAGGTTCACTTCATGCCAACTCAGATATCCATCCACTGTGTCATCTTATTCATAAAGACCATCATTCATCTCTCATCTCCTCCTATGCTTCAGCCAGTTACCTCCCAGCTATTTTCTGCTATTCCTATGCCCAGTGGTCATCTGTACCCTTTTCTCAATATTAAAAGTCGTATCTGAATTAGAGACTCCTTTTTTCCATCCTGTCCATTCTCCTAGTTTCTTACAGGACATACGTAACAGCTTTCACTTGGAATAGCAATCTTCTCATAGAACTTTGTTAACCATGGGTAAACTCCTGACCCAACTGGAGACAAGGTATCAAAAGTTCTCATTAACATTTTTCAGTAGGTCATCTTTGCACATAAGTCATCATTAGAACTGGTTGAAAAGATGTGGGGTAGTTTTTAAAATATTCCCTCATAGTTCAAAATTTCCAAAAAATTGCCCAATTCTATATTTGAAAAAAGGAGGGTTTTTTTTTTTTTAAAAAAAGTCATTGAAATTTTCCCTTTTTTTTCAAATTTTGAAACTTAAAAAATTAATTGAAAATTTTTGATACTTTTTGAAACTTTCAAAGTTTCAACTAGCTCTAAATGTAACACAGAACAATTTTCCACTTGCAATGGTGCACATTTTATTTGTGTTTGTACCAAAGTGTTTAGGCCCACGTGGTCTCTCACTACAATGGCCTGGACAGCAAGGTGTACTGGAAAAGATGTCCTGTTATATGAACCCTTCTTTCTCTCACACCAGAGAGAGTCCTTGATGGTAGCTAATGATTGGACTCTTCAGGGCAAAATCCAGAAAGAGGCTGGGTGGCATCAGCGACAACTGAGGGACTAGAAAAGAAGAAATTCTCATCTGGGCAGGGCATTTTTTTAAGGTTTGAACATATATCTGATTCCTTTCAGGGGCCCTGGACTGGGGTTCTCATTATCCACTAGTCAGGTGAGGAAATTTGTTATAACCCAGCTGAGAGAACCTGTGATAAGGTAGTTGAAGATCCTCTTTCATTTTTACCCTTTTTTCATTTACGGTACAAAGTGGACCTCATGGAAAAAGCCAGCAGAACAATCCTGTTGAGAAGGTGGTTTTTTTCCTCATGAACTCTTGTAGATGGGGTGGCTGTTTATTTGGAACTCAGGTTACCTCAGGGCAGAAGGGATAGCCACTTCCATGGAGAAACTCTGCAGCTTTTACACAACATCCACTGTTTTGCATCTGCCCAACATCCAGACAGGTTCTTTGGGGTGGGTGCTGGGCTCTGGATTGGAACTTCATGGCACATCAACTTAGGCTGAAAATTGTGATACTCAGATATTATAATAGCTGTTTTAAATTATTTGTGTTGCAGGGAGTGCAGTTATTATGATTCAACAGCACCTTTACAAGCAGAAACTTATCCAGCTGTCAACAGCCAGATGTACAGGGTCTCAAAACTCAGAATTTCTTATCAGATCTCTTATTACCTGTCAGGAGACTTTTTGTTTGTGCTTTGTTGGATGTAATACAGTTTCTGGAGACTTTGTTTTTGAGGACCATTAAGTCTTCCCTTGGGTTTCCAATAAAAATCACATTTCAAACAATCATCTGACATGCCTCTTGACAAGTATGAAATACATCCTGCTTAGAAAGCATGCATGCAACCTCAAAGTCATAATAATCTGGGAAGAGCGCTACAATTAACATTGCAGTGCTTGAAGTTTCAGCGTGGGGTGTTGCCAGATGTTATATTCTTATTATTGGACAGCTATTCTTGCTGGTGAGTACATTGTTAATACATCATGTGAGCAATATTCCTGCTGGCCATTACTATGTTAATGCATCACTTAGTGTCATTCACTTGATTCATTAAAATAGCAGCAACTACCAGGAACCCATTATAAAGCTTAAGAATCCCTATGTTTATTCCAGACAACTGCACATTTTTTAAAAGAATGATTTGGAGGTAAATTAGAAAAGTAAACCTAATAAATAGGGATCAGGTACTTCCTATAAGCCCAATTTAATACCCATTGAAATGAGCAGGAGTCCTGTCATTGACTTCAGTGGACTTTGAATTGGGCCATATGCCTTTAATGGAAAAATTAGATTTTTATTTGTATGAACACTGGAAATCATTCTTAAATGCCAGTAATTTTTGGAAATTCTGGGATCCCTTTATTTTTTAATTTATAGGCAAAAAATATGTCCAATTAGGCTAGAATTGTCACCAAAAAGATATTCAATTATTTCAATGGGAGTTAGTTAGGTCCCAGGCACATTTCAAAATCTCAATAGGCACCAAACTGCATCTTTAGGCACTTAGATATCTTTATCCTATAAACACTTGCACATGTGCATGAATTTACTCAGACAAACAGTTACATTAAAAACAGTTGAACTACATATGTGAGTAAAGTTTTGTATATGTACTTTGCACTTTGGGGCTTTAAATTGGCAGAAGCATGAGAAATTTGTAAGACTGTGTTATATTGTTGTTGAATATTTGTTTGAGAAACTCATCAAATTGTTTGTTATGAATCTTTAGTGCCACCGAGACCCAAAAGTTTCAGACAACTTACATCTTCAGAAGTCAACTTCAAATAAGTTTTAATTCCTCGACTCTTCTACACATGTGCAAACATATCTATAATAAATTACCACAGACAACTGTGGTAAATTACAATGCACAAGTGTCATCTCTAACGTTACAGGTGTTGCAAAACCTAAGCTCTGCTACTTTTTTAAAACCTGATTCTCATGGCACCTGTAGATATAAACTCTGATTCCAAAATACTTGTGCATGTGAGCAGTCCCATTGCGTAACATTACACACATGCTTAAGAGAGCAAAATTGGAGCCTTAGATATTGTGATCAAATATAATCACCTTCTTGTATAAGAAGGTTGAAACTGAAGATGATACTAACTTGAAGCTCTAATATAATTCTTCTTAAGACCAGAAAATGGGGGATGGCTCATGTTTGCCAGAGCCATTTACAAGCATGTTGCTTTTCAGGAAAACTAAAAACAGAATAAGACTGTAAACAAAGGCACCCTTTCAGAAGCCTGTACAAACCTGCAAAGGTCAACCTGACTTTTTACCAGATCAATACATTTTACTGATAGTATCTTTTAGAGATTCTTTGTGTGCAAGATTGTTTCAAGAATTAAATGTAGTCATTTAAAAGAAACCTTCCTAAGAATAACTGTAAAAAGGGAAATATCAGGAGTCCATCAGGAATTGATACGTTACAAATCATTGCTTCTTAATCATTTCTCAGGCAGCTCTCTCCTAACCTTTGAAAATACTGATTGACTGCCAAGGAGATTAATGTTCCTGCTGCTGACCAAGTAGTCTGGTACATCAAAAGAGTTTTTTCCTTGAAAACAATACATATCATTGTATATCCAAATGCCTCCTCTCTCTCCCTTCACACCCCTATCAGTGGGGTACTGCTCAAGAGACACTGGGATATGGCAGCCTGTCTCTTTCCTCTCCCATCCACTGCTTGTCCATGGTGCTGGCCCTCCACCAACCATTGGCATGCAAAAGTTCCTTCCCAGTGGTAGGTCTTTAAAAGCCCCACCTGGAAGAACTGGCAGAAGCCTGCACTACTGGGAGCCAGGAGGCATGCCTTCACTTCCTGCAGAAGCAGTCCCTTCACTACTCCTCTAATATCAGCCTCACTTACTCCAAAACCAGCTCCTACCACTTTTGCTTCCTCAGGACAACATCATTCTATCCCCAGCATCTTTGGGGCAAAGATTCCCAGGGCCAGGAGGAGGTTCACCCTTCCTTATACACCAGGCAAACTGATTCACTGTTGCCATCAGCTTTAGTTCCCTTGTTTGGTATGTTACAAATACATGTAACAATTAAGGGGCAGATTGATTGAGCCTTGAAAGCAATGGCCTGTACGGTGTGGATCCCATAAAAATCTCTGGAAGGGGCTCTGCCTCAGGAATTCCCCAGGCATTCACATCCGTTCGGAAAGTGCAGCATATTCCCTCCTTCATGTTCAGGTATCCGTGGAGGCTGATCCATCGCTAGGTCCTGGCTATGGTTCCACCTTCTCCTGCCACTTCTCGTTCTTTGTGGGGTGTCTTTTGCCAAAAGGAACAAATTTTTGTCACCAAGAGAAAGAAGAGACTGCAATTGTGAAGGGATATAATAGGCAAGGTGAGCAGGAAGACTCTTTGTGCCCTCTCCACTTTTGCATGTGAGCACATGGGCCAGGCACAATCTCACCATTAACATCAATAATCCCCAAAAGTATCTGAAATATAATGAAAGTAAGTGTACTCTTATCCCTTTTCAACCTGAAAGTCAAAGTTTTGGGCCGTGTGGGTTGTTCCAGCTGGGAGTAGAAATTGATGATGGATCTGATTATTTGATGCTATCTTGTTTATTTACAAGCTATGTACAAAGTCCTGCTTCTGTAAATGCAGGTGGAGACAAAACCAAAAGGAGTTGTTTCTTGGTTACAGGCTCAAGCTTTTTTCAGACCTCTCTCTAGGCTTCTGCCAGGGCCATATCTTGCTTCCAGGCTGCTCCTTGGCTTTCTTTCTCTGCCCCTGAGTCTCTGTTTCTTGTCTGCACTCCAACTTGTTTTTCACCTCTCCTCCACCCCACCCCCAAAATAGAAAGTTATACTCCCTGTCCCCATGGTGTTAGTTTCTGAGCAGATGCCAGTATGCCTTCTTTTAGGTGAGGTCCCATAACTGTCTTTTACAGATATCTGAAATGAAGGGTGAGCTCACACACATGAGTTTCAATGAGGTTTAACCCAGCTCATAACAGTACCCACAATACCAATGAAAAAATACATGAATAGAGATCCAGAATGATCAGTGCTACAGCTCCATGCATTTCCTTGAAATTCTAGGAAAGAAAATAAACGTAGACTAAATGAATACATGCTGCTAGAGATTTTTTTTTTAAGATAAGTGTATTATGTTGTTCAAGATACAGATGCCAGAACTGCTCAGCTTTGCTTCACAGATCTCTCACACGTACGTGAAACAACACTTGATGATTTTCTCATGAAACAATACTTTTAATAATAAATACTTTGCATTTTTACTGCACCTTCCATCTAGGAATCTCAGATTACCTCACAAACATTAATTAATTTAACCTCTCACCATTCCTGTCAGATAGGGTCTGTTATCCCCATCTTTAGAAACTGAGGCACAGAGGGGTCAAGTGATTGACATAATGCCACACAGGAAATTTGTGGTAGAGCTGGGAACTGAAACCATTTCTCCTGTCATCTAAAATTGTTCCTTAACTATATAACACCCTTCTTCATTAAAGCACAACGCTAGATAGCATATAATATTTTACAGTATATAAGTGTATCACCCCAGAGCTAGAAAGTTTAAAGGAAAAAATACTGCTCTCTTTATATGAGTAAGAGGGGAAAAAAAACTCTGTGGCAGTCTTTATTTACATAAATTATAAATTATTACTTTGCCCCAGTGCGTTTCCATTCAGTGTTTTATGTCTGTGGAGATTGTGTTCTTTTTTGGAAAAATTATAGTATGCATATTAATGTATTTATAAAAGGAGTGGGGAGTGTGAAAGGTATAGCCTGCAGAAAGTGGGTCACCCTGAGCTGACAGGTAATGGGCTATCATTGGGACGTGAGCCCAAATTCAGTAAAGAACCTGGATGGGCTTTGTTTGAGAGACATGTGTCTTTGCCCTGGAATGTTGCTTAGCTCTGGGTTTGATGCTCTGAGATGCTGTGCCTTACTTATAGCTGCTTCTTGAGCAGCATTTGATCAGGTGATGTGGGCCTGAAGCAGACAAGGTGAGAAGAACAGCTCTACTTAGCCTCCACTGACACCTATGGATTTTGTGAGTGAGGTTATAGGTGTGTGAGCATTGTTTGGGAAATAAGAGTTCTGGACCTCAACAATCTGGGCAATTAACAATTAGAGTTGGCTCCTCAGACACTGGGTTTTTCCAATTATGTTTTTTAATATGATCATCATGTTCCTCCCACCCCCCAAAAAGGTATTTGTGGTTTTACAGATCCCCGGACTCCTGAGTGCTTGGGAGAGGGGAAGAAACATCTGTAAAAGTCACCACAGAGACTGAAATACTTCCTAAAATTTGGAAGTGGATACAGTTTTAAGTAGGGCCTTGAGTCAGTCTTTTTATTTATTTTAAAAGGGATCCTAGACAGCACTGAACCCACTGAACTAGCTACAGCTAATGTCAACTGCCAGAAGGCTTACATAAGATAAATAAAACTAAAACTACAAAATTCTGGATAGAGTTGATATAATGAGTATAATCTTCATCTTGATATGTAGAATATATGGTACTTCTGTTCTGTGCTTCCTGTTTGTTCTTTGCTAAAATGAACATTGTTGTATTATTTATGTAAAAAATAAGGCAACTATAGTTACCATTTCTTGATTTTGGTGACTTTATGTAATCAGCAGATGCCTTAATATAAATTAACCTGCTTATACTTGTCTGCATTCCACCCAGTGACTCCAGCTATTCCATCCAGCTGCTCTCACGAGTAGTCCCATTGACTCACAACTTTTGACATCTGTGGGACTTGTTGTTTGCACGTCTTTCTTCATTTAGCCATTTTACAGTGTATTGTGAAAATATAGTTTATGAATATGAATCTTTCACTGTAATTATTCCTGTTTTATTACTTTCTAAAATGAAAATTATTATGGCTGCTGAAAGACTGGTTTTCCTACATATAAAAATACAAAAACAAAAAACAAAGGTTAGTTGCTTGATTCCCAATAGTCAATGCGACTACTGATTGAGTAAGGGTTCCTGTTTTTCTCTAGGCTTTTTGAATGTGTTCAGAAGATGAAGCTTTCTAGCTTTCATAAAATCATTCCCCACATTTTGCATAAATACAAATCTGTGTTATATCTGTAGAACTCAACAATAGATTTAAGTAAAAACATATGCAATAGATTTAAGTAAAAACATTTGCAAGAGCATGCTGGACACTGAATGGAACGTTACAAGTAAACATTTTTGTAATTGATTACTTGATTTTGTATTTCACAGAATAGCCCATGGTTGATTAAAATATGATGATCCCTAAATAGTAATAGAGCATGGTTTGTTAGTTATCAGTCTCTACATTTTTACATCTTTATTTATATGAATAGTAATAGTCTGGATGCTATTGAGCTCCATTTCCTATATTGAAATGTATACAGTGATAAAAGAAGCAGAAATATACAAATTAAATAACTTTGATATGCAGACCTAGAGTCTAACTTCACGTTTACTAGATTCAGAGAGAAGCAGGAGAACTAAATCAATGTATTTTAAATTGATTTTTATACATCACACTGTTGTAGACCCTCTCAAGACAATGTAACATATATACTGTGAAAGAGGCTTATGGTCTGCAAATGGCCATATTATACAGTATGCATAGGATTTGGCAGTTTAGTATGTCCCCTAGGTGATCTGAGAACTCTTTCTTTGCACATCTGTGTATGACATTCTTTTCGCATACATTTAGTTTATACAGTATGAAGGGACACTCATAAATTAATATACATTCATAAATTGGTTTAGCAAAAATGTTATAGTAATTTATTTTCAAAGGTAGATCTTGCATGAGATGCACAGTCATAAGGGTAAATAATTCTGTGATGTGCACCATGTGGTGTTACTTGCACTGCAGGGTTAAGCAATAGTATTTATTATAATTATATTTCCATTAGCCAACCGCTAATATCCCCAGATGGGTTTTTATAAAATTTGAGTCTCAGCTGTCAGTAAAGATTAGTTGACAAGTAGGGTAACTTCTCACTTTAGTATTCCATAACTACCTATGTTCCTGCTGGCAACTGTGACCTCCTTACTCAGATGTAGTTCTCAGTGTTCCTTGAATTACACAGTAGGCTACTACGTAGGTAGGGCCTTGAGTCAGTCTTTTTATTCTAAAACTTACTCTGCCTTATAAAAAATATTGCACAAGGAAGCAAAGTCATGGTCAACAGAACCCAATTTTTGCAACTTGCACCCCAACAATTTTGCATGCAAAAAGGCCCTGGAAGGCACTTAAACACATAAATATTTTTGCTTGTATGAACTAAGTAATTGATTTGCTTGTGTGCTTCGTACCAACATGGACAAAAAGACATGCAAACGGGCCTTTGCTTATGTAAGTCTATGTGTGCATTTACCACAAAGGGTAAAAATTTTACTCTTCTTTTGCCCTTGTCCAATATACAATGTTGGGTGAAACATGGGTGTTATGATCTTGACATATTTATATTACACACATATATATACATATAGTATATTTAAAAAAAACTGTTAAAAGGTTATCATTAGGGCTGCAAAGTTAGAGTATGACAGAATTAAGGTTGCCTGTTCAATCTTAATTTGGCCCCCTTGTGTTTGTGCGTTATAATAGTCTTTAATTACATGATCACATAATATTTTTTTCATAGGACCCCAGCCTCCTTCAGTCCCATCCTGACTTTTTCTCCCAACTCCCAGCCCTTGACTCCTTGCCCAACCTTTCCCAGTCCCTCCCTTCCAACTCCCTCCTCTAGTTGCAGGGTCACCAGACTCCTTTGACGCAATCTACTCATTTCCTTCCCTCTGGTCTGTCTTTTGTCTCCTCCATATTCAGAGTGTTTGATCCCACCCTGGCTCACAGCAGCCTGGACCAGTCATTACAGAGAATGTCCTACTGAGCCTCTAGAGTCCTATGTTGGAACATGCTCATTGTGGTCAACACTAGCCACTCTGAAAGCTCAAGCATACTCAGTGAAGTAAGAATCTTCAGAGATTTTAGCAGCTAATATGAAAAAAGTCCTTCTGAGCATGTTCAAACTGCAGTTTTCCAATGGCCGCATTTGGGCAGATTTTCATGTGGATAGGAGAAGACATGTTCAAGTCCCTGTTCCAGAGCATGGTGCACTAGAGCTGTTCAAAGAAAAGGTGACCACACTTTTTAAACATGGGCAAAACAATGTATTTTCCCTTGTCATAACAGATATGGCTGAACCACTTGGGCTGAAGTTTTCCTGAAAAAAGTTAGCCTGAGGCAGACACCCAACATGGAAAAATTCAGCCCAAGTGGTTAAAAGTTTGCAAATGTATAAGTAACTGAAAACTGGGTCTTTATAAAGACAAGTGTCAGGCAACCTTAACAATAGGCAGTACTACCAACGTCCCTTATAAATCCTAGAACTATCCAGCCTGAAAGAAGTCATTTTAGAAATATCAGCTCAGTATTAAACAATACAGATTTGTTGGATACTGTCATATTGTCAGAGGATCCACTTTATATATAAAAAAGAAAAGCATACTAAATAATACGTTATATAAAAAAGTGCATGAATACTACAATTAGAGCAATGGTCACTTGGAAACTCCCTCGTCCATTTAGAAACGGCAAGTAGTCTTTCTTATTGTTCTTGTTGTTCACCTTCCCACTATGTTTACTCATTATCTTTTTTGGTATTTTCAATATTTTAAAGACCTATGATATACTCCAACTGGCATGTGATTGGACTTGATTTTTAAGAGCTCTTGAAAGTCCATGTTTTCTGGTGGCTGTTTTAATCTCGTATGGAGGAGAAAAAATGTGCAGGACAAGCTTATGGTTATATTACATATATCTGTTCAGCACCTTGATTTCATATAATGGCCCCATTTTTAGATGCCTAATTGCAACCAACATAGGTCCTCAAGTTTGAAACTGTGTTCCTCATCGATTTGTTTCTAATTCTCTCCATTGTAACTCTTTCTAGCTAATATGTATTAGCTCCCAAATAAAGAAACAAAGTAAGGCCACAGTCCTGCAATGGGTGGACCATGGGTGGACGCCTGGCATGGGTGGACGCCTGGCACTGTATGGACGCCCAGATTCACTCACACAAATCAGCTTGCATGATTTGTACCTAAAATGTTCCTATCTTATTGAAACACTCACCTTCCCATGAAAAGATTTTATTCCTGCAATGTGATCTTCTCCTGAGCTCATTTTGTCAAGAAAAGATAAATATTAATTTAAATTAAGGTGTTTGGTTTTTGTGAATGGATGCAATGTATGTTACATACACACAGCTTAGTAGTAAATTAACTGTAATTTTTTTGCATACAGGCGATAATGCACAGTAATATCCTTAATTTGATTTGACATGTAATTGTAATTCCTATAAAATAACATGTTTGCTACAGAAGATAGCTCAAGATTATGGCCTGTTTATGAAGCAATATCTGTATTCTGGATTTACAAACTCCAATACTAAAGGTCAAAGAGTTGATTATCCCTAGATGTGCTTGTTACCTCAAACAGAAAGCATTCTTCCATTATTAACTAATATTATTTACTTCCATTATTAACTAAACTAAATGGTGCTTTGCCCTTTCCCCAGTTTTCTTAATCCTCCCCTTTTCCCCCCTACTCCTTACCAACCCTAGAGCTCTTTAAGAATGCTTACCCACCCACATCCCAGTGAAATATCACAATTAATTACCTTTGGCAGCTTTAGTCTAGGGGAATCAACGTGGTGAGAATCGGGAATGTCTGGATTCTCTTCCTGACTCTAACACTGATTCACTGTGTGGCCACAGGCAAGTCACTTCTTTTCTCTGCTCCCTTGGTTTGTCATTTATAAAATAGAGATGGTAACAGTTACCTATTGTGCAGGTTGTTGTGATGGCCAATTTGCTATAAAATGTTTCAATTATAAGTTGCTGTATCATAGATCTCTGGATAAATGTTTCTCCAGCTGATGGATGTACCTGACATTTTCAGGGGCAAATGACATTGGCATCAAAATATTATCTGCAAGAATTATAGCATCTTACGAATTGTCGTGCTTCTGAAGTTGTGCATAAATTCTGCAGTCTAAAAAATTACAGGCATGTCAGTCAGTGATCTCATAGAGTAAAAATGTGCTAAAACTGTCAGAAGAAACCTAGGAAATAGTTTTTCACTAGAAAGTAAAACAAAAGAACTTGTACTACACCTTGATAGGATTTTAGAATACCTAATTTCTCTTCTTCAAGGTAGAGTATATTCAACTAAGCCAAGATTTATACAGCTCAATTGTATAGTTTTTAATGAGTTAACACGCAGTTAAAACATGATTTTGAGTTTATGTAGGTCTTGTAGTTTTTTAGGCTTTACATAAGTGATCTTAATCCAAAACTCTGATCTTGATCATATCATTTACCTTTGCTGATATCTTCTGTGACAAGCCTGGCCAGATCCATACCACAGTAGGGGGATCCAGTAACTTGATCCCACAATGCTGTCTTTTTAATATTACAATCAATATTTGTTATATGTTCACCACCTCCCTGAGTAAAATGCTTATTTAAAAAGCATTGAAAAGTGGTTGTTCCTGCTATGTCTGGATAAAAACACATGAATATAAAGTGGGCAGCACCAACTTCTGCTGAATTATCTAAAAAAAGGAAGAAGCAGACCCAGTAAATCATTAATGATCTTACTGGCAATCCCTTAGATTTTTACCGTATAGCCTTGTTCAGAGGGGCTCAAATTTCCTTTGATTCACCTCTTAATGGTCAAAGCATTGGGTTTAAAATATTGGCTACCCTCAAGCCATGAGTTCAGTTCCATTGGGATCAACTCAGCCCTTTATGCCTTGGAGGTTAATCAATTCTGTAGTATGTAGTTCACAATATGGGGAGACTTCTGCTGAGACTTTAAAAAAAAAAAACAAGAAAAGATCTTCTCTATTCTGTGTGATTATTGAATATCAGATGGTGTTTTCTGTAAAATTTGAGATTATCCTCATGTACTGGTAAAATGTTCTCTCTGTTCATTGTAGCTCACTATGCAATTAATTATGCCATCCCATCCCAGTAGTGGCCTCCTTTCAGTGGTGATATATATCAATGCCATGCGGGGGGCTGTTGAGGATGGACAGCACTACAGAGAAATAAGTTCATCTTAATCACTTGATAAACCATAAAAGAGTAACTTTTTCAATGTGTACTGTCTTTAACAATGATTTCAAATATGTCATGTTTACTCAAACTTTCTTATTTACTCTGAACTTTAACCTGGCATCACAGACAAGTAATAACACAATGGGCAGTAAATTCCCAATTAACAAATTTGTGTTGCCTTTACATATTTGTTTGTAGATAGGTTATGTAAGACAGCGGGCAATGTGGTACAATGTGTAAAATTGAGGTCAGTAATTAATCCTACTATAAAACTCTCACATATTTCAGTGCATCAGCGAGGTCTTCATAAAAGCAGCACAGAAAAATAAAGCCACAGAAAAGGTTTTTAATGATGGGCACTAATGCAGTGATACTGATTAGTTTCTTTGCTAATTACTTTCTGTTACCGCTGCTTAGTTCATTTGAGTGAAATAGAAACATGTCAGTCAGTGATCTCATAGAGTAGAAATTTGCTAAAACTGTCAGAAGAAACCTAGGAAATAGTGTATCACTAGAAAGTAAAACAAAAGAACTTGTACTACACCTTGATAGGATTTTAGAATACCTAATTTCTCTTCTTCAAGGTAGAGTATATTCAACTGAGCCAAGATTTATACAGCTCAATTGTATAGTTTTTAATGAGTTAACATGCAGTTAAAACATGATTTTGAGTTTCTGTAGGTCTTGTAGTTTTTTAGGCTTTATATAAGTGATCTGAATCCAAAACTCTGATCTTGATCATATCATTTACCTTTGCTGATATCTTCTGTGACCAGCCTGGCCAGATCCATACCACAGTAGGGGGATCCAGTAACTTGATCCCACAATGCTGTCTTTTTAATATTACAATCAATATTTGTTATATGTTCACCACCTCCCTGAGTAAAACGTTTATTTAAAAAGCATTGAAAAGTGGTTGTTCCTACTATGTCTGGATAAAAACACATAAATATAAAGTGGGCAGCACCACCTTCTGCTGAATTATCTAAAAAAGGAAGAAGCAGACCCAGTAAATCATTAATGATCTTACTGGCAATATTGCAGTTGACCCGGCCTCTGAAACTCACTCCTGTGGAGTTTGTTTTTTTTTCTTCATCATCAGTGTACCCTTGAGAGCCTGAGTCTCCCTGAAAGTTCTTGCTCTGGCCCATATAATTTTACCCACTGTCTAACACTTTACAAGAGCTAGCCTAGGTGGCTACCATAGGTGTCATTATGGACAGGCCAGATTAGGGGGTTGTGGGGTCCTGGGCCAGAGCAAGTGGAGGCCCCTCCCCACCCCTTCCACCTGCAGTTCCCCCCACCCCTCCCCCATTCCTGTTGGGGCCTGGAGTCGGGGCACTGGGGCTTGCCCCACTCTGTCCGCCCACCCAGCTCTCCAGCTGGGGAGCAGGGTTGGGGCACGGGGGCTTTCCCTGCTCTGTCTTCATGCCTGGCAGGAGCGCTGGGGATGTGGAGTGGGGCTAGCCTTCGTGCCCAGACCCCGCTTCCTGGCTGGAGAGCCGAGCAGGAGGGTACAGCGGGCTAAACCCTGGCACCCCAACCCCACTCTCTGGCTGTATTGCCGGGCAGACGGACAAAGCGGGTCGGGGCGTGAGGGGTGCCCATTTTAGGGGGACCCCCAATTGGCCGGGACCCCTGAGCACAGCCCCATTGGCCCAATGGCTACTCCACCACTGATTACGGAGAAATAATCAATATCATACATTTTTTGAACGTGTATCCTATCTGCCCAGCTTGTCCTTTTCTCCCAAACATATTTGACAAGCAGCATGTCAGGGACAGGGTTTCTAGTCTTTTAATATTATGTCACCTTCCCTTCTTTATCCCATCCTGGGTATCTCAATTATACCTTCCTGATTACTTTTGCTGCACCGCCTGATGATTTTTGCTTACAAGGAATTTACCCAGGAATACTATCAAAGGAGGAAATGACAGTCGTTTGTTCGACCTCAGATCCATTCAGGATTGCATTCATTGCTTTGGATACTGGATTTTGGTTATCCTTTTTCTGTACTTTCTTTTTTTTTTTTTTCAATTTACAAGATTTATGTTGAAAAGATATGAACACAGTCTGTCTATTCATAGATTTGGTTATTCCCCCCTTCCCCCCGCCGCTTCTCAAAGACCAATTCGTCCCCTTGCATAAGTCAGAGCAGCAAAACTTTAAACTAGTGGAAGAGAGCTTTTCACTAAATTTAATTTGTATTTGTTTTAATGATTTTTTTATAGAAATTGGAGACGGTGCATCAGAAATGCTAATATAAATAGAAAATTATAAAGCTATAATTTGGCATGTGTGAGGGGATGGGGATGAGTGGAGTAAAGGTGAGTGGTGCTAAGAATGATGGGATAAATACATAACTCACAACTGTCCAAATAAGGGTCTAATTCATTAAAAAGATCAGGTCAGCTGTAGAAGCAATGAAAATCAGTTACCTTTGGCTTTTCTTCTGCAGGACTTAGCTGTGTGAAATCTGGTTTACTGTTCTTAATAATTAGACCCATAGATTTAAGGCCAGAAGAGACCATCATGATCATCTAGTCTGACCTCCTGTACATCACAGGCCATGTAACCTTGCCCACCCACTCCTGCAATAGGCCCATAACCTCTGGCTAAGTTACTGAAGTCCTCAAATCTTGATATAAAGACTTCAAGTTACAGAGAATCCACCATTTACTCAAATTCAGACCAGTAAATGACCCAGTGTCCCATGCTGCATAGGAATGTGAATACCTCAAGGGACTAACCTGGAAGAAAATTTATTCCTGACCCTAAATATGGTGACCAGTTAGACCTTGAGTATGTGGCCAAACATACCAGCCAGACACCTGGGATTGAATTAGATTGTTCATGATGAATCACTCGCTGCAGAATGAGTTGAATAGAACCAAACACAAATACATAATACAGATTTTAAAGTTGGCATAATGCATTCAGACTATTCTGGCATACCTCTCCTATTTCCAGGATCTTTAAGACCTGATTTGCTATGACTGGTAACTAAAGAACCCTTCTGCATTATCCTTAATTTTCCCCTCTTCTTTTGCATGCTTTGTGGACCTTCTACAAGTTATACAATAATTTGCTGATTTAAAAAAATGTTTTTTTGTTCTTTCATGACTGCCAGACTTGTCAATTTACTGGGAAATGGACAGGACTTTTGTTCAGTAGAGATGGTCCCAACAAATTTAAAAAAAAAAACACTTCAGACTTGGCAGCTAGATACTTCATCTTAATGTTAAGTGCTAGCTAGGGAGGTACATAAATAGGAATAAAATTAATCACATGATTACTGGAGTACTGGGATTCTGCTTTGGAACTCTAATATCAAAAAACATTGAGTAAACGTTTTTGGAGCAGGAATATGGACATATATGAAGGACAGTATATAGGCCAGTGGTAGAGAGAGAGGATGTGACTTAATCTTAAAATCCATCTTACAACTATGCCAAACATAGTTAGAGAGTGAATCATATTCATCCTATGACCAACCACCCTAAAGACTGAATAGAAACAGTTGGCTATTGACCTTTCGACGGTGACTGATATCTGAATTATTTGTGAGCATGTTTACTTCAATATTTGGTGGACACTTTTGAAGTCCCCATTTACCAACCCCTCCCACAATACAATATCTGAAATAATGCAAATATCACATATCCTAACAATAGAGAACTAGTATTCTGTATCAAATATGAAGGTATAGGAGCCACAGATGAATGATGACTTTTGAGTGGTGACCACTGAATGCAGACTAAGTTATCTGACAGTTGTACAGGAATTGTATTCATAGGTAAATACTGGATAAGTCTTCATCTCAGTAATTCTTTGAGCCACTTTTGTTGATTGACTTCAGTTCTTCATTATGGGAACAAGATGATGCTCCATAAATTAAGCTTGTGATCACAGATGCTGGACCTAGGATGTTGGGGTGTGTGGCAGCAACCCCTGGCTTGAAGTAGTAATAACAATTAAATACATGGTAATAGCTTTCAGCACCCCCACTATAAAAATTATTCCAGCACCTATGGTTGTGATTGGATTTCCATTGTAATCATCATATTGCCTTCCCTCAGCCCAGATTCTGCACAAGAGTCAATTTGTCCTTAAACTTAGGGTGACCAGAGAGCAAGTATGAAAAATCAGGACAGCGTGTTGGGGGGTAATAGGTGCCTATATAAGAAAAAGCCCCAAATATCGGGACTGTCCCTATAAAATCGGGACATCTGGTCACCCTATTAAAACTGTAGTTAAATCTGTGGCCAAGGTGGAATGTTTCTATAAAATTTGAAGCAAATTGGGTAAGAGGTTTCTGAAATAGGACACCATATAAACAGGGGTGTGCACAAGAGTTCAAAAAATCTTTTTTAATGTGTTTTGTCACTTTGTAGTACAAACAAACAAATAACTAGGAATGAAATACAATTCACTCCTTTGGGTGACATATAGTTCCCAAGCCCAAACTACAGCTGATTAAAGTCTAATTTTTTTTAAAAAATGACTTTTTGAATTTGTAATGTTACTATGATATGTCAGCTCCAATGAGCTTATTACAGAATGACAAAGGACTTCAGGTAATTTTTTTAAAAAAAGCTTAATACAAAAAAAAGAAGCACTAGCCCATTTTCTTTTAGCGGGGCCTTCACAAAATGTAATGTGGTGACTAATTTGGCTTGTTAATAGAATAAAAGAGATTTTTTTTCTTTTTTTAAAAACAAGGTCTCCTGAAGCTTCCTGTGGTCCCCAATATCTGTAGAGTGGGAGTTTTAGAAGCGGAGCCTGGGAATACCTTCCACTCTCCTCCCCTCTCTCCTGCCATATTCCTGCTTTTTTCACCCAGCTCCCCAGCTTTTGGATCTCCTCAGCACCATAGAAAAAGAGCTCTGCTCCTGCAGACCTTAGAAGATTCACAAGTAGAAGTGGCTGAGAGAGCAGGGTGTTTGTTTGACATCCCTAAAACAGACCCTAACACCCGTCTTTTTCTTTCATAATTGAAGGGAGCGGGGAATGGGGAGTGTGAAGGGGCGTCCACCCCACACTGGCATGTAAGGAGTTAATAGAGCCCTAGGGAGGCTGTGCGGAAAGCGGCCAGTAGGAGAGAGACTGTGAGGAACTTCCAACCCAGGCCCAGCAGGTCAATATAAGAAGAGCTGAATGGCACAGCAGGGTCAGTCACTGCCTGGAGACCAAGGAGGGGGGCACTGGGTTCCTAGAAGGTGAATAGAAGCTAGCACCATGGACAGAGCAATTGCTGGCAGGGACTTGGGGAGTGATAAGGTGTTCCTGGTTGGCTGCTAGGATTAATACACTGGGGTCCTGAAGTAAGGGAGAGGAAGTTGCTTGGGCTATGGGGAAGTGGCCCAGGGAAATGTACTGAGAAGTTGGAGGAGATGCAGCATATGGCTGCCATCTACATTTCCCCCCAGACACACATCCACTCACCACTGGAGAAATGGCTAGACAGTTGGACCGTCTTACTAAACCCCTGGAAGTGGGAGAGCACAGATGGTGACACAGATGGAGGACATGAAAAGGATGCTGCGGTCCCTGGAGTGATGTGGGTCAGAGAGCAGAGGTGATGGTGGGCAAGGCACCACAGGGACAGGGCATATTGACCTGCAGAGATAATTTCCAAGACTACCAGCAGGAGGTGACAGCTTGCATGGTGAGTGAGCCTCATCACAAGGGGTTATTGATTCCTTATTAGCATGTTGATGTTAGAGGTTTGTTTAAAGTTGCACCTATTTAGTTTGGGTACACTGTTTTTTTCTAGGGCTTTATAGCAGCATGTGACTTTGTATTTGCTGCAAACCATTTCAGTTCTCTGCTTCCCAGCATGAACAGGGAAGAGCTGGACACGGCCTAGGTCCTGATCAAGCAAATCACTTAAGCTCATGCTTAATTGTAAGCATGTGAGGAGACACCTTGAAGTCTTAAGATAAAGGATGTGATTGCATGTTTTGCTGGATTAAGGCTTTTCAGAGAAAACCATTGTTCATTTTTCACACCAATTTAAGAGACTGAAGAATTCAACTCACAAAAGTTTTGTTTGTTTGTGTCAAGGTTCCTTCCCCACTCTGAACTCTAGGGTACAGATGAGGGGACCTGCATGAAAAACCCCCTAAGCTTATTTTTACCAGCTTAGGTTAAACCTTCCCCAAGGTACAAACTATTTTACCTTTTGCCCCTGGACTTTATTGCTGCCACCACCAAGCGTCTAACAAATATATAACCGGCAAAGAGCCCGCTTGGAAACGTCTTTCCCCCGCAAAATCCTCCCAAGCCCTACACCCCCTTTCCTGGGGAAGGTTTGATAAAAATCCTCACCAATTTGCATAGGTGAACACAGACCCAAACCCTTGGATCTTAAGAACAATGAAAAAGCAATCAGGTTCTTAAAAGAGAATTTTAATTAAAGAAAAAGTAAAAGAATCACCTCTGTAAAATCAGGATGGTAAATACCTTACAGGGTAATCAGATTCAAAACATAGAGAATCCCTCTAGGCAAAACCTTAAGTTACAAAAAGACACAAAAACAGGAATATACATTCCATTCAGCACAACTTATTTTATCAGCCATTTAAACAAAACAGAATCTAACGCATATCTAGCTAGATTGCTTATTAACCCTTTACAGGAGTTCTGACCTCCATTCCTGCTCTGGTCCCAGCAAAGGCAACACACAGACCTAGAGAACCTTTGTTTCTCCCCGCCTCCAGCTTTGAAAGTATCTTGTCTCCTCATTGGTCATTTGGTCAGGTGCCAGCGAGGTTATGCTAGCTTCTTAACCCTTTACAGGTGAAAGGGTTTTTCCTCTGGCCAGGAGGGATTTAAAGGTGTTTACCCTTCCCTTTATATTTATGACAGGTTGTTTGTTTGTTTGTCAGGCAATGTCTATCTTGGGTTTATTTCTAACAGGTTTCCCCACCTTGTGTTTACACTGATACAGTCGCAAATGACTAAAAGTCACCCATCTACTGTATTGTGACCTCCATGGTTGTGTATTTTCTTCCCTCCTCTCTTTAAAATGCAGCAAAATCCAAACCTATGCACTGTGTGAGGGTCTAATATTTCTAGCTCTTTTATAAGTGAACATGGTACACATTGAACTATGGCAGCTAGTAGGAAAGCAGGTAATCCGTGGGGGTATATATTGATTGACAGACAGGAGTTAAAATAAATTAACCTAACCTTCTTAACAAACGTTTCAAATAGCAAGGAAAAGCCATCATCACACAGCTGACCTTCCCCAATGAAATATTAATCTTTCAATAACTCTGTTTTATTAGTACATATGTGTCTAGCCAACTGTTCTCAGAAATGTCAGCAATCTAAAATAAGCATGCAGTATGATACACTTCAGAAATGCAACCAAATGACAAAAAGGATGTATTAGTGAAGATGCCAAATGAACCAAATATTCAGCAAATGTCCATATGGAAGGAGATTTAACAGGAATCTACAATGATTCCCCTCACCATTTACCAACTATCTTTCCCAGTTATTTATTTAATTACATAGTTCTTACATAAAATCAGTAATTAATGACTACCAAGACAGTATCAGAGTCATAAACACAGTCCAACCATCCAACATTCTAATTGAATAAATTTACACAATAAACACAGTTTTTATGTATTATGTAATGTATTTAAAATGTAGTTTATTTATTACTAGCGTCAATATTACAGATAATGAGCTACTGTGTTATGAGGTGCTTATTCAAAATACCATTCTTCAACTCGTTCGTTACTTGGGCCTGGTCTAAACTAGAAAATTAGGTCACTTTAACTATGTCAGTCAGGGGGTTGGAAAATCCACACCCCTGAGCAGTGTTGTTAAGCTGACCTAAGTCCCCATGTAGACAGTGCTAGGTTGGCAGAAAAATTCTTCCATCAACCTAGCTACCGCTTCTTGGGAAGGTGGGTTACCTACAACGATGGGAGAATCCCTCTCATCGTCACCGGGAGTGTCCACACTGAAGCGTTACAACAGCGCAGCTGTAGCGATACAACTAGTGCCGCTGCAGCTTTTTAAGTGTAGACATAACTTTAGTCCACTTATGTGAGCCCCTGCATCCTTTGTGCTGACATCACTGAGAATCAACAGAAACGAAACCTCTACACACCTCAGACTCTGTGGGACATTAAGGGGGTAAACAACCCTCTGAGAAGTAAAATGATTCTTGATTTTCTTAAAAAAAGAAAATTGGCTTTTTACAGGAGAGACACCTTTGTGGCAGAGAGAATCCTAAATTATGTGACATGTAGGTGCATCATCTTGTATCATTACCACACCACGCCAAGCAAAATTCCAAATCTGTCTCACTCCAACATTCCTCCAGTAATCAGCCCTATTATCATGGAGTCATATTAAAAACATAAAAGACCAGCAGAGCCATTAAGTTTGGTTGCGGGGTTGGAAAAAGATAATGGTCTCTCTCTATTCCTTGAAGGCATTCAGATACAATGTATGAGGGCCATATAACTACCGAGATAGTTGGATAACTAAGACTCTAATGGCTCCCATTACTACAGTAGCTGAGTACCTCACAGTCGGTACCGTGTTTATCCTCACAACACCCCTGTGAGGTTTGGAAGTGCTGAGTATTTTACAGAAGGATTACTGAGGAACAGTGAGTCACAAAGGAAGTCTGTGGCAGAGCCAGGAGCTGAATGCTGATCTCTCAAGTCTTAATCACCACAACTGAAATTATAGGGTGTTCTTACATGTAAATAAGTAAATTTCTGTGAGGCCTCAATCCCAGAGGCACGTGCACCCCAATACCTGCACATGCACAAATTGCTGTTCTTATAGTTGACATTTTATAATCGTTGCACATGGGCAGTCGATTCCATCAGTGTGTGTAGCTACCAAGGCACCAAGCTATGATGCACACCAAAATTGCACACTCACAGGTGTAGTCCAATGTCTAAAATCTGGTCCTGTGGTATGCTGGATAAGATGGCTGCTACTTTGATAGTGTGCTAAATCATTGCTTTTCTTCAGAAATGTCTTCTGTCCATAAATCTAAAGAATAGTACGAAGCCATCCAGGAATGAGGTTGGCTTTATATATATAAAGGTACGAGCATCCAACAGAGAAAAGTTTCACATTCCTTGGAAAATGTTCCTAAAATCTTTGCAAATCATTATATATATTTATTGGGAACACGATGTCATGTGCCAATCCACTTCTGGCACAAGTCTGGACAGACCACATTTAGAAGTTCACTAATCTTTTACTATAACACATCCCCTTTCTACATCACACGGAAAGCATCAGCACTGACTTCCTAGAAATCAAAACATTTGAAGTAATCAACCTAACTACTCAACAGAAAAAAAAGATGTCTAATTCCACTACACAGAGGGGTTTTGAAGTGGGCATCCCTGTGTGGTGCTAAGTCCCCTGAGACTACAGCCTTTGGGCTGCTGTACGTACATGGATAACCTGTGTCACAGCTCTAAAGCCTGTGTGGAAGGATTCCTCAACACAGATCCCTACGAACTCCCTCTCTGCACACCCAGTTGCCCAGCCTGGTTGTTTGGGTGCTGGTGTTTTGGATTTGCACACAATCATACTCCTTAGAATATTATAGCAGCCCTATTCCTACACATACAGAAGTTGGAACAAGCAGACATTTGAAAGTGTCATAGTATATACAACCTAATACAGTCTAGTGGTCATAAAGCAACCATTTTATGAAAGTACTTAGAAATCTAGCAGGCTTGATGGAAAAACTGCTAGGAGAGAGATCCTCTCCTAGAATAACTACCTTCCTTAAATGAAAAGACAGTCAAGCTTATCCAGATTAAACATATAGTTAAAGACCCTTTAACCCACTTGGGAGTTACAAGAGAGTGAAAAATAGTCTTCCTGTAGAAAAGTTGTTTTAACTACACTTTTCTATACAGGGCTAAATCAACTGAAATTTAAGGTTGGTATGGATATACGCCTCATTTTGGTCTAATATATTTCCTTGATTTTTGTAGGGAGGGAATTAAAACCATACAAACAATAAACAATTAAAGTCATTTTTAAATGGGCATCAGCTAACATTTTTGTAGAGTTTAATGTTTATTTTAATCATGTTTGTTACAGTAGTGTGCAAGCAGCAATCAGAAATGGGGGCTCCCTTGTGCTTGACACTGTACCCACACAGGGTATCAAATAATTTGCACCCCTAACAACTTACAATCTAAATAGACAAGACAGATACAGGGTATGGAGAGGTTCTCAAGCAGGGGTATGTGGGGCATGCATAGGTCTTCCACAGGGTACATCAACTCATCTAGATATTTGCTAGTTTTAAAACAGGCTACATAAAAAGCACTAGCAAAGTCAGCACAAACTAAAATTTCATCCCAACAATGACTTGTTTATACTGTTCTATATACTGAAATGTATGTATAATATTCCAATTGATTTATTTTATAATTATATGGTAAAAAGGAGAAATTAAGTAATTTTTCCAGTAACAGTGTGTGACTCTTTTGCATTTTCATGTCTCATTTTGAAAGCAAGTAGTTTTTAAATGAAGCTTGGGGGTATGCAAGACAAATTAGACTCCTGAAAGGGTACATTAGTCTGGAAAGGTTGAGAGCCACTGCGTTAGACTAGAGTATGAAAACAGAGTGAATTATGTGATGGCAGCATCATGATAGTGTTATGTTAGTTCCACCATATTTTGTGGGAGGGGGTTGATTAGGAGTGAATGAGGTAAATGGGAAGAAAGGGAAGGGGGAGGGGACATTGGAAGGAAGGGAGTGACAGGGACAGGTCAGGGGTAGAAGAGGCTAAGAGGAGCTGGTGTGGAGTTAAACTAAGGTGAAGAGGCTGAGGGAGCGCATTGAATCAAACAGCCAATTGGTGCTGGACAGAAAGAGTCCAGTCAAAAGTGTAGACAGTTCTCTAAATGTCCAAAGGTCCCTGCTTTGCCTGCTTCTGTAGGTGTTCCTGACTGGAGACTCTTGTTTGATGCACTTTGCACTTTTCCTCCAAGGTCACATGGAGGAGTGTGACATACAAACCATACAAACAATGCAGACCAGTCGGGGGCAGTCACCCCTGCCTTGCAATCTTGGGTGCCTTACAATGCCTTGCTGTAGTAGCTCCCACCTGGGCCACTGACAGACAGCCTTCTAGCACACAGACAGACACTCAGGGTGTGGCTTGCAACTGCAGCCTACCAGCTACACCCCGGCTTTCACCAGCCTTGGTTATACTACAGCCAACTTTAAGTATACTACACCCCCAATCCTGGATTTCCCCCCAGAAATGTGTGTCCTGTACTGCCCAGCCCTCTCTGGGCAGTAAAAATATATTAAATCTGTTATTCCTTTAAGGGAATAGTATGCCATCTTATTACCTTAAATAGTTATCCAAACACTTGAATTTAAACACACTGGATTAGATAAAACAGTAAAACAAGTTTATTAACTACAAAGAGAGAGATTTTAAGGGAGTATAAGTAATGAGACATAAACATCAGAAATAGTTACAAGAAAAATAAAGATACAATGCTTACTAGCATTTACTTAGTTGCAAAGCAAACTTTCTCACTACATGCTCCAACAGATTACTGACCAGACTTTCAGGTCAGAAACCCTCCCCCAGACTCCAACAGCTATTTCCTTCTGTTCTCTCAGGTGCTGAGATAGAGATGGGCAGGAAGAAAGAGAGGGGTACCTTGGGATCTTTGTTCCTTCTTTTTATAGTTTCAGTCCCCCCTCTTGAAAAACATTTCCAGCTGAAACTCATGATATTCCCTGCTGGGTTTTTTCACCCGTTTGAACTTCCTTTATTTCCCCTCCCTGCTTGATGACTCTGTTTGTTTATTGCTTAAATAAAAAGGCATGCACACATTCCTTCCTTTGTTTAGGACAGACCCGACTTTTGTCTGTGGAGAGCTATGTTGTCTGCAATACGTGTTAATAACATCATCATGCGGGGGAATCTTGTAACTGCATGTTGCCACACCTACTTTACCAGGACAATGTTGTCACACCTACTTTACCAGGACTATATTGACCAGCAAATGCTGGGCTTTTAAGTGATACCCTACAAGGCATACTTTGTACACAGATTATTACAATAGTCTGTGGGCTATGACTGCAGGGGTGTATTCTTTCATAAGAGGAGAAATGGGGAAAGCACTACCTGGGCCCAGTTGAAATATGGAAAACAAATTATTGCTCTCCACAGGCAATTCCACTCCCATAAGTCTGTCTTTTTGTTTAAAAATGAAAATATATGTAAACACAATGTTAACTTTGAATTAGGATTCCAACAGTTTTAATTTGGCAGTGGTATAGCTATGTAATATTTCCTGCTCTGTTTTTCTGGCTAAATGTGTAGCTTAATATGTTGTCCATTTTGTAAAACATTTACCATTCAACTCTAGAGGATGTGCCCCAGTACTAAATGACATCTTACCCTTTCTGAATAATTTGTGATTTTTAACTGTGTAATTTTAATAGTGTATTCTCCACCCCACATCACACTTAACAAGGTATTATGTTTTAAGAAACTAGAATGAACAGATGGAAACGTTCCTTCTATTAACACCACGTTAGCTGTGTAACAATTACAAGGCCACAGTGAGAAGTCTGTGTCTTGTCCCTCTTCAAAAGAGCAGCTGGACACTGCTATCTTCACAGTCCAATATACTTTATTAGAGTAACCTCTGGAAATATGCCAAATACTCCAATGAAAAGATTTCAGGAGCACACTCTGTCATACATTACCCTTCTGGATTTCTTCTCCAGCTTTCTTCTGTAGCTTCCCTTATTTTCGGCTCCTTAATCCTCAAATTCTTCCATGTTTCATCTACCACACTTACTGGGATGCTATACTCCTGCTCTTCTCCCACCTCCTTTGCAAGTTACTCATATCACAGTAGGGGGAACCCTGGTTTCCACTCCTCACTACAGCCTGAGGAGAAATATGGTACAGTCTCAAAAGAGGTTCCTCTGTGAGAATTAGCCTCTTAAATGCACCATTATTCATCAGAGTAGGCATAGTAATATTTTAAGAAAAGGCTAGGTGAGGACAAAAAGCAGATATCTAACATAGTGTTAATGTATATTATTCCAGCATGTGCTAGAAAATATTGTGATCATCTATGGGAGACAGTGGGGCAGTGTAAAAGATGGAATTATTTAAGGAGTTAAATCATTAAAACATGTTGTATCTTGTTTGTTCTAACATAATTACGATGTTCATTTTTGTGTGCCTTGCATATTAAACAGAGAACATTGTAAAATGCTAATGACCGCTGTGTCAGCTTTTTATTAAACAGGAAATAAAGATGTAGAATCCTGCTACTGAAGCTAATTAGTTTAATATTCATATCAAAGAAAGTGAGACTCTGTTTCTGTATCTTCTAATTGAGCATGTGTTGTACTATTTGCCCAGTTCCCACTTCTTAGGTAAGGCAAGTGCCCCTATTTGGGGAAAAGAAAAAAGCTGCAGCTTAATTACAGTATACTGTAAGACAATGTCGCTGCATTAACATGCAACTGAAATAACCATAAAAGAATAACTCATTAGTATATGGATGGCGGAAGGAGGGACCTACCCTTCAGGAGCCCTTCCCATTATGCCACTTTACATTCTGGTTTCACATCTTTCCTTGTGTTAATCCCTTTGTGCTAATTTAAGTGGGCTTTAATTTGCTTAGTGTGCTCCCTCTTTTCCTAAATCATGAAATCCTTCTGCCAATAGCTATTCCCCCATCCAACCTTCATACCATTATGTGGTCCACTTCTCAGCCCACTGGTAAGCCTTCATATTGTTTTTTAGGGCTGGAAGTCATACAGTTCAAAATCGACTCACTATCCATTCAATGCTGATGAAATATCATTTTTAGCTATCAATGACAATTTACCATTATGCTGGATGTAATGAAAGCTTGATCCACTACTGTATGTCAGACACGGCACAATGACAAAGAAATTAAGTGACTGACAGAAGCACTACCTTGATTAATTAGACTTGTCTTTTTGGTTACAAAGGGCAATGGCTGAGAGGTTAAAATCCGCCAATGGATGATCAGGAGCACCCCTGAAATATTCCGCTAAGCGTTACATGGATCATTTTAAAGCCAGAAAAATACAAGAGTAATGAGCTTATTTCCATCAAAATGAGCTCATTACTATGACAGTTTGTAATAATTTCTGACAGAAGACTCCTTGCCAACAAATAAAAGCTGACTGCCCACCTACAGCGGGGTGGCAACGAACTCGGCATCCCTGTACTGAACAGAGAGACTGAGCATCAATCATACCAAACTACATCCATAACTACAACTACTAGTAATCATGGAGCAAGAAAACTCTAATACAGCACAGAAACAAGAAACATTGTATGGTTTTGTTCTCTTTAAACTTCACCATGCTTTTTTGGGAGGGGTTGGTGGTTGTTGTTCATTCAAAAGGAAGTAAAGCAGAAGCAATGTAGGATTCTGCAGAAAGAGCATTCACAAACAACTAAGAAAAATGCCAAAGAAACAAATGTGGTCCTATCTATTAAGTGCTTAAGGGCAGGGCACCACATAAATAGTAATATTAATATTGTCCCTGCTTCTGAGTTGTCAATAAATTTAGGATTTTCTGGCCTGACTCATTTCTTTTTGGAGCCAGGGTATGTTTTGCTAATCTGTTATTTTTATACTATATGCCACGGGTCCTAGTATTATCTAGAAAGCAATGTATAAAATAAGAAAAGCATCAATCTCTTTTGTAGTACCTTCTGAGACACAAGACACTCCACAGAGAGTGTCATAGGAATTTTGTATTGAAGTCTTAATTATTAATCAGATGTTGCTATTCACTGTACTCTGCTCCCAGATTCCTTTCACACTCAAATCCTTTTTCAGCTCCAACTCCACCCCAATAATGAAAGGCTGGATGACGGAGTTACCCCAAGCCCAGAGTAGGGAATGGAGTACAGTTGTGCTGTCCCTAATGCATACCAGTTTGCACCAAAGTGTGCATTATACCCCAGAATAAAAATACTATTGATCTTGCGACAGTAACATGATATATAACTGCACCCGAGTTCCTTCATATGTCCTACGAATGATATTGTATATCTACTGAGCAGCACCCAATACCAATAACACTATATATAAGTATACATAGCACATACAAAACTATGAAAAGATAGAACTCATCTGTCCAATCAAAAGTAATATATGTGGGAGAATGCATTTCCTGAAATGTGTGAAATAGTTAAACGTTCACATGTTCAAGAAGACAGTGCAATCATGGCATTGATAATAAATTATTGATAATAAATAATCAGTCAAATGACTACATAAGATACAAATGTATTCTTAGAACCCATTTTAATTGGGCCAGGAGGCAAAATTACAATATAAAGTGTCATGTAAGTGATATGAACAAAGTACAAAAATCACCCAAAATATGAATGCATCTTAAAAAAAAATACTTAAAAAAAAGTGACATCTGTACATTGTAAGAACTGTACTTTCTAGATAACAGTGTCTGGATAAGAAAATTAAACTACTGATGTATAAAATATGAAGAGTTTTGAAATTTCTTAAGTGCAAAATAGCATACAAAACAGATTTGAGTGGCCAGCCACCTAATGAATATTCAGTTCCAGCAGGATTTAAGGTTACTAGAGTAGTTCCACACCTGATATAACCATAGTGAAGTCAATGGAATTACATCAGGGATGAATTTGGCACACTTTGTTTAAAGTAATTTGAATCTTTTTACTGTAAGTGCTAACAAAATCATATTGTAGGCTATAACAGACACTTTTTAAAATAGTTTAGGCCCCACATTTGGATTTGCTTTAGAACTGATATAAGTGTCCAATTATTCTAAGCCAAAACTTCTGAGTTTCACAATAACTGTTGAACTTGATTGCTGTCAAACCGTGATATATCATGGTTCAAACGAAGTTTTGCTGTCATAACCAAACTATGCTGTATTCCATTAGAAATATACCTTAGCCAAGGTTTCTCACAGACCAAGCGGATAAGTATTATACTTCCATTCAGCTGAAATAGTTGTTAAACTCCGTTGTTATGGAAGTATACAGGGGACTTAAACACCTGTGTGTACAATGTACGTCAGCACCGACAAACAAAGAAAACCATTAGCTGCTTGTGAATGGGCCCAGTGAGGATTAAGACAGAAATTAGAATCTTTTGGCCAGATGGCAACCAACTTTATTAAAAAATTACCTTCAAATAATTGATTTCAATGGGACTACATGTGTTGTAAAGTTAAGTGCTCACCCCAATTTCTTCCTGGGTTATTCGGGAGCAGGCAACATTCACCTGCGTACCCGGGCGTCTGATGTTATGGACCGTAAAGGAGATTGTGCGTACCCCAGTGGTGATGTTGGATAGGTTGGAATCCTCTATCCACCCCTCTGCTCCCATCCATTTACTTATAAGGAAATTAATCCTGGTGTCTCCACCTGGCTGGTATGCCTTAGGACCCTCCAGGAATAAGCCTGAGCTAATCTAAGCAATGGGTTTAACCCAGAGGTGGACAAACTATGGCCTGCAGGCCACATCTGGCCCCTGAGCTCCTGGCCCGGGAGGTTAGTCCCCGGCCCCTCCCCTGCTGTTCTCCCTCCCCCACAGCCTCAGCTCACCGCACTGCCGGCACAATGCTCTGGGTGGCGGGCCTGCAAGCTCTTGCCGGGCAGCCTGGTGCTCTGTGCTGTGCGGTAGTGTGGCTGGCTCCAGCCGGGCGGCACGGCTGCCTGTCCTGGTGCTCTGGGCGGCATGGCTGTAGCGACGTCAGCCACTGGTGCTCCAGGCAGCGCGGTAAGGGAGCAGGGGGGGTTGGATAGAGGGCAGGGGAGTTCAGGGTGGTGGTCAGGAGGCAGGGGTGTGGATAGGGGTCGGGGCGGTCAAAGGGCGGGGAACGGGGAGGCAGTGAGGAAGGAGAGGGGGGTTGGATGGGGCAGGGGTCCTGCAGGGGGCAGTCAGGAACGAGAGGAGGGGTTGGATGGGGTGGCAGAGGGCAGTCAGGGGCAGGGGATCCGGGGGCAGTCAGAGGACAGGGAGGGGTGGATGATGCAGGGGTCCCGGGCAGGCCATCGGGGACATGGAACAGTGGGGGTTGGATGGGTCAGGAGTCTCGGGGGGACCGTCAGGGGCTGAGAAGTGGGGGGAGGTCAGATAGGGGGCGGGGGCTGGGCCATGCCTGGCTGTTTGGGGAGGCACAGCCTCCCCTAATTGGCCCTCCATACAATATCAGAAAACCGATGTGGCCCTCAGGCCAAAAAGTTTGCCCACCCCGGTCTAACCCACAAGTACCAATTATAATCTCTCTATAAACAATGTATTCTTAGATTAGAGTTAACACACAATCTAATGACAGGTTTCAGAGTAGCAGCCGTGTTAGTCTGTATTCACAAAAAGAAAAGGAGTACGTATGGCACCTTAGAGACTAACAAATTTATTTGAGCATAAGCTTTCGTGAGCTACAGCTCACTTCATCGGATGCATACTGTGGAAAATACAGTGGGGAGATTTATATACATAGAGAACATGAAACAATGGGTGTTACCATACACACTGTAACCAGAGTGATCACGTAAGGTGAGCTATTACCAGCAGGAGAGCGGGGTGTAGTGGGAAACCTTTTAATGATTTAATGTAATGATAATCAAGGTGGGCCATTTCCAGCAGTTGAGAAGAACGTCTGAGGAACAGTGCGGGTGGGGAAATAAACAAGGGGAAATAGTTTTACTTTGTGTAATGACCCATCCACTCCCAGTCTTTATTCAAGCCTAAGTTAATTGTATCCAGTTTGCAAATTAATTCCAATTCAGCAGTCTCTCGTTAGAGTCTGTTTTTGACTTTTTTTGTTGAAGAATTGCAACTTTTAGGTCTGTAATCGAGTGACCAAAGAGATTGAAGTGTTCTCCGACTGGTTTTTGAATGTTATAATTCTTGATGTCTGATTTGTGTCCATTTATTCTTTTACGTAGAGACAGTCCAGTTTGACCAATGTACATGGCAGAAGGGCATTGCTGGCACATGATGGCATATATCACATTGGTAGATGTGCAGGTGAACGAGCCTTTGATAGTGTGGCTAATATAACAGATTGAGATTAATTAATTAATTAAAATGTGACAACCACTTTAAGTCAGTAGGGGTGCTTCAATACCTCCATTAATAAATGCAGTTTACGTTAGTCAATAAAATTAACCAATGTACATTTACACCTGCAGTTACTCCACCTCTGAGCATACGCTCCTGTTAATTTCAGAATTCTAGATGCTTGCATGGGCACGCTTGAAGATCTTAAAGCTGGGGACAGCACTCTTTTGGTTTGGTAAAGTGGTCCAGCCAAATCAACAAGGGGCAGAGTGATTGCCACCTGGGACCATTTCAAGCTGCACAATCCTTCTGAAGATGGAAGCTGTTACAGCTGGAGGTGAGTAACCCTGGATCCTGGTTAGCCCATAAGACCACTGCTTCTCTTCTCAGACTCAAGGAAAACCCTTCACGTCACTTTACTATCTCACGAAAGCACTTTCTCAAAAGGTGGTGGTTACTAACAGTGCCTTCACTGCAGGCCCACCCCAGTCAATTCTTGGCATAGCCACAGTCTGTGCCCTGGGTCCCATGATGCCCAGCAATAGCCTTGTGGCTCCTAGCTTGGTCAAAATCCCAGCAGTCTTTCAGTAGCATCTGCTGCTCCTGGCTTGGATAGTGCTCCACAAAGCAACCTCTCATCTCTTGACCAGAGGACTGGTAGCACTGTTTCAGCTCTTCACAAAATGGAACTCCCCACATGCTGCCTCTGCATCCAAAACAAGGCTCCCCCTCACCCTTGGAAGCAGAATTCTCTATCTTCACCAAGGCATCCTGGGAGTTGTCATATCTGTTGCTGGATTGCAGCATTCAGGATCTTCAAGCCCGTAACACCCCCAATTACTTTCAGAGATCCCCTCAAGTAGGGGTGTGCCTACATAAGCATGTGTATAAATGATTTCAGGATTGGGACCCAGGAGAGGCAACAGTAAAGGGAACATATGGGAATATAGTTGTAAAGGAATATAAAAGCTATATAATGCTCAAAATAAATTAATTTCACAAGATACTCTCTGGATCTAAAAACGCTGTTTTACAGGCCAAGGGAAAGAAGTTGCTTCCAGTATGTTTAGCATTCAGTGTGGTTCTACTATTCGTAGCCATAGTCAAACGTTATTTATGGTGATAAATAAATAAATGTAAACTTTAACTTTATCAACATTAAGCAAACACCTGGACAGCATTGCCTACATGAAAATTCCAGATTATCAAAATACTTCACCATAAATTGGCTTCCACCAACAAAATAAAGATAAGAATAAAATCCTCTCCAAAGGATGCAGTTTGCAAACGATCCCTCCACAAATGGCTGAAATAAGACAAGCTTTGTAGCGAGTCCAGGAAGGTAACAAGTCCAAACTTGGCTTCCCAAGTTTTATTTGGGATTCCAAAATTGTTGGATAACAATGAAGAGTAAGAAGCTAAGGCAGATATGAAAACTAAACGTGGCTTGATCAGCCATTGTTTCACAAACTTCTCTCTAGTACATTATAAGATATGGATTACAGGTTTGTAAATTGTAGTGGCAAGGCCTAACCTGGTATTTTGGTTAAAGTATGCTATTCACTCTCCATGGCAATCAACAATTTTAGTTTAAATGTTATCCATTTAGCCTGGAAAAGTTTAATATTTCCATATCACATTACCTTACTTGTTATGCAAATTGCAGCTCTTCATCTATATTAACAGCTTACTCATTGTTTTCTCCTTTGAGGTTCATGACCCTAATTCTATTATTTCTGGGGAAATTTCATTCTTATCCATGTGCATCAACAAAATGTGGACAGAAAAAGAGGCATTTACTATTTGGTTGCAGTTGTTTTTTAACATGTTGTCTAAAAACAGGTAAGGAATATATTGGTTCTCTTGTATGTACTTACTATATTATTTTAGTTACAAGAATCCAATTGGTACAAGTAACCACAGTAACTGTATGTCCAAATTAGGTACACAGCTGTGTGCATAAACTTTTATATATAGGGCCTAAAAGAGCCAAATTTTCATCACAGCTTCAAACGGTTTTTTTTTTGCCCACACTCGTGCTCAGAATTAGGCTGCTTAGAGGGTTTAGTTCTGGATTGCACCCATCTAGGGAACTTAAATCATGAGCACAAATGTGCTCATACTTTGCAAGTCCCAAAATGTAGGCTGGTATCTGAAAATATGGCTGAATAAATATCAAGTGTAAAAAAGGGGGAAGATCTGCATTATGGGAGATTCCGGCTCCTGAACGCTGTATGTGAAGTTATCTTTAATATGTGAGTATTGTTTTCCCACCAGAAAGGCTAAACTAAGTGCCCTTTTGCATGACTATACAATCATAGCCAGAAAAAATTATTCAGCAAAATTATGTTTACTAATTGGTCCTGTGGTTATGAACAGGGGATAAACCGGTGCACTGTACAAAAGAGAAGTAGAAATCCTAAGGACTCAGTCTTGCAAAGTACTGAGCAAGACACTCTACCCCACCATCACTCTCTGAAGTTATGGACCAGTTGGGAGGTGGGGTTAATAATGGAAAAGTAATTATGGATACATGATCCTATTTTTTTTCCATTTGGACTATGTTTGATGCTCCAGTGATATAATAAAGCAAAACACCATAGTAAAAACACATACGAAATAAAATAAGACAAATATTCCACTGTATAGTGTAGTGTGCAACAATAATGTGTAGCAAATTTCAAGGTCCTCAGTCAATAGCTACATGTTTCCATTGTGTTACACGTTGGCCCAAATCTGCATAGATATTTAGACATCTAACCCTCATTGGTTTTATGGGCCCTTGTGCCTCTAACATGCCCATGAAGGTGCAGATAGACCCTGACCAAGCTCCTGCTAGAGTCAATGGAAGAATTTTCATTTACTTTGGTAGGTGTTGGATAGGATTAATATTATCCCATGAAAAACCCTGGTTTCTAATGCTTATAAGTGTATTCTTAAATTTAAACTACTCGTTTTTGTTTTAAACATAAATCATACTGGAGTAAAGTGCTCTCCCTGTGAGTAAGTGTAACCCACTGGTCAGTGTCTGTTACATGTCTCCCTCCATGGCCAATCTGGATGGTAGAATTTGGCCACTGGAAAGCGGGACCTTTAAATTATTGTACTGTTTAATTTTGTATTAAATTTGACACACTTGATTCAGACATTATATTTTTCCCCTTTCTGTACCCTCTGTCTGCTAGTGTTGCTGTTTCACAGAAAAGCATCCACAGAATCTACTCACTCTTATGGCTTCCCAGTGTATTGAAACTTAATGAAAACATCTTAGGGTTCTTTTTTCTTTTTGTTTTTTAAAAACTTTTGATTTAGGCAAAATTACAATAAAACATTAGCATACTACGTCAGATGTTACTCATTCAGGATCCAGTAAATATTCAAAGAACCTGGCTTAAGATTCTAGCTTGATGGCTGGAGACCCCTCCTCTTCTGAATATGCTAAAAAGGATGACCAAATTTCTGAATATCTATCCTCTTTTTGGCACTTCTCTTGTTTGCGTACTTGGAGTGAGTGTTTTTCCATTACAAGGACAGTCCTTATTTTACTATACCACAATTCCACAGGATAAGAAGTCAAATTTTTCTGATAATGTGCAATACAAAGTCTTTCTGCTAACGATAAAAAAGAAATTACTGTGTCATTCTGTTTAAAATATAGATACTTTACTGGAGCATTAAATAAGCAGATCAGAGGATCTCTAGGAAGCTGGCCTTTTAACATAAGATAAATCTCTTTAATAATTTCATCCCCAAGCTGTCTAATTGCTGAACAGAACCACCACATGTTCAAGTATGTTCCCTTTTCCCCACAACCCCTCCAATCGTAGGGCCTCACCTTTGTTTTCTCATGAAAACCTAGTCCTCAGGTTTCCTTGATTTAGATTGTGAGGTAAATTAATGTTCTTTTGATTAAAGTCATGTCTACGCTACAATCTTTGGTCAACAAAAATTATGTCATCGTACAGCTGCCCAAGTTTGTATATTGCTCAGGTCCACGAATACTTGTCTGCTTGTGTCGGCACTGCACATACTCAATCTGAGTGCTTGTTGATGCAAAGTGTGGAGCACCATGAGTATGTGTGCCTCATGCTGCCATCTGGTGCAATGTGTTGTGGTGTAGAAATGGCTCAATCAGGGATCTCTGGGAGCTAGGAGTCAAGTTCTCACCATGGTACTTTCTCCATCCATCCATATTCCATAATTGTCATGCTTTAAAAAAAAAAACACAAACCCACATTGCCCTTTTCTGTGCACACATTCCTAGATTAACAGAGTTATTTGAGCATAAGTTTTCATGGGTAAAAACCCCACTTCTTCAGATGCGTGGAGTGAAAATTACAGATGCAGACATAAATATACTGACCCATGAAGAGAAGGGAGTTACCTCACAAGTGGAGAACCAGTGTTGACAGGGCCAATTCAATCAGAGTGGATGTAGTCCACTTCCAACAATAGATGAGGAGGTGTCAATTGCAGGAGAGGCAAAGCTGCTTCTCTAATGAGCCAGCCACTCCCAGTCCCTATTCAAGCCCAAATTAATGGTGTTAAATTTGCAAATGAATTTTAGTTCTGCTGTTTCTCTTTGAAGTCTGTTTCTGAAGCTTTTTTGTTCAAGTATAGCTACTTTCAAATCTCTCATAGAATGTCCAGGAAGATTGACGTGTTCTCCCACTGGCTTTTGTATGTTACCATTCCTGATGTCTGATTTGTGTCCATTTATTCTTTTACGTAGGGACTGTTCGGCTTGGCCAATGTACATGGCAGAGGGGCATTGCTGGCACATGATGACATATATAATATTAGTAGACGTGCAGGTGAATGAGCCTCTGATGGTGTGGCTGATGTGGTTGGGTCCTCTGATGGTATCGCTAGAGTAGCTATGGGGACAGAGTAGGCAATGAGGTTTGCTACAGGGATTGGTTCCTGGGTTAGTGTTTCTGTGGTGCGGTGTGTATAGAGAACATAGCTGCTACTGGTGTCCCAAAACTGCCCGGACTCGTGTGCCATGAGCCTGTTTACTGTAATGGTGCCAGCTGTGATCACTGAGGATTGGCATGGGAAAGTGTCCTACTTCAGTGGAAAAAATAAGGCAGACATCCTTGGAAAACTTCAGGAGAGGATTTCAGAGTATTTCCATGAAAGCTTCTTCAAGGTATCATAAGAGGATACAAGAGACAAACAGCTTTGCCTGCTAAGCCCTGCCAAACCCAACAGAGGGATAAAAAGTAGATGCCAACTCTATCTCTGCTTGTTGTTCGCCTATGAATAAAATAATGAAAAGACAATACCTGTGTCTTATTAACTTGGGGCTAGGCCAGGCACCATCTTTAAATTTAAACACTGTAAGGGAAAATACATACATACACTTACCCGAAGTCCCTTCCCCTTCATCGGGTTCATCTGTGCTCACTTGGCTGGACTGGCTAGACTGTGGAGTCTTAAAGAGATCCTGGCTTGTGGCCCTTGCCACGTCTTCCCACTCTCCTTCTATTCCCTTTCACTGTTCCCTGCAGGGGTCTCTGTTTCAGGCTCCTCTGAGGTATCCACAGTGGTCTGTGGGGTGCTGCTGGGGTCTCCACCAAGTATGGCACGCAGCTCCTAAAAGCAGCTGATCTGCAGCTCAGCACAAAATTGATTGTTATCCTCCCAGGCCTTGTGGTATGCCTGATGAAATTCCTTTGCTTTCAAATGGCACCTCTGCTAATCCCTTTGCCTGCGTCCACCATACAACCTGTTCTTAGATGTCCATGTTTCTACAACCGGTCTGTAGCTGTGCTTGCACAACCTCTTCTCCCCACCAGCCTCGGAGATCCAATACTTCCAGGTAGGAGTGTATCTTATGGAGCTGGCATGGCCAGCTGGGCAGTTATACAAAAGGGTGAGCTCCTAGGTATGATCACTGGGCAGTGGATTTACAATTGTGACCCGAGTGGTCACTGTCACATGGACAGCTGTTAGGGTCAACACAAGTCGTGCAGTATCTACACTCACTCTGTGTCAACTTCAGTAGGTCAATCATGGCTCTACACCATTTGGGGAGGTGTGTCACTGTAATGGGCTCCTATGTTGCCCAGAGACAAATCTGAGTGAAGACAGAGGCACAAATAGGTTGACACAAGGCTACTTATGCTGACTTAACTTTGTAGTGTAGACCAGGCCTAAAATGGGGGGAAATCAAATTCAAAGGGTTTGACCGGATAGCTCAATCCCACAGCATTCTACACTTTGTTTTGAAATTTCTCATTCTTTTCCATTGTTCCTTGCCTCATTAAGAAAGGCTGCACAAACACATGTAGCTCTGGAGTTGAGCCCCTCTTCAGAAGATTTAACATTTTTACTGTAGCTTCATTATTTATAAAAATTAGTAAATTAATGTTTATGTAAATAATTTTATTAGTGCCTTTTTATTTTGTAAACATATTTGTATTTTTTTTCTCACATGCAGTTTTAAAATTCTGGTTCAGGCAAATAGTCTTTTTGTTTTCAGAGACATAGGTTATTTTGTATAACACATTTTAATTAGGATAGCTTGCATACTAGCCCACAGCAATATTTGGATTGAAATTATGATTGCTCACCCTGGATGCTGCTCATCAGCATTTGGAGCAATACGGTTCTTTCCTCTATTTCTCAAACTCATAGTAAATATCAGGCATTTAATTTTTCCATTGTGTGCAGACTTTGTCCTGCTCCAGTAATCTGATCCACACAGGCAGACCCTTAAGTACCTGTGGAGTCCCACTGAAGTAAGTGAGGGTCTCCATGGTGCCAGGATTGACCTCTATGGATCTGATTACTGATTTGGGACCTTTCTTCCTACTCAGAGAAAAACTGATTTAAGGGAGGAGCTGATCTAAAAATTTTCTCCTGTTTTTTTTTTTTTTTATTGCTGGGAGAAATTGCTTTTTGTGTGTGACAAGTTTAGAACAACCGAATTATGAGCACCACTTTTTACATTTCCCCCCAGTTTGTCTTGTGACTCCACAGGATCTGCATTGACAAACGGCAGGACTCATAACTCAGTTCTAAACACATCATACCAAAATAAAAAAAATAAAAAAAAATAGTTTTTCTCAGTAGTGAAAACCATGACACAACAATCCTTAATATATTTATACTGTGTTCTTGTTAATCTAGTTCAACTATTGCTTCTTTATTAGTCAAGAATTGAAGCTGTTTAACAGCCAACCCCAGCATTAAGTCGACCTATCCTACCCTTTCTATAGTCTCAAATTTTATCCAAGTTTTTATACAAAGACCCCTCTCTTGCTCCTTTTCATGGTTTCTTTCCAAAAATTTTATCTCAAACTTTTATATTAATAGTTAAACACAAAGTAAAGGAAAATGGATAATAGCATCTATGGTAGTGGTGGGCAACCTGCGGCCCATGGGCCACACGTGGCCCATCCAGGTAATCTGCTGTTGGGCCACCAGACAGTTTGTTTACATTTGCACAGCTGCCCACAGCTCCCAGTGGCCGTGGTTCACTGTTCCTGGCCAACAGGAGCTGCGGGAAGCAGCGTGGGTGAGCAGGCAGGCCCTTAGGGAGCAGGAAAAAGGAAATACACTGCTGGCCTTAGAAGTTGATACCAAAAGTTAGAGCTACCATTCCAGCATCCTTGTTCTGCTGATCCCTCTTATGTGTCATTCCAAGAAACTGAAGCAAAGCAGTTTGATAGTACCCAGCACCACCTGGAATGGAGGAAGAATACTATATTGAATACAAAGGCAGCGCTCCCACTTGCCGTACAGCTAGGGCTATGTTAATCAAATAGGCCTGAGTCTCACGTGACTGCCAAAGAGTCACACAAAGGGTAATGTTTGGGTCAAAGGTATAAAAATGTCCTTTGGCTGTTTCCTGCAGAGGAAGGAATGGAAACCAGACCTTCAAAGGACAGAAAATAAAAAGAGAACCTGTGAAGATCTGCCATTAAATAATTGTTCTTCAACTACTTAGAAGTTTCTTAAATAAAATACCCAGACTATGGGCTTACTCTTGCCAGGCACTAAGCACTCTAGCCCTGAACCTACACAGGACTTAAACACATGCTTCACACTAATACCCCTGAGATGTCCTCACATCCTAAAAGATAAACATGTGAGTGAGGCCAGGAAGGATCAAGCCCTATATTTTGATTACTTTGTCATTGTAAAACAAACACACTTCCATATTTTGAATAGTTGTAGATTTTGTTTGAAATTTTAACTTGAATTAATATCCACATTATAAAGTTGGTAGGCTAGATCCTTATATGGTGTAAATAAACACCGATAACAGTGGAGGGTCTGGCCTGCTGAATTAAAATATCAGCACCCTTCATCTGTGCTTAAGCTTAGTGTGTTACATTTACTATTCTGCAATCTGCTGACTGTAAAACTTTTTATTATACTTTATTGAAATTTCTTGATGTCCTCATAAAAATCTAAATGTTAAAGGAACAATATTAATAAGTCATCGAGTTCCTTTTGTGTTCACACATATTTCTTGGCAGTAAAAGAATATTGCATTTCACCATCTGTGCAGAACAGAATTCTGATTCTTGTTCTGGGTCAGTTACAATGTGTTTATAACCAAAATTAGAGTATAGGATGGAATGCTGATTCTAAAGCCTCATTATATGATGTACAGAATTTAAGGGGGCTATATTAATATCTATACCCTCTCATGTATTAATTAGGTTTTAAATAAAAACGTGCTTATTTGTTATTGTATCCTTTTCAGTGGGATTGTTTGAAAGAACACAATCTATGTATTTTACTTTAAAATGAACTAATATTATTATGTAGCTAATGTTAACAAGCACATAACATTTGGTTTACCTTATCTGGACAGAAAAGTTGTGGTTATTAAACTAATAGGAATTGTGTAGTTGGTGTCATCTTTGCTGGTAATATTTAAAAGCAGTACTTTGTCTCTAAGAACTGAAATATAGCAGGTATTTTTGTACATGTGCAATATGCAAACTTTGTCCTTTCTGTTTGAGATACACTGCTTACTCCATAAAACGTTATTGTATTCAATAAATAAACATTATGGATATTACATAACAGAGATCATAATTTTATTTTGGCTTTATGCACATTTCATTTCTAGAACAGATAAAATTTCACATCTGTTTTTCATCAGATGCTTTTATGAAAAGCAGGTTAATTTTGCGATATATCTATAGTGTATGTTTTCACTGTGAGCTTGATCCTACATTGATGAGATCAATGGGATTTTTTTCCCCCTTGGGCTTCAGTGAGAGCAGGATCTGCTTAGTGTGCATATATTCCATTCACTTTTTTCTATCAATGATTATTTCATCATGGCCATGCAACATTGCAGTTTAATAATAAGGAAAGAGATAAAAAAAGAAACAGCCTATGGAAGAGCCATGGAAACAAAAAAAAGAAATAGAAACTCTAGTGCTGCAAATTTTCTGTGGTCTCAAACAGCTCCAAAAGGACCCAACTTCTCCTTGCCTGAGGCTTACTACTGCACAAGATACAGAGGGCTTCAGCCCTTGGATTCTGCTGCTAGGTTCTCCATCAGTGTCATCATAGTGTATTGGGATGACCAATCCCCACATAGATCCCTGGGACTTCAGCAGAGTCAGAAGATACTCATGAAATCCTGTCATTTTGTAACTCTTCAGTTAACAGGCCTTGCAGCCATTTATATCTTATGATATACTTTGATTTGGTTTACCTTCAAGATCTTAAGAACATAAGAATGTCCATACTGGGTCAGACCAAACATCCATCTAGCACAGTATCCTGTCTTCTGACAATGGCCAATGCCATTGGCAATGAACAGAACACGTAATCATCAACTGATCCATTCTCTGTCGCCCAGTCCGAGCTTCTGGCAAACAGAGGCTACGGACACCATCCCTGCCCATCCTGGCTAATAGCCATTGATGGACCTATCCTCCATGAATTTATCTAGTTCTTTTTTGAACCCTGTTATAGTCTTGGCATTCACAACATCCTTTCCACAGGTTGACTGTGTGTTGTGTGAAAAAAATACTTCCTTTTGTTTGTTTTAAACCTTCTGCCTATTAATTTCATTTGGTGGCCCCTAGTTCTTGTGTTATGAGAAGGAGTAAATAATACATCCTTATTTACTTTCTCCACAACAGTCATGATTTTATAGACCTCTATCATATCCCCCCTTAGTCGTCTCTTTTCCAAGCTGATAAGTCCCAGTCTTATATTTAATCTCTCCTCATACGGCAGCCGTTCCATACCCCTGGGGGACACCACTATTTACCTCTCTCCATTCTGAAAACTGACCATTGATTCCTACCCTTTGTTTCCTATCTTTTAACCAGTTAACCAGTTCTCTCTATGAGAGATCCTTCCCTCTTATCTCATGACTGCTTACTTTGCGTAAGAGCCTTTGGTGAGGGACCTTGTCAGAGGCTTTCTGAAAATCTAAATGCACTGTATCCACTGGATCCCCCTTGTCCACATGCTTACTGACCCCCTCAAAGAATTCTAGTAGATTGGTGAGGCATGATTTCCCTTTACAAAAAACATGTTGACCATTCCCCAGAAAATTATGTTCATCTATGTGTCTGACAATTTTGTTCTTTACTATAGTTTCAACCAGTTTGCCTGGGTACTGAAGTCAGGCTTAACAGCCTGTCATTGCCGGGGTCACCTCTGGAGCCCTTTTTAAAAATTGGCATCACATTAGCTATCCTCCAGTCATTTGGTACAGAAGCTGGTTTAAATGATAGCTACAGACGACAGTTAGTAGTCCTGCAATTTCACATTTGAATTCCTTCAGAACTCTTGGGTGAATACCATCTGGTCCTGATAACTTATTACTGTTTAGTTTATCAATTTGTTGCAAAACCTCCTCTAATGACACCTCAGTCTGGGACAGTTCCTCAGATTTGTCACTTAAAAAGAATGGCTTAGGTTTGGGAATCTCCCTCATATCCTCAACCATGAAGACTGATACAAAGAATTCATTTAGTTTCTCTGCAATGGCCTTATCCTTGAGTGCTCCTTTAGCATCTTGATCATCCAGTGGCCACACTGGTTGTTTCCTGCTTCTGATGTACTTAAAATATTAAAATATTTTTTGCTATTACTTTTTGAATCTTTGGCTAGCTGTTCTTCAAATTATTTTTTGGCCTTCCTAATTATATTTTTATACTTCATTTGCCAGAGTTTATGCTCCTTTCTATTTTCCTCACTAGGATTTAACTTTCACTTTTTAAAGGATGCCTTTTTGCCTCTCACTGCTTCTTTTACTTTGTTGTTTAGCCATGGTGGTTCTTTTTTGGTTCACTATGTTTTTTAATTTGGGGTATACATTGAAGTTGAGCCTCTATTATGGTGTCTTTAAAAAGTTTCCATTCAGCTTGAAGGGATTTTACTTGTGGTGCTGTACCTTTTAATTTCTGTTTCACTACCTCCTCATTTATGTGTAGTTCCCCTTTCTGAAATGAAACGCTATTGTGTTGGGCCGCTGTGGTGTTTTCCCCACCACAGGGATGTTAAATTTAATTATATTATGGTCACTATTACCATTATTTCACCTGATCTTGGATACAACATGGATATATTTATTCATATGTTAGGTATGTCATTTGATCTACATTCCTATTTAAAATAAACATGCATTATCAGGTCACTTAGTGGTTAACTTCTCCAATCAACAGAACTTTCTTTTTATTGAATTGTATAGTGTCTAGAATTTCCCATATAAGCCTCAATTCAGCAAAACACTCAAGCATGTGCTTCCGTCTGTTGAAATCCGTGTGTGTTGCTTAACGTTAAGCATGTGCTTAACAGCTTTGCTGAATCAAAGCCTTAGTTTCTCAAAAACAAAAGGAGGACTTGTGGCACCTTAGAGACTAACAAATTTATTTAAGCATAAGCTTTCGTGAGCTACAGCTCACTGGGTTTTTTTGTATATGCATTTGGTTTCTGTGAGTTCAGAAAACAGCTTTGCTTTGAAGTATCAAATTTTCAGGCCTAAAATAAATGGATATGTATGATATTAACACTGATTATTAAAATCCATATTTTAGTGGTGTCATCACAAAATCTGCCATGCTAGTCTTTTCAACACGAAACAAATTAAACTGAATATTTTTAATATACCAGTTTAATATTGCCTTTTCTTTTAATATTCAAAGAGAATGAAATACCTAGCCATTTATCCTGTCTTAAATTCACCATGCTCATATTCCTCATGATGAAATTCTTATAACATTACAATAAAATCTTTTTTAATATATGCAAATATCTGCCATTTTCCCTCCTTTCTTGTGGGAGATGAGCACCTCTTATTTTCTGATATATTTTAATTGTTTCACTCACATTGTTCTTTAAATAGAAACTATTGTTAAAGTACTTAATGCCACATTCCTTATTATTTTTGATGAATTTAATCCTTCTGGCTTTTTTTCTTATTCACCTGGGTAAACCTTTACATTTATAATGAGTATATAATAATTGAAAAGAATTTTTGTTATCAGGATTAAACTTTTCAAAAGTGCCAGTGTCTTAGGTTCTTAAGTCACTTTTGAAAATGGAGGCTTTTAAATCAGTGGAAGTTAGGTGCCTAGGCACTTTCCAAAATCCAATTAAGGCACCTATCTGCATCATCAGGTGCCTAAATAATTTTTAAAATTTGGCCCTAAGTGACTTGCTCAAAGTCACACAGGAAGTCTGTGTTGAATGGAATAAGCCCAGACCGACATCCAAAGTCCTATACTAGAACCTTAACCACTGGATCATTCTTCTGCCCATAACTGAGCTAGCTTGTTTGTAAATATGTCAGTGACTATTGACTTGTCTAAATAAGATAGGATTCTGGAAAATAATTTTGATTGTTGATAGGTAAATGCTTTCTCATTTTCTGGAAATTTTACTGTTGCTCCTATCTTTTGTATACCCATAAACTCTCTTTTGTTACTGGCCCCCCAGAAATGCAAAATTATTGGGATTTCTGAAGAAAAAGAGGATCTTGGGTAAAAAAAAAATTAAAAATTACTCTAATCATAGTTGTCATTCCCAGATCATAAAGCCTTTTTTACCCCATGAATATTGGTTTCCTTAAAAAAGAACAGACCTGATACATCAAAGATGGCCTTGACTCTTTTTGTAGAATGAATTAAACAAAAAAAAAATCTGTTCTCCTAATCTCAGCTCCCTGGCTCATACAAATCCTTCACTGACCTCTTGCTGTGTTACTACAGATATGTGTAATTGTTGGGGGATTAAATGTTCTTTAACAGGATTTAATTGAATAGTTTCTAAAGAATGACTAATTTCTTACCCTGCATCTATTTAACCTATAGTTTATAGATCTGAGATGTGGTAAATCCAGTTCAGCATTCTCATCTTCACTTGTCCAAATTTCTTTGTCACTTTTCGCTATTTATTCTGCTGGTTTATGTGCTAAGTCTTTCTTGGCTGGGTTTATCTGTCTAGGTTCTTATACTGGCCACATTCTCTTCGAAGCTTTCACAGGTTTCATCCTTATTTTATTGTCTTAGAGAATTCTCCTTAGTCTATGGTAGGCAGCCATTCCCATGGTGAAAGGTATTAATGAATGATCCAGTGTTTGTGAGAGGAACCATAAAGTTCTAATCGTATCTGAATTAATGACCTGTATAATATATGTGGGACAGTGTTATTTTAATTCGCTGGATTGCTAAAACAGAGAAAAGGTAGTAGAGAAATAGTCCTGTCTTTTACTCTAAAATTGCAGACTGGATTTAGGACAGGATAACAAGAGGCTGATTTTCAAGAGTGAGCCAAATAGCTATATATGCAAAAATGCTCATCTAATATGCCTTCTCCATCACAGGCTATAAAATGCAAAACTAAGCATTCACACTCACAATTATCTGTTGTTCATATGCAAGCGTGGTAACTGCATGAATAAAATGGCTGGGCACGTTCAAGAGATCAGGCCATACGTTTCAATCAAAGAAGCAGTATTAACATGAAGGAATATTGTAAGGTTTGCAAACCTTAGGCATATTAAATTGTTGATTGGCTGAACCTCAGCTGGTGACATAAAATGTAGCCAGTTAGAGGCTGAGCATTGCATTAATTGGGCCCTTTGGAAGGTCTCTCTCTTGCTCTCTAAGAAAAGAGTTAGACTCGATGAGGCAGCATGACTGTTCTCACTTCATGAATGAGACAACATGTTTTGGAAAGGTATCCTAAGGTAGCTTCAGCTTTTGTATTTTCCCATGATGTAGCCCCAAAGTGACTTCTTAGAATAGACTAGTCTTGAGGTAACTGTCCTAAAGCAGATTCCTCTTCCACCTTATGTTGCCTCACAAACGATCTTGGACACATCTTGCTTGTTAACACCTCTGTGAATTTTATTATGTTACCAGGCCCAAATCCCCACCCCAATCCCTGTGCACCCTTTTTCACTTCATCCCCAAGCACATCTTGCAGGGAGAGGAAGCCATCTCCCTTGCAGGAGACCTGGCTTTTCATGGGCTCTGCTATTCTCTCTCTCTTTTGCACAACCTTCCTGAGCTGCTAACTAGTCTCCACAGCTGGTGGGATAATTTGCTCCTTAGTTCATCAACCCACAATCTGCTTTGGCAAATAAATACCCTGCTCCTACATCAAGCCTTTCCTGGTAGAGCTAATTAATGCTTAAGTAATCAGAGTATTGGGTCAGCTACTGGCTCTCTGCACTGTGTCACAGTAACAAAGGGAAGAATGATACATCTGAAATAACTGTTTGCACTTTTCTTCCCAAGCAAAGATGAAAAAAAAAAGACTTTTTGGACACAGCTGTACAGGAGCAGCTTAGTGTGTAGGCTAGCCAAATTCTACATTTACTGTGACTCTCAAAGGATCTTCTATTACTAAATTAAGGTAATACTTCTCTAATACCTTGGCTATTTGCATTATATCTCCATTCAAAATAGAATCTTGATACACAAAGAGCAGCCTTGCTATGGTTTCACTACTGAGCTGTTCTGTATGCCAGGGCCAGAAGGTGAGGAAGGAAAGAAGCCCCTCACATCAGAGCACAGGCTACATGTTGCACCAGAGCCTTTGCTCTTGATGATCTGGTGTTCCCTGTACCATGCATTTAGGAGCTGAGTGAGAAGGCAGGGGTCTGGGAGGAACCATGCTCAGTCTCAGATCTAGAAAATTAAGGATGGGACACATTTCTGGCATGGGGAGAACTACCTCATTGTAAGAGGAGGCTTTTAAGAGCTAGTCATCTACATATGGGTAAACCTACAGCCTCTGATGATGCATGTGAATCATAGCCACAGCCAAACATGCTGGGGTCTACTACAGGGGAAGGAATGTGATCCTTGAACATTTTGTCCTGCAGAAAGTGATGGAATGAAGATTTTTTTCCTGGGCATTGGCTATTTATACATTTGGCTACTGGCAACTAGGGTATGAGGAACATATATGCGTTGCCAGCCTTCCCCCCAGCACTTTCAAAAGGATCTGTGGTTGCATAGTTAGGCATGGAACACCCACAGTGAGGCAATACAGTTGGGGAGCCCCTTTGTCTCTAGATACAGCCTGAAGGGAATTTTTTGTATGTGTCATGCTGACAGACCCCAGTTGTCATCGGAATCAACCCTGGGACCTCTGAAGCTTAGGGCTTGTCTACACTTGTGCATGGGGTCGATCTAAGATATGCAACTTCAGCTATGTGAATAGCGTAGCTGAAGTTGACGTACTTAGATCTACTTACCGTGGTGTCTTTGCTGCGGTAAGTCGACAGCTGACACTCTCCCGTAGATGCCGCTTGCACTCGTCGTTCTGGTGGAGTACCAGAGTTGACGGGAGAGTGCTCAGCGGTTGATTTATCATGTCTATACTAGATGCGATAGATCGACTCCAACTGGATTGATCACTGCCCGCCAATCCGGCGGGTAGTGTAGACAAGCCCTTAGTGTATAAGCCTCTACTGCATGAGCTAAAAGCCACATCACTCTTAGCTAAGGTTGTAGCAGACTCATCAATCTCTAGATGGTCTAGGTGCCACTAGAGGGGGACAGAGGACCCCACCAAACAGGCCTCGGTTACATGTGCGCTATACAACATCTAATTTATTTGTGGTTTTGAAATAATTTTAAATAGAGATTCAGCCCCAGTCAAAACAATTCTGCTGTGACTCAGCCAGACCCAGTGCTAGGCATAAGCTGACTAAACAATTGCTTGAGGCCCCGAGCAGCTGAAGGGGGCCCCCTATTCACTTTTAATTATGTGTTGTGTGTAGACACTCCCCCTTCCCCCGCAAATATTCCTGCTTAGGGTCTCCAATGGGCTAGTACTGCCTCTGGTCAATCAACTGTGTCAAGGATGACACTGATAATTTGTCCTTCACCATTTGGCGCATTAATTATTTTTAAAAAAACAGAGAACACAATAAAACAATTGACAGTAGAAGTGAAGGGTAGAGAAGACTCTTTCTGAAATACTCTGCCAATTTGCCACGTAAGGAAATCTAGCTGTTAAGGTTCATACTCATTATAGTTAACTGCAGTAACATTCATCACTTTATGTTAATCGGATTAGATACATAGGTATAGGTGATAAGTGGAGGTCTGAGCATAATCAAAATGAATGAACTGCTCTACTTAATGAAATATATTTTTAGAGCCAATAGGGAAAACTCCCAGAATGTAGTATGGGCAAAATAAGTTTGCAAGTGAGATAACTCAAAGAAAAGTAAAATTGGATCTCATCTGTACTGTATTTCTAGGCAGCTTTCTCTAATTTTGGAATTTTTAAATATATACAGTATAAACATACAATATAACTATGATTTGTAAGCTTTGGTTACCTTAAATATAGGTTCCCATATCTGTTTGCAATCACCAAAATAACTTGTTTCCCCTCTGTAGAAATAATAGCTCTGGCTGATCTTTTACAGATCTTCCTGTTCTCCAGGATTTCAGTGGTGGTGCACAGGTACACTAACTACCTGGAAAAATCATAGAGGCAAAGTCCTGATCCTGGAAGCACTTAAGCATAAGCTTAACTTTACTGCTCAGATGACAGCCAATGTTCATTGATTTCAGTGGGGCTAATCCATGGCAGTAAAGCACGTGCATAAGTGTTTGCAACATTGGGGACTAAGTATGGCCATATTATGCCTGATGTACTAGCACAAAGCATCTGAAGGTTTATTCCAGCTTTAATTCACAGGTAGGAAATATGCTGATCGTCTTGAAGAGTATGATGAAAAACCAAAACCGAAGCTGCTAAGGAGATGGACTACCTAAGAGTGAGGAAAGTTTTGTCTCAGGAAGGAGAACATGCCTTTGACTGGATGTGGAATTGTTTTGTTTCAGAATGTAAGTATATAGCCATTATGAAGGACATATATTTCTGACAATGGCGAATTGAGACAATTATTTCTTAGGTTATCAACTAACACTGACAGGCTGATATTCTCCAGGAGGCATTGTTTTTTCTAGCTAGTACCCCAGTGAAGTGATTGTGGATATAGTAGCAGCAGCCAGAGAAGAGAAACAATAGGGGAAGTAACACAATTCCCATAGCTCAATGCCTACTGAGCTATTGAACAGAGAGCTGGCGATATAACTACTGATGGCCATTAACTTCCTCTCTGGTGATTCCCCTTTTTCATTCTGTCTGAGACTAAGCTACTGTACATTTTGATACAAGTAGCTTATAGCAGTAGACTGGAAAGGTGAAAGAGTGGAAGGACATGCTTTGTTTTGTTCCCATATGTAAAGTGAGCATCAGTGAAATTAAAATCACTTCTTGGAATAGACAAATACTACCAGCTACAGCACAAGGAGTCCACAGAGAAAGGAAAAATAGTGCCGAGCTGTTCCAGGCACATGAAGGAGAGTAAGGCACAGCCATACTCCCCCAACTCTTGCACCATGTGAAGAAGCTGGGCACAATTTCAGTTCCTGCACTTCCTAGAACACAGAGACCCCCAAATGAAACAGGCAGGAGGTGGGGCCTTCATCCTGCCCTGCCCATGCACCAATCTGGTGAGTTGGTCAGGCACGCAGAGGGTTCATGGCACGCCCTGAAGGTATGTAGCAGTAGGTATATTCCTGCTACATGTCAGGGAGCACCAGGAAGAATTATTTCTCAGATGTAGAATTTCTCCTATAGCTGCACCAACACAGGCCAGCACCAGAGCCCCAACAAATACATTTTTTTAGGGGATCACTTGACAGAGAAATGGCATTAACTGCTCCAGAGCTCCTCCGTAGCTGCCACTGGGTACTAATCTAATAGCCCTTTGTCTCTCAAATGGAGCCGTGCTGCTGGGGGTCTGGAGTTTGTGTCAACAGAGCTGTGGAGAAGAACTTGCAACTGCAGGAATAAAGCTTTCCTACACTGCAGATTCCTAGTAGTCCTGGGCCCCTTCATGGTTGTGCTTTGGCCCAAGACAAAGGAGAACTTGTTTAAATGCTCATCCCAAGAAGCTCAGACCAAGAAATGGGGAATGTGGCTTGTTATTCACTCCTCTCTATGTATATGATACCTTAAGGACAATACAAGCAATCCTTTCATCCCCTTTTTTAATTGTCATCTGTTTATCTTTGTTTTGATGCATTGTGAGAGGGAGCAAAGGCCTTACCAGCACCATGGCAAGGAAGGAGTTAACTGTAATGGACTCAGGCTCACACAGGTGTTCCAGACACAGCCCAATGAAGCAGAGGCTCCAGGAACAGGAAGAGAGAGAGACTGCCAGAGAGAAGGGTAGGCTTTGTGGGCTAGGTAAGAACCCCTGGAGCTAGGGAATGTTTTTGTGCTACAATCTGATGTTTGTTATTTTCTATTCCATGACCAAGAGCTAAAGGTCTTGAGCAGACACCAATGGGGGCAGTCGTGGTGGGAGCTGGACTAGCCCATCACACAGAAACTCAGAGTAGCATTGGGGGCTGCTCTAATTTGCACTCCAGCTGCAATGACTGGTGTGTAGGAATCCCACCATGTTATGCCTTTCTCATGTTATGCCTTTCTCACATTCTGTGTGCTAGGAATGCTGCTGGGTGTCTTTGGGCCCTTGTTCCAGCACAATGGGGAAAGCTTATGTGAGTTACTGACCTAGTATTTTTTGTGGCAATTTATCAGCAAGCCTGTAGTATCCTTCAAGGAAAGGCACAGTGCAATTTACCAATGCTCACCTTATTTACTTGAGTATTATCATCTAGCATTTAACATGGCTTTAATTATCTGGTTGTAGAAGTTTTGCTAAGTGTGAAGTTTCATGTTATAGATAATCTTCAGTATTCCTTTCTTTTGTTTTATACTGACAGACTGGGGGGAGACGCATACCTGCTGTTTATTGTATAAAGAATCTCCCCTTTGTTAGCTTTCATGGTCCTTATAGAAGCAAGGCAGAATTTCAGGGCATCCCCTACAGTCTGGGGAGGACAGAGCTGTTACAAAGGCATCTGATGAAGTGAGCTGTAGCTCATGAAAGCTTATGCTCAAATAAATTTGTTAGTCTCTAAGGTGCCACAAGTACTCCTTTTCTTGTTACAAAGAGTGTGTATTGACGGGAGGGATGCTGATTTCCGGAGTGTATGGGAGTGGAGGGAGAAAGGGGGTGTATTCCACTACTATAGTAGACTCTCATCCTCTGCGTGACTGGAAGTTATTCTACCGCGTTGAGGCTGCATACTTCCTGGTGCTTAGGTGACTGCCACTATCTCAGCTGACACCTGGTCTCCAACTTAAAACATTAGACCACTAAGTCACTTTACTGATGATGGTAGTTGCACCCACATATCAAGAAGACAATAGATCAAGTCTCGCCTTGCCTCTCTGAAAGCTATGGCATTCTTGCTGTTTTAAAATTATTCCCTGGCAGACTGCTACTTCTTGCTTTTCCTTTCCTTCCTTCCCTGCTGCATAAACATAACATTGCTTCTAGTCCTTTGGTTATAACTAACTTGTCAATGAAATTTTCATTATTTCATGGAGGATAAGCAACTGTTTTTAAGAAAAAATGACAATGTAATTCACAAGAATGATGGTGAAGCTTGATAGAGTTGGGTTATGTTTTGCACCAGGGACATATTCTGGAAACCTCATATGGTGTTCGGTCTTGCCATAAACTGAATATGCAGCAAAAGACAGAAGTTTTACCCAGCTGTGATCATTTGTTTGAAAATGATTATTTCTGTAATTGATTTGCTCTTATCACTTGATAAAATCTCTTATTTAGGCCATAAAGAAGCAAATGTATTTAGCAAATGGGCCTTTAATTTATCATAGGTTTCAGAATACTGCAGAGTTTTTCCGAGTTCTGAACAATTTATTCTCTGCATTTCAAAATTGCCTTGCTTTCCTTTTTTTATTTTTTAAAGCCCCTCATTATGCATAATGCCACTGGCTACTTCTCTAGTCTACTTCAACAATGATCAGCCAGCCTGACAAAGGAACACAATGTGTTTTTCTTAGGCTTCTCAGCTAACAAGGAGAAAAGAGTAAACTGTAATCATCCTTAAAATGGCTTGGCTTTCAGTCTGAAATACTGTGCACCTGATTCTGCAGCAGTAAATATTTGTCATTTCTGGAGTAAGACACTGCTGGGGTAAGAGCAGAGATTTCTCTATTCATATGAGCATCTACAAACAAGCTGGAGTGATTTGTTAAAGTCAAGTCAGCAAAAGGAACACCTGGAAGAAGACAATAATGAGATTTGTGTAGAAAACAAATATTGGATAGTTTGGTCTTGTGTATAGTCCTGCATCTGTGCCGCTTTCTTTTATTGAACACTTTATGTCTTCTTTGGCTGAATTATAGCCCCTGTAATCGACAGAACTGTTAGTTGCCAATGATCTTGGAACTCACCAGTTGCATTAGGCTGCTGTTGTACTCGCCAATAAACTTGATTTTGTTCCAGGAGCGTTCTTCGTTGCAGTAAGGGGAAATGGGAAATATGCAAGCTTTGTTCCTTTTCCAATAAGGCAAAACAGCCTACTCATCATCTAATCAGTCTGTCTATGCGTTTGTAGGGGATTGAGGGGGGAGAGAGAGAATAAGAATGTTCTTTGAACTGAAAAAGAAAACTTGACGTTCTAGTTTTTAACATTTCAAAGCTTCAGTTTTTACCAGCTTATTAAAGAACTTAGAAAGGGCCTAGAGAGGGAGAATACAAGACAAGTGGGTTACTGATCTATCATGATGCTTTCTCATTCTTGCCTGACTACCGGATTTTTCTGGTTAATTTTTTGACTCGATGTCTGTTTGTAAACTTATTTAATCATTTCAACAGGAATAATTTAATCTCAGCATCCACATTTTCAGTAATGATTTTTTTTTTTAAATTTTGGCTAGTCCATGATATAGCTATAACATTTAGAAGATCTTCAAGTTGGTAATTATTGTGCTACCTGATTCCTCCACAAACTTAATGTTTATAATATATACTGCAAAAAGGGAGAAAAACCTTAGTTTCAAATTAGAACTTTTAGTACACGAATACAGTTTGATCACACTTCTGTAAAAAGAAAAACCTACTTTGGTAGTAATTTGTTACTCATTCAGACCCTATTGTACTGCTTCAAAAGGAATATTGATAGTGCATTATACTTACACAATTTAGAATTATTGTCTCGTGCTAAAATATTGGCTTCTTAATAAAGGGTCTTTTTCTATAATGGTAACTTGACAGCAACAAAAACCTTCAATCATAGCTCCCTGCACAAAAAGGGAAGTAGCAGCAATATAATAGAGATTCATTATGACATGCTGGTCTATCCTAGAATCAATAGCAGACAGTAGGTGCAGTATGGAAAAATGTTTTTCTTGTGGTGAATGCTTTTTTCTAAGAAAAGTGTGTAATTATGGTAGGGACAATAGTTTGGGTTAGATCATCCCTCCCACAGAAAGGAGGATGCTAACGGAGCCAGAAAAAGCTCTACGGCATTAATCTCCTGGCACTCGTACCTTCAGGAAGGACCCAAGTGAGTGCGCTCTGCAGCACAGCTATAATGCTGGCCTGATCTTCAAGATGATTGTGACTGAGATGGGTCCATAACAGTGGATCCAATATCCCTGTTTCTTCCCTCAAATTCTGGGAAAGTGTGAATCTGCGTCATGATCCAGATCTGAACTTCTGGCTTGACCCTACTTGTATGACTAAACCAGAACGTTTAGTCTGAGCAACACTGTCCTGATCTTCCAGGAACTTTGAAATTCACATCTAAACTCCACGGCTCTGGCAAATTACTGGGTGGTTTGGTAGGTACTCAATCTAATTATTTTATTTTTCTATGTTACAGAGGTATAGGTAAAGTAGAAATAGTTCTATGTAAGTACTACAGAACTCTTGGATAGCAAGGTCATATAGCCAGCAGATACCTAACGTCTGGGCCTATGGGGCAATGTAATAGGGGTGCTGTTTTCAAGATGCAGACAAAGAAGCTGTAACAGTGAGGACAGCTAAGCTGGCAGGGGATTCCTGAAGACTATCTGGTCAACTGGCACTGTGTCGTAGCAGTAGATATCCTTGTTGGCCCATGAAAGGAGCTGCTGAGGATCAGTGCTCCCTGTTGGTGGGGGAAGACTGAAGAGGCTATTCTGGAATGAAGACGGAGAAGCAGGCCAGGTATAAGAATTGGAGAATTGCCAAAGAGCCCGTAAATAAGTGGTGGCAGCTCAGTAGAAGTGCTGCAATCCACTGATGTATGAGTTGTTCCTCGTGGGACTGTCTAGTGTTGACAGGTGTAAAGGGTCAAGAAAGAACAGGGCCATTGGTCACTCAGGATTTTACATCCCAAGAGTGATCTATCCCTGTCTGCCAGTGATTGTCACTGCTGTGTTTCACAGCCCAGGCTTATCCAAATAGCACCAAAACACTGTAATTGCATCTCTTTAAATTTTCAGCACTGTGATTTGTTTTACTAAGAGCTCTCTTTTGAGTACTTACAACTTACATATTATTCATTTTTAATTTCAATTGCTTCAGCAGTCTCTGTGGTATACCTAGAAGAGATGCAGCGTAGCAAAGTATCAAAACAGTCATCACTTAACAATTGCACAAAATATAATTACATATAACCTAGCATTTCTGTTACTGTAACATTACTGAACTTGGTGAAAATAGTCCCAGCAGTAATAGAGTGTTTACAGCTCTTCTCCAGGATAAATGTACACTTGTAACCACATTTCAGCAATTCTCTCCGTTTATCTCGAATTAATCACTGGTAACTATTAATGAGCCTAATCCTGCAGTTCTAAATCAGTTGTTTCTCAAGCAAAACTCAGAGCTAAAGTATTTTAGCACAAGGCATGGTCAGATTCCCATGTCTTTACTCAAATTCTGTTCATCATTACTCCAGGAGTAAATCTACTTGGACACTTATGGATAACAGTCTGTCTAGAGTTAATGCTAACATAGATTTTGGAAGAGGTTAAAATCTCATGTTTCAGGGTTTAGTTTTTGGCTGAACTAGTAGGAAATAGGGGAAAACCTAATATGGAGAGCAGTTTATGCCACATCTGTCTACTGCAGATTTCTTGTACTTTTTTCTGAAGCATCTGGTCCAATCCAGTATTTCTATGTTTCCATTTCAGTCAATGAGGTTAATTATGAAGGAAGGTGCTACTAATGGGATAAAGAATATCAGAATTTGACTGATAGATTATATAATCTCAATCAGTGTTCTTCTCTGGTAAAGCAATTTGAGATTATTAGATTGAACACTCTGTTATAAAATAGTCACTTTTGACTAAATGGGGGACCTCATTTTCCAGTTGCATCAGCCTTATCATTTTCAAAATGACTACATTTTACTAAGCCTCTTAATCATATTATTTTCAAACTACATAACAATGCCAAAATCTAAAACTCAAAAACAAAAGTCGCTGTGTCTGGTTAGGCCAGACTTCAGGGAGCTGGCCAGATATTCTCCATCCTTTGCCAATTGTGTAGTTTCTAGTTTCAGCCCCCCCGCCCCCGCCCCATCTACTTCCTCTTCCTAGTTAAATAGACCAGTCCTACACAGATCAGGAAGTTTCCTTGATTCTATCAGGCTCTGAGCTCCTGGCTGACCCCTCAGAAGGTAGTACACTGCTTCACAGTGTAGTTAAATGGCATGTGCACCATGATGGTATGGTAGGGTGACCAGATGTCCCAATTTTTATAGGGACAGTCCCAATATTTGGAGCTTTTTCTTATATAGGCACCTATTTCTCCCCCCTCCCCCCCCGCCCTTCATCCCGATTTTTCACACTTGCTATCTGGTCACCTTATCATATGCTTACTGAAGGTGTACATGTGCATGTGCAGTCCATTTAAATGCAAAAAACAAAAAAAATCAATGATGTATTTGATCAATGGGGGACGGCTGAAAAAATCTGGCTCACTTCTTCTGGTTTGGTAGGAAAATATCCTGATCAGAATTACTTGAAATGCATGAAAAGGAGGACAAGTTAGAAGAAAACATTTTGGCTAGAAGTTCTGTTTACTACTAAATAGCAGCTAGGTTAGGAAAGGCACAACCATTTTCTGAAAATGGTAAAATAATACATGACACAATTCAAGATAGAGGAAAAAACAACGTGTTATGAACCATTATCTGCCAACTTCACAAATTTTAACCTTGAACTAGATATCCTTAGAATTCTGAAGGAAAATGTCATGAGCACACTGATAACATCTGTTCTAGACAGGAATGACAGCACATCCTTGATATACTATAAGTGATCAAATCAATTAAATACACTATCATAATGCTTTCTGAAGAGTGGAATGAAATTAAATTACCCTACTCCAAAGAATAGGAAAAGGTGAATTCTGTCAGAGCCCATTGCTGCGTCAAGCATTAGACTCTGTACACATGGAACCAATGAGTGTTTTCTGGTAAAGTGAATGGCGAATGTGTCTCAGTTATGGTAACATATACAGATGAATGTGAAATAGTAATCTGAATATGTAAGAGTTTTTTTTCAGTGTTGCATAATGGTAGGATGTAAACAGCAATGTCAAATAAGGGACGAATGTTACTTTGTTTTCCATAAGACTATTGTACTTTTTTTTTTTTTAAAAGTGACTGATATTTGAGACACTTAATTCTTAAAAGCAAGAATTCTGATCTCCAACTTTACAACAAAACAGCGTTGTGGTATAAATGTGGTACCATTGTACTATCCGGGGGTCTAAGATGAAGCACTTGACAACTTCAAGTAAAAGGTAGTTTCCCCCCAACCCTCTGTCTGTCCCCACCCACCCAGATCTGGCCAATAATAAATGAGCTTTAGAGTTTAAATCAAGACATAATGTATTTCTCATTTTTGTACATTATTGATAGAGCACACTTATTCTAACAACATTTTCCAAGGCACAATGCATTATTTCTGCCTCCATTAATACAAACTAATATAAATGAATATATTAAGCTTTTTAAAAAATCATTTTGAATGTTCCGGAGGGTTTTTTATAAAGAAATTTTGCAAATTATATATACATATATATATATATATATATATATATATAAATTTGATTTATTATCCTAATAACTGAAGGTGCATTCTTACAATAGGCAGTCAAAGCCAATTTCTTATATGGTCCTAACCTCTAATGATAATCTGGGTACTGCAGAGTGTAATGACCAATTTTCTTTTTCTATAGAACACCAGAGAAAAAATTAATTCCAAACAAAGTATTGAAAATATTTATATTGGGAATAATAACTGCCAAAGTAATGTCATATCAAATTTTGTTGTCGTACTCTTGTAGAATCTGACCATTCGGATACTCTTGAAGATAAGGACAAATGCAAAGTACTCCACATAGGGAGGAACAATCAGTTGCACTCCTACAAAATGGGAAATAACTGCCTAGGAAGGAGTACTGCAGAAAGGGATCGGGGGGTCATAGTGGATCACACACTAAATATGAGCCAACAGTGTAACACTTGCACACACACACACACAAAAAAAGCAAACATTGTTCTGCGATGTATTAGCAGGTGTGTTGTAAGCAAGGCACAAGAGGTAATTCTCCCACTATAGTCCATGCTGATAAGGCCACAACTGGAGTATTGTCCAGTTCTGGATGCCATATTTTGGGAAAGATGTGGACAAATTAGAGTAAGTTCAGAGAAGAACAACAAAAAATATTAGAAATGTATAGAAAACATGATATATGAGGAAATATTGAAAAAAAATGGGTTTGTTTTGTCTGGAGAAGAGGAGACCGAAAGGAGACATAACAATTGTCAAGCACATAAAAGATTGTTATAGAGAGGAGGGAGAAAAATTATTCTTCTTAACCTCTGAGGATAGGACAAGCAGCAATGGGCTTAAATTGCAGCAAGGGCAGTTTAGGTTGGCCATTAGGAAAAAACGTCCTAACTGTCAAAGTAGTTAAGTGCTGGAATAAATTGCCTTGGGAGGTTGTGGAATCTCCATCATTGGAGATTTTTAAGAGCAGGTTAGACAAACACCTGCCAGGGATGGTCTAGATCAGTGGTTCTCAAAGCCGGTCCGCCTCTCGTTCAGGGAAAGCCCCTGGCGGGCTGGTTTACCTGCTGCGTCCTAGGTTCGGCCGATCGTGGATCCCACAGGCTGTGGTTCACCGCTCCAGTCCAATGGGGGCTGCGGGAAGGGCGGCCAGCATGTCCCTTGGCCCACGCTGCTTACCGCAGCCCCCATTGGCCTGGAGCGGCGAACCGCAGCCAGTGGGAGCCGCAATCAGCCAAACCTGCAGACGCAGCAGGTAAACAAACTGGTCCGGCTTGCCAGGGGCTTTCCCTGAACAAGCGGCGGATTGGCTTTGAGAACCACTAGTCTAGATAATACTTGGTCCTGCCATGAGTGCAGGGGACTGAACTAGATGACCTCTTGAGTCCCATCCAGTCTTATGATTTTTACTATTGTAGTTTTTCTGATATTTGGATACACACAATTTAGCTATTAGGGTTGGGATTTTTTTTCAGAAGTGCTCAGTGTTGGCCTAATTCTCCTTTTGAAAATGCCACCCTAGATACTTGGGTATAATCAACTGAGTCTATTTGTGGGCAACTTACTGTCTTATAACAAGCCATATTCCTTGTATATTGCCTAGGGCAGCCCTTCCCAAAATGATAGTTCGATCTCATCTGCTCATTTCCAATCCTGACAGATCATTTTCACGCTTAATTTATTCAAGGAAATGCAGTAATCTGAAATTCAAGAATAATGCAATAATCATGATCTACCCACACGGGGTTAAGGATTGATAAGGGTAATCCAACTGACAGTTCAGGAGGCACTGCAATGCTAGCAGGTATTTAGATAATCGATGGATGGATACTTTAACCATCTCTTCACCTTCACCATCTTATTACTTAGACATACTTTGATAGGGCACTGGAGTGGGAAACGGAAGAACTGGGTTCAATTCCTGGCTATACCACTGGCCTACTGTGAGACCTAGGGCAAGTCACTGCTTTCAGCATGCCTCAGTTTCCCCATCTGTAAAATAGAGGCGATACTGACATCTTTTGTAAAGTGCTTTGAGAACTTTGGATGAATTGCACTAACATGACAGCTGGGTATTATCTTTATTATTTAGTTTCTAATGTATACAAACTGTAACCCATTCTTGTGGAATAAAGTACAGAACCGCATCTTCAGAAGTATTGTTATTCTGGTGTACAGTTATATCATATTAATGTTACTTTCGCAGCTACTGTTCCCAGTGTAAATAAATATATTTTAAATTGTCTTTAGTTAAGGTAGAGCTAGCAAGCCAAGTTTATAACAAGGAGGCCTTTTAAAATTGAAGTTGCAGGTATTGGGGAAAAAGCAAAGGCAAACAAACTGATGCAATTATTTTTAAACAAAACTGACAAAGTGTATGAGGAGCAAGTGGATTTCAGTAACGCAAATTGAAAATGGTAAAGGGGAATGGGGAACTGGTGCATCATGACAAACCTACTAACTAGAATAATGATGTGACAGGTTCTCTGCCATGCGAGGCAATAATGCCTAGTGGTCAGCTCACTCCATCACCTAGTATGGCCCTTTAAGGGTTTTAAAGAGTCTGACAGAGATACCTACAGGCGCTTGGGGAAGGAATCCTAACACTATACTTTTTAAGTGCCCAAAGCCTTGCGGAGAGGGCGGGGCAAGTTTCCCCTCTCACCCAATCAATTGGGAAAGAGTTGGGAGAAGGGGACTATGATGATGCTGTCCGTGGGAGCCAGCTGAGGTCACTCAATTAGGTGAACTGCAAACAGAGTGAGGCAGACAAACTCCAAAAGCTGGTGGATATTCCAGTACTTAGATTTACCAAGCCAGCACAAAACAGCTTCTATAGTACCTCACTGGTTACTCAGAAGTCCAAATAATGCAGTTCCCTTAAAGTGCCCAGCCTTAGGCCTCCATCCAGACACAAATGCCAGATATGTTGATGATTACTGAAAATCTTGTCTCATCATATAAAAGAAAAGGTTCTTCCAATTCCAAAGGATCAGCCACACACCCAGGTCAAATGATAACTTAGAGCAGTGTTTCCCAAACTTGGGACGCTGCTTGTTCAGGGAAAGCCCCTGGTGGGCCAGGCCGGTTTGTTTACCTGCCACATCCGCAGGTTTGGCCGATCGCGGCTCCCACTGGCTGTGGTTCACTGTCCCAGGCCAATGGGAGTTGCGGGAAGCAGCGTGGGCTGAGGGACGTACCGGCCCCCGCTTCCCACAGCTCATGTTGGCCAGGTACAGCAAACTGCAGCCAGTGGGAGCCGCGATCGGCCAAACCTGCGGGCGCGGCAGGGAAACAAACCGGCCCGGCCCACCAGGGGCTTTCCCTGAACAAGCGGTGTCCCAAGTTTGGGAAACACTGACTTAGCTCTTACCCAAAATACACACTTATAGTCAATTCTTGTTAACTAAACTAAAATTTATTTTTTTTAAAAAAAGAGAGAGAGTTGGTTGAAAGATCAATATACATACAGACTTGAGTTCAATTGCTTGAGGTCCAGATACATAGCAGAGATGAGTTTGTAGTTGCCAAAAGTCCTTTTAGAAATAGTCCACAGGTTATCAGCAACCTTTGGCACGCGGCCTGCCAGGGTAAGCCCCCTGGCGAGCCGGGCCAGTTTGTTTACTTGCCGCGTCTGTAGGGTCGGCCGATCGCGGCTCCCACTGGCCATGATTCACTGTCCCAGGCCAATGGGGTCTGCGGGAAGCAGCAGCCAGCACATCCCTCGGCCCACACTGTTTCCTGCAGCCCCCATTGGCCTGGGATGGGGAACCGCGGCCCGTGGGAGCCGTGATCATCTGAACCTGCAGACGCGGCCAGTAAACAAACCGGCCCAGCCCGCCCGGGGGCTTACCCTGGCCATGTGCCAAGGTTGATGATCCCTGTTATGGTCCAATGTCCATATTCAGGGTGACTCCAGTCAATGACTGGGGATCTCAATCCTTATGGCTTAAGATTTCCACTTCTTGAAACCCAAAGCAGATCTGACATGAAGAAGGATTGTGTCCCAGGGTCTTTATACATTTCCAGCAGCCTTTTGGCCTCAGAAAACAATAGACTTAACTTTCCTTCTCCCAAACATCATGGCAATTAGCACAGGGTAATTTATCCATTAAACAGTTCAGTTACAGGTTACCACAACCTTCAAAGAGAAATATAGACAATAATACTATTTCACTCAAGTGTCTTCCTAAATGTTAATACTCATTTTTTGATTCTTGAATCAAAGCCATAGAAATAGACAAGAATTCTTTGCTCAGGTTTTGTGATGAAAGCAAACATCTACCCTTCTATCTCTAACAATGCAGGCTTGCATTTCAAAGCTCTATTCAGTTACATATCTTCCTAACAAGTCTTTAAAGTTCGGCCATGGGTCATGTCAATCTGTGAGTTAATTAACTCTTTCCGGCCCTGTGTCACCTTTCTATGAGATATTCTATTACACTCATAACGTCACAGGGACCAGCATAAGAGCAACCTGCTCCCTCACAGCAAGCAGACACTGACAGGAAAAGGCTGGCCTGCTGAACTCTACAGATTGGAAGGTTAATTTGAGAGGGTGTTCAGCTGAGGGGAGATAGCAAAAACCTTGCAGCTGACTATTCCAAGGCAAGAAGGCTGAGATACAACTGCCAGACCCAGGAAGAGTGGGAGCTCATGCTAGAAGGAGGGAAGAACTGGCTACCCTGAGGCAAGAAGGCTGAGATACAATTCCCAGCTCCAGGGAGAGGGTTGAGGAATGACTCCTGTCTGGAGGAGGAAGATACTACTAAAGGTTGCATAGAATACAGCTCCTAGCCCAGGGAGAGGGCAAAGGGATGCTCCTGTCTGGAGGAGGGAGCTATCAAATGCTCTAAAGGCAAGGGGCTGCTTGCAATACAGTCTGGCTGCTGCAGAGTTGGGATGGGAGCAGTCTTTGAGAACTCACCTTCATAGCTGGCTAAGCAGAAGCTGTAAGGAACCACAGATCCTGGCAGGGATAGGAAAGAGCTGGTGAAGATAGGGTCAGGGTCAGTGAGTGGTGGATGGACTGAAGAAACAATCCTTATCCACCTAAAATAGGGTCTCTGGCTGGAACCCAGAGTAGAGGATGGGCCTGCGTTGTCCTAACCTCCCCCCAGACCAAAAGCACCAGAAATGGAAGAGGCCAAGAACTGCGAGCACCAGTCGGGAGTTGAAAGTCAGGTTTAAAAAGACATTAGGCTTTGGGTTTTCTTGTTGTTTAGACTTCTCTGTTAACCCCAAAAAAGCAAAGAAGTGAGACATATCCTGGCCAGAGCACTAGGCCACATATGACACTTGTAGGGCCGGAATGGCAAAAGGAATGCTAAACTGACAAAATCCCTGCAACGGTGCACATTGACACTCAGAGGCACTCTGGAGGTGAGAGGCACTACTGCAGAAGAAATACAAGTTTTCCTCAAGCAGTCTGAGAAACAGCTCTCTTAGAATTCCTAAGGCCTTAATTCAGGGGAAAACTTAATCATGTGCATAAATATTTTCCTGAATAAGATGCTTTTGTCAATCAGGGCCCAGTGCTTCAATCCTGCAAATGCTTATTCATGTGAGTAATCCCATGTGTTGAACTCACATGCATAAATTTTTTTTTTAGGAACAGGGTCTAAATCTGGTTTCTCTAAGTGTTTATAGCTCTACAGATGAAAAATATGCCTATTGTTTCTGTATTTCAATTGGGAAACTAGTCATTTGAAGACAAGTAATTGGGCTCTTAATTGTTTTAATGCTAGGGTTGTTTGGTTGAGTAGCTAATGCCATAAGTTTTTGTCCTCTGCATTGACAAAATGGCTTTATGGCCTAATTACACAGTAAGATATAGACAGATCCTGAGCTGGTCCATGGAAGCTAATGGAATCATGGATTTACTCCCGTGGAAGATCTGGCCCATTGTTTTGCCAGCCAGATTATCATACATTTTGTATCTATCCACTTTAAAAAAAAACAAACAACCCTTTTTTCAGGGTGCATGCCATTGATTTCAGTGGGATTACTTAAGGAGTCTTATTAGAATCTGGCTGTACACAGATGGGAAGGCAAATGTAGTAAGGAGTATGCTATGCCATATATCAGCTTTAAAAGTTGAAATACTCTTGATTGCAATATACTCTGAAGAATTCCTTTGTTTATTAATTTTACCTAGGTCTCTGTGCTCCTTCTCATTATACTGTTGTCTGTTTTCATTTATTTTGATTATGTATTGTCTACCTCTAGCAGGAATAAGTTTTGTATTTTTAATTAATCAAAATACTGATATTCTCAGATGTCTATTATATTCTCAAGGCTCTGCCTATCTATATATTTTTTTAAATGCGCCTAAAATATATTAGGCCAAATGTACCTCTCACTTACATCAGTGCAGTCTCCTTAAAGTCCATGGGCTTGTTTCCAGCTATCTGGCTCTGCAGTGAGGGCTGTATTTCCTATCTAAATGGATAAATCTGAGGCTGTTAATAGCAAATCATATTGCATTATATTTACAGGGATAATAGGACATGGATGGATGGCTAATTCATTTTAAGTAGTACATTATATTTCAACATGCTTATTGGCGGTTAAAATGTTAATGAACGGCATTATAAAGGGAATTTTGCATTACTCAGGAAATCTACTTGACATGAGGAAAAAAAGTTAATTTCAGCTCTGCCTCATTAATCAGATCTGCCTACAGCTAAGAAAGTGTCACCTAAGTATGTTTTGCTTTCTGTGTGTTGCTGATGAAGATAGTGACATACAAAACAGAAGAAATTGGATTTGTGCTAGTAGGCAGTGGTAAAAATAAAAAGCAGTGAATTGGAACATTCTTTTGACTGACCTTTGTAAAGAATGCCTAAGGCACCTCCATGTGGTAGCTGTCATTATTTATGGTGACTATAGATTCAAGTTTGTTAAGGCAGTCATACACATGAGCTATGCCATATCTGCAATGGATAATACACAATCTTTACATGAAAGCCAGAAATTGTTGCCTTGAGGTTGAGAAGAATATCTTTTGGTCTGTGTGTATTCACCATTGCTGTCACATTTATTGCAGGTACAAAATGAGATCCCCAATTTCTCCTAATGTGCTGTCTATAAAATCTGGGCAATGAATTGAGGAAAAAACTCACAACCTCAGAATATGTAACCTCCATGTACACTCTGGGCCATATCTTTGTTTGCATTATGGTATATTAGTGTCACTTCAGTAGGACAAAGCTGTCCTAAAAGCCAGCTTCCCTGGCCGCAGAGGATTCTTGAGTGGCATCCCCCCAACCCTGTGATCTGCATTGTAGGCATGGCACAGGACCCCCCATGAGGCCTTAGGCAGCCAGCAAAATTACAGAAGTCTTCAGCAAAAACAACGAGGAGTCCTTGTGGCACCTTAGCGACTAACACATTTATCTGGGCATAAGCTTTCATGGGCTAGAACCCACTTCATCAGATATGGGGAGGGATAGCTCAGTGGTTTGAGCATTGGCCTGCTAAACCCAGGGTTGTGAGTCCAGTCCTTGAGTGGGCCGTTTAGGGATCTGGGGCAAAAATTGGGGATTGGTCCTGCTTTGAGCAGGGAATTGGACTAGATGACCTCCTGAGGTTCCTTCCAACCCTGATATTCTGTGATTCTTCAGGTAACTCTAAGCTGCTCTGAGGTCTCAGGCTGCTGCTCAGCAACCTCAGGATATGGGGAGCACAAAAGTGGCTTATAGACACAGTTGTGCCTCTCAAGTACAGCTGAGGATATGGTCCTCCTTTTTATTTATTTTGTTTTTTTTTTAATGAACTTAATTTTTTTTCCTTCACAAATTTCCAGTATTCCTTATAAACTTTTTTCCTGTGTTTTAACCTCATTCATTCCTCTGTGTAAGTAAGCAATCTTAGGAGAGTCCATATATGACAAGATTCAGCTAGCAAAACTTCTTATCAAGTCTCCTGTTGTGGAAATAGTCGTGGGTTTGGTTCCCCACAAACAGTTTCTCTGAGCTCTTCACTGATGTTGGGGCTTTTCCAGTGGTAAGGGGACTCTGTTCACTTCTGCATTGGCTCCCAACCAGCCCCCAGAAGCTCCTACAGAAGCCATGCACCTGGAGGACAGGAAGGAAAGGGTTATTCCTATCTGCCCTCAGGCCCTTCTCAACAGGACAGTTTTGATTCTTCTGTGTTTGGCTGGACACCTAAGCCATCTCCTTATATAATCTTTCAGTGACTGAAACTGCGTTTTGTAGTGAAAACTTGGCAGGGCTATCAGTTAAATACTTGACAATGTTGCCTCATCTAACTTAAGGGGTAATAGCACCCCATAAGCTTAAATTTAGATATATGACAATGGCACAGTAAGAACAGGGAAAGTTAATATGTACGCCATAGAAATCTGGCACAGAACTATCATAAGTAGGGCTAGGTGAAACTTTTTTTTGTTTGTTTTTGCTAATGGTTCAGTTGATTGAAAAATGCTGCTTTGGACCAACCAAAATTACATGTAAATTCATGTCAAGTTGGCCAAATAGTTTTGACTGATCCAAGAAACCTTTCAGTAACATTGAAATTACTTTTCATTTTGACCCAACTTGAAATTTTTTTGTTTGAATTCTGGAGTTTTTACAAAAGCAAGAAACAGTTAGATTCACAAAAGGAGGTGAGGGTGCTACTACCTTCTCCCCACTTCCAAAGCTTTAGTTCAGCATTCAATTCAGTTTAGGGCAGTCACCTGAGATATGCGAGACCAGGATCAGTTCCTCACTCTGACTGATGTGGAGAAATTATTTGAACTTGGATCCCGCACATTGCCGAACCAGTAGGCAATTCTAGTTTGGGGCTTTCTCAATCTCTCCAGTTGAACCTGCTCTACAGAAATAAATAATCACTGGACCTGGTACTTGAGTCTCCCTACATCCTAGATGAGTGCCCTAAACACCAGACTAGAGTCATTCTCCCTCTTCCTCTGGCCCAATGACTATCATTATCATCATGAATGACTGTGAATGGCTATGAATGACTTATTAGGCATTAATAAGGGACACGTATTCAAAAGTGTTCTCCACCAGGCAGACATTCTGAGATTTATGGCTAAATTTTTGAGAGTTTGGCACATAGCATGCTGAGCTCTTTTGCAAATCTGGCCATTTATTTGGATACGTAAAGGGGAGATGACATCTTAGACAATTTATGGCCTGAGTTACTTGTTCAATGTCCTACACAGGAAGTCTATCCTAGATTAAGAAGAGAATCCACATCCCCTAGATTCCCAATCCAGTACTTGAATTACAACAAAGCTATCCTATTTATTCCTATTTGGGGAAGTTTTATGGCCTGTGTTATGTAGGAGGTCATATTAGATCATCAAAATGGTCCGTCCTGGTCTTGGAATCCATGAATCAATTATTCTTGCTAGTCTTAACAAATGTTTAACTGAATTTTTACTTTTTTTAGACACCATAGTTTATGAAAATAAATGCCATGTTTAAACTGAGTTCTATACTTCATTAATAAAACCAAGAGAGAGCTTTTAGGTGTAATCTCACAACAAAGCACATATAAGAAAAAACAAGTCTCAACTAGCAAATCACATGTTGGCCATGGTGTAGGTCACATTATAAACAAAGAAGCTTCAAAAACAGTTATCAGGGAAATTATGAACCTGAACGAAAGGAGAGAGAAGTTGTGCAAAAACATCCAAGAAATCTACTAAATTAAAAAAATTTCACTTTGCAGGTGGCTCATTCTCCTAAAAGAAATACAAACTGCGGTAATGAAGAAGGGCAAATGTCACACAGTCCTAGCCTTAGAATATTCAAATTAATTTTAAAAAATTAAATCCAGGGGGGAGACACAAACCTTTATTTATATATATATTTGTTTATTTTGTTAATTTTATTTAAAAAGTTAGAGACTTTGCGACCTGTCCTCCTTAAAAATCAAACAACTAGAGTTGACGACTAGAATAAAACATTTGTAGACATACCCAGCCAATCCTCAATGGAATAAGAATCAGTCTTTCAACAAACATTAATGGAGAAGGAGCGAGGCAGAGATTATTAGGAAGTGTAAAAAGCACTGCCTGGCATTTTAGATAAACAAGAATTAGAATAACCGCAAATAACAACCAGGGGGACTGACATTACTTACACTTCTAGGAGATGATAAATCAAGAGAAAAAAAGACTACCAAATGTGAATTAACAATTTGCCTCAGGAAGGGGTTGGTTGTTCCTTTCCCCTTTGAGTTAGAGGTTATATAGCGGAAAGGGATTAGTTCTTCTAGAGTCTTAATTTCACTTCCTCACCTGCAACCTGAAAATTGTGGAGGATTTTACATGACTCCTTTCTGAACCAGTCAACACTGCCTCTTCCAACGGACACCAAGGATCTAATTTTCAGCGGTGACTCCACCTGGAGATCTCAGTGCTCAACACTTCTGATCGGTGATAGTATACATAATCCTGTCCAGTGGCTGTTGGCGATTGGGTTTACTCTCTTCCTCTGGGTAAAAGGCAAAACCACAACTAACTGTTGCCTACTAAGTGAAGGGTACCAAGCACATTGGTTGAAACTATAGTAAAGAACAGAATTATCAGACACACAGATGAACAAGATTTGTTAGGCAACAGTCAACACAGCTTTTGTAAAAGGAAATCATGCCTCACCAATGTATTAGAATTCTTGGGGTGGGGAGAGGTCAACAAACATATGGACAAGGGTGATCCAATGGATGTAGTGTACTTCAGAAACCCTTTGAGAAGGTCCCTCACCAAAGACTCTTAAGCAAATTAAGCAGTCATAGGATAAGAGGGAAGGTCCTCTCATGGATCAGTAACTGGTTAAAAGATGGGAAACAAAGATAGGAATAAATGGTCAATTTTCAGAATGGAGAGAGGTAAATAGTATCTATACTGGGACCAGTGCTGTTCAACATATTTGTAAATAATCTGGAAAGAGGGTTGAACAGTGAAGTGGCTGTATATCCCAGAATTCTGTCTGCTGACAGCCCGGTATAAAAACAAGCAAATTACAGTTGAGTAACATATGTTTCACATACGAAACTGTTAGTTAATTTAAGTTTGTGCTTAAGTAGATATTTACTGTATATTCAGTGCTTAGGCAATGATCAAACTTAACAGCTTACCAATTGCTTAAGATAACATATGGAATATTGGGGCATACTAGGGTAACACTTTGGTTAAATACTAAAATAAGGATATCCAAGTGTGTTCTTTATTTAAGAGAATATTGACAGTTAATAAGGGAAACCACTGTGAATTTGCTAACTTCTCTTTTCAAAATATAATTACTAAATTATAACAGTTGTGCTAATTTTAAATTTTATTCATGGCATATTCCTCAGTGCTATGTTTCATTAAATCTAATTACTATAGCTATTTACCAGAAGGTTTTACTCATCATTAGAATGATAAGAAGTATGTGTAATCTTTTCTAGGAATTCCCTGAAATTTTCTAGAAAAGTGTCTTAAAACCCATCTTGCAATTAACTTCAAAGTAACTGGTGAAAGAATTTAATACTGCCATGTATATTTCAGTCCCATCAGCTAATTCAGAGTAACCGCCCATAAAAGCTCAGCTGCTGTTTTGTTACAATTTTGTTTCTAAAGGATGTCCCTAAGGACTCTACTTCAGGACTGTTTGCTGTCTCTGCCTATGACTCTGTAAACCTCCTTCATGTTTCTGCAAACTCATTTCTTGTCTTTCAGTGCTTTGGGCTTCTCCAATCTTGTCTCATTCTTCATTGCTGTCGGGCCTATGTGATCCACCCACACTGTCATTCCAGGTCTTTCCAATCTTCCCTTGGATGTTTCAGAGCTGTTTGTTTTGCTACTACATAAACACAGTTGCATCCGATGAAGTGAGCTGTAGCTCACGGAAGCTTATGCTCAAATAAATTGGTTAGTCTCTAAGGTGCCACAAGTCCTCCTTTTCTTTTTGCGAATACAGACTAACATGGCTGCTACTCTGAAACAGTTTCTGTTGGTACTTTCTTCCTCCCTTAGAACACTAAGACACTCCTCAGTTTCTCTCTCACACTCTCATAACAAACAAGACTGAAGCTTTTTTTCTTTTTTTATAAAAATAACAAAGTGAAAGTCCTCCTGTTAGTCTGCTCTCCCCAACCTTACCGAGTTCATGCAGGAAGGGTCTTTCCCAGTCAAAGTATGGAAAATCCACTTATAACAGTAAATTAACAGGAGTCTGCTCAAGGAAGATACTGATAAAAATACGACTGCAGTAGCTATTCATCTGATCTCAGTATATATTCTATATACATTGCCATGTTCTGAGACACAATTACTAGGTAAGAATGGTACCGAATTAGGGATGGGCTCATTTGGACTGTTGGTGTGTTTTTGTGGTGTTTTGTTAGTTTAAGTATCATGCTTTGACTTCCTAATAAAGACAAGAACCTCCTGGCTTTTGTTTAAGGTTCACTGTTTACAGAAGTATCAGGCTGACATAGCAATCTCCTCTTCCCCATACATACTGATTGTCTTTTTAAGGACTGAGATGAGTAATAGAAATAAAGAGGCACAAGGAAATTCCGGTCTCAGGATTGCAAATCCAAATACTGTGAAAATATGCAATAAATCAGCCCTCAGCATCATTGCCATAACACAAAGTGGAATAAAAAAAAATGGGCAAAATACTTCAGTTGTATTTGGCTAGATTTCCTCCATGTGAAGAGCCACATAAGAGCATGTGGTAAACAAGTCTCCAGTCCTCAGCAAAACTGAGAGCCACTGAGTGGGAAAGTGGAGAATAGTAATGCTGTTTCTGCCGCTCCTATCTGTGCTGCTCAGGGACAGGACTATGAAACTTACCCTCACAGAAGGCTGAGTGTAGCTTAGGTTGTGATGTACTACTTAGACTGTGGGGGTGAGACCTGGGGTGGATTTAAGGCTAAGTGTGCAAATGACTTAGGGCCTGTTTTAGGCAATAGGAATGGCTGAAGAGTCTGTTGGGAACAGAGCTGGAGGGGAGAGTAGAGCCATAGCAGCTGGAGAGGCAGGCTGGCTGATACAAATAAGACCCAGGATCCCCATCCTGCCAGTGTGGACTGCAGTCAGGCCAAACAATCCTCTTTCCTCAGGCAACTGGACAACTCACCCCAATCCTTCCAGTTTTCATGGCTATTCCACCAGATTGATAAAGGCGTGACTTCTCAAAATGTAGTGATGGTCCAGTCTGGGGTACTGATGTGGGGCCATCTCAAAGCTGTGTGGTGTTTTTGTTTGGTTTTGTATTTTTTAAATAAATACATTTTCCTCTCAGTTTGGATAACAAGCCTTTTAAAGGTCGGAGATGCCAGAGAGGAAGTATGTAATTTTTCTATACCTTGATCCTCTCAGCTTTATTTGCTACTACCTTTATGCTATGTTCATGCTAGTATTTGCGATGTGTGTGCACATGTGTGTGTCACACCACAAAATCCCTTTTACTTACATAAAAAATTAGTCACCTGCCATAATAAGAAGAGCTGCTCTAAAAGTACTATGTGGAGCAAATATCCGTGTCCTTTCTTTCACTGTTACAAAGAAAAGCTCTAGTTAATGGACTTCTGGTTCAAGAACTGAACCCTCAGGGATGTTTTCAGTTTTGCTGAAAAATACTTGAGGAGCAGGTAGAAATTATCTGAATTTTGAATGATGTCAATATTGCTATTTTACACATATTGGCATCATTCAAAATACAGTTCCTGAAGGATTTACAAATGAAACAGCATATGACAAGTGGTTGACATTCCAGTTTTTTGTCTCAGTTTTCACTTGTCATTAGTCTTCACTGTATTCCAGTGCTATATCTGCAACAAATTCCAACCTGATAGCCAAATGCCAATCAGTCTCTTCAGTTATTTTTGAATAAGATTTCACATAAATTTGACTTACCTAATTTATGGAGCAAAAAAAAAGAGACTCTTCCTTCTAGCCATAAGAGTTCCATGTGCAAATTGCCATAATTGTACTAATCTGGTGTTACGGTGTATGCTCCAGTAAAATGGGAATTTTTATCTCTTCTTGTTTAGCCAGGCCCAGAACCTACACTTTGGCTCACAGCAATAATTCACTGTAACCATATCATTGTGTTCTTGATATGCCTTTAACTGAGAAATGCTTCTCTGGGCACCTAAGGCTGCGAGTCACTTGTGTTGCCACCTGCCTCCAGCATGAAGGAGGTTTGGCTGTGATAGGTAGATGTTAGCTTTCTAACACAACCAGCCTGTCAGCCACTCAGTCACTATCTTCTGGGTTATACCAGCCCTGCCTTTTCCCTGCAGATTGACAATAGATGCACCCAACAGCACCTGCCTCCCTTTAAAGCACCCTCTTGAGGTATTCAGTGCCAGAAACCCCAGTTTTTCCATTCCCAAAGAAACAGTGTATCCCAGGTTTGCCTTGGCCCACCACTCCTGTGCCACACACAACACTTGAGTACAATTATAGTGGGGAAAAAAAGGGAATTTATTTCAGAATAGAGATTCAAACAGAAACAAGAGGCAGTGATAGAAACAAATGGTTACGGACAAAACAAAATTATAAAACACAAATGAGGGTCTACGCTTAAGTCATCTTTCATATCTAATAAATTCTTGCTAGGGTGCTTGCTAGGGCCCAATCTTATGTGAAGCACCATCCTCATCAAGGTACTTCTCAGTGAATGGATCCAGAAGGACTTTCTCCACCCTGTGATACGCTCACTCATGTTTTTGTCATTAGTCCCAGACAGGGTGATCCCCTCGCTGTGGCATCCTTACTTCTCACTTCCAAGTGGTTTTGATGTTTATAGTTTGTCTTCAATGTCTTTGATGGTTTCTGGGTTGATGCAAAGATGGACAATTCAACAATACCTTATATAATCGGCTAGTCAGAAAGAGAGTGACGACTCCTTCCCACTTGAATGGGCCATCACCAACACATTTTATTCCCTGGTGACTGACTTTCACTCCAAGACCATAAGGTCATAATTTTCAATATAGTTTCATTATTCCTTATATAAGCTCCCTACACACACCTCACAATGATTGAATATTGATAGGTTACATGCTTTCCATTGACACTTCAATTGTTATGGATCAATGTCATGAAAGTGATGTATTGGGTGTAGTAAGTTTGTCAAGTCTCAAAAGGAGTTGCTTGTAAAGACCAGGGAATGCTTTTTCAGGTAGAACTCTCCCTCCTTGCATATACATATACACACTTCTTCAAGGGCAGCACACATGCAGATGAAGTAGAAAAATATGGCCAAAATTCTCTTTCATGCAAGATTAACTCCTTCCTTCGGTTGTTTTAAATAATTGATATATGTTTTCCAAGTGCAGGCTTGAGACCAGGATCAAGCTTAATTAAATTGTGTCTACAAAGCAAATACTTAAAAATAGAACCGAGCCAACCATTTCTCAAATAGGGTAAAGTTGGGGTTTTTGGATGGCTTCACAAAAAGGGGAGTGGGGGGGGGGGGGGAACAGATACGCAGCAGATCCAGGTTTAGGTAGCAACAGGAACATATTTAGATAAGGCGCATGTTTTCAACACATTGGGTTGCAGACAGGCATCAGGTGGCCAGACCACTCTCCCCTTCCCATATTGTGAAATGGGAGGGTGTCCTGGCAAGATGGGAGAGGAATAACAGAGATGGAAATGGGGTTCGGTATTGAAAATCAGTGTTGCCAATTGCTATAACTTTATTGTAAATCCCATGATCATTGGGGGTGTTTCCTAAAGCCCTACCTGCTGTAATTGAGAGAATGCACTAGAATCGTAGCTTTTATTTGGGAGGGTGGAGGAATCATGAGATGTTTATTTTAAGTCAATATAAAAATTTCTGGGACCTGGCTTACGATTTTGCAGTGCTTGGGGTTGGGAATACTAGGAAAAAGTTGAGAGCCACTATACTGAGCTTTACTGCTCAGTGGAGGTGACTTCCAGCCTGACTCTATGGCTCGCCTGAATGGACGGCTTGTGCTGTCCAGCAGAAGACACACAAGAAGGTCACTAAGAGGTCAGACTCTAACCCCAAACACTGTAGTCAAAGGTTCACTGCACAGTTCTTGTCCGTTTTCCCTCTAAATAACAGGTAGTATTTATGCATCAGTACAAATGGAAGTATTCAGAGAAACTTCAAGTCATAAAGTAGTTAGTTAACAGATTTTTGCATGAAGACACATTAATTAAAAAATACTTGATTATATTTTATTTTAAATTGCGTATTGAGGGCTCAATCCTTCAAATAATTACTCCTGTGCATGTATTTGTTCCTGTGGGACTCCAGGTGGCAGTTAGGACATGTGCAGTTTTCAGCGGGGTCAAAAAAGGCCTACACAAGCTATTATATACTACATGGGCCATCTTCTGATGATTCTGCCATGCAGAGAATGGATACCTGAGCCAGCAGGGGCTGTGTGCACTCTAGAAGTAGGAACTAGAAGTGGGAGGAAACTTGTAACATTTATCTCTTTCTTTCCCCCTTGTCAAAACAAGGAGAGACAGTAATAGTCTGTGAAGGGGGCTGAATCCAGCCCTCTTCTGCCAGGAGAGGAAAGACGATTGAGTGATTCAGGAGCTCGCTTGAGACTGGGAGACTGGAGTTCAAATCCCTGCTCCACCACAGACTTCCTATGAAAACCTTGGGCAAGTCACAGTGTCTCTCTGGGCCTCAGTTCCCCATCTGTAAAATGGGGATAATAGTCCAACCCTACCTCACAGTGGTGTTGTAGGGATAAATGCGTTTGAAGGTTGTACAGCGCTCAGGTAGTATGATAATGGGGCCAATAAAAGAGGGCTTTTGGGAGAAGATGGAGAAGTCGTACTTTGCAAATATCTGCCAACTGGGGAAAAATACAGTAGTTAATAACCCAAAATGATTCTTCTTGACAAACTGTCACTGTCTGAAGTTTTGGAGAAGTGCCTTATTGTTTTCAAATGTTAATTTAGGTTTGTACCATGCACAGGCAAAGCACTTTAAGGCAGGTCATGGCAGGAGACATATTCTAAACAATGGAGAAATCAGAGAACAGCATTAAAGGTAGCTATTATTTTTTGGCAGGCAGCATCTCCTCTTTCTTTCTTTTTTGTTTCTTCTTGGTGGTAACAAAAGAGGGGGAAAAGTTTAAATGCAACATGGGATTTACTATTAACTTTGTTAATTTACATAATGTCAGTGCTTTAAAGCAAATAGAGGCTGTGTTATAAAACATTCTTAAGCTAAAAAGCAGCCAGAAATAGAAGCCTTTCTATTGTACCTATTATTTTAAAGTTATGTGGCTAGGCTGGAGTGTTATTTAGCCTCTTGTTACAGTATGTCATATGTCTATAGGTATATTTACATCGGTTGATTATCAGGGCGTTTATAACCCTCAGGATACAACGAGGTGTTCAGATGAAGACTCCTTATGAACTATGTGAATATTTCAGCATACATAGAAACCAACTACAAATCTTTTCATTTTATAAATCATAACTTTTGATTACTTTTTAATGTGCATGATAGTACAATCCTCCCCACAGCTCAGAAAATGGTGCAGTCCAATGGCCCATGTTCTGTCAATGCAAACCTCTATGCTCATATCTGGCTGTTTTTATGTATTTATTTTTTCTTGCACTGTGTCAAGATGCACTATGCTAGAAAACCATCAGACTTTTCCATGAGCCAGAGAATCACGAGGAAGCCAGTAATGCAATAGCCACCCTGGGGAGGAAGGATACCTCTAACTATTCAGGTTCAGATAAATATTTAAGAATATTGGCTTAAGATGATCTGAAAACTATTGACCGTAATTCAGCTAAATAACTATAAGAAGCTGAATTTCAGTCCAACCCTAACTGAAATAGTCTCCTGACTAATGTTCACCAAATGCCCTCTTTCACCCACTTCAAATCACTTTTGAAAGCTCATTTATTCCGTGGACCTTTTCAATGATTTTGTCCATGTACCGCTGTTTATTTTAACTTCTTGTAGCTATTGATGCATTTGCACTGTTGAAAGTTCCTCAGAGCAGGGAGTTTGTTTAGAACATTTACTTGATGTAAAATATCACATGCAGTTACTGTATGGCATAAGTAATAAAATATATTTGTATTGTAATAACATTAAGAGTAAGAAGTTCTGTTTTCTCTCAGCAGTAATAGGGGTCACTGACACAAACTGCCAGCCTGCTTTTGGTCTTCTAACTTATCCACATAGAACGCAGCTTACTGCCTTTAAAAGAAGAGCTTCCATCCCATTATTTCTGAAAGGCCAAACCCTGCTCCTTTTACTTTCACCAGCAGGTAAACAGAAGCTCCATCATGGTTCTGTTGAAAGTCTTCACAGAACTCTTCAGATCTGTCTTCCCCATTTTGATAATCTGTATTATAGCGTCAAAGAGTCATGTTCAAATTTCTTCCTTTTTTTAAAAAAGTAACATACTCACCAATAACACTCTAATATATTGGGTTTTATCCATCCAAAAATATATATGGATCTGCTCTCTAAGTAATAGCAGTCTCTTCTGGCAGAAATGTCTCCATCGTACCCTTAAGAATGCCAATTGTGCTATTATTTTTACTCACTCATTAGTAGCAGCATTCCCAGGTGCATGAAAAGGCTTTTCTAAATAAATGTTGAAAGAAGAGCACTTAAACACTTGGCAACAGTAGTCATTTCAGATACCAGTATATTATGCAGGGAACCTTCGTATATTACTAGTGCTTTATTGTCATTTAAGTAGGCTTCTACAGTATAAGAATCTGGCTGTGTTATAGTTGGTAGAGTAATTTTATATTATTGAGACATCGATCTTCCAGTTAATCTTTTCCTTTTTTCCACAAGCACAAGTTTTGTGTCTGGTGTTTGAGTGTAAATATATTTCAATAGTTCCCACTTTGCCATAGCTGAGTTTCTTGTTACAAGTACATTTACCACCCTATCTTACTCTTGATCACTTGAGTTGAGGGTTGGGCTTTTGGTTCTGAAGGCACAAGGGTCAGCCACCAGTGACCACTCATGCTGGAGAATTGTTACATTTATAACTCAACAGATTTCGACTTCAAAACAGTTGAAAAAATATTTGATCCAATGTTGCTAGGAATTTTGTTTTCTTTTTTCCCTTAGTGCCCTAATACGCTATAACGGTCTTACTCTACTCATTCAGCTCCCTCTTCACACCATGTGCAAAAACATTTTTTAATAATGATTCCCCAAACATATGTGTGCTGATTCTATACTGGATAGTTATCCAGTGTTTTCTCAATGTTGGATTTAGATAGGATTCTTGCCCCAAGTACTTACTATTTTTCTTACGATTGACACCCCTAAGTTCACTGGCAATGTTTCATAATATTTTCAGAGAGTCCAAATATTGTTCCTCATTAAATCGCAGTCACTGGGACATCCCACTCTGAATAATAACCTCTAGCTTTAGAGAGCTCTAACAGACTTCTATCTTGAGAATTCATTTTTCAGAATAGCTGTTGCCTTGATGTTGTCTCTTCTCTGTGCAGTAACTTCTCTTCAGCTTTCATGCCTGTTTCCAACCTTCAACAGATGCACTATTACATTTTGTAATTTAATTTGTCTTTTCTACTAGAAGGGAAACCAACATGGTTATGTTTTCTGTGTTATATTGTACAACGCAGCATGGATTATTTTTGTTTAGTGCTGCTTGTGCAAAAGTATCAAAGTCAGCTTCAACCCAACCTACATTCTATGCCTTAATATAAAAATACATTATGTACTACAGATTACAGCATGCATTATAGGTACAATGCTCACATATTGGAGCAAATGAATGAGGAAACTGTGAAGAGGAAAGAAAATTTGATTGTTCGTATTAGGATGTTTTGAATCATAGATTGGAAAGCAGAAATAGGTAGATGGGATTTGGAGAGAGTCAGGGAGTCAAGCATATGCAGAAAGGCAGAACTGCTGTTTCAAAACAGTTGCAATAACATGAGAGAAAGATAAACTAAGTAGTAACCCACTGCGTGGAGCTAAGAGACCAAGCAAATAGGGATGTTCAAAAGAAAATGTTCCATGCATCCCCTGTAGAGGGTTTTATTGACTTTGTTGTATTTTCCAACAGCAAGGGCTAAGGCTCCCTCTCTCCCTCCTGCATCCTTCACCTTCCATGACCAGACAACACTACTGTTTTCTTTTCCCCCTAACACAGGGCAGGAATGAGTTTCTTTTGTTTCATACTTCCTTTACTTCGTGTTTTTACTTCTTCCTCCAGAAAAAAGAACGCCCTGCACCCCGTTTCCCTTCTGCAAAACCATTTCATGTGCTCTTGGCACCACTTCCTCTTCCTTAATCCCTCAAATTTAGATGCATATCGCTTAAACTTAGATCTGCAAAGGAGCATGTGGATGAACGTAGATTCCCTTTCCATAGCCACTTTTCCCTGATGTGTGGACATGTTGTGCAAGGACAGAGCCATATCCCTGGCTTTGCTCTACAGTGTCTCCAGAAAAAATCCAATGGCAATCTAGATCTGTGATACTTCTTTCAACAGCGAAGTCACCACTCAACATTCAATGCTAAATGTTTCCTACAAGCTGCTTGTTTAAAAGCTTATCCTTCAGCACAGTGCTAAAGGATGTGCTCAAGGTTAAATCTTTTTTTAAAAAAAATTATATTAATCAAAGTAAGGAGCCAATAACATTAAAGAGATATATAATGCACTGAGGAATTAGGAGAGCTTCCTCACACTTGTCTATTAATGAACTACCTTATGACTCAGGAAGAAATTTTATCATAGAAGTATTGCTATTGAGAAAACTTTTACAACCTTTCTTATGGTCATTGGAATGGAATGACTTCTGACTCTTCATAAAAAATCATTTGTCCACTGTGATTTTTTTTTTAATATGGTGGATCAACATCTGCATAAAACATGAGCAGTGTTGGGAAAATTACAAATAGCGCTCCTTGAATCTTTAAGTTTTTTCTGCCATGAATATTTATTCAGACTTGTACATTTCTTTTCTTTGACCATGTTCAAGCCTTGTGTGCATTTAATTAATGAAGAACTTATAACAAGTGGGTTTACAGGCCAAGAAGGCTTGTAGAAAAAGCAAACATAAGGTGAATGTTGCAGATTTTTCACTGTCATCTGCCACCACATCCTATTTCTCCTTCACTACACCCCCAATAAGTTGAAGTATTGTCACCAGAAAGAAGATTCCAGACAGAGTAAAGGAACATCACATAAGTGAAATATCCAATCAAAACAGGTCAAATTTCTAATTTCAGATATCCAATACATAGAAAGAACTGCTTATAAATAATTTAGAATGAGCGAAATTAGAGAAAATTGTGATCTGCTTGTAAGCAATCTGCAAACAGAAAAGGAAGTAGGATTCGCCACTTACATCATTCCTTATGAGTTATTCACCCAGGAATACTTATGAAAAGACTTGACTGCATAGTGGAAAATAGTGAGTAATTGTTGCATTCAACCTTTCTAGGGCGTAAGTGCAAATTTTATATATAGAATTTGCAATTCAACCCTAGAAAGGTTGAATGCAAACAATTATTCACTATAATATATATGCCTTTTGCACACATCAGTGTATTTGATATAGATATATAAATATCAAATACTTTGTTGTGTTTGAAAAGCAAGTCAAATTATATATGATTGTAAAATTTGCAGTGTGTGCTGTTGTTGGGCTCCAATCACAAAAAGGGGCTTATCTGCCTTTGTAAATTCAGTGTATTGAATTAATGTAGACTCTGCACAGATGCAAGAGCCTGTGCATTTGGATCTCTTTATAGGACAGGGGCTTTGAATACCTACATTCATCATCCAGCACTGGAGCAGCCAGAATACTTTATAACCGATCAACACAGTACAAACTGCTTTGCATATTTGCTTGTAAAATGCACAATTTGTGATGGGTTGGTTAGTTACACGAGTCATTCAAATGGAAAAAATACCATATAACTCTCTTAACTTATCAACCCAATGCAAACTGTGAATTGTAAATATTCACAACATTCTTTGTGAATAATTTGCAGAGCAAGAAGCATTCACTCAAAAAATTAAAGAAAAGTTTCAGATAATGAATAAAGTCAATTTCACAACGTGTTTGGAGGTGGGGGAGATATCAGGAAAAGCAAAGCTCATCAAATTATGTGATTTCTCTGGTCATATGTAAATGGAAGTAGAATATTAACCTGATACCTCAAAAGCCTATTCAGCACCACCTTGACTCACCACCCTCACTTGAAGAAATAGAAGAGGCAATCAGTTTGATGAGCTCAGGAAAGTCCTCGGGCAGAGATGGGATACAGGAAGAAATATATAAATCTGCTGGTCCAAACTGGTAACAACACTCCCGAAGATCCTTACTGACATCTGGGACAGTGAAGAAATGCCACAAGACTTCAAAGATGCCACAATTATTTCTTTATTTAAAAATAAAGGCAGCAAAATGGTCTGTGATAACTGCCATGGGATATCTCTCCAATCTGTCACTGGAAAAAACTTTGCTCGTGTCCTCTTGAACCGACTGATTTAATCTGTCTCAGCAGCCAATCTACCTGAGACTCAGTTGCGGATTCAGACCTGGTCGTAGCACCATAGAGATGATTTTCAGTATCAGGCAAATACAAGAAAAATGTGTTTCTCTTTCAATTAATATTCCCAGTGGACCTCTTTACATAATTTATTTAATATTCAGAGTTGCTATAAAGTTTAGTCCTCTAAATGAGTGGTTCCCAAACTTGTTCCGCCACTTGTGCAGGGAAAGCCTTTGCCAGGCTGGGCCGGTTTGTTTACCTGCCGCGTCTGCAGGTTCGGTCGATCGCGGTTCCCAGTGGCCGCGGTTCGCTGCTCCAGGCCATTGGAGCTGCTGGAAGTGGCGCGAACCGAGGCACATACTGGCTGCCGCTTCCAGCAGCTCCCATTGGCCTGGAGCAGCGAACCACAGCCACTGGGAGCTGTGATCGGCTGAACCTGCGGACGTGGCAGGTAAACAAACCGGCCCGGCCCACCAGGGGCTTTCCCTACACAAGCAGCGGAACAAATTTGGGAACCACTGCTCTAAATAATACATGTAGTAACATGAAACACAGAGGAGGTGTCATTCTGTTCAAAGAAACTGTTTTGGCATCAGCAGCATTTAAAAGGAAACCTAATCTGGGTGTGCATTCCCGTCCCAACCCAAAAGTGCAATTTCCTTTTCTTGAGATATTAGCGTAGGCATGGGAGAAAACACTGAGGTCTGTCTGTACTAAAACAAAAGAAAAATGGATGAATTGTTGAAGGTTAAATGAAGAAATGATAATGGTTTTCAAGCAGCAAGGTTTATCTGATCTCAGAAGGAAAGCACTTTACAAACCTTATTTTATTTAGTCACACAACAATCCTGTGAGGAAGGTATTGTTACAATAATGTCATAGATTAATTAATTGAGGCATGAGCTTGTATGGTATGCCCAAGGACACACAGTAAAACAGAGGAAAAAAAGAAACTTTACGCTCAACTCTCCTTTCATAACTTCTGATAATATGGCTTCCTTGCATTGGGAAAGCAAGCAGAGGAAATTTCTTATATATATGATGTCCCTTGTGGCAGTAGGTTTTCTCACCTGATGCTAAAGTCTAAGTTGCTTACTCTGGGAGTTTGATGCCTAGCCTCACACAAATTACCTTTGCATCTTGCAAGGTAGAACTGAAAGTGAGGAGCTTCTAAAATGTATTTTTAAGTCCCTTGCAGTATCATTAAGTTTATATCATTTCACATTCTCATTACAATCACTGTCAAAATAATAGGTTCACATTTGTGTTATGTTCTCATTACAACTTTGAACGAGGTATCAGAATTTTAATGCCTCATATAGTCAAAGAATTAGAGACGTATTCTGCATTGCTTTGACCTTTTCAATATTCTATAAGCTGATAGATGAAAATTCCACTTTCCTTCCTTGTTTACAATTCTACTTTCCTCAGCTTTTCTTCTTTGTTAATTTATGGGGGGTGGGTGAAATGGCTGAATTTTTCAGTATTCTGTGTTTTGACGGGCTAATATAGTACATCAAAAAGCACACACTACTGAATACTTAGTGACAGTTATTTCACTTTGATTAACATTTGGAATAAAAATGCACAAGGTACACATTTTATAATATTGTAAGGTGTCTGAGGTATTTGAAAAACACATTCACATATCTGTTACAACATCTTTTGGCCAATGATCAAAATGAAGTAGGTATGAGGTGCATGAATTTCAAGGGATTGACTTTGAGATTAGAGGCACCAACAGGTCCCTTGGATGTTTTAGTTGGATTTGTGGTTGCACAGCACTTGTGAAAATCAGGCACCAGCCCTGCCTCTCACCTCATTTATACCACTCTTCTTTTGTTGTTCTCTCCTGTTCTGATAGCTAATGGGCAGTGCTGTAAGACTGACAAGGGGGATGAGTCAGGGAAAACGGATGGAATTGGTGGCTCTTGTCTGGTGGGGCAGTAGTGAGGGAAGAGGGGTGATATTGTTACTGTTGATGCAGTTTCTGGAGCTTGGTGGCTTGGCAATATTTCTGTGGATCTTTGGGATATGATAGCTCAAAGCTCATGGGATAATGAGAATTAGCCTGAGAATTGCAGAGAGGCCATATTCAATATTCAGTGTATATGTGACTGGAGTCTAGATTGTCCTTCCTAACGCATTTAGCAAGCTCTAATACTTTGTGTGTGGGAGACAGTCTGGGAAGAGCAAACTGTTTTTTAAAAGCTCAGAAGATTTTAAACCTGGAAACATGTTGGGAAAGGTTAACAATGACGCTCTATACTATGTGTGCACTTTTGTTTTGTTTATTGGGGGAGGGACGGGGAGGGAGGAGACTTTCAAAACAGGAAGAAAATTATAAAGGTTTTTTTTTAATGGGTTAAGATAATGATAGTATTAAAAAAGGCACATGGCAGAAGGAGAATCTTTGGGCCAATTACTGCTACAGGGGGTGGGCCATTACTCAGCCATTGCTTTTGCTCATCTTATGTTGTGATCACCTACACATACTGCACTAGACAAGTTTATAGCCTAAAACAGGTGGAAAGGAATCAGATTTGTGGTCTTGTCACAGTTGTATCAGTGGGTAAATGTACGTATGTATGTATGTATGTATGCATTTATTTATTATTCTGGTTATGAACTTTATTCTGAAATTTGGCCTGATTCTGCTGTCCAGTATAGTGCTGAAAATCTAGAATAGTTTCACTGAAGCTAATACGGTTAATAAACTATGAGATAAGAATTAGTATTTTTACATTAGAATTTGATTTGTACATTGGACACCATTAATTCATTCATTCATTCATGTGCTTTACCTCTAAATTGCTATCTGATGTAGAAGCAGGAATTCTATATGTTTAATATCAAACTATACATGTTTGACCTTCTTTGTTCATTAGTCAAATGGAGATTACACTGGGTTATTTTCATAATGCATTTTGGCCCAGCAATTAGGGGGTTCATGAGTTCCAAAAACAAATACACATGGGCTAAACTGACATTCATGTGAACTGCTGTTTTTGTAGGGAATAGAAATACCTGGAAAGATTGTCCAGATGATACATAGTTGCTACTAACATTGTGGACTGCTTGAGGGTCTAGTCAGTAGGCAAATGGGTGCTGACAGATTAAAGCAGCCAGTCTCCCCTGTATGCCAAATTCTTTGCAAACTTCTTTCTTGTTTTCAGAAAAGTTCAGTGGTTAAGGGATTTTCAGGTGGAAACATTGTGATTCTTCAATGCACAAATGGAAGTTAATTTGGGTTGGGTTTAAATTAATCAAGGATATAACAGTATTTTCTTGTTCTTGGGGGTGGGAAATAACCCATTATTACTATAGCTGGAAGGATATATTGCTTCTCCCTTTATAGTCTACTCCTTATCTCCTGGTTCTGTTAAATCTGTAAATCATGCTTTCATAAATTACCGCTCAGTAGAAGAAAGAAAGCTAAAAACAGTGGGCTTGAACTTGAGAGATATTCAGCACTGAAATCACAGGCACAGAGAGCCTCTCAGGATCAGACCCCCAACAGTCTTTCTAGTGATGATGTTGGAAACATCACTTCAAGTTTTGAAAACCATTGTCTAGGGCTAAATTGCAGCAGGTTCTTTCATTAAAATTTTGATAGATTTAAACTTATTCCCCATCATAACCTGATGTACACACATGTATATGCTACAAAAACTTTTAAAAAAACAGATTTCCATATTTTAATACAGACTATAATTTCATGCATCTTCTTTGTGATTTTTTTTGAGGGCTTAATTGCTATGTCATGGTAATGCTTATCAGAAAGCACTGAAAAGCTTTAATTACTTTGTACTTTGGTTAGTTATGAATGCATGCAAAAATTAACTATTTCCCCAGAAGCAAATAAAGTCCACATTTATTATGTTACATAAAAGTTATGGAATGATTTAGAATAATTAAGCTAAAGGCTGCCTTATTCAGGGTTTCTCTCATTTAAATGGTGCATAAAATTAATCTCAGAAAATTATTTCTTATTAAGCACCCATGCTAAACAAAAGAAGCATCAGAAGGGTTTCTCCATCAGAGAATTTCAGGGTAGGAAAATGCATTTTATGTAATAAGACCACAACTAAGTCCATGCAAAATAATGGAAGCACAAAGTCATCTTAATTCCTCAAATTAGTCAAGCAAAATAATCAGTAGAAACAGAAAAAGAGGGGTGGTGATCGGGGACAGATATAGAAAGACATATAGATTGGGTAAGGAAGGAGAAAGAGGTAAAGGAGAAGAAATCAGAAAAAGAATGTCAGGGAAGTGGAGACATGCAAAGGATTGGAAGAAAGGGTAAGTAAAAAACAGAAAAAAGACGAGCAGGTCCAGATTTTCAAAGTCATTTGTGTGCTCTAATACTCTAGCAAACCCTGAATATGCAAACTGGCCATGTGCGTGTGAAATTAATGAAGCCTAATTGGCAATGTGCATTTCCAAACATCAGATACGAACATGCAAATCCAGGATTTCTGCAGTCTAGTAGGCATATGTGTCTAAAATTTCATTTTTGGCACACATGGCATACATTTCTCATGGTGTCAAGTTTTTTAATAACCATCTTCCAGTAAACTAAATAAAGATAAGCTGCTTTCTGAACCATGCTAGTTTCAAAAGGTTGACTGTGAAAGGGCTAAATCCTGCCTACCTCACTCCCGTGAGTCCCCATAGTGATGTCAATGGGAACTATTTGCAAGATTAAGACAAGTGTTCTTTATTATTTCATATTACCCCAAATTATGCTAGGGACTTCATGGATAGAAAGGTAGAGCCTCTATCCCACAATGATTATAGTCTACATGTGATGTGATAAATAAGAGTAAGACAAGGAAGGACCAGGGTAACAGCAGCACAAGCACTTATCAGTTTAGGAATGTGCATGTTTTAGTGACTTTTGTTAGGGTTTCTTTTGTTCCTTCTTTTAACATAAAAATAAGGAAGTGTCATAAATATAAAGGGAAGGGTAAACCCCTTTAAAATCCCTCCTGGCCAGAGGAAATCTCCTCTCACCTGTAAAGGGTTAAGAAGCTAAAGGTAACCTCGCTGGCACCTGACCAAAATGACCAATGAGGAGACAAGATACTTTCAAAAGCTGGGAGGAGGGAGAGAAACAAAGGGTATGTGTCTGTCTATATTTTGTCTTTGCCGGGGATAGACCAGGAATGAAGCCTTAGAACTTTTAGTAAGTAATCTAGCTAGGTATGTGTTAGATTATGATTTCTTTAAATGGCTGAGAAAAGAATTGTGCTGAATAGAATGACTATTTCTGTCTGTGTATCTTTTTTGTAACTTAAGGTTTTGCCTAGAGGGGTTCTCTATGTTTTGAATCTAATTACCCTGTAAGGTACCTACCATCCTGATTTTACAGGGGGGATTTCTTATTTCTAATTACTTCTATTTCTATTAAAAGTCTTCTTGTAAGAAAACTGAATGCTTTTTCATTGTTCTCAGATCCAAGGGTTTGGGTCTGTGGTCACCTATGCAAATTGGTGAGGCTTTTTATCCAACATTTCCCTGGAAAGGGGGGGGTGCAAGTGTTGGGAGGATTGTTCATCGTTCTTAAGATCCAAGGGTCTGGGTCTGTAGTCACCTAGGCAAATTGGTGAGGCTTTTTACCAAACCTTGTCCAGGAAGTGGGGTGCAAGGTTGTGGGAAGTATTTTGGGGGGAAAGACGTGTCCAAACAGCTCTTCCCCAGTAACCAGTATTTGTTTGGTGGTGGTAGCGGCCAATCCAAGGACAAAGGGTGGAATATTTTGTACCTTGGGGAAGTTTTGACCTAAGCTGGTAAAGATAAGCTTAGGAGGTTTTTCATGCAGGTCCCCACATCTGTACCCTAGAGTTCAGAGTGGGGGAGGAACCTTGACAGGAAGTTACACGTGTAAGGTAAAGATTGCCATTGACTCATTTGAGGCATCACAGCTGCAGTGCGTTTTGAGGAGAGGGATGTAAAGCTCAGATGGTAGTAAAAGGTTCACAAACAGCTATCTCAAGCCTGGTTTACTCTAGGAACTTATGTCAGTATAGCTAGGTGTCTCAGGTGTGAAAAATACACACCCCTGAGAGAACTGGCTAAACCAACCTCACCTCTGATGTAGACAGTGCTAGGATGACAAAAGAATTCTTCTGGTGACTTAGCTACTGCCTCTTGGGAAGGTGGATTACCTCCTCCATTGGGTGAAGCTCTCCCATCGGTGTAGGTAGTGTCTACACCAGTGGTGGGCAACCTGCAGCCAACGGGCCACATGCGGCCTATCAGGGTAATCTGATTGCGAGCCGCGAGACATTTTGCTGATGTTGACTGTCCACAGGCATGCCCTCCCTCCCTGCAGCTCCCAGTGGCTGTGGGGAGTGGCAGGCCACAGATGATGGACCAAAAACTCTCAGTACAATGGAGGTAACAGCTTTCTAGGACTAAGCTTTGTGGCTAGAACTCTTGGGAATATTCTGTATGATTAGATCAGACATAAAAATAAAATTCAATGCTGGATTTTCAAGTACTCAGCACCCACAACTGGAGTCACATTTTCAAAAGTGCTGTTGTATTAATTAAGATGGAATAAATGGGTCTGAAATAACCCTGTAACTGTCCAACATTAAACAATTTTTACAAGGTTCATTGTGTGGTATCCAGAGATGTAACTTGCTTAGCACCATGACAAACACATCATTATGCTTAAAAAAAAAAAAAACTTTTATTAAAGAAATAGAAAAAGAAGGAAAAACAGTTAAAGCATCTGAAATGTGAAGTATTAAATAAGGCTTTCATTCCCGACATCCCTTGTTCCCTTCCCCGTTAGCCGGAGAGAGATTTTAGGGAAAAATAAAAAAACAAACCTTGTTTGACAGTCTTTTAGCTGGTATTGAAGATGGTAATAACTATTCTTTTGGGGGAAGGGAGGAGTTAATTGAAATGGGCTGGAGCCATTGTTGTTGCTGTTATTAAAGTCTAGAAGACACAACAAGAGAACTACACACAAGAGGGGAGAGAAAAGAACTGGAAGGATAGAGCTTCGTTTTCTACCTGTTATTGACTTTCATTTGTAACTCACTGCTCCACACAGGCTTGGAACACCATCTTACTAGCCGCTTCAGAGACCTGGCAACTTGTACCAGCATTGTATTCTTGTACTATTTCTGGTCACAGGTTCTCAGCAGTGTTGCAAAATACACAGTCTTGGCCAGCTAAATCAGACTCTTATTAAACAGAAGGCAAAACGGAGAAAGTTAGGAAAGAACAGAAATAAGGGCGTGGACAGGGCACGGAGGAAAAGAACACACAAAGGACATATATATGTGTGACACTGTCTCATACCCCAGGTGGCGTTCGGCATTCAGACAAGGCTGGTGGAGAGGTGATGTCATCTGGGACCCTCTCTCTGGCCAGTCTAATCAAGACATCTCATGGTGTCATAGTAGATCCCAGAGTTCTAAGGGATGGTGGAAGTGGGAGCCATGATAATAAATCTCGCTGAGCAATTATTGGCAGATAGCTGCTTCTGCTGCTGTTAATTTCCCCCTCAAACTCTTGGCTTTTTAAGAATCTCAGAAACGATTTATGGTGAAATAGCCCATCTCCTCATTATTTTGTTTTCCAATACACCAATTTTGGTCCATTGATTTCTGGTCCCACACCTTTTCTACTTGGGCAGGCAGGATTTTAACATAGTCCTGGAGTTTTGTTTTGATTTAATTCAGTCTTTCTGTCTCCCTTTTCCCATCCGTGTAGGCTATTGTAACATTTTAAAAACTTTCACTCACTTTTCACAGTTGAGCTCACAATTAAGGTAAATCTGTGGCCCAATTATCAACACTATTTACATAGCAACCAGCCCCTCCCACTGTGACACTTCAGGCCAGATTTTCGAAAGAGTTCAGAATCCAAAACTGACCATTTACTTTAGTGCCTAAATGGGAGCTGAGCTCTCTTAAAAATCAGGTCCCCAATGTGGTCCATAAAGGGGCATTTATAGTTACTACAGGTAGCTACATATAGATATATGTTGAACAACTGATACTACTATCATTTTATCTAGTAAAGATCATATGATCTATTTGTGTTTGTTTACAATAGCACATATTAAATGTTAACCCTGATTTCGCGAAGGAAAATTGCCATAAGTTAATGTATGTTCTCAGTTGTCAGAGTGATATCTTGACAGTACAGAAAATGTCTGCCTTCTCAATTGGGTATTATTAATTAATATTGTGCTGTCTAATTAGATTTTTTTTCTTCTCATTTGAATTTTGATCTCTAAAGCTCACTGCCACATTGACAGCATGTGCTGTGTTCCAATGAAGCAGAACATCTGGCAGTCCACCAAGATAATATAATATAGGAAAGTAGACCTTCCCTGGGAGACTCAGCTAGATTTATTGTGAATAGCAGAAGCTTTGTGACACAGCACATTTTAGACCAGATATTGGTTTATCACATCTTGAAAACATTCCAGGACTAGGGTGCTCCAATTGAAGTCAATGACCAAGCTTCCACTGATCTCAATGGGAAAATTTGCCCCCTGTTAACATAGCCATTTTCTGGGATGCTCTAAAACAAAAAAATGTATTTTAGACTCATAAATTTGACTCTGATGCATCCAGATGGAAATGCTAAAGAAAACCACACCAGCTCTGCCGTGGTCAAGGTTTAGAAGACTTTTCTGTTTAAAGGGCCATTCTAAGGGCGCTAACATCCACATGTGGGGTTGGGACGGGTTTTAGAGGGTGAAGGAGTGGGAAGCTATAGATGGTGAGGGGTCGAGGGGCTGCAGTGAGGAAGGGGGATAAGTGGGAATGAATGCTAGGAGAGGAAATGGATAGAGGGGATCAGGTCATGGGGAGGGATTGTGGAATTTGGGTGGATTAGGTGTGGGAGGTCTGTCAGCTCCACATCCTTCTCTCCTTCAGGTGTGCAAAGATCTGATGGGGCCCTGCTCCTCTAAGGGTGTCTGGGTATCTCTCCTGGCCCCACATGTGATCTGGGATCGGCAGGGGCAGGGAAGGAAAGGCATTTTTAAACATTTGAAAACCATGAAATACAAAGTTAAAGTACACACCAAGCCAGAGTAGGGAGGATATTTGGGAGTGGGAGGGGTGAACTAAGTGGGCCAGAAGCATGGTTCGGAAGGCCTGGCCAAAGCGGGGGGAAGGGTGGGCCGGTCTGAGCTCTGGTTCAGTGTACAGCTCAGGCTTTTGTAATCAAAGTGTGCCATTCTCCAGTAAGCTTTTGCTCGTGATGTGTGTACACAACTGCAGAGGACACCAGATAGTTTAGGAGCAAGTTTTCATGTGGAAGGGGATGGTTAGCTTCAAATATTGGTGAGAGGACTATATGTTGGGCGGGGGAGTGGAGAAGGCAAGAGACTGGCATCAGTTTTCTCTCCTGCACTTACGTTGTTACCAAGCTACTAAGATTTTGGGACATAGGCCCTATCTATCTCCCTGTACTCTCAGCAACTCCACTCTCCAAACATTCCAGAGCATGACCATTATCACCATTCCACTATAAGAAAGCGTATAGGAGATGGGAGAACCACTTGGGGATCACAGAGCACTCTTTGCCCTTAGCTAACTAGAGTGGCACCTCAACTGCAAACCTATATGATAACTACAACAGTATAAATGAACACTTGCCCCTACAAAAAAAATTTGTTGGTTCAAAACTGGGAAACTCCCTGACAAAAATCTTCACCAACAAAAAGTTTAGGTTGCGGTATCTGATGTTCTTCCAGAACATTGAGTTTGGCAACACACATGCTTTTGAAACCTAGTAGATTGTTAAAGTAATTCAAACTTCAACTTTTGAAAACCAGGAACTACAAAATTTAAGGTACATGCCAACACAACCTTAACTCTGCTGTTTTTTGAGTGATGTACCAATACACCTAGAACATGCATACTCACTTTCTGCTGAGGAAATAGGGCACATGACCACTGTAGGACAGAGTCTAATGCCTTCACTGTGCCAAGGCAAACTGCATTTAGGTGAGCTGTACTGAACAGGAGCTACCTACACCTACACTACACTCAAACACTTAGCCTACTGCACAGAAGCAAGATCATACCTTTGAAATTAAACAGCCCCTTTACTCCATTACTCACAGAATGCAATCTAACTGTCCCAAACAGTAAACCCACAGGCAACTCTCATTGCTGACAATCCTCATGGCAAGAAGATCCCTGTGCACAGCTACTGATTCTCCCTAACTGAGCCCTGAAATGAAGCGAATTGGATCTCTCAAGGTACACATGTACCTTTTCCCTTTTATCACACACAAGTGAAAGGGGGTATGGAGAGTAGCTCAACGCCTCCCAGACCTCTTCAGATTACAGTCTCAACTCTGCCAAACTGCTTCTATTGATCTTTTGGCTATTCGAGCCCCACAGCGAATGCAGCTGGAGTGCATGAAGATAATTCCCAGTAGCTATTGCCAGCTCCAGGGGGCACAGTTAAGGCTGTGTTGGCATGTTCAATAACACTGTATTTCCTAGCTTTTCAGAAATTTGATTTTTGCTGAACTTAACTTTCCGGAAGGGCATGAGCTATCACTGGGCAACCTTAACTAAGTTTTTTCCGGGGGTTTTTGGGTTTTTTTTGGTTTTCCATCAGTGAATATGACAAAGAAGAGTTTCTTGGCTAGAACACTCATGCAGATAGCCCCATTTAAACCAATTAAACTACTTATGTCAGTAGGATGAACATGGTTTGGCTCCTTATCCAGAACCAGTGGATTTAACTGGGTGGACAGTAATGGGGATTTTCAATTTGAGTTGTTTTTTTTTTTTTCCTTCTACAAGAGTGCATTCTCATGGCATTGGAATTAATCTTAAATAAAACTTGAGAAGATTTCTGAGGATGAGATCGAGAGCACAAAAGTGCTATGCACTAAAAGTCATTAAAGTAGCACAAGTTCTTTGGCAGAGAAATTGGCCAGTTCTGAAAATGCTGTTGTAAATATCCTTTTATATAAGTGCATTAATGATCAAATATTAGATTACCCTTTTGTGATATTTTCTGAGCTCTAATTTTTATTTAATTGAAACAATATTAGGAGTGCAGTAACATTTAGAAGAATGTCTGGTGTAAGGTCAAGTGCTGTTTATCCATAAGTACATATTTATCCAGCAAGCTAACATTAAGAGACAGCCATATTGACTGTTATCCAGATTATATATGTTTCCTGTAGAGGTTGTGCTGTTTTTTATGATGCTTTAAAGAATATTGCAAAGAATTGTAGTGTAAATCTTTTTATGGTGTATTTTGCATTGTCACTATAGTTATCTCAAAGGTCTTCAGCCTGCAGAATTGACCAAATGACAAGTTGAAAACAGTATTCCAGCATTTCTTCTTTCTGTTAACTATTTGATCATAAATGTTCCCATTTTTCAATTTGTAGTACCCATAAGAATGTTTTCTTTTCATTATTCTCACTACTTCTGACTCTGGACCATGTGTTTTAAAAAATAGTTTAAATATTTGAAACCTACAGTGCTAATATTGCTGATCAGTTATAGTACAGAGTATGGTGTTGATAGAATGTTTAATTCCAGTCTTCCATACAGAAATATAATCCTCCAGAATAAGATATAGAACAAAATTATCTTGTGTCCATCTCCCTGCAGTGAGCAAACTTAAATGTTTTCTTATTTTGAAAGTTTCTGTTAGTTGAAGCTGTATTTTTCATTACGCTTATAGTGAATACCTGTCAAGCCAGAAGAAATGCT